>NW_022900926.1:10913608-10954299 GCF_012274545.1 Fukomys damarensis | reverse complement strand
AAAAAAAAAAAAAAGAGATTTTTATTAAATGCTTTATAGTAAAACATTGAGCCAACTCTGTGACAGTACACAGGCCTGATGTTCTAACAGATGGCTGGAGTAGTTGGAGGAAGCTCAGGACAGGATCACGAGGTGGGGCCATGGGGAGCTTCATGTACAAGCATATCTTCCTTCTGCTCTACCACACCTGCAAACTGATGTTCAGAGATGCTCAGGCCTTGGGAAAAAACCTGTAAACTTTTCTGAGTAATCCATTCAACAGTTCTTAAAATTATGTTACACTTCAATGGAAAACATGAAATTTTCCGATGGTTATATCCATTTTAGAATCTTCAATAACTGAAAACTACAATTCTACATTTATTTTACCACACTCTTCAGAGTGGGCCTAAGGCTTTCTAGCACAAGGTTAATTTCAAGGCAGTTTATCAAGGACTAAATTTTTTTGACCCACCAAGATGATGGTATGAGAAGATAAAAAGAAATGTCAAGGTTAGCTCTCTATTTTCCAAATAACAGGATCTAATCCTATTTTAGGGGAATAAGGATATGGGGTTAAGTGGGGATTAGATGGTAACAGACAGCTGGAAAATAGTATCGAGACTAGCTGTCCTTAACCAGCATAAAATATGTTGTCATCCTTTAGTCAACATTTTCTTCCAGGATATGACTTCGACAGCATTTCTACAAACTACGTTCGTTTATTCATTTTTAAGTCAGTCTGCAAAGACATTCTAATTCTTAATATCTAAAGTTATAGTTAATGGATTTTTTTGCATTTATCCATTAAGTACATCTGGCATTCTCAGCCATGGCTCTTGAATAAATGATTTCTTGATGAAAACATAACTGAAGCAAAAGTGATGTTGGAAAATTAGAATCTACCTAGAACTCATAGGAATAGTCACAACCAACTTACTCAGTTCTTATTAATGAGCTCACATAGAACTGAACCAATTTGGCCGATTCACATTATTTAGTACTGAGAGCTGGGTCTGAATTTGGTACCTCTACTCCACACTTGGGTACCCTACTAAATCTTTCATTCTCTGAATATGACAACCAATGGAAGAACTTAAAAGTAAAGCACAGTTTTAATTGGGACACAAACATTTTGTATTCATTTTGAAAAAAAGATCATGCTTTCCAAAGATAAATAAAACCCAAAATTATAGCCTCAACATACAACCATCTCCATTACAGAATTAAGCAGCCAGTTCTAGTACATCAGAGAACATTTGTTTTAAAAAGCTTATAGCCAATGCTTTAAGAAGGAAGCACTGGTAAAAATAGTTTTAAAATATATAGCCTTGGAAAATGACATTGTTTAAAACATTAAAACCTTGTTTCAGAAGTTCCTCGCTTTAGGTTGTTACTCAAAAACTCATCGTGTTCAAAGCTCAAATTATTATGAGATCTTGAAATCATCAGAAGCTTCTCCTTATTGGTAAAATCTTTTTTGATTGCTGCTTGGGGCACAAGCAACCTATCCATCGGGTCTTCTTTATTCTCCAGTTTCATGTATCCCTTGCTGTTGCTCCGATCAAGCCGAGGCCAACTGGGATGTTTCCGCTGTTCAGCCTGGACAGTTAGGGTGGAGGGACCCCTCTCTAAGTCTAGGGATTTGGAGTGTGAGGAGAGCAGATGCAAGGATGTGTTGGATCCAAACTGTCTTCTAGCAGCTCCAGGTGACAAGAGCTGTCCAGCCCCAGGTCCGAGGGCCACCGAGGACTTGTACTGGCTGGACAGTGACTCCCCAATGGAATTATTCCTTGGGAGCCCCATGCTGACGGGCTGGAAGGATTCGCCCATGTTGGGTAGAGGGACCACAAGGGAATCCATCGACAAATTCCTCGACCTGCTCTTGAGGTTATCAGCATCCTCCGTGATGTTATCTATACTGGGCTCATCGATAACACAGTTATTAAGTTTGATCACAGGCAATGTAAAAGCACTGATGGACGATGACACAATGGACTTGGTCTCGCATTTCTTAGAGCCACTGGTCTTATCGTCAGTGGTCTTGGAAGGAGGTGGATAAAGGCCGAAGACCGAGACAGAGCTGTCAGAGAGCAGCGGGGGTACGAGATGCCCCAAACCCTTACTTTCATTGAGCATGAGTTCATCCTCCTCCACAGAGCTATCCATCCGGAAGCTGCCCCGCAAACCTGAGAAGGAGGTGACCGTGTTTGCTGCCAATCTTGAGGCGCAGGAGCTCCCGTTCTGCTTCACTTCTGGCTCCCCCAACAAGCCAGAGTAAAGGCCGTTCAAATGCTTCTGCTCCTTGACTCTCAGCGTGTGGATGTCAATGACTGTGGAGTAGATGTCCCTCATGTGTATGATTTTGGTTTCCTTGTCTCGGTTCTCATGCAGAATGGCATTTGCACAGATAAAGATGAAAATGCCGATCCCCATGGTGAAGGGGCCCAGCATTTTCATTTTATCTGAATGTAAATGCTGCTCAAAGAAGCGAACCACCACACCACCCTGGTTCCGAATGACCTGAGTTTCATTTGTTGACAGTGTTGTTTCAGCATCGATGAAATGTTCTTTTTGGGGCCAATATCCAAGGACAGCCATTGCTATCCCTATGATGGAGATAAGCACTCCTAAAATGAGGAAGAAACCAGATGGGGAATAAAGCCGGATTTTGCCACGAACAACCACAACGTCGGCCCGGGGCCGCCTCCTGACCGGTTTCTTCTCCTCCGCGGCAGGAGAGGGGCTAAGGTTGACATGGTGCTGGGATCGGGCAGAGTCTTGTCTCTTCAGGGCCGCCAGGCCAGTGATCACCCCACCAGTGGCTATCATAGCTTGGCCTTTGTTCTGCAAAGAAAGAAAACAGGCGATGACCAAAATACATTCCTGGGGTAGGCTCAGCAGTTCAGTTCAACAACTGCTCGCATCAGATCTCTGTTGCTGCTGTTGTTTCAAGTGATTAAATGGGACAGAAGAATATGTCTTTAGGGACACCTCTGATAGAAGTTTTGTTGACAGACTAATGTAAACTTCTGGAAATTCCATTTTGCGGCTGGATGAAGTGTTCCTAGTATTGATGAAAAGTGAACTGAAGGTATACTTTGTTTAAATAATTTTATCACATTATATAAAGGAGTGGCCTACTCACAAGTTTATCTTTCTCTGTTTCTCTCTCTCTCTGACTACACACCACACACACACACACACACACACACACCCCTATCACTATTTCAGTTATTTTGAAAAAATGGAAGGATAGAGTATTTAACAGGCCAAATACAAGCCCCACAAAGACGATGCACTGCAGCAATCTGGGCGTCTGTGACTACTCTTGTGAAAGTCATCAGTGAACTCTTCACGCCCCTATCCCCTGCCCCCATTTTTGTCTTCCTTTTTTCTCTGCTCCTGTGCATATTACTGTCCCACCCTCTTCAAACTCCCTCTTCTCCAGATGTTAATGACACCAAATCCCAGTTCTGCCTTGACCTCACACAGAATATGATTTCCATTTGGCTCTTCTTCCCTCATCGAGGGGTAAACCACCTTTCCCCCACAGGCCCGTCCTCGGCTGCCTTCTCTGACCCACGCTCCTCCGCCTTCACATCCACGCCTACACCTTCCACTGTTTCCTTTATGCTGATGAGTCCCAAGTCCACATTCCAGGTCATATCCTGAGTTTCAATTCCACATTTCCAACTGCCCCCTCAGGAACACGTGCATATCTGTGCACTGCTAGCAAGACTGAACCCCCCTTCCACCAGCTGTCCCTCTTGCCTTGTCTGACTCTTAATGGGGTCAGTGCCCAGGGTTGGCTCTTTACAGTTATCCTTAACTCCCCCCCTTCGACTTCCTCTCCTCTTCCAAGCAGGTCCTAACTCTTATCCACCTCTCTGTTGCAATTTGCTCTTCCCAGCCTAGTGTGGCTTTCCTTAACTCCACACTGATGGTCAGAATAAATTCCCAAGCTCCCCAAATATCTCTTCCAAACTGCAGTTTCTCTTATTTTACAGACAAGATGATAAGCACATGGCAGATTAACTGTCCTATGACCTACATCTGAAATGCTTCAATGAGTGAAATAATGGGGGGAATATTCCCCACTATCTGAGTTTAATCTGGGGTTCTGGACTAAGTCTAACTTTACCTCTGTTTGCTTTAATTTGCATGCAGCTGAAACACAAACAGTATTTATTGCTTCTCACTCATCCTCTGCTTGTATTGCCCCTGAGCCTCTGTTAAGAATGGCCCAGTGGTCCTGTCCAGATTGCTCCCCAGCCAGCCGCCATCTTTGCATCTTGACCTCTGGCTGGTCATCAAAGCTCATACTCTACTTCCTTTACAAGATCTCTGAATGACTCAGCTCACATCCCACGCAGGCTGTCATTCCTCAGAGCATTTGAGCAAGATTTCTTTATGGCACTTGACATATAATGTTTTAATCTTTCCACTTCTCTGGTAAAAATTCAAATGTATTTCATATTTTTGTATTGCACCTTGCATACAGCCAGTATCCAAGAAATATCTGCAAGAAAAGAATCACTAAATTTGCTGGAAGATAAGTTAGGCAGAACTCTTGAAGACATTGGCATAGGAAAAGACTTTATGAACAAATGCACAGTAGCATGGGAACTAGAAGAAAGAATCAACAACTGGGATGTCACCTTATTAAAACCTTCTGCACTGCAAAACAAACCATCAACAGAACTAAAAGACAATCTACAATGTGGAAAAAAAATTTTACCAGCTGCTCCTCAGATAAAGGACTATTATCTAGAATATATAAAGGACTCAAAAAAATCAGCCACCCCAAATATAAAGACCCAATTCAAAAATGAGCATCTGAAATGAACAGTCATTTCTCAGACAAAGAAGTAAAAGCAGCAAGTAAATACATGAAAAAATGTTCCATATCACTGGTCATTCGAGAGATGCAGATGAAAACAACACTGAGATTCCACCTCACCCCACAAAGAATGGTTGCTATCAAGAAATTAACCAATAACAAATGTTGGCGGGGTTGTGGGGAGAAAGAAACCCTTCTCCATTGTTTGTGGGAGTGCAGACTGGTGCAACCACTATGGAAAGCAATGTGGAGATACCTCAAAGAGCTGGGATTAGAAGTTACATTTGACCCAGCCATCCCTCTGCTGGGCATGTTTCTAAAAGAATTAAAAGAATCATATCACAGTGATATATGTGCACTTATGTTTATAGCGGCACAGTTTGTAATAGCTAAAACTTGGAAACAGCCCATTTGCCCATCAGTTGGAGACTGGATAAAGAAGATGTGTTTTTTCTATAAATGGAATACTACTCAGCCATAAAGAATGAGAAATCAGAGTCATTCATAGAAAAATGGATGAATATTGAGGATATACTCCTAAGTGAAATAAATAAGTCACACATGTATAAAGACCTAATGGTTTCTCTGCTGTGAAAAACTATAATGGTACATTAAATCCTAATGATATAATTGACAATGTGAAATTGGAAGAAAAGGGCTAAAGGTGTAGGGGAAGTGGGAAGGGTAGGGGAAAGGTAATAAGGGAAAAGAAAAAAAATCTTGAGAAGATGAAAAAATGGAAATAAAGTATTTGTAAATAGGGAAGGGAGGAGGGGGTGAAGGGAGGTCAGGGACAATGGGAAAAGTAACTGTACTGTATATCTAAAATGTATCAATAAACTCAATGAGAAAAAAGAAAGAAAGAAAAAGGGCCAGGGATTTAGCTCAGTGGTTCTACTGCCTGCTTTGCAAGCTCAAGGACCCATGTTCAAACCCAGTACCCACCCCCCAAAAAATTTTTGCTAGACTTCTGAATAAATGAGTAATTTTTTTCCCTAGAATTTGCTGGATGACCATCGTATTACTGTATACATTTCTAGTCAAAAATAAGAGTCAGCAAAATTAGTTCCCAAACAAAAAGCTACATATTGTGAGCTGATAAAATTCCTTTTTTTATTATGAATAATCCTCAAACTGCCAAGTTTGGTTGGTAGGGAAATAAAGGATATTTTAAGACCCACAAGGTCTTTGGCAAATTTCTGAGAGGGTATCAAATGCCATCTTGAGCTCTCCTTTTGAATTCCTACTTATGATCTCTGAACTGTGTTTAAATAACAGGGTTGTGGATGATATGTACAGCTATAGCAAGCTGGTGAGTAAAGCCAGTCTTTAGTGGAATTATAATTACGATTAAAATAGTTTAATGTTGGAAGGACAAACTAAATTATAATCCATAGCTCCAGTCTATGCAGTTTATTAGAGTATGCATACAACAGCTTAGAACCTCTTCCAAAACTTGGCTAAAATAGTGTAGTGTCAACCTATGCTTTCTTGAACCCCAATCAGTTCCAAATGTTTGAAGAAAATACTTAAATTAGATAGCAGCCATCTAACCCAATTATTTCCATATAGCTGGATATGGATTTGCTCTGAAATCTTTCTGAATAAATGGATTTTGGAAAGAAAGGGAAACAAAGGCAAAAAAAAAAAAAAGCCTTTCATTTGGTTCAGCAACCACAAGGAACTGCATTCCACACAGTCCTCCACCACCCGTTAAAACATTTTCTACTGGCATTGCCATTTTCTATTCCTCAGTTGACAGAGAAAAAGGGGCTGGAACAGAAGAGCACATTTTAAGAATGATGTGAGTATAGACAGTTGGCAAAGAGCGGGAGTGGCCAGCTTTCTATGTGAGGAGAGTGGACTAGACAGGAAGAAGAAGCAGGGTAGTTTAACAGCGCAAACATTTATAGAAAATGAGACCCACAGCAGTTCAGAAATAAAAAAGGAGAACACGAGGGGTTTTAGGAAATCACAGTCACCTCAGCAACATCCCCACAAATCACCAAACTGAGGTCTGGTGCCCAGTCCCCTCCTTTAATATGGTTCACAACATTCAACGCTGGACAAGAACCTTTGTTATCTCTCAGGGACCCAAATGAGACCTCAAGGGAAAAGCACAGGTGAAGGAATTCAGTCACTCCTTCAAAGAGCTTGAAACCCAATGGAAGAGCTGATGTCCCTAGGTAGAACAGCATGAGGCGGCTCCCGGGATGGCAGGTTCCATCAGGAAGGACCTTTCTGCCAGGCTTCATGGAGCCGGTAGCAGTATTTTCACATTGATCACAGTGAATAATCACATTCGTGTCCTTCCTTTTGGAGAGGGTCCAGGAAAAGAATGCAGGCTGGGGAACAGGAGCGTGGCCTGTCTGCACGTCTAGGGACAACAAGAAAGAGTCTGGGCTGGGGGATGAGCTATTGCAATGCTTGGCTTTCACGGGCATCTGCCGTGGAGTTGGAGTATGACACAAACACTGTTGTCGCGAGTTTGGGAAAATCAGTCTCAGTCAGTAGATGAAAGCAGTCACGAGGGACTGATGTTGGGAAACCACAGCAGATACCAGAGGCAGTTTAACCGAAGCCTAGAGAAGCCGTGAAACCAGAGCGAGAGAAACTCTCAAAAGTTGTGTTGTGCTTCTCAGGTCTGGTTCCCCTGCATGTATTATAAACCTGACATCCAGAGCTTCGCCTAAACTTTTGGAAGTTGCAGAAAGCACAGAGCAAAGCCTTGTGCTATTCTAATCCAGACAGCCTCCTTAATGGGCATTATCAGTTTACACATTCATTCATAAAAACATAACTTGTGTTGCATTAAGAGGACTCAAATAGGTTTCCTGGCCTGAAAAATAGAGTGAGCAGTATCTTTTTGATGAGGTCATTCAATTAGTTGTCTAACTGGAGAGTGAGCCACACTGAGTGTTTCCATATTACCCCCAAAGATATATGACTTTTGGCAAGAGTCAAGCTAAAACAAATATTGTACATATTCTAACTTGGGGATACCTATTGATCGTGTTTTTCCATTGGTAGTGCTCATAAACCAGCCACAGTTTTAGTAGCAAGATGCAATTTAAAATTTGCAAAATATGCTTTCTTCCTCACTGTGCAAACCAGGACACTGCTGGGCCATGTACAGGCCTGTGCCATTTTGTAAGAATCTCAGACTCATTGTGGATCTCATTTGCCATTTTTCTTGCTGTAGAAGGATGTCGTCTCTTGCCTTCATCCAAATACTAATACTACCTCACCCTTACCTTTATCCTACCCTTACCCTTGTTTGTTCTACTCTTTTCAGCCAAAAGCTCTTTTTCTTTGCCTGAGAAGATTCCTGATTTGTGCACCAGTGTAACACTATACCCTACACAGTCCATTCAATTTTCAGGCTTATCCTCTCCTCCTTTTGCTCTGCTAGTCATTTTATAAGCCTCTTTGTTGTCTTTCACTCTTTTTATAGACCTAAGCACATTCTGGAATGTGCTTTTCTTGGCTCTAACCTGTACCATTTTTTAGAATTCTCATTTTCCTGGGAACTTATTCCTGTACATTTAAGATCTCCCCTGACCACTATTTTGGCCTCATTGTGAGCCTCTATACATCAGACATGGTTCCCTATGCATTGCACGCTTATACCTGAGAGAATAATTAAGTAGACGTGCAAAGTTGAGTGACTTCAGAAGTCTCTGAATGCAGATATTGCTTTTAGTCAACTAAGGCACAGGAAGGTTGTCTAAAATCCATTACTGGTTTAGCAGAAAGAACAGATTTAGACCTCAGCTTTTCAGACTCCCAACCCAAGGTTCTTCCTTCACAATGTGCTATTGTTTTACATGTAAGGCCAGCGCCTGGCTGGGTCTCTGGGGTGGATAAATGCTCGGTAAGTACCTGTTGACCAGAGGCCGACACGATGAATGTCTGAACATGATTGAGATGTATGAGGCATTAGGGACACAAGGCTAATGAAATTCAGTCCTTGATTTCAAGAAGTATGGAGTCTGGTGGAAAGTAGTCAAAGTAAATATTTAAAATGAAACTAACAGCTAGGATGGATTTCTGGGAACAGCTCTGAAAGCTCTGCCAATGCATCTGGAAGAACCAGGGGAAGCTTCCACGAAGCAGTGACAGCCCGTGGAGATTTGGCCCAAAGGTGGGAGTGTGCGATGCAGACAGATTCTAATTTATCCTTGCTCCCGACTGTCCTTACCCTTTGATTTTCATCATCTTCTCACTTGAAGTGTGCCTAGTATTTTAGATATAACTGACACTAGCTTATTAAACTATTTGAATTTTTATTCTTATTCAGAGGTTAGCAATCTCACCAGAATGCAAAACTCTCTGCCCAAAGAAAGTAAAAATTAATCTATGCGTCCAGGACCAAATAAAAGCATTATATAAAACTCCATGTGGTATCCGCAAATGTGACGGATGGAAATATTTTCTGTTCAAGCTGCAGCAACTTGAGGACTTTCTTCCCAGTAAAGACATTTTAAACTTTTAGAATAGGATTTTGAATCTTTATCCTTACCAGAGTTGAATCTTACAAACCTCACAAATAACAAGAGAATGCAAACAATCTTTGAAAAGCTAGCTCAATAGTTGGGCACTGTGATAAGAAAGACAGGAGCCCACATCCTTTCTTTGCCCCTGGGAAGACATGCAACCTTGGATAAATTGTTTTAAACACTTACCTCAGTTCCTCCATTTGTAAGTGGCAAAAGGCTCTTTAAAATGCCAGAAGACCTGAGGGCCTTAAACCTATGCACCACTGAATAACCACACTTGAACAACTAATGAAACTCTTGTATCCTCACTTCACTCATCTGTAAAATGGGGATAGGGACAATCCCTACACTGCCGTCCTGCCACAGAGATAATGGTGACAAAGCACAGGTCAGCACCTGGTAATTCATGCCTGGATTAGTGACATCAGCTATAGCTGACTCTATGGTCCTTTTTAAGAATAAAATGAAGTAACACACATATTTCTGAGAGTCTTGATTGTAAAAAGTTCTCAACAACCAATGGCTGTTGATAACTTTACATTGTTCATATTATTAATTCTTTCATTGCTCAAGCAAGGTAAATCAAAAATATATTTTAGCTGGGGATGCAGCTCAGTGATAGAGCATGTGCCTAGCATGTGCAAGGCCATGGGTTTCCCCTGCACCAAATCAATCTGTCGAAAAATATACATATATTAATATGATAAATTAAATAACTCTACTCACTGTTCTTGGAGAAGAAGTTATGACTGAAAAATTTTCCATGGACTTACAGAGTGAAAAATTGAATGGAGAGCCAGGAATGGTGGGGAATGCCTATAATCCCAGCCTGAGCAACTGAGTGAATTAGCAAGACTCTATCTCGAAAGGAAGGAAGGAAGGAAGGAAAGAAGGAAAGAATGAAGGAAAAAGAGAGAGAGAGAGAGAAATTAAGAAAGAGAGAAAGGCAGGCAGGCTAGCGACATATAACTCAGTGCGAAGGCCCTAGGATCAATCCCCAAACCACATGAATCTGGATGGAGAAGGTGTATTTTAGTGGAAGAAGCACAAATAGTTTGATAATTGCAAGCTGAGTTTATAGAAGAGAGACATTATAGAAAAAAATAAAGCACAGCTTACTTTTTAATGCATCCTATTTTATTCTTTCAGATTTGGAGGTGCCTTAACACATGAGAACCATAGTAAAAACAAGGAAGGAAACCCCAGTCCAGTGCATCTAATGCTTTATTACTTTTCATAGTGCAACTGGACCAATGCGTGAATGATCTGATCAATTCTGCAAGCATCATTCTGTTGCCATTGGGACACTTTGGCACAAAACTGAAAACAGAGGGACAGGCAGCCTGAGGAGAGAAGGCCCAGGTAAAGGGATGTCATAAAGGTGATACAATGTACAAATTTTAAAATTTGCAAATGTTAAATCTCCGTGAGTCTTCCTTGGGGAGAATGGCTCCTTAATATTCAGTACAGCTCTCTATTCAAAGGAATGCTGGAGCTAAAAGGAAATATTGAAAGTTTAGGCAATTAGCAGAATGATTCTCAAATCATTAAATGTAACTTTATGGTCAGGCACATCATGAGCATGCAGATAATGCTAGGAATAAGGAAAGCACTTGCAAATCTATAAGTGTTCTTTGTGCGTAATTCCCTCAAACCTGCCAGCCTGGAATGATGTAAAATATGGGCTCAAACCAATTATGAGCCATGCAACAATGACATGGAACAACTGCTCTCCAAGGACTAAAAGCCATGAAGCCCTGAACACAGAAGCCTCCAGAAGAGCCAATAGCAGATCCATAATGAGCTCAGAAAACACCCTGCTGGGACCCTGTGGGAGGCATTTTCTGCAAGAACAGAAAAAAATTAGAAGCCTATTTTCCCCAAAGTAGAAATACGCTTCCTGCCCTGCATCGAAACTTTTCAAATCTGGACATACTCTTCACAATAACTGTCACATTCCCCACAGGAAGGGACTTAACCTTGGGAAAAGATGCCACCGCTAAAGCAGTCCCTAATTCACCACACTGTGGGATACTAGATGAGACATCCACGCTAAAGAGTTGAGGCATAAAAAAAATCAGAATTTGGACTTTTTACTAAGACCCCTCCACTGCAGAACATAGGCAGTAACCTCAACTTAGAGATATAGTGACTATGTTTTTGCTGACAACATTGGGAAATGATACTCTAATAAGAATTAATGTTCTTCACAATGATTTTACACCCAAAAAAATCTGGAGCATACTGTTGACACCTGTGCAGGACTGAGGAAAAACTGGAAGGCAAGACTAATTTCAATTGTAGTTGTTCCACTTGTGTAAGTCTCCCACTTCTGCAAGCAACACATCTGTGTCAATACTATTAAAGCTGCTGAAGGCCTTATATTCTTTGCTGCAAATAGGAAACCAACCTCCCTTGCCAAAACAAATCCACCACCTAAATTACCATGAGCTGTGCCATCTTTTATTCCACTGCACCATGCTGTTCAATGCATTTCTTAAAAAGTTTTCTAGCCTTTGGAAGCTCAATTAATAATAAAGCCTTTTTAAAAATTCTGTAGAAACCATTAAGCGATTAGGAAATGGTTCAAATTACACCATTTCTGCTGGAGAATTTCACACCCCCCACCAAGTAAAATCAAAGCAGGTTTGCCCATAATGCAAGGTGCAAAGAGGTACAGAGTGGGGCCCTGGGAGGGGAGGCGAGACTAAACTCCCCACCACTCACAAAAGGGATAAATCTATTAGGCTTGGAAATATGGAAGTCTTTTAGTATTTAAGGGGAATATTTCATGGGTGCAGTTTACCAGAGAAATCCCACTGGTAAAAATGTAATGGTAAACATATTGAAGAAAAAAAGAAAAGAAAAACAAAACAGGGATGTCATGAAGTATGAGTGACTATTTCTGTTTTCATTTTCTTTCTCTTTTCCTACAAGTACAGGTTAGTAGCAGCAAGGTGAATTGAGGGAAACACAGATTTTTAGATTTCCAGTTGTAGAAAAGTGTTCGTCAGTCTATTTCTTGTCTGTTATCTATTTGGATAATAGATACAATTATCCATCTTTCTCTTATCTATTTTACTATTAGACTGAATACTTGTGTCTCCCAGCCCCAATCCATATGTTGAAATCCTAGTCCCTGAGGAGGGGGGTTGGCATAGAGCACTTATGATTGGAATAATTATGTCTTAGTCCATTCTGTGTTGCTACAAACCTGAGACTGGGTAATTTATAGAAAGGAAGTATGTTTTTATATTTCTAGAGCCCAAGAAGACTAAGACCTGGGTGCTGTATCCTGCTGCATCCTAACTAAGCAGAAGGCATCACATACTAACTCAGCCCTTCCTCCTCTTCTTACAAAGCCACATGTCCCATGATCACAAACAGCACTGTAAAGTCCCTCCTTCAAAATACCATCAACCTTTGCATTTAGGAATTAAGTTTCCAGCACATGAACCCTTAGTGTATATGTTCAAACCACAGCACCTTATAAAAGAGGCCCCAGGGAGCTCCCTCACCCATGCTACCATGTTAAGACACAAAAACACAACAGTCTATGAACCAGGCAACAGGCTCACTGGATATTGAACTCACTGGTGCCTGATTGTCGACTTCCCAGTTTGCAGAACTGTGCAGTGTAAAATCTCTGTTGTTTTTAAGCCATACAGTATATGATATTTTTGTTGTAGCAACCCAACTGAGCCAAGGTAATCCTCATAAAAGAACAACTGGCAGTACAAGGTGAAGCAGAAGTTTACCTGCCCTATGGTTTCTCTAATTTCTCTTCTCAGAGGTGAGCATGATGGATTTCTTGTAGGTATTTTCAGAGAAGGGCAGAGACTATCTTCTGACTTCTTTCTTTTTTAGAACTGATTTACACAGGCTGTTTCTACATTGAGTAAATCAGCCTTCTAGTAGTGTAATATGTTTAATCTTCTAAACTTTTTTATTGTTTCTTTTAGCCAACAGAATATTTCAGTTTTGTTTTATTAACTTTATCCTCAAGTTCATTGATGGCTTTATATAATCATTAGTAACACTTTCCGCAATCTAAGATTATATATGAAAAGTTGTCCTGTTTCCTTTAGGTAATTTTGGGTTTAATGTAGCTGAAATTTCTGCATTTGAGGCACCTGAAATTTCTTCTTGTATAAGATTCCAGGTAGAGATCTAACTTTTATTTATAGGTAATCAATCTTGCCTCCCCTAATTTGAAATGCTATCTTTATAACATAACTACTTTCATATATTTGTACTTTATAACACACCTACTATGCATTTGGGTCAATATAAAGACTTACCACTTTGTTACATTAATGTCTGTGACAGAACTAAATTGACATAACTTTTAGAATTATACTATATACTTGAATATCTGGTAAGACTAATCTATTCTCTTTATTCCTCTTTGTCAAAAGCTCTTGCCTATTCTTATATTGTCCATTTTACAAATGAATTTTAGAATGTGATTTTTAAATATCTGGTTAGTAATTTTTATTGGGATCATACTAAATCCATTCATAAATACAGGAAAAATGGACACTATACTGTTACAGCAGTTTATCTAAAAAGATGTTTTATTTTATGTTATGTTTTGTTTGTTTTTTTTTTTTGGTACCAGGGATTGAACTCAGGACCTTCCATTTGCAAGCAGGTGGTGGCACCACTAAGCTAAATCCCCAGCCTCCTTCTCATTTCTTATTACCTTTATTTCTTGAGTACTGTCATTATGTCCTAGCATGCTTTCTTTTATTATCATTTCTATCTTTAAGAGATTGTCTGGATGTCCACTGATTTTGTACACTAACTTTGTGCTAAGCTACTTCACTAAACATGATAAAGTTTTAAAAGTATTTATTTCATTCTTAGAGGTCCTATAAATGCAATTATATCACCAATATTTTTGCCTCTCTTTTCCCCATTTTAAACCAAAATTGCTATTTTCCAACTGTATTGCTTAGGGCCTCCAGCACAAAGGGGGAAATGTGGGTGTCCCTGCTGCCTGTGGATCCTCTACTGCTTCGCTCCTGAAGAGGACCTGTCAGTGCCTGTTTGATTAATGAGCGTCTCTACCTAGAATTCCAGGGAACAAAATTCACCACCTCAGAGTCCCTGCTGGAGGGGAAGTGCTTCACCAGGAGAAGACAGAGCACTTGAAGAGGGTGGACGAGAGAAGAAAAGAAGGAAGGAGAGAAAGTGAAGGATAAAGTAGGAAGATAAAAAGAAAGCTGTGTGAGGGAGGAAATTGTGAGTTATTCATGACAATGTTAAATATCTGGAAGCATGAATAACAATTATGTTTTCTCAAATGTCCCTATTTCTTTCCACCTCTTAAAAGAATTAATCTATAGATAGGAGTTTTCCTGCTAGAATTATTGGGATTACTGGATAATTTACCAATTATATGAATAGAAAGGGAAACAATGAGAAGGAATGATTAAAAAGAATGCTTAAAAGACCTCAGCAGCAGACCTGTAAGAGTCTGGACCTGGCCTACAGGTCTTGGGCCAGCTGCCCAACCTTGGTGGTGGACCAGAAAGAGGACTGCAGCCCCCCTACACCCAGGTGCTGCCAAACTCCTCTGGCCTCCTGGTTGTGCTGGTACCTGGATTCACATCACAGAAGCATGGTGGGGGGGGTACCATAAAGGCCATTTTCCTGAGCTCTAGCCTTGATTTTGATTTAATTCACACAGTTAAAGGTGACAGATTAATAATTACCACAAACCATCATTTTCTAAACTGTGCTTTATGCTTTTGTGTTGCTGATTGTATCACTTGGGCTAAGATATGTGCTTGATCTAAGCAATTGTCATTCCTGGTATAATGAAAAAGAGACTGCCTCAGAGTCATTAGAGACTCAAATTCCAAAGACAAGCTATAACAGGCAGATCAAAATATTGACCCAGGTATCAAACTGATGACAGTACCACAATAAAAATAAAAATAGGAAGACATTCAAACAAGGCTCAAGCACAAACACAGAATTCCACCTTACCAAGGGAAAACTGTGGGGGAAATGAGGTGGAAAAGTGTGATAATCAGTCACTTGGACACCCTGAACTCATAGCACAGGAAGTAACAAAACAGATCAATCAGGCTCTAGAAAAATTCAAAAGAGAAATAACTTCCCAGATAACTACAGAGATGGTGAACAGAATGAATGACATAATTAGAGACTCTAGAACAGAAACAGACAAAAAAAAAAAAAAATGAGCTCAGGACCATGATAGAAGCCATGAATGCCCAATGTAGAAAAGAAATAGAATCCATGAAACAGATCCAAACAGATATCTAAGAGATTCAAAACTCTATTGAAAGTTTACATAACAGACTAAGCCAATCTGAAGACAGGATATCAGATATAGAAGACAGGATGGAGATCAGTGGCCATGAAAAGAAGGATCTCTTTAAAATAATAAGGGAACATGAGAAATCAATCCAAGAGGCAAAGAAGAACAACATAAGACTGATAGGAGTCCATGAAAAAGCAGGAGAAAGTACAAATGACATAAAAAACTGTTTACAGAATTAACGACAGAAAACTTCCCAAACAGAGCAAAAGAATTTGACATACAGGTAAGTGAGGCATATAGAACTCCAACTAGCTGTGATTAAAAAAATCTACACATAGACATATAATAACCAAGATCACAGAACAGAATAACAAGATACTACAAGCAGTTGGAGAAAAGGAACAAATCACATGCAAAGGAAAGCCCATCGGAATCACAGCAGACTTTTCAACACAAACCCTCAAGTCAAGGAAAGCCTGGAGTGAAGTATTTCAATCCTTAAAAAAAAACAACCTCCAACCTAGACTGATGTATCCTGCAAAACTATCTTTCAAAACTGATGGGGAAATAAGACATTTCCATGACAAAAGAACGCCTAAGGAACTTCATGAATACCAAACCAGCACTCCAAACAATTCTAAACCATTTCCTAGGAAAAGACAATGAAGGTCACAACACCATGAGGCCCAACACAGCAAACCAATCAGGCAAGGCAAGAAACTAAAAGGAGAGAGGGAAAAATTAAAAAGAGCCAACAACAGGACAATAAGATGACAATGATAAGTCAATACATATCAGTTATAACCATCAATGTTAATGGGGTTAATTCACCAAGAAAAGAAATAGACTGGCAGAATGGATTAAGAAGCAAAATCCAACTATATGCTGTATATAAGAAACACATCTAATTAAAAAAGAAACTCATAGACTGAAAGGAAAAGGAAGGAAAACAGTTCTCCATGAGACAGCAACCCGGAAAAAAGCAGGGGTAGCTATCTTATTTGCAGACAAAGTAAATTTCAAACCAAAACTAATTAAGAGAAACAAAGAAGGTCACTACATCCTTGTAAAGGGAACAGTCCAAGAGAAAGAGATGACAATCATAAATATATATGCACCAAATACTAATGCCCCCAACTATACAAAAGAAATATTAAGGGACATGAAAAACCAAATTAGTACTAAAACAATTGTAGTGGGGACCTAAATACCCCACTGCCACAAATAGACAGGTTGTCTAGACAAAAAAATCAATGATGAAATACTAGAACTGAACCAAGCTTTTGAACAAATGGACTTAAAAGATGTCTACAGAGAGTTCCACCCACAAAATAAGAATATACATTTTTTTTCAGCTGCACACAGGTCATTCTCCAAATATACCACATACTATAACTCAGAACATGTTTAAGTAAATGCAAAGGAGATGAAATTCTCATGTATATTATCAGACCATAGTGCAGTTAAACTGGAGATCAATAACAAAATAACCACAAGAACTTCACAAACACATGGAAATTGAATAACACTTACCTGAACAACGAATGGGTCACAGAGGAAACTAAAGAAGAAATTATGGCTGGGGATTTAGCTCAGTGATTCCAAAGCCTGGCTCACAAGTGCAAGGACATGAGTTCAGTCCCCAGTACCCCCCCTCAAAAAAAGAGAAGAAATTAGACAGTTTTTACAAAATAAATAACAATGCCAATACAACATACAGGAATCTATGGGACACAATGAAAGCAGTTCTACAAGGGAAATTTTAAGCAGTGAATGCCCACACTAGGAAAACAGAGTGAGCTCAAATAAACAATCTAATGCTGAACCTCAAGTTTCTAGAAAAAGAAGAGCAAGACAAACCCAAAGCTTGTACAAGGGAGGAAATTATAAAGATCAGAGCAGAAATGAATGCAATAGAGACTAAGAGAGTGATACAAAAGATCAATGAATCAAAGAGTTGTTTTTTGAAAGAATAAAATCGATAAAACCTTAGCCAACCTTATCAAAAAAGGAAAGAAAATGCTCAACTTTGAGCAATTAGGAATGAAAATGGTGAAATCACAACAGATCTAGCAGATATCCAGAAGATCATCAATACCTACTTCGAAAAACTGTACTCTAATAACAGGAGAAACGCAGAAGAAATGGTCAGATTTCTACATGGGTATGTAGTTTAGGGCAGGACTATCAGTGACAGGTTCCAGGAATCCACTTTATAGAATACAACTGTACTACTGACCTCCTGGCAAGGAAAATGCATGATTTTTATTTCATGTCCATCTTGAAACTGAAGTTACATACACAGAAAAAGAAAAAAAAAGATATCAAAGGCTGGAAAATAAGTATAAAAGGCAGATCAAACCAATACATATTTGGGGAGACCAAGTGTGTGTTTGCTAATTTAAGAACAAGAGTAGTATAGCCTTTCAGGCACAAATTCAAGACTCGAGGAAATAAGAAATGCAGATCACTAACTAGGTCAAAAAAAGCACAGGAAAGAGAGACTGACTTGTGAACACAGAAAACAACTGTGCCCACTTAACTACACCTGCAGTTATTGATTGTAAGGTAACATAAAGAATGACCTGAGAATGTGTTCCAGCCATCAAGGTGTTTATAACATGGACTCTGTCTAGGGCTAACCGTGGTCAATGTGAAGTGAACAGCAAGCATAAAGCCCTTCTCAGGGGGACCCGCTTTCCTGCACAGGGTCTTCCGGACTCATTCACAGGGCCCTTTCTGGCCTCCAGAGGGGGCGTGGCTTATTTTCTCCGTGCAAGATAAGTCTCACTGTCTTCTTGCCTTTCTTTGTGCCAGTCTGTCCAGGATCTTCTGTGCCTCTAACCTCACAACTCTGATTCGCAGATGGAAACAGGCTTGTTTCTTCAGCACATCCCCCAGTTTTTGAGTGATTTTTCTCCTAAAGCTTCCATGCAGCCACAGGGTGTCCCTGCAGGAGCCGGACAGCATGATGAGCCGTAGACCACCCCCTTCCCAGGCTTTTCTCTGCCTCATCTCAACCTGACGAATTAAGTTCATGTCTGACTTTATTTGCAGGCATTAGAGTCCTTGGGGTTTATTGAAAATCGATTTATACCAATGGAGAATTAAGGCTCTTTGACCTTAATTTTAAAAATGTCTCCAAACTTGATATTTTTTTCATCAAAATCAAAGGCTAGTATGGTTAGAATGGTGAGCTCTGGTGTGTGTAAAACTGTAAACATCTCTTGAGCATTGCTTTCCCACTTTTCAATCCCCAATGATATCAGACCCAGGACAGCCCAGACTTACTGTAATGCTATACACATTTTTTTAGAATTTACTGAAGTTACATACTAGACCACAAGTTTTACTTTCAACTCTTTGCGGATTAATAAATTTTTTATTGGCTTACTCATATATTGGCTCACTAAGTGCAAACCCCCTGAAAAGTTGTCCTCAACCTCCCTTTACAGATGAGCTAAGGGGCAGCGGTCTGTAATCTGTAAGGAAGCAGCGGTGCTGCAAGGCTCTCGGCTCACGATCTGATTGTGAGACTTCTGCAACCACTGCACCACTTCAAAACGAAGACGATGTAGAAAATTAAATGAACTGACCAGCCTGTTCAGGTTTCTATGCCTTTTGCAGTCAACTATACTCATAAGGCGTCTGGATTATTTTTGTGCTACTTTTTGAGTGATGAAAAACAAAAGGACTCTTCTTTCTCCTTAAATCTGCATAAGATAATGAAATCACATAATTAAGTAAATCAAATAACACTCTCAGTTCTTTCAGAGAGATGCTCATCATGGATTCAGATTTCTAGCTTATTTTGATTGGACAGGATAGAATCCTGCTCATTTCTATTTAGCTCTGCCTGTGTTGCTTCTCGTCCAAATCAACAATTATAATAATTTCAACCTCCCGTGCTTCTTTACCTTAGAGATTCATGATTTTTTTCTTAAAAGCTTATGACATTTTACATATATTTCTGAACATCTGTGGACCACCAGCTACGTGCCAGAGCTCTGTCACTAAGTCTGATACCTTCTGGGCTCTTACTGGCTTGGGCACCTGGAACCAAGGTCTCAGAAATATTCTGGGCATGTAATGGAAGTATCCGAGGCCCAGAGAAGGCCAAAAGGAGGCAGGAACCTCTGGGAACAGGGGAGGGGAGGGGAGGGAATGAGTGCGCAGGTTTCACAAAGAAGGGGATCCTCAGGCTAATTTTTTAAAAAAGGGGGAACAGGCTTGGGATTTAGCTCAGTGATTCCGCCACCTGCCTCACAAGTGCAAGGTCCTGAGTTTGATCCCAGGTATAAAACAAACAAACAACACAAAACAAAAACAAAAACAAAAAAGGTGAAGAAATGCAGAGAAATGGGTAAGAATTCTTAGCAGAGAAAATAAGACATTATAAGTCTGAGTTAGCTAGAGCCAGACTCAATGAGATTTAGACCTAAGAGACACAACTTCCTACCAGCAATGCTCAACCCAAAGACAGACAGAATTTAATGGTAAAATCTCTAGGTTCTGCCATCCCCACCAAGCCCTGACTGCGTACTTGGTGATGCCAGGAGAGCAATTCCTTCCCCCAAAACAAGCTAAGGACTTTCAACTACTTAAAAGGTCATTTTAGGATTTGTTCAGATTTATATGGAATAAAGTTGACTAAACTATGATCTACAGCCTTGCTGAGATCAAAGTAAATATTAGTTAAATGGTGACTTTTTAGTAATGATGAACTCCAGAAAGAAAAGCAAGAAATAACAAAGTTTTATACTGAATCTTTCCAAAGAGAACTGCCAAGAAGTTCAAATTACTCATCTGGAGGAGAAGAATAAAAATTAGAAAGAACAGAATTTGGGTTTATGATCCATGACTATTTTTCAGGAATTCAATATATATTATTGCATGTAGTCCTTAGAAAGATGGATGAAAAACTATCAAAATTGTCCATTTCTCTGAGACTTAAAGAGGGTCAGTAACTCAATGTCAAATAGCCAGGAAGTGGCAGAGTAAAATTTCAAATCCAGGTCCCCGCAGTTTAAAGAGCAAGCTATTCTCTTTTTCATTACACTGCATGTTAACGGAAACAGAATTAGGAGAAGGAAGCTTAGCTTAAAACTTTGAGAGAGAACAAAGACAGGATATGAAGGAAGAGTTTTGATTATGAATTTAAAATTTAATGAGAAAAACAGTGCTAGTTAAAGAAAGAATGACAAATGTCATTCAAAGAAAGAAATCATCAGCATCTCTAAACTGCCTAGCACAGCGTCATGTCCTTGATGATGGGCAACCGTCGATAACGAGAAAGTGAGCTCAACTTTTAACCATGACAGGGACACAGTTCTGCAGAAATTATCAAGCCTGTATGTGGGAAAGAATGGAACACCTCACAACAAAGCACACACACCACCCAATGCACAGATAAGGATCGCAGACTGCAAACAGCAAGGAACGATGGCAACACGTAATCTGTACTTCATTTCTGTGAAGCCTAACTTCTGATATTTTATCTTTATATTGCTACAGAATGGACCATCTGTCTCCAAAGTGAAGAGAGTATTTTTTAAAATGATATAATCTTAAACTAGCTGATAAGAGTTTAAACTCAATCATTTTAAAGATTTCATTTTTCCTAATGGAGTAGAACCTAAGCGAATGCAATATTCTCTTAGCAGTGTTTGCACAAAAGTTCTTTTTCTCTTTCTACAGAGTAATTTGTCAGCATGTTTCTCTTTTTCCTTTTAATTATTTAACATGTTGATTTCCCACCTAATTAAGGTCTATTCAAATGAGGGCATATGATGTAATCATTTTTAAGATGTAGGAACCATCTAATGACAGGAGCAAATGTTCATTAAATATGTTCAGTATTAAAAACAAAGCACAGTGTGGTAAGCCAACACATGTATTTGAGATTTGTACACACACACAGTTGAAGAACAGGATACCAGACTGTGCATAGTTGTCTATATTCTAGTACTGATTCAGCCAAACAAATGCTCCTATTTTAACCAGATGGACATGGAAGTTAAATATATTTTTTCACTCTGAGGTTTAACTAAATATAATTTCAACTTTGCTAATCTATTAAACACTACAAACAGAACATTACTCAAAATATAGCTTTATTTATTTCATTCTCAAACACCTGAAACATCAAATTACTATGCTGCTAAATCAAAATCAAGTTGAGTTAAAATTATACATTTATAGGGATCAGGGACTTGGCTCAGTGGTTCTGTGGCTTGCCATGCAAAGGCCTGAGTTCGATCCCCGATACCAAAAACAAAACAAAACAAACAAACAAACAAACAACAAAAAATATATATATATACATCTATAGCTTGAATCAGTCAACTAGATGACAACATTCCTTGTGCAAAATTACAGGTACATTAATTTTGTCTCTTATTAACAGATGAAATAACTTTTTTAATGATTTCAAAAAGGCCAACTGGCTAATTAGATACCAGGGGCATCATAAAAACACTCACATAATTTTTAAGGTAGTTGGTTAAAAGATCCCAAATTTCTATGATATAAACGAAGCCATTACTTTATTATTTTGCCCAAATACAGTCTAGAAATCCAGGCAGGAACCCCTTCAGTCTTCTCTTTTGGTTCATCTGCTCTGAGGCAGTTGCTCTGTCCAGGAATCCGTGTTCCATAACATCAATCAAAACAACATTCAAGTAAATGCATAAAAGACAACACTAGTATTATGATACTTGAAGGAGAAATAATCAGGATCCTTCCAACAGTTCAAAGGCAACATTAAAAACTGTAATAAGATACCACTTCATAGCTGTTAGGATTGCTGTTATCAAAAAGATAAAAGGCAACAAATGCTAGCAAGGATGTGAGAAAAGAGAGCCTTGGTATATTGTTAGTGAAAATATATATTAGCATAGCCACTATGGGAAAACTAGATAAAGTCCTTGAGAGATAAAAAATAGAACCACTGTATGATCCAGCCATCCCTCTTCTGGATATAGAACCAAAGAAAATGAGATCACTATGTCAAAGAGCTAACTGTACCCTCACGTTCAATGCAGCAGTATACACAGCAGTCCAGATGAACTCTACTCAGTCTTTAACAAAAGAAGGAGAACCTTCTATTTGTTACAACATGGACGAACTCAGATAACATTATGTTAGGTAAAATGAATTTGACAGGGAAAGAGAAGTCCTACATGATTTCACTTACATATAGAATTGAGAAAAGTTGAATTCGTAGCAGAGAGGACAATGGAGGTGAGGACAGAGAATGGGAGACTCTGAAGAGCACTCAGCTTCAGTTCTGAGAATGAGTTAGCAAACCTCTACAGCTCTGATATACACCAGGGGGGTCTCAAGTCAGTAATACTTCAAATCTGCTAAGAAAGTCGATCTTACATGTTCTTACCACACACACAAGGCAGCTATGTGAAGAAATTGCTCAGCATCATAGCAACTGTCAGTTTTCAGGCGTATATGTAAAGCAAAACATTACACTGGGCACGTGAAGCACAGTAATGACTCAGTGACAGGCATATGTTCTGAGAAGCACGTTACTGGGTGACTTCCTTTATGTAGTACATACTGACACAAACCTATGTATGGTATGGTGTCCTCACACCTCGAGTACAGACCTGGTGTATGTAGGGCTTCCTATGTGGTTACAGATGTAATATACATGTATGGTACCTGTATGTACACACACAATAAGGCAATGCATGGTAATATGTGTGTGTGTGTGTGTGTGTGTGGTATAAACAGTCGCCTTTTTCTAATTGGACTATATGAACAAAACAACATGAGATTAGAGTCATTCACAGGAAAATAGATGCATACTGAGGTCATACTCTTCAGTGAAATAAGTACATCACACATGTGTAAATACCAAATAGTTTCTCTGGTGTGAAAAACTATAACTGTACATAAGATCCTAATGGTATAATTGACAATGTGAAATAGGAAGAAAAGGGCTAAAGGTGTAGGGGAAGTGAGAAGGGTAGGGGAAAGGAAATAAGGGGAAAATGTGAGAAAATGAAAAAATGGAAAAATATGAGAAAATGAAAAATATTTACAAGTATTTGTAAATAGGGAAGGGAGGAGGGGGTGAAGGGAGGGCAGGGGTATGGGAAAAAATGAGAACCAAGACCTGTCATGCAAAGGTACAAGATCCCAATGATGAATGTAACTGTACTGTATGCCTAAAATGTACCAATAAACTCAATGAGAAAAAAAAAAACATGAGATTAAATCAAGCACAAAAGAAATGATACAATTAAGAGAACTGGTAAAATGGGGTATATGTGACTGCTGTCAGCATAACATGCCATACTGTAAATGAGTTTCTTTTTAACAAGCAGGAGTATACTCTAAAATTAGACATAGTATAGTAATTACAGGTATGAGTAGAAGTCACTTACCATCAAGTATGATGTACTGTACATGACTGTATATGTTATTTATACAATCAGCAGTACTATAGGTTTATTTAAACCAACGTCCTCACAAACACTTGAGTAATGTGTTGCATGTGACACTACACAGGGCCGGGATGTCATCTCCCCATAGGAACTTAGCAGCTCCATTATAATTTTACGGGACCACTGCCATATGTGTGACCCACCACTGACCAAAGTGTGACTTGCTGGCACATACAGGTATAGAACTTCAATTTTAAAAGAAACAAAGCTAAGGAAAAAACAACGGCTGAAAAGAAATTAACATCAAGAAGTCTTGGGACGCAAGGAGGGAGGAGAGCAAGAAGAGTCTAGGTATTGCAGTGCTGCTCACCAGTGGCCACTGGGCCAGCAACTGGGTTAGCCAGTGAGCTTATGAGAAATGCAAACAATGGCCCACGTCCACCTCCTGAATCAGAAGGCCTGAGCCAGGTGAGTCCAGCAACCTGATGTAACAATGCTCCAGGTCATGCCGACGCTACTGAAGCATGAGAGCCACTGAGCTGGAGAAATTTCCAGCGCAGATGCAGCCTCCACGCAGGTGAAACAGCGGGGAGGCGACCTCCTAACACAGGAAGGCCTCTTTTTGAGGAGGGGAGGGAGATGGGAAAGCAAATGTTTCCCACAACTGTGAATTTAGGGACAGAAATCTGACTTGCTGTGATCCGTGAAATGTGAGTGAAGACACATGTGTCGTCCTTCCTGGCAAAAACTTCTAGGAACAAGTGTGTGATGTGCTATGGTGAGCATTGCCATGGTGACCAGCAGCCTTCTGGGGGCAAAGAGCCAATAGTCTCAGGTCCTCATTTAAGGACACAGCAGAGCAGCTACTGGCCAAACGCAATAGATACGAATGAGTGAGAAACTCAGCTTGGTAGTTTGCAATCCTTGAGATTTGAGCTGTTTATTCTTGCACACTTCCCATTCTGACTGACAAAGACAGTTCCTGTTGTACAAATGTTATTTATAAAAAAGAGCAAGAGAAGTTAAAATAACCCGCAAAAATGCAGAGTGCTGCTATGTTCAGAAGGTATCTCCTCCAAACGTTGATGAAACCCCATTGCCAACGATGACAGCACTGGGAGATGGGAAATTTGGGACCGGCTGAGTCACCAGGGCTCCAATTGTGCGGACACAATTTGTGTTTTTAAAACAGAACTTGCTGGGAGCTCAGAGCAAGCCCTCACCAGACACCAAATCAGAAATTCCTTGATCGTGCACTTGCCAGCCTCCAGACTATAAGAAACAAATTTCTGTTGCTTACATTATCCAGTCTGTGGCATTTGATTATAGCAGCAAGGACAGTAGTGTCACTCAAGACAGGTGGTGTCCCTGGAAAAATGTCTCTCTGTGTACGTTCTGGTCTTCTCCTTATCAGAGCCAAAAGAAATTAAATTAACTGATTGCACAAGGTCCCTCCCATGACTCTAGGTCAAACTTCACCATATTAATTTACAATAATATCACATCACTAATCATTGATCAGAGACTGCCCTCATTTAGAGATTAAGCTTAATTGCCCACGTGACTCAATATGTGACCAAAAGAAGAGTGGTTTTATTACCATGCCAGATCATTTCATGGCTAAATGTACCCTGACCAGAAATTCTGGTCCCAACTCTACTCTTAGTAGCTACAGTAATTGAGACACATTTTTCTTTCTAAAGTGAGAATATCAGCCCTCACTTCCTCACAGATTATTATGACCTAGACTGAATTTAAAGGGTTTACAAATGATACAACAATAGAATTAAAATTAGTAAACAGTAAAACCTTAGCACTGGGACACTTCCCGGTTCATGGGTGGCTCTAGGGAGAAAAAAAAAAAAGCTGTAATAATTTGTACTCACTTTTTTTTTAGAAGCTTTCATTTTCATTAATTGGGATGGAGACATTTTAAAAATGTTCTGCTTAGAATGGAATACTTCATTCCAGTCTCTTCAAACAGTACTAAACACTAATTTAATTTTATCTCGATGACTCAGAGTTGTTTCGCTTTGTTTTGACTGTGAATGTCAACTATGACACGATTTTGTGCAATCCTCTGACAGCTGTGAAAAATCAAGGTTCCCGAGGAAATTTACATCAAGCACAGGAAACTGGGCTGGGACTGTAGGACAATGGCAAAGTATGTAATTAGCATGTGTGAGGCCCTGGGTTCAATCCCCAACATGAAAAGAACAACAACAACAACAACAACAAAAAGAATCAAAGCGCAAAGAAACGAATAGGAAATGACTTCTTGGAAGCAGTTGTGCTACCAGGCCAACGTGGCTGGTCCTCAGGAGGCCCGAGGAGGAAAAGGCGTCCCCGGGCCCACACCATCAGTGCAGATGGCTACCGCGACTTTCTTCTCCAGGTCTTTATTCTAATTTTCCTATGGCTCTAGAAATTAGATGAACAAGTAAACAAGTTTCTTGATATCATGTGCAAATTAAGGGCAATCAAAGTTAGAAAGAAGCTTTTGAGAATATATCTGACTTGCTTTTTGAATACAATGCAGTAAAAATACAGCACAGTTGTATACAATACAATTGAATACAATTAAAAAAATCTGTTATAGATTTTATACCCCATATACAGTTTTACAAAGAATCTTTTTTGCTTGTTTGGAACTTGCCAATATATTTAAATCCCTTCACATCCAAATCACTCTCTCTACATGCACTCATACAATGACACATCATTCAATCGGGTAGTTTCAATCCGGGTAGAAAAAAGCAGTTGATATTTTCATGCTAACTTAAAAAGCATCATCATCCATGCTTACACTTTCTGTACTTTTTGTTAACTCAGGTTGTCAGAATAACTCAGCATCAAAGTTATCTGAGTGGAATTCACATCAGTCTCCCATTCATTCACTTATGTGTTCCTTGTTGATTTTCTTTCCTGTGGTAAAGTATTTACTGAACATTCACCATGACGAAGGACTCTTTCAGAGAACTAGGGATAAAACGATGAACAAGCTGTACGTGATCTTCAACTCTTTGGATCTAAATCCTGAGTGGGTACGACAGACACTGAAGACATTAACTGAAAAAGTGATCTGCATCGAGAAAGAAAACCAGAAAGGCCTGCAGGTGTGAGGAAGCAACTGGGGAAGGCTGGGCAGAGGGGCTTTTGGTGAGGATGGAACAGGACAGTACTCAGGCTCAAGGATGCGAACAAAAGCCAGTGTGGCTCAAACAGGGAGGCGAGAGTAAAGGTCAAGAGGCAAGGTCATACGAGATTCCACAGGTCACCTTAAAGGCTCTGAACTTTATCTTCAGAGCTGTTTGAGCAAAGAGTTTAGTTCTGAACGCTGTTGGTTCTCGTATCCCTGGAGACTTATGGTCAATTGACTCTGTTTAGAAGGACGCACATAACAGAGCCACATATTGCCTCACGCACAAGAGTGATGCTAGACTCAAAAGCTAAACATTTAGTCCCTGATAAAAAATAAAAGTATGAGTGGCAACGACTAAGAAGCAAAACAATGTTGCTTTTCTTGGGGAAATACAATATTTGAATCTTTGCATTTGAGTCAAATGCTGACCGGTGAGTGTAATTTTAGAAGTAATTTCTGTTTTCTACAGTATTATTTACTTTATAACTTAAGCCTCATGGTAGCAATTTATATGGAACTGTCAAACTTAGTGTGTCATTAAGAAAACATGAATAACAAAAAGGCTGCTCCCAAAATAAAAGTCTCAACAAAAGTCAGTGTAATTATGACATTTAAAGTGTAAAATGGCCACATATATTTCACATATTCCTACCCAAATGGGGCTGATATTTTAGAAGAGGCCACATGGCACATGGTGCACCGGTCTAGCAGAAAGCGAGTTTGCATTCTATACCCACCTCACAGGGCCCAGCATGCAGGCCTCACCAAAGGTGCTTCCCCTTGGGGTCCTCGGTGTATACTTTGTGGAATGAAGGCAGTTGGAGCAAGTCCATTGTTTCCAAAGAAATTGTTTTCTCTTTCCCTTTCCCCTCCCCAAGACCGGCCAGTGTCAGTGTCAGACCCTGGGTATCTGTGATCCCTAAATTCTCCTGTGACGTTCTCTGCAGGGTTTGCAAGGAGGCCATCTCATGGCTCTTTAAAACTCCTCCCTCCCTGAGAAGTTCCTCTGCACTGCAAAAAGCCACCAACAAAGACTGAGCCTGACAGTCTTCCCCGACTATGGTGCCCAGGCTCCTGAGTGAGGGACCTTTGTTACAGGATTCTGAGCCTTACAGGATGTGTGTCTCCAGCCTCAAATCGTCACTGATGAAATATGTGTGGTCAAATACAATCAACAATGGTGTGATCCTTGGAATGTCCCAGTCACCAGAGTTTTGCACTTGGTTCTCAATGTAAAAGTCTAATGCTTTGGTTTTAAGAATACAGCCTCACCACTGTGAGGCCATGACGAGCTCTTCTGTATTGCTGCTGGGAGTGTAAATTGGTACAACAGCTGTGGAAATCAATATGGTGATTCCCCAAAACTCTAAAACTAGAGGTTCTCTTTGACTCAGATGTTCCCCTTCTAGTTATTTTCTCAAAACAGTTAAAAGCATCATACCACAATGGCATACGCACACCCATATTTATAGCAATACAGTTCATAATAGCTAATCTTGGTCAACATGGATAAAGAAAATGTGGTATTTATACACTACAGAGTACTAATCTGTCACAAAGACAGATAAACTGGAGTCATTTGTAGATAAATGGATCTCATTGAGACTATAATTTCAAGTGAAACGTACCAGAAATACAAGTTTAAATATCACATTGTTTCTGTTATGTGGGAAACACGAAGGGTAAATAAGAAGCAAAATGGAAGATAGATATTGGGAAGTAGGAAGAACCTGTTCAAATGGGAAGGTGAACAAGGGTGGGGGTGGGGTAAAGGAAGGGAGGAAAAGGGATTTTAAAAGAGAGAATGGAAGGGGAAAAATGGAAACAGCTTTTGTAGACAAGGAAGGGAAGAAGGGTTGAAGGGAGGGGAGGAGAATGAGAGAAAAAAGGTGAATTAAAGTACTATATTATGTATAGGTACAAATCCCTATGATAAATGCGATCATTTGTATGGCAAATATTTATTACTAAAACAAAATAACAAAAGAAAAAATAAATAAAGTGTAAAATGGGAAAAAATTGCAACAATATCTACAAAAATATTCAGTACAAGACATACTTGGGAACCCATGAAGAGAAAGACGTTCAAGGTATTAGTTTCCAAATTATTTCTAATTTCATTTTCAAATGACTCATTTTAGTGAAGATGGTGAATGTGCACTAATGACGCTTAACAGTACTACGAAATCCCTTACATACAACTTCATCTGCACCGCGGAATAGAGGGCTCTAATTAAGCCTGGACACAACCATCAGTGCTCCCAAGAATGGTCTTGTGGCGCGAAGGAAAAGAGGGGTCCATGACACCCGAGCAGAAGAGGGTTAGGCAGATTTCTCATAAGCAAATACATCGTGAAAGTGAGGGTTAAAGGGCGTCCCAATGTCTTTTCAGAATATAAAGGAAATCTGTCATCTTATGAAGACTTTGGTTCTTTTTGTTTTCATAACTGCTGACACACAGTTCATGTTTCCTTGTAAAGAGCTTATTTCTTCTTCAAGGAATGATGTGATTTGTGAATAATAAAGCTGGTTATTGCAAGCTAAGCACACAGAATTGAGGAGGACCAGGTAAATGTTCATCCGTTCGGGTTTGAATTTTATCTTTCTGCTTTTGCAGATTACACTAGAAGTGGTCCTTCTTTCTGTGGTCCCTCCAACTCTTCCTTATGGTGCCTTATTATGAGTTTGATAGAAGTTAAACTAAACCCCTGGGGAAAAACCTGTCTTCTTTCTACCCCTCTTTGTGTTTCCAACTCCCTGGCTCTCTCCTTTAGAGTAATACCTTTTCCCTAGTGCAAGATTTCCAAGTATTTTTTTGTTCCATGAAGTGGCATATTAGGTGGAATGGTAGAAGAAGGCTTTTAGTTCTGATAAAGTATTTTAAAAACAACAGAATCTTTCATACAGTCCTAAGTCACTTCCTACAAGTGAATATGCTAGAGTCTCTCACTTTCTTTCCTTTATATTTTATGTCCAAAGGTTGGGCTGAAAATTCAGTATGTTTTAGGCCCTCAAACTATGTATAGGGAATCAAAACAAAATAACTTCTAGCCTAATATGGGCATATACTATTTAGTTATCTCCTGATTAGGCTATGAACTCCAAAGGAACATTGTTGTTCTCAAACTCCTGCATGGTAGCTAGCACACAATATGCAGTCAAACAATATTAATGAATAAAAGTGGTGTCCAGAGAAGTTTACTCGACCAAGTAATGTTATGTAAGTCATTAAGCTTCTCTGTTCTCATGAGGCTGTGAAATATCAAGAGAAGGTTCATGTGCACATTGTCTTATGCTGAACTGTATTATATATAGTATGGAATTATTGTGGCATTTACAAATACATTAATGGAAATTCACCATCTCTCCTGAAATGGGTCATTTGAAAATGAACCTGGTAAAAACAATACTCTGAATTACTTTTTCTTCTAGGGTCTCAAAGTGTTCAATATATCAAATATTTTCCAGATATTGTGGTCTTTTTATATTTCCAATGTCATAATTACATTAATTTTATTGTGACTTTTATTTTGTAAGCATTTAGAAGCAGGATTTTCTTATTCCTTTCTTAAAAGTAAATTAGATTTAACAATTTTTCCATACTAATTTGCCATGGAAATACTCCCAGACACACAAAATAAATAATGCTGTAAGAGAAAAGAAATTAGTTCCTAAATTACATTCATTAATTAGCATGGATTCTAGTGTGAAGATGCAAAGTTTCTCTTTGGAAGAGAGAAGAAAGTGATATTCTAAGCAGTAGATGTTCCAAGGCTCTACAACAAAATGTCTGGTAGGTTCTAGGTAAGGAAATAAGGCCAAAGTTTCTAGGACACAGCTACAGTGGTGGGGAGGTTGGAAGGATGTCAAGAGGCTGTCCACACAGCCTACATAAGGAGGATATGATTCAGTAAGTGTCTAAGCAGATTAATGATACCCTGTGATCATTAATATCAGCAGATTACTTTGGCCACTGTGAGGATGATGGATCACAAATTGGCAAGGATGCAAGGAAGATGTGGACCAGGTCAGAGATATCAGTAGCTTAGACTAGAGTTGTGACAGGAGATGCTGAACAAAACAGAACAGAACAGACCACAGGATGCACTAAAAATGTTCCACAGAAGGCATAAAGCACGAGAATCGAGGACAGTTCGAGATCTCTCACCTGGCGGGTGGTTGTGCCATTTACTGGGTTAGAGATGACTGAGAGGAGGAAGATAGGAGCTGGAGGGCAGCATTGGTAAACCAGAGTCCAGATGTGGGGATGTGAGGTCTGAAATGCCTGTGAGATTTCAAAACTGGGGAACCCAGGTAGACACGGGCTATGGGAACATAGACACCAGCGAATGTCTACTTGACATTTCTCTTCTGATGTCTGTAACGGCAAATTCTTAACACAACGGAGACAAAAGGGAAATCCAAAGAGCAGGGCTTTGAAAGCAGATGCAGGGCTGGACTATAAATTCAGGGGCATCAGTGTGAATTCCATGTATAAAATGGGAATTACCTTAGAACTCTGGTCACAGAATGATGGGATGTAAATGAGGAACTACTGGTATTTGATTCTAAAATTTCCATCATGGATTACTTTGCAAATAAAGTCTTCTAAAGACAACTATTCCAAAGTAATTTATGCACATGTATAAAAGATAAGCTATAAATATGTGTTCATTTCTCACTGAATTCAGAATTAATCAAGTATCAAAGTTTTGCCTTAAGATATGTATCTTCACATTTAAAAAATCGATATGAAGACACTTAGGAAATCGTTTACCTTCAATTGTATGTTCCAGAATCTTGGTTTAAAATTCTGACTGTAGCAGACATCCCTGCCCAGTATTAGCAGGCTATAAGTGGCACATGCTTCTTGCTTTCCACAATTTGGCTATACTGTTTAATATTAGGAGGCGTACAGATGCCCTACGTGACTCGAATGGGCATGTCAGATGTAGGACTGGGTGAGGATAGCCCCTTCCTCAGTGGCTGCCACAGAGACCTAAGACCTGGTCTGCGAAGTATCAGGGCTCGCTGAGTTAACATGCAGCTGAGGTCAGCTTGACCCCAATCAAAATCTTTCTCCCTGAATTGTGACTTCTCACTGCTGCTTAATTGCAACCCAGTTCCAGTACCTGTTTGTTCTCTCCAAGCAAGATAAACAGTGTCTCCTCCCTTTTACAGTCCTGGCTGGACTACTGCCAGATGTTTTCCACTATATCACTAGATGTTTTCAAAGCATACCCTGCTTGCCTTCTTCCTATGCTTGTAATCAATAAATACTGGGTACTTGGCACCTTCTGACTTTGACATAGGTCAGCTCAAGGCCCAGTTTTTTCTTTAAGTCTCATCTCTTTCTTTGTTTTTATTAGCTTTCACTGTCCTGCCTTGTAGGAGACTGAGACTTACTGCAGGAGTTTCTGGTAACATTCCCGTTCCCTATGATCAGTGCTCAACTTGGAAGTGCTTTGGATCAACGGATGAAATAGCCTGTGAGGCAGACAACACATAGCTCGCACAGGAAGACTTCCGGACTTGGACGAGGAACATGGGAGCATTCATCTGTTGAATAATCTTTTTGTCTCTTGCTGGGTTAGAAACATGGGGCAATCTTTGTCAGCAGAGCAGTAGAACTTTGTCAAATTGCTTCAGATGCTACTAAAGCAAACTAAGTATTTGGTACCAGGGAACGCTGTAGTTAAACTGGTAAAAGATGTAGACAGAGACATCCCTTCATTTCTCAAAGTGGGAACGCTAGATCTGGACTCATGGGAGCACATGAGAACTGCTCAGTGCCATCCGGCAGAGGGCAATCCTCTCTCTCCTCAAATTTTACTCTCCTGGAGTTTAGTTCATTAGCACAGAACTAATTTCAGTCAGTGCAGGGGAACGCAGCCGAGTCCGCCACTGTGTCCACTTCACAGGCATCCATGCCCTCAGTTAAGATGGCGCGGCTGCTTCGCCTACCGCTGTGACTGCTGCACAGGCACTCAGTCACAATGGCACCGTGGAGACTTCTGTTGCCCCTATGGTGGCTCTGTCCATAGCTGCCATTGCCAAAACTGCCCCACCCGCTCTCCAGCTGACTGCACCTGCAGCTGTCATTGCAATTACTGTTTCCAATTTTCAGGCAGCTCTTGCTCCTGAGGAATGTTTCCTTTCAGCCTTAGAACAAATGCTCAACAAAAATAAAACTATGGTGTGACATTTCCCTCCTGATCCTACCCCTCCGCTTGCCCTTCTGGCACCTCCCCCATATCTAACTGTTACAGATCTTTTGAGTATGGAAAATTATAGGTAACTTCTAAATCAATATTCAACATTAAATTTCATCCTTCTTCATGAACAATTCATTCCTAAAGCCATTTAGCGGGGCTGAGCCGTGCAGGAATCCACACCAGGTAAGGGAGCCCAGGGACTGGGAGTGCAGTGTCACCAGCCGGCTAGTGCATGGAGGATGTTCCTTCAGAGGGGACATGTCTTCCGATCACGTCTGAGTAGGGTGAACAGGGCACCACCACAGGGTACGCGTTTCCAGGTGCCCAGGTGTCAGTATAGGAAGCCCAGGATGGGGAAGGAGTGCCTCTGTGTAGGGCTGTGGACCAGCACTTGGTGTCAGAAGTTGAGCAAAGGGAGACGGGCTCCCCGAGGAGGAGGGCAGGGTGCCCTGAAGTGCGAGTGTTAGCATCCGACAGCTGGGCATCCTGGCAGGACCGAAGCACTCGCAGTGTGCAGGCTGGATGAGGTCAAGGGAGCAGAGCTGGGAGGCTGTTCACAGAGTGCTGGCCTCTAAGCAGCGGCAACACAGGCTAATAGCAATGAGCACCCACCTCACCCAGACCTCACATGGCTTCTAAGTACCATTCTCCACTGCACAATCAGCCTTCGAGGAGAAATGGCCACGTTCGGAGCTAAACTAGAAAAGTACAAGATGAGCTCACAACTTGGTACCAAAAAACCAAAACCAAACAAAAAGGCAAGGAAATGCTCAAAGAATGAAAAAGAATGATGATACTCCAAAAAGTCACTGTCCAGTGACTTTGAATGAGCTCCCGCTGGCCAAATATGGGACTGCTGAGCATCAAATAATTAAACTATGAAACCATGAAGCCATAATAAAATAAACTAACAAATATATAAACTGAAAGCTTAAGAAGGAATTAAATATGGACATAAATTAAAAAACACTGAGTGATTAAAAATGGAAAGCAATGTGAAACTCTACAGTGCCAGACGCTCCTCAACCACATGATCAAAGAGGGCATCTTTGGCTGACTGAAACCGTGGTCTACCTGACGTGGTGAGAAGACGGTGCCACTTCCGTGACCCTCCTGCCAAAGCCAAGTCTGACAACACGCACTGCCAGTCAAACCCATACCGAGAGGCCCTATAAGACACAACTGGCCTTTCAAGTTCACAAAGTCAAGAGAAGACTGAGGCAACACGCCAGATTAAAAACTAATAATAAAACATGACCATTAAATATAATTTGGGGCTAGGTCATTATTGGGACAACTGGCAAAACTTGAGTGCGATCTAAAGATTAGATGGTAGTAACATACCAGTATTAATGTTTGGAATTTGATGGTTATATGGTTATGTAGAGGATTTTAAAAATAAGAAATGGATGATAACTACTAAATCAAACACCAAAATAAAAGTGAAGGCAAGTTACTTTCAAGTGATTTAGGAAAACGGATAATTTTACTGTACTTGCAAAATTTCTGTAAGCATGACATGAAAACACTTTGAAAAATGGAATTGACTCATCTCAGCACCCCCTCCCACGCTGTCAACTACTGGTTTGGAACAAACCTGGAGTATCAATAGGACACAACATATTGATTTTCCAAAGCTTCCACTTAAGGCAGACAGCTTCCCTCTCACAGCCACATTTTATAATCCTCCATGGTTTCCCTTGAGCTGCAAGAACACTAATAATTTATACTTAATTAAATAAGAAGGTCATGGCCCCCAAACTCAATCTTATCACAATTAGGACATAAGTTTATCAGCGTTTCGCTTGGGCTTTTGCAGTAATCTTTCTTGTCATGCTGTGTGATTACCCGTTTAAAGGACAGACCCGCCAACTCAGCAGGGAGCCACGTCTCGCTGGTGCATGGGTTCTGAATGCCAGGACTTTACCGCCTGCGAAATCCTCCACCAAACAGACGGGAGATGATGGTGACGAGGATGACTGGATGATTTCACAGAAATAGGAGATTGTGACGCCTAATTCTTTCTACATTTAAGCCGTGGCTATGTATTCCCTTTCCATGAAAACTTTTAGAACAATGCCCACCATCACTGTCACATCATTGGAACTTAAACATTTCCTTTTTTAGAAAAGGAAGAGTTGCCGGGCATGGTGGCACACGCCTGTAATCCCAGCACTTGGGAGGCTGAGGCAGGAGGATCACTGTGAGTTCGAGACCAGCCTGGGATACGCAGTGAGTTCCAGGTCAGTCTCAACTACATAGTGAGACCCTGTCTCAAAAAACAAACAAACAAACAAAAGGAAGAGTTAATGTTAAAGGATTTTATATCACTCCACAGATTTTTAATCCATTTGAATTTTCGCCGGCCTTTTAGATGTCTCTTACTGAAGAGTTTCTAAAGAGTAAGATGAGATCCAGGCAGTGATGTCAAAAGCATGAAGCTGGCCTCCAGCTCCTCCCCGACCCATGAGGACCACACAGAGAATCCTGCTCTCAGAGGACTCACTTGGGGCTCTGATCCCAGGAATACCCTACAGTCTGCCCAGAGATCAGTTAAAGCTCAATCGCTCAACTTCATGAACACAGTTAGTTTCAAAATACTTGACATCCAGCCCGGCATTTTAGTTTGAGAAAATGTGTTGTATGATTTTGCTGCTACAGCCATACTATATAGAATGGCGATAGATACAATAGATCTTCATAAAATTAAAAATTAACTTCCATGTTTTTCTCATATTTGAAGACTACAACCTATTTCCAGAACATGATTCACTGTTTTTACAGAAGCAGTGAATTATTATTAAAAACAAAGAGAAAGAGACCCTTTCATACATAAAGCATAATATTTCATAAAGAAAACTGCCTTAAAATCACATGATGACTCACTGTAATTAATGCTGGCCTCTCAAATGCTAAGTCACTGGCTTTTAAGATGCTGACTTATCCTCCCCTTTTATGAAACCACCGGCTAGTCAGGAGATATCAAAATACTTCGTATTATAAGAATGACAGAAAGGAGGAAAAAAACCCTATCTGTCTCAAGCATTTCCTGTCCATCAACTCTCTGCACTTGAGCCAGTTCTGCCCCAGACAGAATGGGGAGCAGAGGACCGGGGAGAACTCAGCAGGGCTGGCACTTCTGCGCCATCCCCAGAAGCCTGCCAGACCACACAGGGGTAAAGGATGAGCCTGTGTGGAGAAGCCTGGCGTGGCCCAGGGCTCTGACCGGTCTCGAGATCATGTAGTGTAAATCATTTCTGACTCTGTAAAAGAGTTTACTTCCCCCAAAGGTAGGTATGTTAGTTGAGAAAAGGAAACATAAATAACCACTTAAATATTAAAAATAGACTTTGAGGTATCATTTGTCAGTTCATGTCATATGGGAAGCAGATGTGAAGACGTAATTAGAAACAGGAGCTTATTGGGGTAAACACTCACGACGGATAAAGGAGAGAGAGGCTGAGGAAGTCTTAGGCCACCATGAAGGCCTGGCACCCAGTCAAGGAAAGAGAAAGAAGGACTGAGGAGGAGGAGCCTCGGAGGCCCACAGCTCTAAGACGGTCTCAAGCCAAGATGGCCCATCAAAGGAGCCTGTGAGGGGAGAAGTGCCCGGCCCTAGTCCTCCACTGCTATGGTTTATACCTCGACGTCTCCCTCAAGCCTCCCTTTCCTGCTCTGACTTTTCACACGCCTCTCTCGGCCTGTCTGCATCTGATTCCCCAGCCCAGTCTAAGCTGCAGTACCTGCCGAATCCATCTGGTCTCCAGGGCCATGCAGAGGCTGGGGACAGAAGTCTTGGGAAGTAGATGGGAGGCGGTTAAGCTCAGAAGATAGAAGGCAGAAGCAGGAGCAGTGCTGGGTATACTCACTGGTCTAGGAAGAGGCTTATTCTAGACTTCCTCCAATACCAAGAGCACTGGAGAAAAAACTTGGGCAGGTGCCTAGTGGGGCAGAAAGTTTGGAAAGGTTTTTACCTGGATCCCCATGGCAAATTCCTATCCATCCTCACCACAGCCTGTGCAGTCTCTTCTGCCCCATATACCAGTGTTAACTCCCATCTTTGGGCCCTGACAGTGCAGTGTACTAGGTTCTCTGGACCACTTGGCATATGACCCTGGGGATTCTCTTATTATTCCTATCTCTTTATAGCTCTATATTCCTTGGCCATTGCTTCCCAGCCTTTACCAGGCCATGTAAATACTACATCAGGACAGCTGTTATATAAACATAAAGAAGATGGAAGGTAACAAAGGGGGAAATCAGACCTGAGATGCAGTCTCCTAAACCTGCTCCAAAAAAGAATAAATTTCATACACAACGGAGTGCTATTCTGCCATAAGGAAGGATAACCTTGAGACATTTTTAACTAAATGGATACACCTTGAGTCCATACTCCAAAGTGAAATAAATCAGACGCACATGTTTAAATACCACATTGTTTCTCTGGTGTGAGAAAGTGAAAGAGTAAGTAAGGACCAAAATGTATAATAGATATTGAGAAATGGGAAGAAAATGTTCAAGTGGGAAGGGAAGCAAGAGCGGGGAAAGGAAGGAGGGGACAAAAAAAGAGAATAGAAGAAAAAATGGAAACAAAGCTTTTATGAATAGGAGGAAAAGAAGGGTTGAAGACGGGAGGGAACAGGAAAAGAAAGAAGCAGGGCATATCATGTACAAGAACAAATACCCTAGGATGAATGTTATCATTATGTATATCTAAAATGTACCAATACAATTTTAAAAAGAGAATCAATTTCAAAGTTTGGGAGAGGCAAGTTCTCAAGATCCCACTGTATGATCCTTTATATGCGCTTTCCATTTCTTAAATGTTGATTGTAGCTGATATGGAAAATAAATTACTTGTCTACTCTGAGGTTTCTGGGTTTTTTTCCAGATTGAGGGTAACTTGAAAGCTTAAATCTGTGCGGTGTTTCAAGAGTAGTTGGCATTCATGGTATTGATCAAATAAAATTGTCTTTATGGACACAGCTGTAATGGGATATAGATAAATGATGCTAAATTACAGGGACAATTATTCTAAAGAGAAATAATTGCGGCAAGGCTTTGGTTTGAATTACCTAGGTCAGTATTTTAATTCTCCTTGATGAACTTGGTAAATGCACACACAGTATATCTCCTGATCACTGGCAATTCTGCTATAGCAAGAATCCTGGCTGTATGAGAAGCTACTGGTGCTAATGAAGAGCAAGTGTGATATTTCATTCTCTTGATCCTGAATCACATCCCAACATGGACCAAATCTGTGCATAAAAGAAAACATTAGGCTGTATTTCTCCCAATTAAGCCTGCTCCTATCACTACGATTCAGTAGGTGTTTAAAATACACTGCAGCATTTCAGATGAAAGGTCAAGTTTCTCGGCCTGTTGCCGTCCCATCATCCTCACAGGATTATTACAGCACCGTGGGACTTCCAGAGCACAATTATAATTTCAAGAGCCTTTTACATTATGAAATGAAAGCTTCACTCTGTATAAAAATATAATAAACGCTACATTAAAATCAGGTACAGTGTGCTCCAAACCAAGAAAATCAGATTGCAGTCTTTGAGGCTGATATTTAACATTTAGCAGAGAAGAACAAAAGAGCCTATCAGGAGCTTTGTTAAGAAAACTTCAAGAGAAAGTTTAACAACCACAGAAAGCAACCATCAAGAGATCAAATAAGGCCTAGGCTGGTCTAAGATACAGAGACAATCAGTCTGAACTACTCTATTTTTCTTAAATAAAAGGAGAAAAATCATTAGTTCACATGGATGTACAATTAAGGAGAGCGGATTGCTTTTCTGTTTAAGACAAAAGAATTTTGTTTCTGGCAATAAGGCTAGGAAAGGAAAGCCAAATAAACTATTTCTGGGGAGTAGAAACTGAGAAGTGAATTTCTTTGGAACTCAAGGCTTGATGCATCAGGTAGAGTCCATAAAAGCATGTCTGGAAAGTGGGGGCCACAAAAGAAAAACTACTGCCACATGTGTTAACACAAATGGAGACCACAAACATAATGGTGAGTGAAAAACCCAATTTCATTTATATTAAAAATACTTATATAAAAAAACTTATGAGACCACACAAATGATTTTTTTAAAGGATACAAACATGTGAAAAATAAGATAATGCAAATAAATTACAAACAGAACACTGTTTGGGGGCGGGAGAGAGGAGGGATTAGCACATAGAAAGGCATCAAAAATATTGCAAAGGAAATCGTTTTAACCTAGATAGGTTTTGTTATGTTATTGTTCTTTAAATTGCAAATATACTTGACATTTAGCCTTTGCATATGTGGAACATTAGATGCATTTTTAAAAGTCAAATACAAATAAGGTAAAAGAAGACTTGGCTATATTATATGGTAATGGAAAGCAGCCCAGGAAAAACAGTTAAATGATGATGATATGAAAAGACAACGATCTAAGGAAGCCAAATCCTGAAAAGAGAAATGATTTCTAGCTTCTGAGGGGATAGGTTAACTTTGGAGATGAGAGCCATCAACTCCCAGAAGTTAGGGAAGGTTCAAAGATGAAGATAAACTTGCATAAGTTTGAAGTGGATGGAACTGCTATTTTCTAATGAAAAGCAATCAAACACTGGCAATACCATGAGCCCATTCAACGCATGGAGAAGCAACTATCTGGTGAGGTATTAACTGTGTGCAGTGCCTGTCGCCTAGATTAGGAAGTGGTCCATCTACACCAGTCATTGTGGGCTAGGAAACTTGGGGCAGGAGGCGAGGGGCTCTGGTTAGAGCTGACAGCACACTGGGTCTTGGAAACCACTGGTGATGGCACCAATTCACCAACCTGCTCCATTTTCTCCAGCAGCACTGAGCAACCTAGTTGCTAAAACTCGGAAACAGCCCAATTGCCCATCAACTGGAGACTGGATAAAGAAGATATATTTTATATATATAGTGGTGTACTACTGACCCATAAAGAAAGAGAAACTAGAGACATTTATAGGTAAGTGGATGCACATTGAGGCCATACTATTAAGTAAAATTAATAGGACACACATGTGTAAATACCATATAGCTTCTCTGATGCGACAAACTAAGAGTGTAAATAAGGATCAAAATGTATAATTGATATTGTGTAATAGGAAGTAAAGGTCTAAAGGAATAGGGGAGATAGGAGGGGTAGGGAAAGGTAGAAGGGAAAAGAAAAAATAAGAGAAAAGAAAAAAATGGAAACAAAGACTTTGTAAATAGGGAAGGGTGGAGAGGGTGAAGGGAGGGCAGGGGAATGGGGAAAAAATAAGAATCAAGATACGTCATGTAAAGGTACAAGATTCCAATATTGAAT
>NW_022900926.1:10878947-10913438 GCF_012274545.1 Fukomys damarensis | reverse complement strand
AAAAAAAAAAGAAAGCGACTGCTTATGTGGCTATGAATGCACAAAACTATTCATTTGAAGTCAGAATGATTGAGACACAAAGTCAACTAATGGGAAGAAAATTATAAGAAAAATCAAAACAAAACTTCTGTAGCAGTTGGATTTAAATGCTGTGTAATTTCTAAACAATTCCAAAATAAAGAGTTATTCAAAAACCATGGAATGATCCATGCTTTTCTACTATCAAAATACATTGTATCAAAGATTATTTATTTCTTATTCAGCTTCTGTAATTTTAAACATTTTTTTGGGGATCGAACTGAGGACCTTGTGCTTGCAAGGCAGGTGCAGTGCCACTGAGCTAAATCCCCGGCCCCTGTAATATTAAGTATTTAATTTGCTTCTTTCAGTAATATTCATTATATAAATGATTGCTTACTTTAAATTCTTTTAAAAGGACATACTTCTGGATATCATTTATCAAAATTAAAACAATAAATAAAAATCTTTCAGTATCTGGTGTCATGGCTTGTATCTAGATGCCCTTTCAATACCTCATGTGTTCATAGGTGGGGCTTTGAAGAGGTGGCTAGATCTAGGACATGTAAATGTGGATGAAGAGTGTGTGATAGCTGAATTAGCCAACTGATTAGTTTAGTGCAGTTTTGGGTATGGATAATAAAAAAGCCCACTCTGGGTGTGGGTGGCACCAACCAATAGGTTTGTAGCCTAAATGCAATAACAGGGAAAGGGAGGCTTGATGTTGCTGCTTCCATGCCTCCTGCCTGCCATGCTATAGACTGTTTTTCCTCTGCCGTGGTGCTCTGTCTGGGAGTCAGCTGACTATGGACTGAAACCTCTACAACTGTGAGTTAAAATAAACCTTTCCTCCTTTGACTTGAGGGTGTTGACTATTTTGTTCCCTCAATTAGAAAAGTAATTAAGATACTTGGTATGGCAGTGTTATCTTCTCCAGTCATATATTCTGTCTAAACATCAGGGAAAAAAACCCTATGATCTACTGTCATAAAAATTAATTATTAAATTGCTTTTTATAAATGTCCTTTTACATTATTATCAACAAAGTTCAACTTAGTAATCAGTGATCGTTAATGAAGTCACACCACAAATCTCTCAGAGTGGGGAGGTTGTGTCCTGAGCAACAGGTTCTTCCCAAGTGGTTTTACACAGAGCTGCTGAACTTTGATGTGAAGAGAGCATAGCAGGACTGCCAGTGACGCAAATAATACAAAATTAAGCCATTGCAGGGCCAGAGGATAGAAAGTGGTAACCAGGACCAAGATGCAAAAATAGCAAAAGTGGCATGGTGATATAGAAAAAGATATGAGAATGCTCTTGGTTATTTATAGATGATTTAAATAGGTTGTATTTTTCTAATAACTGATGAATATACTACATAAATTTTCTAAAAGCAGAAGGTAATATTCTACTTCAAATAACAGGCTTTGTACATCAACTTTCTATGAAAATTAGATAAATTGAAAACCTAAGCCTTACAGAAATTCCTTGAGTTACTATGAGTGGTTTAAACTCCATGTTTCATTTCTTTTTGGTACTGCAGTATATTTCCATAGATAAATAGAAAAGTTTGACTATGCTGAAGAACTGGAGCCAAAGGAAAGGGGAAGTACTGAAGGTACAGAAAGGTGGATAATTAATACAGCCAGGATCCAGAAGAGAAAAGGAATTATGGACTCCTGGGGTGATTAACTCAACCTTGGCTCCACTTAGTAGCTGGGGGATACACAGAAAGCAGAAGAAAGATCAAAATAAATTGTTACTAGGTTGAATGAGACGAAATCACTAAAATTACAACTCAAAAGTGATTTTTAAAAATCAGCTATTTTGTATGGATCGATCTAATAAGCCAAAACTATTGCCCACAAATTTTTGTTTGGGCCACAGTAGGCAATCAGTACATGAAATGTGTACTGAGTTCACATAACTAATGAACTCAAATATTAAGCTTATTTAGATGATTAGGCCATCCACATAACTCTCATAAGTATAATAAAAAGTTCCTTTGTTGATCTGCTTAGTTAATAATAAACTCAGTAATATGTAAATAAATCAATAGTAGTGTTTAGACTTCATCTGAATCTACTAAATCTCAGTCTCTTTTCCATTTTCTATGAAATTTATTTCCGCTTTCCAAGCAGTGCTGTAATCTTTTCAATGTATGTAGAGTTTTCAATTTTTATTGTTAGAAAACTTACTGTGTTTCATTCACTTTAATGTTCTCATCATTTTAATTATTCTAAGTATTTAAGCTTTTTCTTTATTTATTGTGCATAATGCTCCATTTGCTTATTATATGAATTACTCTGATGGCAAATTAGAACTTTTTTTCTTTCATCAAAATACTTCACAAACTCCTTCTTTGGAGAATTTTAGTCATAGTAATAAAACCAAAAGCTATTAAAATTTTAATGTAGCTATCAACATGTAAAGTGAACCCATCGCAGTCAAATTTAGAACACAAACAGTAGAGACAAATTATAATCTATCCCACAGGCAAAGAAATATGGCTCCTATGATTTAAAAAAGTCTTTAAAATCAGTGGTTAAAATAGGGGCCAGGTATTTAGCTCAGTGGTTCCAATGCCTGCCTTGCAAATGTAAGGTCCTGAGTTAAAACCCCAGTACAGAAAAAAAAAAAAAAAAGGAAAGAAGACATAAACATTTACAAGAGAGGAACACTGAAGAAACTCATAAACACATCCAAAATATCTTATTAATTAAAGAAATGCTAACTAAGGCATTTACATATCTCCCTTTACTATCAAACTTACACATGAAAACAACTGAAAAGATTGTGGTGAAAAGTATGGAATAAATGTGAGCTGGGAGGATAAGGGGGACAAACTTTCAGAGCAACCTTGCAATACTTATCCCTTCCTTAAAAACGCATATACACCCTTAGGTCCATTTGACATATTTGACAGGGACACAAAAATAAATGTAGTGAAAAATAGAAACAACAAAAATAATCTCCAATAGGACTTGATTTAAAATTGTGTGATTCAGCTAACCAGTGACATACTAAGAGGCTAATGAAAAGAATAATTCATCAATGACTAGGCAGGTGAGTGAAAAACAGGATACCAAGCAGCATAATGCAATGTGGCGCTCTGAGGTAAGACGGACCCCCATGCTATAAATAGCCAGAAATGCTGAAAAACCTGGAACAATACAAACGATTCATACATAGCAAGGCTCTAGCGGAAGACATGTCCACACGTCCTATTTCCATAAACTCAGGTCCAGAGAGGACAATTTCAGCTGGTGGCAAGGCCTGCGGGAATTTCACACCTGGACATAGGTCACATGGTTTAATGGCCAAGTTTTGTTTATTTAAGTTTTTTTCTATAATATCCTTGTGTGATCAGGTGGAGTAACGGGAAGGCCATTCAAGGCCATTCTTAGGCTGGGCTTGGAATTATTTGACAGAGTTTGAGCCTGGAAAGTCAATCATGCTGAAAGGTGCCAAGAAAACTTTAATCATTGGCTAAGCAAAATGACAGAACAGCTTGCCCAGAGCACCAAGTCTGTGGATAAGAAGAATCTAAATTAAATGCTCCGTGAGGTATAAAAAAATCTTAGGAAATTATAGTTCAAAAACAAAGTGATCCTAGACTGAAACCCCTGAAAACACAGCAGAAGTACACACAAATAGCTCACGGGAAACTGCCATAACTTAGGGCTCATATAAGAAAATACTCCCAATTAAAGATGAGTTCACTATAAAGGCAAAAAGGAACAGGAGCTAAACTGTCAGCATAGCCAAATTAGAAGAATCCTGGAATGGTAAAGATTCATAACCCCACGGACTAGAGGAGAACCAAAGAAAGTTTTAAGTTAGTCCAAAAATAAAAGAAGAACTAGAAGACATAACCTAAGAACAGAACACTATGGAAAAAGAACTGGTGTATTTAAACAAAATTTGTAGAGTAAAAAAGGCAATATGTACTAAATTACAAGCTTGGTGGCTGGAAGGAGCTGCAGATTAATCCATGCTATGGTGGAAGTGTTGCGTTGAAGAAAATACCAGGAAGAAAGAACTGGAACGTAAGAGATGAACAGATGGAATCAAAAGATCTAGATTGTTCACTTAAGAGTTTGAGGAGACACAAGAGGCAGAACAGGAGAGGAGTACTTAGAGATGGTGCCTATCGATCATCACAGCTGAGCAGAAAAATAATAAATCATCAGTTTGAAAAAGTGTGGGAAGTATCAAAAAACACGCAAGTCAAAATACAAAAGAACAATACTGAGACAGAGAACAGACTTCGAGTGAGGACAGGCAGAGCCGGAAGCAAAAGGGAGTGACAGCTTCGAGACACTGGGGAGGCCCTGCAGACCTCGCTGAACTGCTTAGTCCAGGGGAAGGGAAAAGAAAGATATTCTCAAATATTCTCAAATAAGAGAATACTGAGTTTACACTCACGGATCTTCAATGAGTTAAAAACAAAAAAAAAAACTAAATGACAAACTGGTTAGAAGGAAATTGAACCACGAAAGCAAAAACAAAAAAACAAAACAAAACAGGGACTGGGGAAATAATAGAGAACTGAGAAAATGTAACCAAATGAGTACATAGTAGTAAGAATTTGTCTATAGAATATAATTCAGTCAGGTGATGCCTTAGGGAAAATAAAAGCAAGGAGAAGCAAAAAGTGGAATTAAATCACTATAAAGCCCCTGTGTTATTTACAGGAAAGGTAGCACTAGCCAGTGACTTTAGATTGTGCAGTTAAACAGTTAGGGATAACTCACTAAAATATACTACTTTTATAGCAATAAAACACATAATTGTCCAAGCAGCAGAAGGGAAAAATGAAAGCCATGAAAAGGTAACTAAGGGAGTAAGTATAAAAATCCCAGTGAAGAGAGCAGAAAATATGATGAAAAAAAATTAAAATATGTCCATCATTATAATAAAGTCCAACACATTAAATTTTTAACAGCTAAAAACCACAGAGTAGGGCCGGGGATTTAGCTTAGCGGTTTGGTGGCCTGCTTTGCAAGCGCAAGGACCCGAGTTCAATCCTCGGTACCAAAAATAAAAAATTTTTAAAAATAAAAAATAAAAACCACAGACTTTCAGATTCGATTAAGAAAAAAAAGCACAAATTTAAAACAGAAATGACATAAAAAATGGAAAAATAAAGCTGAAATAGCAATATTAAGACTACACAAAATAGACTGTAAAGAAAAAAAGATATTAAGGATGAAAATAGTTACTAATGCAATGACAAATGGAACAATTTACCATTAGAATAAAATAATCCCAGATCTGAATTCATCTGACAACATGGGTTCAAAATAGAGAAAGTGAAGGGCTGGGGATTTAGCTCAGTAGTTCTGCCTCCTGCCTTACAAGTCCTGAGTTCAACCCCTGGTACAAAAAAAAAAAAAAAAAAAAAAAAAAAAAAAGAGAGAGAGAGAGAGAGACAGAAAGTGAAATAGACTACTACACAAAATTGATACATGCTAGTGGGGGTGTAAATTCAAATTTGCGATTAGTAGTAAATTTGAAGCTGACCTTAATCTACAATTCTACTTTCAAGTATAAGTCCCAGAGAAATCTTATATGGAGGTAGAAGGAGATAAGAAGTGTGCTGCAGTATCATTTTTAATGTGGAAAAGTTGGGAAGAAATGAACTATCCATCAATTTATAATTGTGTCATCTAAAGCTACAGAGCAGTTTAAATCATCAACTAGAGACACTATTTAACCATCTGGTTAAATTCCCGAGTACAATACGTAATGACAAAATGGGCAAGGGGCACATGGAATACCATTTATGTAAATTTAAAAACACACAGGGCAATTGTCTAAATAAGCATAGATACAGGTGTATAAAGCAAAAACTAAAGGTACCAGTCACTTCTGAGGAGCACAGGAAGTGGGGAGGGCTGTCCCCAGTGCCTTCTGTACCTATTATTATATTTTTCATGACATAGATTTTTTTGCAATGGGGAGAGGACCACGTTATTGGAGGGCATGAAAAGAATGATGTGTTACGGACATGTGCCAACCCCCCCCCATGAGGAAGGCAGTCATTATGTACTGTAAACAAAATAAAAATGTAAAACCTATTTTAAAGTATTTTTATATGGCCAAATGGTAAATTAAGTCTGAGTGATGGGTATGTAGGTGTTTCTGATTCTTTGTATGTTTCTGTGCACTGAAGCATTTCACTATCAAATATAAAACGTGAGATCAAAAGGCATATAGTAATCCAATCTGTGCTAAATACATTACAAAAGGAACAATTTACCCTTAGAATGATAATCGCGAATGAATAAATAAATGTGTACCTATATTTATATAATGTCTATTTTTTGTGTTTTTTTAATCAGAAAATATGCTCAGACTATGAATAGTCAGTATCAATAAAGACAGAAGCTATTGATTTTTATTTGACTTTTCTAAATTATCTGATTTTGTTTTTCTTGAAGCATTTTTCATAAGACTAAACAATAAAAATCAACTCTTTTTTTCCTCTTGAGAATTTCATTTTTATGACATTTATCTCTTGAATTTCAAGTAGTTTTCATTTTTTTTTTGAAAAAAAAAAAAGGTAGTCAGAATCCAAAGTAAATCCTTTGCAATTTTTCAAAGCTCTAACAAAAATAACAGCAAAGAATACATTAACAAAATATGTTATTTCTCGTGTCATCACTAACATTTGTACTAACATCCACTACTAGCTTGAAAACTGCTGGCTTCGAGTCCACACAGACTGGAAACATTAAATAAAAAAAAAAAAAATTGGAGAGTGAAGAATTTTTTTTGAAGCTTCAGTTGATTCTTTTAAGCTTGTGCACTGATTGCCAACTAAAGGATATTTAATACTTTTCAGTGACTACCACTCTGACACCAAATGTTCCTTCACACTACTCTCATATTTACTTCAGAGAGTGCGAAAGTGTTGATCTCTTGCCATTAAAACACCACGACAAGCAGGCAATCTATGCCCTCTTTTGAACTGCCACTGCCACAAAACAGTCATCTTAAATGAGCAGAGCACGACTGTCGAAGGGCTCCGAACTGCCACTCAGTGTAACATGGGCCTCAAATTCAGTCAGACTTTACCCAGCTTGAGTTGCCTCTCTGCCTGCGTAACACAATCTGGTCCTGGGTGTCTGGAGCGGGCCTGGTCCATCATCATTACAGGCAAAACCTCTTGAAGACTAGTGAATCCAAAAGCAATTACTATGAACAGAAACATAGTTTTTCTTCCCATATTTTACTTATTTTAAAACATCACTTCCTAACAACACGTTTAGAATCTTTTTTTTATTATCATTACTTAAATGAATACTTAATATTCTCAGCCAGGACCTGCAATATTTTTAGGGCTACTTTCAATCAAATGAGTGGTTTATATAACCATTCCCTCTGAGAAAACAATTTGCGAGAGCCGTTCTTCCTGAGTATGCGTTCACAGATCTGCTATTAATGATTCAGATTGTATAACAGAACAGACTGTCCATGGCCGGCGATTAGAACTCCTTTTCCACAGCCTCTAAATTGCAGATTGATTTTGACATGTATCAGCTGGCTGGCATTTCGTCTAAGCGTTCTGTCCAACTGGGAAAGGGAAAAAATACTAAAGTGACCCTTTCCCAGGTAACTCGATCCAGCTGCAAGAATTAGAACCAATCCAACCAGCACACCTTGGGCTGGGGATTTTAATTCAGTGGTTCCACCGCCTGCCTCACTAGGTACAAGGTCCTGAGTTCAATCCCTGATAGCGGGGGTGGAGGGGGGGAATCTAACCAGTACAACTCTGGCTTATCAAGAGTTTTTTGGAGAACAAAAAGGAAGAGGTCATTTTTTTTCTAATCCTATATGCAGAAAGGAACTATGGAGATAAATATACCCAGGACATATTTCCCAAGTGCTTACTATTTTTAAGACATTGTGATGTCATGAATATAATCTAAGACAAAGGACCAGGATCCTAGCATTAACTTGGCCCTAGCATTAACTGTTCCTGACTTTAATTTCCACAGCTGGGAAGTGAAGGAAACAGACAACACAAACTTTCAAATCCATACTCTTGTACAAATTTGGAATCCTCTGATTCACTAAGAATCAGAGAACCTTGGAATATTTGCAAGAAGGTGAGTAAATCATGCTCACTCAACTCTTTACCCTGTCATACCCTCTATTCCAAAAAAAGAGCTTCTAATATCTGTGACTCCTAGAAACTTCAGAATGTAAATTCTATTTTCACCTCAGTGCTTTGCATCTACCTTTTGACATCTTAACAAATGCATATTGGGTGCTGAAAAATAAATTAGGAAGGGCGTTGTCAGCCAGACACGGAGAGATAAAGAGAATTCCTGCCAAAAAATGTCCTCCCACGTACAAAGACACTGGTAATTGGAAGTAAGAGGAATCCCCCACTCCCAGAGCAGACTGTGCAGAGGCGGGCACCCCTGCCAACCCCAGCCTCTGCCAGAGCAGAAGCAGCATGGGGAGAGAAGAAAGTTCCTCCATCCCTGCTACTCCCACTATTTACAGGGATGCATTCCAGGTTTCCGCAGGAACCTGCTGGGCTGGAAGAAGCGTGCATTCCCTTTTGTGGGAGTGCAAGGGAATTTCGATGTGACAGTTGTGAAGCTGCAAAGCTCCTATGAAGCCTTGATCAAGGTCCCTTCCTGCTTATCGGTTCTGCATTTCCCTCTAAGCAGCCTCAGGCTTAAAGAGAAGGACCTCAGCTGTCCTGATGAAAGATAGTCAAGACCCAAGTCTTCAGGGGTGGGTAAAAGATCTCTGAGAGAAGGACAAAGATTGATTTCAAACTCTAATTGTGAAATCACAAATCCAGCCGACTGAATGCATAAATACAACCGGGGATGGGCTTCATGGCTACTCCACTGCGTCAGTAAAGCAGCAGATGCCAGTGGGCATGGAAACTCACACCATTCTAAACTTATGAAGGTGGAATGGGGTTCCAATAAATAAGCTGGGTTGAGGATGTTTCCAACATGATTTTACAAAACCCATATTTGAGCAACATAGAGTGTGTTCCCTTGACCAAAGAGAAAGAGGTTCCTTTGAAGAAGCCATGGTTTAGATGGTCAGTGATGTTACTAGATGATGTTTTGTTCATCTCCTTAGTGCTGAGAAAACTGTATGCTGTTTTTTTGCTTTATATGACAGGTCTGAAAAATAATCTTCCTGAAAAAGGACTCTTGAGACTATTGTTTTCAGCTGAAAACTAGTCCAAACATTATGCTTATGTAGAAAATGGCAAAACACTGGCTCGTTTCATAGCTGAGGCGATGTGATCCCAAGACGGCCGGGCCTGCCAGCCATAACCCTCAGCCAGGGTCCTTCTGTGATGGCACACTGACACTGTGGCCTTTAGACGGATGTAAAACAACTGCCTACTGCAAGCCACCTCTGATGCCCAAGTGGGTTATTCCCAGCCCACAAGCAGTACGTGACTCATCTGTTGAACATTTACTTCAGTTTAAATACAGTAACAGTGGGTACACACCTTTTTAAACAGCACTATGTTGTTAGAATAGATCCTTTCCTCCCTTTGGGTATTTCTCTCTCAAGAGACCAAGTTCCTTAAAGCCAAGGACAGTAAGAGAGAATAATACTCACCCTCGGTCTTCCTGCTTCTGTCCTCTAGTAGAGAATATCACACTAGGTCCCAGATTCTAGCTTCTTTGTTATCTTCCAGTCTTGGCTCTACCCAATAGTGGTGTTTGCACGATTTCTTCACTTCTAATTCTGCTGGTTAATGCCATCAACTTTCTCTGATTCTACTTTGTCTGGTAGAATCCTAGCTTTATTCAGCTGTGAAGTTATTAACCAGAAACTACACATTAAGAAATGTGCTTCTTATGATGGATCTAAAGATGAATGAGAAACCAAAATGCATGAGATGTCAACAGCTCACAATTTAGCGAGGGGCACGATCAAGAAAAATAAGTTATGCATGCTAAGTGCTGGAAAACACATATGTGCCGCCAGTGTATACTGTGATACCAGCACTCTGGAAGGCAATGGCAGGAGAATCACAAGCCTGCACCCAACTTGGTGAATTTAGCAACTTAGTGTAGCCCTGTTATAAAATAAAAAATACAAAAAGGAAAAATAAGAACCAAGATACATCATGTAAAGGTACACATACCCAATGATGAATGTCACCATGTTGTATACTTAAAAGGTACCAATAAGCTTAATGAATTAAAAAATATGAAAAAGGGCTGGGGGTGTAGCTCAGTGTGAAGGTCTTGGCTTCCACCCCAGGGATGGGAGGGAGAGGAAGGTGGGGGGACAGAGAGGAGAAGGGAGAGATGCACCTATGCAAAGTGTTAGCACGGCAAGAGGGCAGGTGAAGGGGCAAGGAGCTCAGTCAAGAGTGGTCAGGTGTTGTCTCTAAGATGAAGCAATGGAGGAGCTCTGCCTAAGATGAGCAGATGTTAGCTTAGTTAAGAAGAGAGGAAACAAGGAAGAAGGAACCATCAGGTCTAGGCATGGAATTACGAGCAGCTGTCACGCTGGGACTGAAGTGCTAGGGCCTGTGGGATCCTACAGGTGAGGATAAGCGGGACACAAGTCACAGAGGGCCAAGAGCAGCAAACTTAAAAGGCTGGCCTTCATTATAAAACCAACAGGAGACACTGAAGAACACTTCTGCCCAGGCAGCAAGGCAGTGGGAAGGCAGAAGGTGAGACTGGAGACAGAAAGGCTGGCATAATGATCTGGACAAGAGAAGGTCACAGCCTGCATGAATCGGGCCTTGATGGATGAGGAGGTAGTGCTGCGGTGGCAGACAGGATTCCAAGAGCACGGGGACTTGTTAGGTGGGAGCGGAATGCTGAGGGAAGGAGGACGATGTGGTTCTTGGGTGAACGGCTCAAGCATATTTTTAGTAATAACAGTGTGTGTCACTTATTGCAAAGCCCAGACACTGTTTCCTAACTGATTCAGATGTATGATCTCAGGTAGGCAATTCACCTGGAGATTGGTATCCATTTGACAGAGGAGGGAAATGAGGCGACAAGGATAAATAATCGAGACAAGCCCACCGAGTCATTAACTGCTAAGTGGGACTCCAGCTCCAGAATCCCTGCGCCATTTCTCTGGATGAAGAGTCCTAAAGGAAGCTCAAACAGAGTGAGAGGGTAAAACAGTGAGTTTAGTTCTATACACCTGGGGTCTCTTTTTCAGGAGCTTTTGAAATCTGTAAGAGAAGGTCACTAGGAGGGCTACAAACGTGGTTCTGGAATGAATAGCTTGTAAGCTGGGGATGAGTGTTTGGGATCTTCAGGGCATAGGAGGTTGTTGAGGGTCTTGGAATGGAAGGCTGTCTAGGGTTTAAAAGTAAAGGAGAGAGGGGAGAAGACAGAGAGGAGAGACCTCTAATCTCTGCTTGCCCCTGAAGCCTACAGTCTCAGGATTCCAATCTCAGGTTCCCTCTTACTGTGAATTAACAGTGTACAATTCCATCAGGGAAGGGGCATAGTGGAGAGCAAGATCTGAGAAGAGAGTGGTAGCACTAATTTTCTCATAGCCTCAACCCACTATCAGTATTAGTAAATGCCATTATAAGCGATGTATTCCTCTCTCAGCGGGTGGAAGAAAAAGTCATGCAAAAAAGGCAGGGCCTGTACATTCAAATGTTTAAAGAATACTAACAATGCTTGTCAAGTGTTTTCGCCTTCTTCATTATTTAATCCTCAGCTAGCCCATGAAAGAGGCAGTGCTGGTCTCACTTTGTTAATCCCGAAAGGGTTCAGTGAGATGAAATGGCAACTTCAAGCCACACAGAGCTTCTTGGAACCCACCCCACCCACACCACCCACCCTTGTGCTTTTTCTCTGTGTCACAGCGTCCTACATGATATATGTCACAGTCCTGTGATACGCTCAAAGGCAGTGAGTGGTCTGTTTCCCCAAAATGGGACACATTCAAATGTTCAGTGGCTCCACTTACAGAACTTCAGAATGTTTCTTAGTTAACCTTGATGGCTGGAGTTAGAACAAGAAAGTGTTTCTGTGGGATTCAAGCCACTGAAATGAAACTAACCCTATCAGGCCTTGAGGTTTTGTAAATCAAAGAAAAGTTAAATCAGTGTCAAAAAAAAATAGTTTGGAAACTATGGAGCACTTCACATTTCTATTCCTTTTTAAAAACTGAGAAAGCATTTAGAGTACTTCTCAGTTAACCAGAACATCTAAAAAACCAAAATACTTCTGGCTATTCTTGACAAATAGGTAATCAACATTCAAGAAAAGAACTTCTATTAGTAACTCTTAGGCATCAATATGAACAATTTGTACACAGCTAAACCTTCCTAAGTACATTAAGTCCATGAAATCTTGAACTAATAAATACCTTACATAGCATAACTCACAGGAAAATTTAATGAAACATTCTAAAATTTCTGAGATAACCTGAAGTCCATATATCAACTGTTTGGTATGACAATCTAGCCTGTGATCTTCCATACTTATCTCAAATTAATAGTTTCTCCAAATTCTAAAGAGCTCTGTCATTGTTTTCCTCCCATCCAAAATTTTTTGGCAGAGGGCCTGGGATCAGTTTGACTTTATATGTCACCTTTAAGTTTACAACACCGTTTTTTGGTCTCGATTTTTTTTTTTTTCAAAATATGATGATAGAGCTGTGGGTTGAGGAAAGGAACAATCTAATGTCAAAAGTGTAGGAACTGTTATGAGAGACACCTTAGTTGAGCTCACAGTCTTTCATTTTTCTCGAATATTCTAGAATATTCTGTGGAGTACTATTACCTCACACAGTAGAGTGAGGACCACATGAAAAAGTGCAAAGAACTTAGCAATGTGTGCAGAGTACACACCAACAAATGCTAGCCATTTGCCTTTATTGAAAGTTGCAGCTCAAGTTCTAAAATATTTGCTTCATACAGCCTTTAATATTGAAAAGGCCACCTTTCAGCACAGTCCCATGTACACAGCAGAGCTGATGCTGTGAACCAAAGGTTTTTGGCCAAGCTCTCCTTCAATTTTCTACTGGTCACAACCAGCTTTTACCTCATGGGTATGAGTGAAGTATCTTCTCTTATTGTCATTCTCACCAAGGGTCTTCACCACCCTTCTCAAAATCCCGCTCTTGGGATTCTGGTCAGCACGTTACAGCAGAACACACCCTGGGCTGAAATCAGGAGCGCCTAGGGGCCAGGGATTTGGCTCAGTGGCTCCGCTGCCTGCCTTGCAAGCACAAGGGCTTGAGTTTGATCCCCAGTACCCCAAAGAAAAAAATCAGGAGAGCCTCCTCTGCTTCTGCTTCCACGTACAGCCTGCTGTGTCTGGGCACCAACTCTAAATCTGTGTTTCTCTCGATTATAAAATCACAGGACTCACTATAAGATCTTCAGGTCTATTCAAACTCAACATTTTTTTTAGAGATAGTATAAATACTGTGGCCTTATCTAACAGTAATAAAGCTAGCACGGCAATGGAATATAATTATTTTCATATTTTTTATATAAAGTGAATTTTATCTCATATTTGATAAATGATTTCTCCAAAAAAAATGAAGCATTCTTATCTCTGGCTTCTTCTTAAACATAACTGGTGTTTAGATTATTGCTACACAGTGATGTGATGTGAGTTAAGTGGACTTGTAACACATACATGCAATGGTGGATGTAATTTGTATAAAATGAAGAAATGGTATTTATTTTCATGCTTTCCCTTTTCAAGCTCAGTAATTTTAGTGTTTATAATTGATCAAGGCATATATTAATAAGTTGTGGAATTATTTTAAAATTCAAATATATAGTTATAAATATGCATCAATAGTCATTAGTTCTAGTGAAAAGATAGAAAAACCATTATTATTAAATTCATATTTCATCAACAGAACAGAACTGATCTAAGCAACGAGTTGTCACATCTTAAGGACAGACCTCATGTTCTTTAAGGATTTATATAACATGTTTCTTGGCAATTCGTTGTAAGGATTATCGATTTAGGAAACATTTATGTCAATAATACCCCAAAGCTTATAGTTTAGGCGCATTGCTTCTCACCTGATTTTTCCCAAAGAGATTTCTGATTTGTGTACTTGAAGGCCATCCAGAGTTTTCCCTAGTTCTATCCACATTTTTCAACCTCTTGATCAAGCCTTACTGTAGGCCTACAACCCCAGCTAGAAATTTTTTGTAGATTAGAGAAATAGACATGGTATTGCCCAAAAGATTTCCACTAGTGCATAATACAATAAAGTCACTGGATTTTAGTTTGTTGAAACAGGGTCTCTCTGTGTAATCCAGGATGGCCTTGAAATCACTATGTAGCCCAGGCTGGCCGCAAACTCACAGTGATCCCCCTGCTCCAGCCTCCCAAGTACTGGTTACAGGCATGCGTGACCATGTCCAGTGAGTCTCTGGATTTTAAAATGTCATACTCTCCTCTGTGGTGGTACTGCTATTCTCCATTCAACTCCCATACTACTCTTTATTACCCCCCCAAAAAAAACTTCCAGGAAAGGAAACTCATTTTGGGAATCAAACTTACTGCAAACATTCAATTCTCTAAGGCACAAAAAGCTTACCACAAAGGCCTTTAGTACTGTTGGGTTATTTTTCCTATATACACCAGAGCGCTGGGAGACAGTAACAGGTGGGCGACCCCTCAGTCTTTCTCTTTAGCATCCCAGTGTCTTGCACGGCCACCTTCATGCAAGAAACACATTTTGCAGAATGACAAAATGGGAATGGATCAAAAAGACCAAGCCCTCTTGGAATTGGTAATTAAAGCAAGGCCCTGGTTCACCCTCTCACTCCAAACAGCATGCAGACGCCTCTCCACCTCCTGCATTTCCACTGAAAGGCTTCCGGGTCAGAAAGACGCTCTCTGTGGAGATGCACCTGGGAACCCTTAAAAGGAGCTGACTTCCACACATAGCCAGCAAAGAAAGGGAACACTGCCTTTGAGTAGTTTTAAAATAACATTTTCATATAGGCAGAATTTATTCAATTTGAAAATGTTCCACGTTCCTATTGATAATGACATTCATTCTGCGGTTTATTTGGTTTGTGTTTTTTTAATTTGGTAAAAACAAACAAACAGTGCAAATCACCTGTAACAGGTTTTAAAGACATGGTTTCCTTTTTGGACTGAGCATTGGTGTTGGGAAGGAGTACAGCTGGGCGACTTTGCATCCATGTGGAGATGTAAGATGAGTGGTTAAAAGGCTTCTCCAATCACTTCACTGCTGGCCTAGGGGATCCTGACTCCACTGCCACAGTCCTTCATGGCTGTCGAGAGCACGGATGCCCGTAGCGACGCCACACTACTACAAGGGGCGCACGCTAGGACAGTCGCCGCTCACCCTGCCGAAGCAGCTTGGTCTACCGCAGCCTGCTGCCCTGCCCCAGACAACTGCAGCCACCCTTTTAACAGGCTTCAAAACTCTCAAATGCTGCCAGGAAGAACGGCCCCCATGACCGCCTCTCCCATGCCTTAGCTAACAGCACTGGTTCCTGCTCAGGCTCCCAGTTCTACTACAGCTGAACTCATTTGTTTTTCAGGTTGGGATTACCCCAGAGAATAAAAACCAAACTGCTCTTTCAATACTGGAGATATTGTACCTTCCAAACTGAATGTTGCCTGTCGTCTATGCCCTGACACACACCAGGATACACAAGTAAAAGCAGAAGATTCTAGATAATTCAAGTTTGAGAATCCCCTTACAAGAATAACTGTCCTCAGAATATCAATATTTCAGACAAATGAGATTTTTCTTCCTCAGCTGAAGAATAATTTTCTCATCAGTCTATTTTGCATTTCAAAGCACCAAAGGCCCAAAGGTATGCCCTAAAAACTCATCCGAAAATTTTGTCATTTATTTATAATAATGCGCAAGTTTACATAACATTATGAGTTGGTAATACTCAGACTCTTACAGGTTCCAAAAGAAAAACGGCACAGAAGATGACAGCTCACAAGGTTATAAACCTACTTTATTGCAAGTAGAACACAATGTAAGATTAAAATTACAGAAGGGCAAAGAAAATGACTTTTTCCCCTAGACAATGAGCTGCTAATTAAGGGCCTTTTCTTTTGGGGGCTGTGGGCAGAGAACAAAGGACTGGAGGAAGGGAGGGCAATTCCGCTAACCAGCGTGAACCTCTACAACATGGTCTCTCAACTTATTCTTACAGTGAGTGTTTGACTCCGCCTCAGGTTAAATACGTACTGCCAAGAACTCTGAGTCAGAAGGATAAAACATCTACTTCGTTTACCTAAGGTAACAACAGGAACAAAAATGGACTGAGAAATCCCCAACAATAGAATTTAGAATTGAAACGAACTCTGATAGATCTCCAGAAGAATGAACAGATCATAAAAATGATCCTAAGAGGCCCATCTGGCTGGCATTCAGGCTCGGGCCCTGACGTCCATTTCAAGAGTGACCATGGCTCCTCAGGGCCAAGACACTAACATGTGCTATGCGATCTTTGTCACTAAGTACCCCCAATTCGTATGGAGGAAGCACAATTCCGACAAAGCAAATCTTTCTAGATAAAGTCTACTTTTCTTTGTTCTACTTTCCCCCATACCGATATCCAAAAGACTATGTAAAATGACTGAAACGTCCTCCTTTCTGTCTACCACTCGGTGAACCATTCTGATAAAGATATATCTGGCAATAAAGGTAACCTTTTGGAGTAGAAGGAAAAAAGCAAAAACAATCCAAAATGAACACTCTCAAGCTTTTAAAAAAATATACTGAAAGGAAAAAAAAGTCCTTAGAACATTTTACAAGACAATTAGCTGCCTGTTACCAAGTTCACCACAGTGTGATCTGATCATCACTTCAAAGATAAAGCTTGCTAAAAAATACCAAAATATGTACTGATACATCTGGGCTCACGCTATTCCTTTCTGATCAAGGCGATTTCTAGTTGCCACAAGAATTAATATTCCTTTTTTATTAATTAAAAGCACAGGTACACAATATCAAGCAGTCTTCAGAGACGTATGCTTTAAAACTTTTCTATGTCATAACAAATGCTTATAATTAACTAAGAAATCTAGCATTCACGAAGGTTAAATTTATTTCTTACAAAATACTGATTAAAGTCAATTTATAACACTGAGGAAAGTACGTAAGAAGGGATTTCTTCTTTTTTCATATTATTTGAATAAATTATTGTTATGCTCTTTTTAAACTGTCAGGATCATTCAGAAAATAAGAAGGTGGCAAATAACCCTTTCAATTCACAATGAAATCAGAATTCACCACTTCCTGATATTTTATCTCCATCAGAACCAAATCCGATTTACCATATTACTAAAAATTAAAAGAAAACTGAAAACACTTGTTGGATTTTAAGCACAACAGCTTACAATCTCCTGATCCTAACTCTCTGAGAAAGTCAGGGAAGTGATGCCCGGACGCACGGCTAAGTGACACCGGCTACAAGAACCAGATTGTTGGTCCCTATCCGGCCCCCAAGCATTTAATCTTCTATTTTATTAAGATGGCTTCAAGGATACTTCATAATACAAAAGTGGTAAGGCCAGGAGAGGGACTGGGCTGGCCACTGACGCCTGACGTTCCCATTGGGCCGTGCACGGCACGCCAGCATCCCTGACTTCCTGCTTCAGTGTTTCAACCTCTTCCCGATGGTGCTGCTGACTTCTCAGCACTGATGGAGAGGAACATCTCCCAGCCTTGCTAGCTCCTCCTTTGGAGTAGCTAAGGCCCTGATTACTGTGTGACATTGTCCTGGTAGACACTTTAGACACCTAAGAAATCCCTTGGAACCACCATTCTAAGTCATTGAAACTCATTAACCCCTAAGGAAACCATGAGGCCTTAAGGAGGAGTCACAAACACATGCAACCTCAAATTACCCACCAGATCCTCAGGTGAGATGACTTGCTTCCTGGACTCCATCGGTCACCAAGGGCCCAGGAACACGCTTGGAAGAGGCTGGCCAGATGGGGGCCTTAACAAGAGCACCAGTGCTCCTACTTAGCCCAGCTGCTTTGCCTACTCTCCATGAAGATGGAAGGAGAAGTTTCTGCAGACAGGGGAAGGGGGTAGTTTTGTGAGCCTGTAGATTTTCCTCTGAACCCATCTACAGGTCCCCAACTCTATAGCAGAAGAGCTGGCCTTTTTAGGGGGTAACACTGCTAGTGGAATGTCACTAAAGGAAAATCATTCCCTTCGCACTCTCCACTCAACTCTTTTCTGTTGTCCCCAGGACATGTTAGGCCTATTTTTGTTCCTTGTACCCCAGGGTGTGAGATGGAGAACCAAGGCAGCCCAGTCCCTTACGATGCATACAGAATTACCTGCTGGCTTGAGCTAAACTCTTTGAAAGTACAGGAGAGTGCAACCAACCTTCCTCAAACAAGGCAGAAAAGGACTCCCGGAAAAGGTGCCAGAATTCCAGGTGGATCTAGAAGAGTGAAAGGGCTCTTCTCTAGCAAAGATTTCCTGTCAAGGTGGCACTAACAGCTGCTGCACATAGAGGACACGCGCAGAGCAGAGCAAGCTTACCCACACTGCACTGAATGGAGAAAAGCCAGTGGGAGCCGGAAGGGAACCAACATTGGATTGTGTTCACTTCCTGTGACTCACCGCACCAAGTCCTTTAATGATGACCTTTTATATCCACCCCAGCAACCTTTTAAGGAGGTCGTGTTGCCCCACAGTAAACTGGGCTCAGTGAGGTGAAATAATTTGCCCACGGTCTCACAGCTCTTAGGTGGTAATGCTCAAAGACTCGTGATTTTCAAATTATCCCTAGCAGTGGACTCTTTTTTCACACAAAAATCTCACTTATATCATACGTAACCCAGATAAACCAAAAGTTGACTGTGTGCTTTAAAAACTGTCTTTGAAGGAGAGCCACTTCAGGAAGGCGGCAGATGTCAATGGGTTCTGGAGGGAACAGAAGAGGAAGTGAGGGGTCACCCATGAGATCCCATCAGAGATGACACCCCATTCAAAGAAGGTCCAGGCAGGATTGTTAACCAGCTCTGGGAGGTCACCCATAGATAGCAATTCCTTAAATTCTCTGCTATAAACTATGGAACCAAAGGAAAAAAAAAAAACAACTACCCTTTTTTTTTGTCCCTACACTTACATTTTAAAATGACAGTCCACACCAACTTTTTATTTGTGCATCTCAACAGAAAACAACAACAACAACAACAAGTTTTTCTGCCATTGTCCAGGCCAAATATCAAGCTGTTATATATGTCTGACATAGCACAAGATAGCTTATGGGCTGTCCCTCGGTGTTCTGCAGTTTCCACAGAAAGGCGGCTGACCTCAGAGTGCTGTACCTGGAGGAAAGCTAGTGGACTCCTCAGTACAGTGCTCCAAGGCCAGTCCCTGTCCTTCATCCAGCTTTGGAATGGGTTCATATGTGCAAGGTAAGGTTCCATAAACAGAAAAGTCTTCTGTGAGCAGGAAAACAGCTCCACTCCCCTCCTCCATGGTCCTATTCAGAGACAGCTCACTCAAAATCAGGGATTTGGGGGACAGATTTCTACTCTTGGTCAAGAGCAGGCAAGAGGATGGTCATTCATTATGATAGATTTCTAGTGAGGGCCATACAGAAGTGACAGACACTTGTGCCAAGACAGTTAAGGCCACTGATGATATTCCCTTTGCAGTATTCAAGTGAGAAAGTGCCAAAGGATCCAATATGGGTTTCTTATCTACCAGGAGCCCCCGACAATATGTGCTGACTTTCACAGGACTCAAAACCCAAGAGGGTTTTCACTTTATATTTTTAAAAATACTTAAAAGAGTACCATGAGCATAATAAGCACTATCAAGTGTGTCCATGATTTCATTTTATAAAATAGGTGATTTCTGAGTCTTGGTCTTTTAATACTATGAAAATATATTTTTGAAAAATGAAAGGACTACAGTAGAAGTCCACAGAAAATGCAAATTAAATGTAGCTAATTATCTATAATTTGACAGTGCTTACACAAGGCTAATTCTCACTTTTGGCACAGTAAGTTTCATGTGATTCTCCACTGTGACTTTTCCTGCAGGAAAATCAGAACAAGATGTGATTTCCCACTGGGGACCACTCCCATCATATGCAGAATAGGCTAAGTAAAGCTCCCCAAGGGAGAGGCTAAACCCAACCTCCAACATCAGGTGATTTCCCAATTTTAATGAGCCAAAAGCATTCACAATAAAAGCCAGGGTAATCCTCAGGGCCGTCGACTAGCTGTTGAAGTCGTTCTTTTTTAAATAGTCTACTTTCCTTATACTATCCTGAAAACTATCACCAAAATAATATATGAACTAGTAATAAAACTGCAAGTGCTTTAAAAAGTACAAAGACGTACTAAGTTGGAAGGCAGCAGCAGGGATGATAGTAGGGGATTAATCATCACATAATAGTGACTCCGATCTTCAGATGAGCTATTTTACTTTCATTGTGAGGGTATGGCTTGTACTTCTATTCTGTCCTAAAAGCATCAAGAGCTACATGAACTCTAGGAAGAAATTTCGGTAATCTTTAATCCCATTTCACTGAGAAGTGTGACGGCTATACTATATCTGGGTGGATTAAATTGGAGAAGGAAACTGAATCTTCAGAATGGGCTCAGGAAGGGCCATGTGGAAACAAAGCTTGATTCCTTATGTCATGCACTTTCCATTAACAATACACTTTGCTTTGCTCTGCTCTCTAGCACTGCTTCTTAGTGTTTCTCTAATCTCCTTGAAATGTGGAAATCCTCACAGCATGCTCTAGAGCTACCATCTCTGTTTAGTTTCTCTTTTCTCCGTAGCTTTATTGCCAAATACATACCAGTGCCTCAAATTTTTATCTCAATGCCAAATTTCTGACCGGAGCCCCAGACTCATCTGTCCCAACATCTACTTACTCTTCCCTCAGAGATGTGCCACAGGCATCTCAAATACAATGTGCTCCAAACTGAACTCATGAACTGAACACAGGAAGAGCCTTCCTCATCTGTGCACATCCATGCACTTACACTTGGCCAATGTCTTGGAGTCCTGTAAACCACAATTTCCCATGTGCTATCAGTTACCAATGTCTGCTAATAATCCTTTCAAAAGCTATCTTATCTTGGTCCATTCTACAGCATCGCCACCCTAAGCAACTGAAGGCTTTTATCTCTGCCACAAAACCAATAGACTGGTGCAAATCAGTTACCACTGCCCTCGAAGCCCTGAGTGATGGGTCCTTACTCTCCTTCTACCCCCTCTACTCTGCTCCTTTTGACCCAGAAAAGGGACTTTCTTTCTGTTTCTTAAAAGTAGCAAACTCCTTCCTTCTTCAACTGTCCTGCATGAGTTTTTTCTCTGGTTCTTATCTTTTTCACACTGGTCCCTCTCACCTCAGATCTCACCTTAGAAGGCATTTCCTAGGGAGGCACTTTTCAGCCATCTTCATGGTACCGATCACACTATGATCACATGGTTCCTGATGGTGTGACTGGTCTTCTGCCTCCACCACAAGTTCAAAAGTGCCTGCCCACCCTGTCACCACTGTTCTCTGGCATCACACAGCCAAACATAGCAGGTCACCATGAGTATCTGGTGACAAAATGAACGCTGGTTCAAAGAGGCTCTCTGGGCTTTCTCCATGTCTTCAATGCTGACAGCCCTGGTTCCTAGGAGGTAGCTGATGTCAGTTCAAATATCACAGCTTTACTCTAACACCTGTGTCACCTCCATTATTCGAGGGCCATGATTAGGAGGAAGAAAGCTTGGATTTAGGTCCTGTATCTGCACCTACGTTGGAACATGCATGATAGAGAAGTGAGCTGCCTCTCCAGACCTCAGATTTTTCACTCTTCTCTGAAAAATTATCTTTGCCTCTCTCCTACTCTGATTGCCTGAGTGTGTGCTACTCTGCAACCCTAACAAAACTTCATTCACAACCAGGTTACAACACTTCCGGTTAGCCTTGTAATTCTTCAAATCAGTGTCACTTTCATGTGACAACTTTGGATGAGTGTTCAGGATCATCAGGCAGGGCCTATAGCTGACGGATGGGGGAAATATGACTGTGTATTTCTTTCTGATGACCATGAGGACAGAGCCCCAACAGGTGCTTCCCATGTTACTCAAGGTCCACAGTGCACTTATGGTCTCAGTGTTCTTCATGAGTCCCTCCACTGATCTATCACTGTAGCCTCCAACTACTCCAACTCCCACCTCACACACTGTCTCCTCAGGCCTTCCATTTCCGGTTCCCTCTGCCTGGCACATCCATCTTCAACTCAGGCTAATGATTTCTTCTTCCCTTGGTCCATTCGACTCTCTTTTCCTTGTCCGATGTCATCCTTGTTGATGCTATGATATCCCCATCCCAAGTGCCTTCTGTCCTCAGAAGCTTCTCTATTTTTTTTTTCCTCATTGAGTTTATTGGTACATTCTAGGAATACAGTACAGTTACATTCATTATTGGGATCTTGTACCTTTACATGACAGGTCTTGGTTCTCAGGTTTTCCCCTTGTCCCTGCCCTCCCTTCACCCCTCCTCCTCTCCCCAACAACTTGTATGTGTACTCTGTGTCCTGAAGCTGGAATGAAATGATATAAAGACAGGATCTTTATTATGTGCCCTATAGCATTTCTAGTGTCTACAGGAGTACACAGTAAGTAATCTGCAAATATTTACTGCATGAATAAATAAAAGAAAGAACGAGAGATCCTCTAGCAGAAATTAGGAAGGGAGGAGCACTGAGACTCTTCCAACCCAAAATGTGGGAGTATGTGAAAGTCAGGGCAAGGTAACACCAAGAAGACTTGGAGGGTGAGCTGTGGTCACTGTCCTGCAGGCACTGCGTTTGGAAGCTGAGGAGAGAGGGCTGGGTGTATGGGTGTAGGGATGAATCCCTGGGGCAGGCCAGCCACTGGGTCTCCTGCCAAATGAGCAGAGAGCCGTGGCAGCTGGGGCAGGAGAACAGCGACTCCCTAGGGCAGTCTCTGTAGAAATGAGAGTCGGGACGTAGGTGGCTCTCTGTTACCTGGAGACAGATGGCATGTGCTGTCTTTTTCATCTGTCTTCTTTTTGTATTCTAGCTTTTAAAATGACTTAGCTAAATTCTACATTTAAGGCATTCACAATCTCACTAACTAGAACCCTTACTCTCCAAACTCCTTCTCAGGGAGTTTCAGGTACCATTTTATTTCAAAACTCTTACCTTTGGTGTAAGTACTTAAGAGTCATACTTGATGACTCTCGAACCCTTACACTCGCTGAGGAAAGCCTGTTATCCTCCCAGCACCAAACACAGTGGCAGAATGTAGGACGTTCTCAATAAATACCTGAGGTTTCAATAAGTATATTTTGAAATAGAACTTCCAAAAAACACTGGGTGAGATGTTAAAATTAACAAGCATCACCAAGTTTTCACTATGGTCATTTTACACTCAATTATGAAAGTTCTGGCAGAAAAGTTCAGAGTTAAAAAACAAGGAACTGCCACCTCTCAAGTAAGATGTGGTAAGAGCAGGTGATACTAACAAAATGCATATCTAAAATGTGGACTTTGCAGAGATTTCTACCTATATGGGAGGAAGAAATACATACAGAAAAATGATTATACCCTTGCATTGTATTTTTATTTTCAATATTGCAATTTTAACATGTTGAGCACTATTTACATTATGATTAATACTTTAAGAGTTCAGTTAATATATCTAAATTTTTATCAAAGAAATTGATCTTTTTTTAAAATACTGTACTTAAATGTCATACTTATATCTGAGGATAAGTTTTCTCTCAACATATAGAATATCTGATGTAATTAATTCAGCAAACATCGAGCAAACACATACAAAATACAAGTCACATACTGATCACTGTTTATGAAATATGTTTCAATTAACAAAAAAAAAATCTGTGGTGGGCTAATAAAGCTGTGTGCATTCATTTGTTATTATTGACCTATGTATTACATTTGGTCATCTATCTTTACACATTTATATTTAACACTTCTGTTCATAGTACAACCCTTGGAAGGTAGGCCTGCTGAATATGGGTTGTCTGTGGCCTACAAGTAGTGCAGGGCAGATCTGGAGCCTACCTGCGAAGGGATCTCTGCTTCCACACCCAGGATCCATCTTTGCAGGGAGGTGGCACTTCACACTCTTAGCCTCACCTCTACTTTTAACATGTGGCCTCAAATACCGAGCTCCTAAAGCACAGCCTTCAATGGCAGCCCAAGGCAAACTCCGGTCACACTCCCTCCCTCCTCCCTCCCTCCTCGGATCCAAGGTGGGCTCCTCGGTGTCTGCAAACCTCAGCCCAAAGCCCCAGAGGGCTTTTGGGGCGTCAGATACCCTTGGCTTCCCTCCTGGCACTCTCTTCTTCTACCTCCAGCTGCTTTGCATTGTTACGTGTTTCCTGTTTGTCATCTCCATGGAGAATGCAAGCTCTGCAACAACCTCTGTTCTGATTCCTACCCTATTCTGGTAGCACCCAGTATACACTGAATCAATATATATTATGAGCTTCTTATCACGCGCTCTCAAGTTCACTGTTTCATGCATGTCATCCAAACGCTCACCTGCCTCATCAGTAAGCAAATAATGAATGTACAGGAACGGTTTTCTTCACAGTGTTCTACATTACCACTGTGTAAGATGTCTCACATTTGACAAAATGGTTCACAAGTATAATTTAATGGTATCATCTGAATCAATCTCCCTAAATAATTACTCATTAAGCAAATGGATGTAAACAGCTTTGTCCAAAATTACCGGCTGAGATCCACAAGTTATAAAAATTTCCCTCAACTGTAAGACCTGAATTACAAGCCCATGCTAAATGACAAAGGGCCTGGGAGACAGTGCTCTAACCCCCTCCCATTGTAGCCATAGCTCCAACCTTTGTTCTAACCCTGGCTTAGAAATGTAAGGCAGTCTTGTACTATTTCAAGTCCGGATCATGATTAACATGTAAGTTAGCGATTCTAGACTATGAGATAAAATCTGTACCGTACACAGAGACCCCAAGTTAATTGTCGAACTGTTTGCTCATCCTGAATGTCTTGGTGGCCTTGAAACATCCTATAGGTATCTGTTAACCATCGATGTGTGACTGCCGAGTACGTGACTGCTGACCACCAGCTCGAATCAGCAGACCACTAACCTTTGTCCCCTGCCTACAAGCTTAGAATGTTAACCCCCCCTTTTTACCCCCTATAAAAAGGACCTCAGCCCCTGAGCTGGAGCCTCTCTGAGCCAGCTACTTGATTCCAAGAGTGCCGCCTGGCCAGACTAATAAAGGTCTGTTTACCATCTAGCCTAGTGTGTTCCTTCCTGGGTGAGTCTCGTTCCTACGTCGAATTCCTCCCTGAGCTATAAGACTCAGCATCGTAAAGGCCTTTTCGGCTGTTCATGCTCCGCGGAGTGGAAGTGAGACTTTAGGTCTTACACAACTTGTACAAGAAAACTAAAATAACGTTTTATTTTAGATGGGAATTATTTTTGTAGAAAAACTAGTACTATTTTTGAGAAGGTGAAATTGACAGTCAAAACTCCTTAAAGTGATGTTGCAGTAAGTTAAACAGTAAGTCTCAGGGAGTGTTCTGGAGACAGATTTACATACAGAGATTGAAAGGTGATCTCTTCTGGTGGCATAAATCAAAGTTCACCACTGTAAGAGCTGGATACCATGATGTGGTTCACTTTTCTAAGGAAAAGAGTTAAAATCAGGAATTCAGGATCTTTGGTTTGTTCTGGGAAAATAAATGACTCACAGAGGAGAGGTTCTCTGGAGGAAAGAAAAAATATCAAGTGCTTTTGCACCTTACCTCCAGGGTCACCAACTGGGGACGCACACAGGACCAAAACAGGGACAGGCCTGGCCTCACTTGAGCTGCAGGCCGAGCCCATGAGCAACACTGGCTGCAGAACATCCATGACGCCACGACCTGTCCCCAGGGCAGCAGACACAGATGGCTGGAGGAGGGGCTTCACAAAGGGAGGCTCTCGTCCCAAAGCCCCTTCTCTCCCCTGCTGTCCCACGTCATGGCTGGAACCCCCACCAGAGATGAAGACCTCTGGCTTTCAAGAAATCATTCATAAGCTCATTTTTCTCTACTGGACCCTATTGAGAAACATTAGTAAAAGTGAAATGAGGAGTTTTTCACAATATTATTTATCACAATATTTTACCAGTCTACATTCTATAAGAGAGTTTGGGGTAACAAAAGAACACAATGGGCAGCTAGCATAAAGTAGTATTCATCTGGAATGGTAGCTGTTTTTATTTAAAACATAAAAATCGAGCTAGTAAGGACATGGTGATGGGTATTTGCATACACTGTCAATCACCTTCACTCTAGACATGAAATATGGAGTCTTAAAACCTTAATAACTTTTGACCAAGGAACTATCCTTCTCTGGATCTTGCTCCAAGAAATAATACGATAAAATATATTAAATAGTATTCATATAAATATGTGTATATATACAAATGCATAGATAACCTTTGTCTTAAAAAGAAAGCAGCAGTTTGAGATCTGAACAAAGATTTCCTCAAAGTGCTACTTATCACATAAATATTTGGAAACAGCCTGAATTTCCAATTTTAAGGGACATTAATAAATTATGATATAACCATATAATCCAGTATTATACAGACATTAATAAAGTTGTCTAGAGATTGAAAAATATTGAGGACATAAGGGTAGGCAAACAGAACAGGTTTTATTAACTATGGAAAAAGTCCATTAAAAATAAGGAAGAAGAAAATGCCAAAATCTTATGGGGGCCTTGGGGTCGTAAGATTATAGGTACCTTTTCTTCCTGAATTTTGAATACTTTTTAACAAATTTTCCAAAATTTTATTGAAAGCATGTAAGCCTTTTGTGGTTAGAAATGATACCTCTTCAGAAACTCTCAAAAGTAACTACTGTATTGCAAATATTTACCCATATACGTTCACTGAGCCGATCTGCCTTGTGTTCCCAAGGGAGTCAAAGTTTGTCTCTCGCCTACGCCAACATCAGCTTTGAGAGGCTCAGGATCCACTCTGCATTTCAGATGCACGGTGCTGATTCTCAAAAGGACAATATTTGACTTTCAGCACCTCCATGATTACCTCACTATTTGCAAAAGAGCTTGCACTATTTTTGCTTCATTAATCTCCAATATTCTTTTCACATCTCTACCAGCTTTCCTTCACTGTATTACAATCACTTGTTCCATTTAGCTGCCTTATTACTTTATGTATCTTGATCCCATCTCAAAAAATCTCACAATCCAACAGGAACAAAAACAGGAACGTTGCCTGAGCCCTAGATTGGGCCAATCATCCCCACAACTGGCCACCATGAGTAACACTGGCCTTTGTATCAACTACAGTATTAGTCTTTCTGGGTCTTGCCTATAAAATGTGGAATATGCTTAAGATACGGAATCACAGGATTACACCTGCTTTAATCCAGAGAAAGGGGACTTCCTGGAGGCATCTGGCTGGAAGCCACTGAGAAGTTCTTAGACCTGCCTGGAATCCCCTCCTCTCTTCTCCCTGCCCATGCATCATCAGAACTCACCTCCTCCCAGTAACTTCTCCAAGTTGGCTCTGGGCATTTTACGTGGTCCCATTCCTTTTGGTGACCATAACACTTATGTCCAGCTGCTGCTATTAAGTTTGAATTTCATAACATTAGCCAGCACTGTGCTCTTGATTGCTCTCCGATCTCACAACTCTAAAAAATCATAGCATCTTACATTATTGTTTTATGTTGAATGCATTATTGTTTTACTTACCCAAATAGGCTATGAGATTCTCACACATCTATTTTCTATACCTATTCAGTATCCTTTGTATCACACACACATACACACACACACACACATCTTTTGCACATACAATAAGTCATATGTCTTGCAGATATAAATGTGTCCTCCATTTATTAAAGAATGATATAATGTTCATATTCCATCAGTAAATCCTTTCAAAAAGCATCTTCAAGTGTAAATCTTTATAGAGTGTGTTTCACATAACTACTGCATTTAGCATGTGCTCGTTTTCTCTCTCTCTCTCTCTCCCTTCCCTCCATCTCTTGTATTTCCTGTTTCATAGGGCGAGGTATCTATATGTAAAAAGGTAACTTCAGGCCACAGCCGTTGGCAGAGGTCCCTTCCCTTTAACTGAAATCGGTGACTAAAATTAAGCTTCTCAAGCATCTGACTTGCTGACGTAACTATCCTGCACGATGACACAGAATCTGAACGGAGAGGAAAAACCTACGAGATTATTAAGTTTTCAGTCAACGCTGAATATAACCCTGCCGGACAACTCTCTTCAAACGGTCTGCTCTGATTTCACACTCAGATGTCTTAAGAGTGAGCTCGCCTTCTCCTTCCCAACCAGATGCCCTTGCTGACTTCCCCAGTTCCACCACTCAGACTCAAAATCCTCCTCCCCTGTCAGGACCAGGATGATTCCCTGAAGGTCCAGGATGAACTCTGATTCAGGCCGATCTGCATTCCATGCCCGCTCCTTCACACTCTAGTCTGGCCCCAGGAGCTCAGGTGTGCAGATTTAACCTCTCCAAGCCTCTGTTTCCAGACTAAAAAAGTGGGGTGGGGATCTGCACCCTCCCAGCACTGGAATGAAGATTTTGTGAGGCTACATATAAAGCATACAGCGGATGCTCTACAGACGTTAGCTCTTCTTTCCCTCACAGTGCCTGACAGCTAAGAGAAGAATCCTCTCTCCCTCTGACTTACTGACTTATACCAGGAAGAGGATTTAAAGCCAGACCAGATGGTAGAGTTCCAGTTCTCCAATCAACACTCAAACACCAGTTGTTCTGCTGATCTGCCCACTTGTTCAACTTCCTGACCGTGCTCACCCGCTTTCCGTGCTACGGCCCACGCCCCAAACCCAGAGTCTACGAATGCACTATTCTTTGCTAGGCATGCTTGTCCAGCTTGTCTTTGAGCATGGACACCCTGTACTCTCGCCCTACTGACCTCCATGCTACACCTCCGTCTCACCTGCACGTCTGGCACTCGGGTTGCATGTGAGCAGGCTGCAGAGCCCATCCAGTTCCGCGTGGTGTGCTGGATTCTGACATCAGGTTTGAGAGATAGCATGGTGGTTAAACACAAGCTTTGATGCCAGACTTCTAGGCTTTGAATGCAGCTTAATCACTTAATGACAACATAACCTTAAGTAAGTTATTATCTTTCCTATCTTTCCTTACTATGTACGCTCTTGTGAGGTTTAAATAATGTAATGAATTTAAAGCACACAACTTGGGATCTGTCTTACCAGGTAGGTCTGTAATAGAACCAGTTCTACACCTGCCCCTGGGATTCCAGATCTTCCTTCTACACAATCCAGTTGCCATTAACTTACCACTGCCACACATGGCTATTTCTCCTATTGGCCCAGCCTGACTTCCTGTTCGGGTCCCTTCTGGTCCATTTTATTCCACAAACACTGTTTGGACACAGATGCTCTTTCATCCCGACATCCAGCCTCACCGATGTTTCACAATGCTGCTCATTCCTTCCTTCCAGCACTCTGATCTGGGTCCTACCATCTTAGGCCTTCTAAGCAATGCCCCAGACCTGTGCCTGGAGCTCCCATCTGCCATCTCCAACCCTGTTCAAAATCCCTTGGCTCTACAATGCGTAAAATAAGACTTCAATCTCATGATCACCACCTGGACACGGCTTCTGAAAGCAAAATCATTGGGCTGGAAATTGGGCAAGCAGATATTTACTACAAGTACACAGATGTAGATAGATCATCAATTCCTCAGTCAATAGTACTGTGGAAACCACGCTCCTTTTGACGATGCCTAGATGGGAAGGCATTCTTTCATCATTGAGCTCCTTCTCGGTTGGAATAAAGGGCCCACTTCTGGGATCTGGATGGCTTTAAGCACTCGTGCTGCCTCTATGTGCAAACGCTACATCATTATGTTGGACAGAGCACTGATACCCAGTAACAGATGTATTGTCTAGTTGGCAACATCACTGCTTGGAGAACCAGAGCTCTACGTGGTCTTGACAGAACCAGCCCAGTTCTCCCCATGTGGCCACCATCAGAACCACATGCACCTTCTGCTGGACAGAGGCTGATTCAGTGACCACTAAGCAGGGACAGTCCGAAGCCCTGGATGGGATTTTATAAATGGGATCAGGAGCAAACAGGATCTTTCTCTTTTTCAAAAAAACAATTATTTAAGACCTTTATTAAGAGGTACTTGCAGTTTGTTGACTTTTTTTAAAAAATCAAGTTATAAACTTTTATTACAAATTAAAAATTAAGTTCTTGAAAACCTCAACTTGACCAGATATGAAACAATTTAAAAAACTTTAAAGGTGTACTGAGAAAAACCAGGCTTAAAAAAACAAAACCAAACACATTTGTCATTACCAAAAAGAGCTGTCATTAGGTAAAAATAATAAAAACCCCACGCTGCATAGTTCTAGCTATTTGATCAATGGACAGAAAGCAAGCACTTAAGGTCTGCAGTTCTCAATCTTTTGTCCATTTCTTCTTGCTGGATGACTAAACCGGAAGATGATAGAGGTGTTAAGCTGGCATTTACTCAGTCCCGCCCTGCTCAGCCCCGGGAGGGGAGGAATTGTCAGCTGGTGGGTCCCTGCTTTAGTCTTTTTGCTGTCTTGTGGTTAAGGGTTCCTCATTAAAACAGGATCTTTCTCACAGATTTCACCTTAAGCTCCTAGTCTTGGAATTATAAACAGTGGCCTTTCTCAGGACATACAAAGAGGCCCCACAGAGCAGTGGAATTGAGAAGTGGAGAAAGAATCCTGAAAAAAGTCACGTGAGTCTGGGGCTAGCCAGGACCAAAATCAAGATCATCTTTGGAGTTTTTCCTTTGTACCAGGTAGTGAATCCTTTTTTTGCTTAACCTAGCCAAATTTAGGTTCATTATGCCTATAATTAAATGAATCCTGACAACTCCCTTCCACAACAACATGGGGTACAGTGATGGTAGGGGCATCTGCACCATGAGGGGACTACCAGGGGCTACACAGACCCACGTCTTCACATCCTGCCACACTCCTACGCCTTCTGCATAATTTTGTCTCTGGTGACAAAGTTTCCAAAGCACAGCCTGGTACTAGAATACATCACACTAATTACAAGTATAGTAACTCAAACCTCCTCACCTTTATTCGAAATGTAGATTACTTCCTTTTCCCAGATTCACTCAGAGCTCTTGGAAGAGTCTTATCAAGGACCGTGTAACCATCAAACCCCCAGAATTCTGCCATGGAGGTAAAATAAATTGAGGAGGAAACACGGAACAGGAGTAATCAGAGTGAACATCAGGAATCTAAGTCAAAGGAGGCCTCAGTCTCATAATGGAAGATTCTCATCTTCCCCAAATATAAAATTTTACTCTAAAACTCAACCTCCATGAATATTTGACACCAACCTAATCTTTTTCTCTTGTTTACGCAGGGTTTCCAAAGAATGCTGTACCTCTCCTCTCTATAAATCTTGCAAAAAGGCAGTGGAGCACAGGGGTGCAAATGGGCCTTGCAGTACTAGTCTTGGCTTCATGGGCTTTCTGCTCTAATTACCTCTGAGAGTTGCTCTGAAAATCAATTGCCATTATTTGTGAAAATTCATGGAAAATCACCAAATACCGAGTGGAAGTTGGTATTTCTTATTTTATCATGTATTCTCAACTCAAATAATTAGTGAAGGGCGAGCCGTCTGGGGCCAGTTCTCTCTCATTTCCTAGGGTCCTAAGCATGACTTCTTCATCCAGGGCATCCTCCAGCCTGTGTCCCTCCACCCCCAACCCTGCAAACTGGCCCCCCACACAAACACGCACCTTCTGATTTCTTCCTGTCCCTTCATCCCACCAGAACGCATTTATGCAGCATTTTAAGAGGATGTAAATGCAACCGACCCAAAGATGTTGTTCCACAGTTGAGGGCACCAAGGGCCCTCAAGGATCTTGTCCAGGGCCACACAATCAGCGACTCCACCAGGTGACAAACTCCCCACCCAGTGTCCGACCCACTGTACCCCTGCCAGCCTGCACCAGGCCTCTGAAATCTGGAGACTGCAGAAGTACAAGGTACTCTGTGAAATGTTTGGCTTTTTTTGCATTAAGTTTATTGGCACATCTTAGGTATACAATACAGTTACAGTCATCATGGGGTCTTGTGCTTTTACATGATGTATCTTGGTTCTTATTTTTTCCCCTTTCTCCTGTCCTCCTTTCATCCCCTCCACCCTTCCCTATTTACAAGGTCATTGTTTCCACTTTTTGTTTGCTTTTCTCATATTTTTTCTTTTCCCTTCTTACCTTTCCCCTACACCTCCCCTCCCCTATTCTTTTAGACCTTTTCTTCCTTTTTCACATTATTAATTATACGTTTTGAACCTTATTTACTCCCACCATACCTCGATTGTGCACAGCACCTCCTGTATCAGATGTTATAAAAAAAAAAAACAAATAAACAAACCTTAATTCCAGGAAGAAGCGGATATACATGGGACAAAATGGCAAATATTCCAGGATAAAATGAAGGATCTATCTCACTGTAGGTTTGTTTTTTCTGTCTCCACACAAATCCTTTCTCCAAGTTTAGTCTGCTCGACTAAGGCTCCCTCTATCATCTCCTATTAAGGAGAGTAACCCTAAAATTAAATGTACCTCTAAACTGCCTCCTCTTTTAAGTTCTGTACCCTGTTTAATAAGTACCAGGAGGGCTTAGTACTTACTAGAACTTATTATTTTTTAATCTTCTAATTTTGCTTAAGAAGGTGAAAGGTGACATTTGCGTGTGTCTTTGATTTTATCTATTTCTGTATACTTGAATTTCTTTTCCTTTGTGTTAACAGCCCCCATGGGAATGACAGAGTTTAACCAATCAGTTCAGATGCACTTCTCTGTTGTGTCAGTAGTTATCTTTCTCTGTCCAATAAGCTACTGTCAAAATTCTACAACTACACAAGTCCAAATATAGCAATCTAACTCCTGGAGCATTCAAAGGCATCACTAAGATCCCTCTGAGTTATAACAAATGCAGCCATCCCCTTCAAGATCACCATTGTTGATCTGGTCTTTCTCACTGCTGATGTCTTCAGATATTTTATTTATCTAGTCCTGAACCCAAAGCAACAGGTGAAGGATTGCTTTGCAAAATGCCTGGGAATTACCTGCAGATTTCCTCTGCATCAACTCTCCTTTTACCAATGGCTTTCCCAGGCTAGACACAAAGATAACTATAACTCAGGTTACAAATTGTAGTTAAATTAATCTCATAATTAGGAGCCCTCCAATAGGACTTGCAGAAAAAAAAAAAAAAACCGTAGTCTTAAGAATTCAATACATTGTTCATAGGAAAAAACTCAAAACATTAAATTGCTAAAACATTCAATTACAGACTCCACTTATTTAAGGCGTAGTTTATTTTCTGTTGAGAAATAAATCTCACTTGAGCTGTCTGAAAAGCGGAAAAACACAATCAGATACATTAGTATGGATAAACACTAGTAGGAAAACAAAGTAAAATTTAAAGCGTTCCAAGGCTTAGCCAACTTTTCTCACAACGATAATGTGTGTAGTGTTAGTAGCCAATAAGTCGCTGGTCATTATTATGTGATTCTGTAATTCATGAAATGACAAACCATTAAAGGAAATAGCATTCATGAGGCGCTGGTAATATTTGTGCATAAAGTCCTACAGAAAGCAAACCTCTGAACTCGGTTTGATGGCCAAACCAAAGGAGTTCAATAGTCTTACTGCAAAATAAGAGTAATGATTTTGAAACTATTCTCTAGGCTGTTGTTGTCCACAAATACTTCTAAAAGGCTTCAGAAGAAAAGACAAGGTGGGCCCAACATGTTTTGTTTTGTAACCCAGCAGACTAAGGTGTACAGGACTAATTCCAATTGCTGGCGCTCTCTCTCTCTCTCTCTCTCTCCCTCTCCCTCCCTCTCTACTATTATCAGTGCCTGGTGCTGAACAATGAATTGTTTTTATTACACACACACACACACACACACACACACACACAAAACTTCTCTAAATCTAAGGTCAGGAAATACACAGAGAGCTTGTGGCTGCACAATAGGAAGTGTGGCTTGAACAATAAAATATTTCCAAAGAATGATCAGTGAAGTACATCGTGCAAGCTTCCGTCCTCTCTTTTAGGGGGTGTGCTGAATTTTGCACATAATCGTTTCCCTCTCCATCTGACCCACGTACCGCACACAGACCCCGCTCTAGGACCCCCGACACACACATCCTCTGCTCCACCGCAGATGAGTGCCACGGACGTCTTTACCGAGAACGCCCGCTGACTCTGGCACCGAGACAAAGGAGGGTGCAGCGCGGGGAGACCCAGCCGGGCGCTCCAGGGCTCGGGCTTCCCGAAGGCTGCCCCACCGAGGAGTGCGGAACTGAGGGCAGACTGGCGGTCTCCCCAAACTTCGGGAGCCCGCCTCACCCTAGCTGTGGAGGCTGAGCGCGGCAC
>NW_022900926.1:10850961-10877922 GCF_012274545.1 Fukomys damarensis | reverse complement strand
TTGACCCAGGGACAGCGGCTGGGCGCGAGGGCCTGGGCGGGAGGGGTGCGGGCGAGGGCTGGCACTGGAGCGAACTGGATCGCGGAGGACTCAGACCAGCGAGGCAAATGTTTAATCCCGATCTGCAGCGCCGAAGAGAGGCTCGGGTTATTCTTTTTTGTCTCCAAATACCAAGGAGTACTCACTACTGTGTTTGGGCAGTGGAGCAATAGGGTAGCGACCCTCACCTGCCAACAGGAGTGACGATTGCGTTTGACCGTCTGTCCACTAAGTAGAATTCCATGCAAAGCTCTGGATCGCTGGATATGGTCCACCTGCGGCTCAGGCCCGCCCCGCACACCCAGACCCTGAGCTGCCGGTGTGGTAAATCTTCTCCTGGATGTTTTCAGGGGATGGACGGGAGGGCAAATACTCGGGCTTCGGGTTCTGTGTGTGTGAGTGGTTCCGGTGTGGGCTTCTGATCTCGTCTTCAAGAAAAATCTCTCTGGATATAGAAAATGTATTGGGCGAGGGAGGAATTTCAGGGGAAAAAAATTCTGCAGGAAAACAAAATCTTGAAAACCACATATGACAATGAGGAGAGATTGTAGAAAAACAGAAGGAAAAGCACAGCAAACTAAAGGAGTTGGAGCGAGGTGGGAAAGCGCCATCCCTGTGGGCCGTGTGTAGTTTCAATTTCATTCCATCTGCATTGACGGGTGGTAGTCTTTACCTCGCACCAACTGCTCAGTTCTCTTTGGGTTTCTTACACATTTGTCAAGGATTGCCATCAGGGGAGCCCATTCCACTGGGCTGTCCTCTTAGTTGCTGCCTTTACGTTTTATCGGGGATGCCCTGAAGCCTTATTTCTGTGCAAAGCTCCCTAGCGAAGACACATCCTGAAGCCCTTCCTAGCTTCCTCGGCAAAGAATAATAGACCCACAGTGTCCAGAGAGATTATTTAACATGACACCCTATCTAAAACAAAGTGAACCATTTAAAATAGTAATTAACGCTGGGGATTTAGTTCGGTGGTGCCGCCGCCTGCCTCGCAAGCTCAAAGAGGCAAGTTCGATACCCGGTACCCCAAAAATAAAATAAAATAAAATAGTCATTTAGACATTTTAGGCATTGCGTGGTTGAACATTCCTCAAAGGAATGGAAGAGGAAACAAGCACATTCATATGGCCATTTATGGTGATTTTTCATTTCTGAACTTAGATTTCAGTGATTCAACCGGGGCGGGGGCAGACACTAGGTAAGATCAGGAAAGGAAAATTATAAATAGTGGCACATCTGCAATTCAGTAGTCCGGCAACTCCCACCGCATTCGTTGTAAATCCTTCCCTCCCACTGAATGCTTAAGGTGAGGTCAGGTAAATTATTTAATCTTTGCTAATGGCCAATATTTTTCCATCAGCAAAGAGCCAATAGCTATGACTATGTTATGTCAGTAATGGATTTTGAATTTAGCTCCATATCCACATTTGAAATTATGGATGGGAATTAACTATTTCTAATCTCTTGCCATCAAAAGCTGCACAGCTCTTCACACGTATATTTTTTTTCTGTGTCCTTCTGAGATCTGGATTCCCCTCTGAGAGGAGCACGCAGTGGAGAAAGTCTCCCTGTAATCTAAGTTTAACTACCTAATAACCAAAGAACTTTGAACTTCATTTCTTCTGTTCCAAAAATAGAGAAACAAAGCACCTAGTCCAAAGCATTGTGAAATTCACTGAAATATGTACAGGCTTCTTAGTAGTCACATAGATTCTTTACACATATAGTTGAAAACACATACACACACATTAAACTTGTTTTAGTGTCATAACATAGCCAACCCTTTTAACATAATAAGTTTCAAAGAAATAGGCATATTCTTAAGGCCACTGATAGAGAGACCTCTTTATTCAGGACCTGGATGTCAGTGACTTAACCAAGAATTAACCTGAGAAAAATCCTCAATTATAAAGATTGACATTGTCACTCTTAGCACACTATCATGTAAGCCTAATGGAGGTCAGTGGGTTTTTTATGAACTGTGCAAACATACAGTGGAGTGAAAATGAGTAATCTTAAGTAGATCAGTTAACAAGGCTAAGAGAGGCCTTTAAAAAATTTTTGTGAAAGTTCACCCTCTTTCTGGCCAGAATGTAGCCCATGGTAACCTAAGACTGGTTCTTACCCAGAAAATAAACATGTCTTCAATTGACAGTAAGCGGAATTATTTTGGAGAGAGTTATTTGGGCTATCCTCCTCCAGCTGTGAAATAAATTGATTTAAAGTCTTAAAGTACCCAAGGTAGCCCTGTTGATAGCCTTGGTTGCTGTTTCAAGGTAGGAAGCAAAGAAGAGCAAAGTAAAAAAGAAAAAAGAAAAATGATCTTGCTGGCTTTGTGCTGAAAATAGATAGATGAAAGAAATGTGGGAGAAAGCAAAAGATAATGGAATTGCATTTTCAAATAAATTAAGGTCATTTTAATTTCACTGTGATTTTCGAATAGCACTGTCATTTTTCTTTTCTCATTATGAACAACTGACTAATAGTTCAGTAGATTTAGCAGTAAAAATATACTGCTAATTTCTTTTCTGTTCATCAAATGTGCAAGTGAGAGTACTAATCCCTCTCAGATGTTTTATAACATTGAGCCTGATGCTGCTACTTAAATATTTTATAAATTCTGCATTAACTTCCTTATTGGGTTATAAACCCCATTAGATTCCTTTTGCTTGGGAGTCATGGCAACATATCATTTAAAAATGTGAGAAATGGCACATAATATCTCTTCTAACTTTCCTCCAGGAAGTTTTGTACTTGTGTGAATGGAGGGACCATGTCTTAGCACTCTGCTGGACGCTGGGACAAAATACCCAATGACACTTGCACGTTAAAGGAGGGAAGGTTAATTGTGACTCACAGTTTCAGAAGTTTCAGTCCATGATTGGGAGTCTTAAACTGACATGAAGGAAGGGTCTGGGAAGAAGAAAGCTGCTTGGGTCAGGAAGCTGAGAGAGAAGGGAGGAGCAGAGGAGGGAGATAAACCATTCCAGATCACACACCAAGTGTCCCGAGCCCCCATCTCTGGACAGCAAGTCAACTCTATGCTCTCCATGTTTCAAAGACCTTCCAAAAGCCCTGCCTATGAGGCAATGAGGATGGGGGAGGGGTATTCTTGACCCAAACCCTAATTGGTCACCTCACGGCTGATAGAAACCGAAGAAGTACTTTGTCAAATATTCTGACGCTGTGTTTCAAGAGTCTATCCACAGAAAATAGAGGCTGTGGCAGATGCCAGGAGAAGATGGCTGTGCCCACCTGCGCTGCTGTCCGTGGTACTGAACCACTGTTGGTTGAGTAGCCCCTGGCTACTCAAAGTGATCCGAGGACCAGCAGCCCTGACATTACTGGCAGACTGTTAGAAGGATGTCAGGCTCTGGCCCACACCTCCTGAATCTTACTTTTCAACTCAACAGCATTCTCAAAGTATTCGTTTGTATATTAAATTTGTGAAATGAGGCACTAGGATATATTTCATGTTGTCCTGTGACTTACTTGCTGCTTCTATAAACTTTCATTCATTCCCATTCACAAACACTGCCCAAATCCTGCTATTTTAGCTACCTGCCGGTTGTCCCTGGTAGTGTTGGTGCACGGAGAGTTTAGCCCTTAAATCAAACAGGTGGATTAAATCCCAGCTTGTCCTGACCATTCTGAATTGTGTTTCTCTCCCCTAGGAAGTACCAGTAACTGTAATCTCTCCTTGTGACACAGTGTTAAATATTGAATGATAATAGCATAGCAATTGTAAATGCTTTCACTTTTCACATAGCAGATGTTCAACAAATCTCTCAACCACTTTGTGAGGGCTACACACTCAACCATGGAAGAGTGTGCCCTCTCAGTGTGACCTGGTGGAAACTTACTGTAAAAACAATTCAGTCTCCAATCTCTACTCAAGCAAATCAACAGTACACTTTCAATTAGTTAATGAACTATAATTTAAAACCCCACCAAATGTTTTAGTTGAGGGTTTTTCTATGAACAAAATGATCCAGAGTACAGAAAAATAAGGGTCTTTCAGATAACTACATTAGATCTTTTTTTTTTGGTACTGGGAATTGAACTCAGGTCCTTGCGCTTGCAAGGCAGGCTACTGAACTGCTGAGCTAAATCCCTGGCAGTAGATCTATTTTTATTATATTAGAGCAATATGACTTGGCATTTTGGTTTCTAAAATGTTTATAAATATCTGGATGCCTTGATTCTACAACCAACAGAAATGTTTACATATGTACAGCTGACTGTGTAAACAGAAATCATTTATATTTATGTCTAGACCAGAATTAAGCCACAATGCTGTTAAAATGGAATGCAATTTAAATTATGCTGTTCAGGGGTCCCAGGAACATTCTTTCACATATTTATTATAGAAAATAAGAATGTGAAAATGCTGACATTCACTTTTCAAAAGAAATTTCAAACCTGATAACATGTACTGTCACAGTCATCATTTAATAAATGGTGTGTCAGGATGAATGCCAATAATCCCAGCACTCTGAAAGATGGAGGCAGGAGGACTGCAATTTCAAGTCCAGCATGGGCAACTTGACAACTCACCAAGATCTTGTGTCAAAATTAAAAATAAAAAAATTTTAAAGGGCTGGGGATGTAACTCAGTGTGATGGCCCTAGGTTCAATCCTCAGTAGAAAAATAAAGGAAAGAAAAAACAAAGAAAACCATGAAATAACTTTTGGGGGGGTACGGGGGATTGAACTTGAGTCCTTGTGCTTGAGAGGCAGAGAGCTACTGAGCTAAATCCCCAGCCCAATTAAATAATTTTTGACACTAGAGATTGTTACTGTCTGTGTGGTAGGTTCTCTGTCAACCCAAAAAGAATTACAAGGTAGAGAGTCAAAAGAGGACTGAGTAAGATTGTTTATCACAGAACGAGAGCAAAAATCAGCATTTAACGTAAAGCAGAAGCAAAAGGTTCCCAGGAAAGTGAACCTGGGAGAGGCCTGAAAAGGGTTTTCAAAGGGACCCTTTTGTCTAGGGTTTTCATACACAAAATGACTACATGTCAGCCAAGATGAGACCAACAATGAGGTTACTATTGGTAAAGTCTGACATAGAAATGGGCTCTGGGTCTGCAGCAGGTCTTCAATGGGTGTGAATATCTTGTTCTTGAGCAAGACAATTCTGTCAGTCCCATGAGGCCTTTGTCCACTGAGCCTGTGGATGTCCTTGCCTTGGTCCCTGAATCTTTCCAACTCCCTCTTCTGCTCTTGGCCTGGCTGCCTGTCCTGCCTGCAGACCTCTCTTTGCCAGAACACTTCACTTCATGAGCCAGTGTTCCTCTGAGAGACCTTCTCACCCTCCCACAGGGCCCTTCTTATCCTCAACGATCACTGCTGGGAGCCTCTTGTTAGATTAGGAAAATAACGCCCAAACCTGAGAGAACCAGACCTAAGCCCAGCCAGGCCAGCATGGAGGGCTTGTGGTTCATTCTCTCCAAGTCTCTTGTTTTCTCCCCACTTCAAAATTGCTGCTCCCTGTGCCCCTGCTGCCCTTGAAACACCTATTATTATAAGGAAGAGTGATAACCTTGAGCAGGTCAGATCTTCTTTAAGACACCACATGCAACTTTTACAGTTATTGGAAGACAACTTGATGATATCTCAGGTACCATTCTTTGGTAACCCTTCCTTTTTCAGTTTAGGGACATAAGTCAAGTGCCTGGCTAAAGACTGTATAACAGTGGTATGCTAGGACTAGGACTCAGGCCTTCTTACTCAGAGTCCAGTGCTTATTCAATACTTACAATATGAATCCTGTTGGGTTACTTTAAAGCTCCCAGGTAGTAAAAATGTGTTTGGAAGCATATCCATTTCAGAAGGCTTACCACATCTGCACACCTAAGGAAAGTATGAATGTGGTAAAATATGAATGAAGATTCAGTTTCACACTGTTCACTTATCAATCCATAGAGCACTTGAATAATGTGTTTGATACTATATGAATCAGATAATATGAAAACGAATGCACCATGGTCTTTTTCTTCATGTGTTCTGTGGTCTAGTGTTTTGGGCACTTTCATAAGCAAGTAACTCCAGTGTGACTAGGGCCCTAACAGGTGTCCAAAATGCTAATATAAAGAAAATGCCATCAGAAATTCTTTGGGGAGATATAGTCCAAGGGAGATTTCAAAGACGTGGAGATAGAAGATATTGGGTTTGAAAGAAGAGAAGGCTTCAAAAAGTGGAGAAGCAGGTAACGGAATTCAGAGAAATGGAAATGGGTGTGACATTTCCAGAGCAGAAGGTGGGATGCACACTCAGAGGAATGTAGGTAAATCCTGGCTGGAGTGTGGAAGTCACATCAGGAGTTAGGAGCGGGGAGGCTGGGGAGATGGGGAGAAAGGCAGGGCCTCCAGGCATTCCTGCTGGCCTCCAGGGGAAGAGTGCTGGTCTGTGCCTGAGAAACAGGGGAGCCACGGCAGTGCTGCTTTGGCAGCAGTGTGAGAGAATGGATCAAAAGAGTGAGGGACTCATCAGGAGGCAGGCAAAAAAAAAAAAAGATTTTGAAATGGGCTTGACAAGGAAAAATAACAAATGGAAATCCGTGACACCTTTCAAATCTGCCATAGACTTCTAGACACTGAACACTGAAGCCGCACTAACTACACTTATTTAAAATTTTTTTCATTCTTCAATAATAAGTTAATCTTAGTTGACTGTAATACTTTTACTTTATAAGCTTTATTTAAATTTTTAACTTTTGCCTCTTTTGTCAAAGCGCTTAGCTTAAAACCTGTACAGCTGTACAATTGTTTCCTTCTTTGCTGTATTCTGTTTTTAGACTTATTTATTTTACTTTTGTATTTTATTTGACTTTTGCATTTTATGAAAAAATAAAACAAAATTTCCTATTGAAATAGTAAGAAATAACAATAGTTAATACAATGTGCATTGTTCTCTTCAAAGTAGTTATTCATAGTATGAGATATGAACCAAAAAAGATTCTTACAAAAAAGGAAATAAACAGATAATGATAACACAAAACTTTGTTTTCAATCATCTAAGATAAACTGATAGTAAAAACTAAAACACAAACACATGCATGCATTCAGGCCCACTCAGCCCTACTGTCCTCCCTCCACCTTCTGTCTCCCAGAAGGTCTGCAGAGTCACTGACACCCATAGAGTGTTACCTTCCATGAAAACGATGGCTTCTTCTGGGACCTACCCAAGCCTTTTCATGAGTAAATGTTACCCTTTTCAGAAATATGCCCCTGATAGTCTCCTTGGTTTTCTCCTTTTTGTCATCGTACATTTGCTTGCATGAGGTCGATGCTCCTTGAATGCTCTTCTATACACGAGAGCACTGCAGGGTCAGTCCGTGGTTTCAAACTCCTTAAGGAACTTGTGGAGGTTGGCAAATGCCATTACTGAACTCTTAAATGGGAATTTTCTTGGGAGTTTCTCTTTTTCTCATGCTCCTTCTGCTGTGTATTCACCAGGCAATAGACATTTTTCAGTTCTATTATAATCTCATGGGAACCGGAGAAATGCTATCTGACATTTATGGAAACTGTCAGGCAGGGCATGGCTGTATTTCTATTTCGAGTTTCCAGTACTGGTATGCCATGAACAGGGAACGTACCAGCTCTCTAAATCATTCTGCTTTTACTCACAGTCTTCTTTGGTTTTCCAAAATATCTGATCTACTTAAAAGTTAAAACCCAGGTACATAAATATAAAACAATGGATGACAGTATTGTCCATTGTAACAAAGATATAGCAAATCTTCATGTAATACTTGCTATGAACTAGGGTCTATTGTAAACATTGTATACCTATTAACTCTTGTCAATACCCTTCCAGGGTAATTGGTATTTTTCCACTTCATTGCCAAAGTAACTGGGAATAAGGAAAATCAACTATACAAATCAGTGGAGGAGATGGATTTAGGAGTCTCTGCAGTGTGAAGCAAGAGTCTATGTCTTCAGGAACTATGTTACCTGCTTTTCAGTGAAAACTGGACACCATCTCCACAAAATCAATAGGAAACTAGTTAAACTATGTTATGCTCCCACAGTGGGACACAACATAGCATTAAACAAAAGATGCCTATCCGTTGAAATAGGCAGATGGCAGACAGACACTTCCCTGAGAAAAGAAGTCATAGAACACCTTATATAGCATAATTCCATTTTTTAAAAAAAGTGTGTGCCTGTGTGTGTGTGTGTGTGTGTGTGTGTGTGTGTGTGTGTGTGGGGAGTATATCTATTTTATAAAAAATGTGTGTCTGTGTGTGTGTGTGTGTGTGTGTGTGTGTGTGTGTGTGTGTGCAGGGCATGGAAGGATATGCATCAAAATATTAACAGAGACTATCAAGGGGAATGAAATCAAAGGTTAAGAGGATGCTTCTAATTTTTACTTTAGATTATTTTGCCCTTTCTACTTTTTATAATGACACTGAATCACCTTTATAATTCATTTTTTTTTGTACTGGGGTTCAAACTTGGGACCTTGCACTTGTGAGGCATGCAGAAGAACCACCAAGCTAATTCCTTGGACTTATAAAAATATTTCGAAAATGGCAATCCCTGAGTTTTTTGCTTCTTGTTAACTGCAGGCTTATTGATGATCTTACCTAGTAAGTGACACATTTTAGAAGTTTACCTCCATATTTTCAGAATATTTTGCAAGTCCAACATAAACACCCAGTAACAAACTTAAAAAACTGGATTTCACTTCTTAATCAATAGAAAATTTTCTAAGATCTGCAGTTTGAATTAAAACCTTCCTGAGCTTTCATTGTATGTAGAAGAAAATATTAAGAAACTTTCTGGCCAAAGCAATCAACCTGTGTTTTCATTGTAGTTCCTTCAGCTATGTGAAAGAACAATTAACTTCAAAATGTAGAAACCACAGGGTGATGGATTTTTCTAAATATTATGCTGGGAATGGCATCGTATACTAATGCTTTTACACCACTGTGGCAGGAAAAAAATAACATTTTTTGCCTCAGTATATTTGATTAGCAATCCATAACCAATTAAAGGACAGATTGAAAATGACAAGTCATTGCTAGTAGACAAATTAAGCCTACTAACTAGTCCTATAACTAATTTACATTCCTTTTCTTACTGGCAAGATAATCCAAGTTCCTTAAGTATTTGTCAAATCACTTCTTTTGTCTTCCTGTCAACTTTCTTATTAAGTACTTAAGCAAAACGTTACCACAGGCCAATGGGGGGGCAATTTCAAGTTTTGGGCCAAGGATTTGGTTCAGTGGTTCCACTGCCTGCCTCATAAGCACAAGGGCCCAAGTTCGATCCCCAATACAAAAAAAAAAAAATTATCAAGTGTATCCAAACATACTCCTGGGCAACATTCTTTAATAGTGTTCCATATAATGTGTATATACCGGCAGGTTTCTCCTTTATTCATTGACCAATTATCTCACAGAAAGTTTGAAATTACTTTTTTTAACCTTGGGAAAGAAGATACATTTAGTGATATTGGAGCTCAGATGGTTTAACTTGCTCAGGATATATCACCCAGTAAATGTTAGGGCTGGCACAAGAACACAGGTCTCTAGTCTGTGTGCTACATGCTCTTTTATAGAAAAATGCTTTGCTGTGGTTTGTATGTCAACCAAAGGCCCATTGTATTAAAGGCTGTGGATGGCAGCCTGTGGCCCTATTGGAGGTGATGGGATATTTTGAAGGTAGGGCCTGGTGAAAGGGAGCTAGATCACTGGAGACTTGTCTTGAAGGGAATGGTGGGAACATGACTCTCTCTCTCTCTCTCCCCCTCTCCCTCTCCCTCTCCCTCTCTTACTGGCTGCATTACATGAACAGATCATCCTGCAGTGACCTTCGGTATGATGTACTGTGCTGCCACAGGCTCAAAAGCAATGGGATCAACCAATGATACATTGAAACTTCTGAATCCCTCAGCAAAAGAAATTTACCTCCTTTTAAGTTGATCATCTCAGGTACCTTGGCACAGTAACAGAGAGCTGGCAAACACATGCCTTCTTTTAAAATATTTATGGTAGCCATAGAATGGTTTGTCATGGGATTCTGCAAGTCCAGAGTAGATGGGGTGGCCCACTGCTCAGCCACTGTACTCTATTGTTGAGGGAAGATATTGTTATATTTGGGAAGACTGGTGCATACATATAACATATCTTTAAAATAATTTTATTAGTACATTGTTGTGATGCATACTGACTGCATTCAGACCGGGGGATTGAAACATATACTACTACATCTCGATCACTTATATATCAATCCCTTTTGATAAAATCACTTTTTCCCTTCATCCCTATCCTCTTTTCTTCCCTTTCCTCTGACTTCCTACTCTCCTGCAAAAAGAGTTTGCCTTTCTTTCAGAAGGAAGAATTTAGAAGGAATAATTTTAGAAGGAAGGACAACAATAGGAAAACAGCTAAGCAGTTCTGAAAATCACCTGAATTTTGCAAGATGAAACAGAAAAATCAAAGAAATTCTACCTTCCCATCTAATGGTTTGATGTATTCTCCCAGCTCTTAGTGCAGTAGATGGAAAGGTGAAAGTCCACTCCCTCAGCACAAGCGACATTTGATAAAAGTGTGTGTGAATCACTTGCAAAGTGGAAGCTAAGCAACACTGAGATAAGTCACTAAGCTTTGAAAACATATGAAATATTAACTAGTTACTGCAAGGCAGTGGCTGCCAGATTGTGCTGTTACTTCTTCCCTTCCAGTTCCAGCAGGTAAGTGACTTCTCTACAGCAAAGAGGACCTACTAGATCATAAAAGGGCAAAGAACTGATGTCAGAGCACTTTTTGATGAACTCTATCCTCGGGGAGGAAAGAGCAAAACCGATGTACTAGTAAGGTTCCTGTCACTGGAACAAATACCAGACACACACTCCTTAAAGGCGAAGATTATCTTGGCTCACGGTTTAAGTCCAGAATGAGCTGGTTCCCAGGCAGAAATGGCATAGGAGAGATGCATGGTGAGGGAAAGCTGCCCCTATCAAGGTGACCAGGAAGCAAAGCAAGAAGGAAGGAGCCTTTGAGGAGGATACACCCTTCTGGCCACATCCCAATGACCTGCCTCCTCTGACCAGACCCCACCTAACAGCACATCCAACTATAAAATAAATTACTAGTGGATGAATCTACTAAGGAGTATTGCACCCCCATAATCTAATCACCATCCAAGAGCCTCACCTCTGAACATATGAGACTTTTGGGGGTCATTCTGGGTGTAAACCATAATCACCAAGAAGATTGTTGGGACCTCTGGAACCATCTGTGGGGATATCAGAAACCGTAAACTTGTTATAACAGCAATTCATTCCTTTATTCAATATTTCATGAATTCCTACTCTTATGTTGCAGGCCAACAATCCTCACTTTTCAAGACTTAGATCCAAGATGGCCAGATCATAATTACATATATATAATTTGCAAATAACAAATACTATGATGAAAAAGTAGGGCAAAGGGTTAGGCTAAAATCTAGGATGAGAGGTGATATCAGGGGAAGTTTTGCATGGATAAAGCAGAGAATTTGCAAACATCTGCAGCAGGGGCAGCCTGAGCTAGGAGATAACAAGTTCAGAAGCCCTGTGGAACAGTGTTCTGCAGGCGCAGTCTGGCTGTGGTGGTGAATGACCTCGTGTTGCTGTCCAGTGCTTGGCCTCAGTACCTGGTGGACACTGGACAGCTAAACAACATCCCATTGCAAGATGCAGTTACCTTGGTCAAAGTTTGGAGTCACAACAGCACTGTGGATTTCTCCAAGCACACGCCTCATCATGGTGCCCCATTCCTCATGGGAGATGTTTTCCTAACTGCTGCCAAGATGAGGCTTCCTTGCTTCTCCTTGTGGTTTTCTGCTGCCATCTCTCTCCTTATGTCGCTTTGGCCCAAAAGGCTCCCTTTTATCTGTGTAGGTCACACTTTCTTGTACAACTAAGGAGGGCTCCCCAGGCTGCCTCAGTGAAGGACAATACCCTTTCACTGCCCAGTAGGTTTTACATTTTTTCCTTGATAGTGACAGCACCAAGTGACCACAGCCTCTCCACCAGAGAAGAGTGCGTGTCTCTTCAGTATCATCTAAGCCATGTGGATAAGCCAGGAGAGTGGTTTATGGAAGAGCTGCGGGGGTCATTCAAGTTGTAAAGCCAAGAAACCAGTGTCATCAACATGGATTGCATCACTGCAGTGACGTGTGCTCCCTCAGGAGCTATAGCAGAGGCTACCCAGGGTGCATTGCCTGAATATAGTTCACCCTGTGAAACCTACTCTGGACAGAATGCACAAGAGGAGAGAATCTTCAAAGGTAGATTTGTGGTTTTAATAGTCAGTTTTATTCCCAAGAGAGGTGTGGTTCTGGAATGCCACACTTTAAGGAGAATCAATGTCTGAGGCATCACTTTTGGCCTGTGGACATTGCTGTATTGGCTGGTATCTTGTACCTCTGTAACTCTCAGGTCTTTTGAACAGTTATTTGGATCCCTTCCGCCTTCATTTATCTTGTGTTCTCTTATTCTTTAGCCCTGCACTCCCTAAAACAGTGTACTTGAGTTAACATACAGATAAACAAAGGTTAGGAGAGCTGATTTGATTTTTTTAGTAAATTTGAGGGTTACAAAATCTCAGCAAAAAAAGGATAGGAAATCTCAGCCAACACTTCTATTTGTTGCCATAAAATGAATGCAAATCACTTCATTTGGAGTTGTACCTTTATTGCCATAATAGTTGTAATGATAGAAATTGGGGTTTTATTCCTAGAAATCCATTTCAAACTTTGCAGATACCAAATCAATAACCTAAATAATTAAAACAGAAACATATAGTTAGGTATTAGGTCTTCTCCAGGTTTGACAAATTGTGTGAGTACAAAAAGAATTGAGAGCCAAATAGGAACCAAAGTATAGCTTTATTAGTGATTATGGAAATGTATTAAATAAACATCTTAAAAAATGCAAAGCTAACTCGAGAAAGCTGGGCTGGAAACTCTACTGTGGCACAATCACTCTGCTCCAACACTGAGCCACGCTATGCTGCAGCAGAAAGAAAGGCTGGATGAAAAGGAGAGTCCCAAGCCTCCTGACCACTGAGCATTTCAAAAGTAAAGGGATGTGGACAAGAGAAAAATAAGGATTTATTCTAACAGTTTACTCTTTGCTTTTGGCTCATAGAGACATGAGAAAACAAAATGCAAATGTTTCGATTTCCTCCAATATTAAGGTTTTAAACAGTTATTAAGTAAAACCCAAAATCTTATCATAAGTAATCCTTTTGGCTGAGGGTCATGAACATAAGAGTTCTGAGAATGCATAATGAAGATGCATCTGTTATAAGAAAGCTACCCAGAGCAGCATATTTTGTTTTTTGCTCACAGAAGCCGAGAAATTCATTCAAAATGAAGGTCTACTCTTTAAAATGCTTAACTTCTAACTCCATGAACAAGAAGATCCTAGGCATGTTGGAAGGCTATGTTCTAGGAAAAAGAAAACTTGATGTCTCTCTGTGCTCTCCATTCTGAGTGCAGCTACACAACCATTGTGATGCCTGATCCTTGACTTTGCTTCAGTGCTTGTGTTGAAAGAATGTGTATCAGAGTCCCTTTGATGGAAGGCACTTTGTAATCATAAATATGAGAACTGATGGTCACTAATGGCAGAGAGGAGTTTGTATTTATGCTAACAAAAGTCATAAAGTATAGCGGTTTTGATTCAAAACCTCTTAAATTGTGAGTTGTCTTATGCGGGGTTTGGGCTGGCAAACCCTGGTAGAGAAACAAATGAAAAATGCAAGGGACAGAAAGTATCATTGTGGAGGGCCAGGGGACTTGGCAGGAATGAAGCCCTAAACTGACTCAAACTCCTAGATTTATTGAGGAACAACAAAGGCATAGCATTTTGCTGAGCACTAAGGTTTGTTTTAGGTAAGTGAGGCACTGTGACCATTTTGCTGAATTACTAACTTTTATCTGATTGTCCTCTAGGGTGCTTCCATGTTTTCCGCATAAGGCCCATCTCTGCTCAAGTTGGAAAAGCACCCTGTCTTTAGGATGTTCTAGCTCCTCAGGGTTAGCAGTCAACCCAAGCAGACATTGACCTGTCTTAGTCCATTTTGTGCTGCTACAATTGAAAATCTGTGATAGGAAATTTTTAATGAGAAAAAATGTATTGGTTCAAGTTTCTGGAGGCTAAAAGTCCAAGTCCAAGGCACTGGCATGTGGTGAGGACATCTGTGCCACACCACCATGTAGCAAAGAGGGGAAGAATCAAGAGAGAAGGCAAAGCTTCCCTTTAGCCCTTTCTGATGGTGCAAACCATTCAGAGACAATCCTTCTGGCCCAAAGGCCCCTCCTTAGGCATCACCTTCCAAGGCTCTTGTGTTGGGGACTAAGTTTCACCGTATGTTTGGAAGGACATAAAAAACATTCAAACTATAGCATGAATCATACTTGGGGTTTAAAAATAAGATAAAGAAATCTGCTAAAGTATTTTAGTGGGCTTTTACTCATAAAGCCTAATTATCTTCATTCATTAATATATTTCTTTGGCTGAAGTTAATCCCCCTTACTAACATAAATCAACCACATTAAATTTTAATCTGGTCATTTTCTTGTCTGAAAACTTCTATGGCTGTCTATTACAACAAGATAAAGTGAAAAATATTCCGCTTGTAATGACAACTGAGTGTGCTTTTTTACCTTTCTGGCCTTATCTATGACCCTCTTGTGGCTCTAACAGAGCTGCCTTCCTAAATGTCCTAACAGCTAACTTGGGAATAGGGCCCAATCATAACTCATGACAGCTATTGAGAATTCTCTGGTGCTTGCTATGCAAATCCATCCCCTTTTTCTTGTTGAGTTCTCTGTGCTCATATGTGAAGTCAGGAAGCCCAATTTCTTTGGTAGCATTGGTGACAGCTGACAACTTCTCTGGTCCCTGCTGTGAGGAGGAACTCAGAAGCTCAGCTTCTGTATTTATTCACTCAATGAGCAGGTGTGGTGGGCCTGCCAGAAGCCAGGTACTAATGACTCGAAGGCATTCCAAATCCTGCTGTCTCCTGGGGGGTCTTGGGAGACTTGGATGTTCTCTCTACCTGCATCTCCCCCAAACCAATCTAACATAATTTTGCCTAAAACTAACTTAACCTAGGGGTTCTCATTCCCCAATACAAGTGCAGTTCTATCTAGAGTAGCATAGATCCTTGGGGTTTCACCAAACACTCCTTCTGGATGAGAATCCCCTCACAGAGGGGAGAAGCTGAGGAGTTATGCCTACAGCACCTGACAGAAAGTACCTCAGTGGATGGGGCCTGCTTGTTTCCATTTGATTTAAGACAACAGGCCGTGAGTTTAAGAAGACTGTTTTTTATTATCCCTAGACTACTTTTTATGATGTACTGCCCCATTAAGTGGAGCCTGGTCCCTTCACTTTCGCCTCTTTGCAAGTGTTAATGACTTTGAGTTCTGTTCGGGATTGCTCCACTTCTCCCCCCACAAAATCCCGTAAAATTCAACTGAATTCGGCCCTCAATTATGGACTTATTAACCATCGATTACTTGCTCATTGTCCCATTTTTCAAGGGCTCCATTGTGATCACATGACATTTAGCCTCACATATTACTCATATTGCAAGGTATTGATCTCGTTTATCAAGTTAAAATGTATTGGAAATATTTGCTCATCTTATGGAACAGTTGCAGAACAAGTTACAATCCAAGATCTTACTGTATTTGGTGTTGGGATTGTGGCAACAGAGAGTGACTGATTGCTCCTTAGGGACCAGAAAAAGTCAGAAATAAGTGTCTCCTGAAGCAGTTTTAACTATGATACATTAAGAGAATGAATTTGGATTAAAGAATTAGATTTCAGGATTTTGTCAGTGTACCACACATAGATAGATATACATCTGAAGGAATAAAAATGGGAGGAAAATAACATACCAGCAGTTGTTCTTACTGGCTTGGATTAATTATGGCTCGCATGCGTCTCTTCCAAAGATCATGTTGATGCTTCATTCCCAATGTAGCAATATTAAGAGGTGGGGCCTATAGGCGGTGGTTAGTCATGACCAAGGAGGAGGATTCTGGCCATGACTAGTGATTAGTGCTTTTGAAAGGTCTGGAACTCGCTGAGCCTCTGCTGGGAGGACACAACATTCATCTCTCTACAGGATCCAGAAGAAGGAGATCAGGCTCCCACAGACACTGAGCCTGCCAGCACCTTGATGTTGCACTTTCCAGCCTCCAGAACTGTGAAAAGATAAATTCTGCTCTTTATAAATAACCTACACTCCCTCAGATATTTTGTTCATAACAGGAATGGACTGGGACTCAGAGGCTGGAGAAGCATTTTCCTTTGGGTATCACCAAAATTTCTACTACTAACATTTGTTACTCTGTAATTACAAAACACAATTATGAAGACGACAAAGAAACAAGAGCAGAAAAGCTTTATCCACAAAGGTCTCCCTCTGCCTTGGGAGGGTCAGCGAGCCCCATGCTCAGGGAGCCACTGGAGTACAAGAGCTACCTGTAGCTCTTTGTCAATGATTTCTTCCAGGGCTGGCACTTTCTCTCCCTCCATTTCCCTCCGCTTCAGGACCAAGACTGAGTACTCCTAGCCCCTCAGTCTCCCTCACTGGACTGTGTTTCGTATCCTTTACCCTGGGACCAAGCTTTTCCTACCGTAGACCCACACTCATCACCTCAGTCCCAGGAGCTGAACGTGCGAAGCAGGACAGGACTGGGGAACCGGACTCGCTGGCTCCCAGTAGCTTGTATTGACCATGAAATTTCTGACACATTCTGGGGCAACCAGAAAGCATACTTTCATTGTCTTGGTGGTGACTTGTGATATATATAGACAGCTCATTTAAATCCCAAGTTGTAGCGTTTTCGGGTAACCTAGGGGGGTTCAGGAAGAATGAGCCTTCAGCAAAATAAAGTATTTCCTAAGTTTAATATTTTACATATTTGTAAAAGATTCAGAGTGCTATTGATAATACATTCCTGAAATTGCCTTTTATATTAGATTTAATATAAAATTACACAAAAATCCTAAAATACACACAAAAAAATCAAAAGCAATAATCCTAGAAGAGATTAAATCCCATCTTCATTTTTAAATTATTGCTGCATTCTTTCTGAAGTTTTCTAAAATGAGTTCCATGACTCATTCAAGAAAAGTCAGGTTTTGTTCCTAGTAGATTTGAATCAAGGCCACTCAGCATGATCTAAATTTCCAGGGTTCAGCAGCTACATGACTTACCAAATAATGGTCAGTATTTCCTTTCCTTTTCATGCTTGATAAAGATTTTCATAATTTTATAGAATTTGAATAGTATTTCTTACTGTTACATTTTAAGAAAGCTATTTGACTTATTATCATAGATCAAGGATATTTCAAATCAATTAAGATGTTGAGTTACATATGAAATTTACTATGTATCTAATATTGGATTGAGTTTTTTCTCTTCTTTCTTACTTCTTTTAATAATAGAGATTCACTTTTCCAGATGTCATTGAAGAATATAGATGTTCATATTCAATGTTATGGAAGCCTTTCAAGATGTTAGGGTGTTGCATTTTTTTAGAAGAGAAATTGTTGAACAAACAAAAACATAATTTGCCTTTGAAGTGAGTTTTAAAGAGAATAAATTCAATTAATTAAAATATGATTGTGAGATATTAAAGCTAACAGCCAAAGTATCCTCTAAATTTGATTGAAAATGTAGCTTAATACACAGGTTGCTTAGTAAATCATATTTTTATGTTTTTACATTAATTTTCCCCTAAAGCTGATGCTTGGTTTATATGTAATAGCCAACCAACAATTCATTATAAATCCAAAATATTTTTCCTGAGGTTTGAAAGCAACATCTTGCTCAAAACTTAAAAAAGGGTTCCTAAATCTCTCATCCTGAACCATTCTTTTGATTTTTTACTTATTTGTCAGACACAGGGTCCTTTTTTTTTTTTTTTTTTTTTTTTTTAATCTTGATACAACCTTGTTAGAGGGTATTTTAAAAATCTTTATTAAGTTTAGTGGTACATTGTAGGTATACAATACAGTTACATTCATCATTGGGATCTTTTACCTTTGCATGGCTTATCTTGGTTCTTATTCTTCCCCACTCTCCAGCCCTCCCTTTTCCTCCTTCACCCTTCCCGATTTACAAGGACATCGTTTCTGTGATTTCCTTTTCACGTAGTTTTTCTTTTCCCATTTTACTTTTCCCCTACCCATCCCACTTCCTCTACTCTTTTAGACCTTGTCTTCATATTACAAAATATCAATTATACATTTTAATACTTATTTACACTCCTAGTTTTTCACACCAGAGAAACTACTCAGTATTTACACATGTACGACTTATTAATTTCACTTAAGCATATGGCCCCAGTGTGTATCCACTTAGCTAAAAATATTTCTAGCTTCTTGTTCTTTATGGATGAGTGATACTCCATTTTATAAAAAAACAAAAACAAAACAACAGAGAAAAAACACATCTTTGCTATCCAGTCTCCAGGTGATGGGCAATTGGGCTGTTTCCAAATTTTAGCTGTTACAAACTGTGCTGCTGTAAACTTGGATGAGTGCATATCACTGTGGTATGATTCTTTTAATTCTTTTGGGAAGATAGCTGGCAGAGGAATAGCTGGGCCAAGTGGGCCTTCTAATACTAATTCTTTGAGGTATCTCCACATTGATTTCCATAGTGGTTGCACTAGTCTGCACTCCTGCCAACAATGAAGAAGGGTTCCTATTTCCACACAACCCCACCCACATTTGTTATTGGTTGATTTGTTGATAGCACCCATTCTTTGTGGGGTGAGATGGAATCTCAGTGTTGTTTTCATCTGCATCTCTCGAATGACCAGTGATGTTGAACATTTTTTTCATATGTTTGTTTGTTGCTTATACTTCTTTGTCTGAGAAATGTCTGTTCATTTCAGATGCCCTTTTTTGAACTGGGTCTGTATGTTTGGGGGATCTGATTTTTTTTTTTGAGTTCTTTATCTATTCTAGAGTAGACCTTTGTCTTTGTCAGAGGAACAGCTTGTAAAAATTTTCTCCCACATTATGCGTTGTCTCTTAGCTCTGCTCATGATTTGTCTGGCAGTGCAGAAGCTTTTTAAAAAGATGAGATCCCAATTGTTGATTCTTTGTGCTTGTTCCTGTGCTACTGACAATTTGTTCATAAAGTCTTGTCCTATGCCAATAACATTCAAGAATTCTATCTAATTTACCTTTAGTGTTTCTGGTTTAATATTTACATCTTTAATTAAATTGGATTTTAGTTTAGTGCATGGTGAAAGATACATGGTTAGTTTTAATCTTTGACAAGCTGAAATCGAGTTTTTCCAGAACCATTTTCCAACACTAATGAGGATGGTTGACTCATTTGCCAAAGATGAGGTAGCTGAGTATGTCAGGAGTTGTTTCTGCATCTTCTAATCTGTTCCTCCTGTCCTTGGGTCTGTTTCTTTGCCAGTACCATGCTGTTTTAATCACAGTGGCTTTGTAGTACAGCTTCAAGTTGGAGATTGTGATACCCCCTTCCTTGTCTCTGTTGCCTAGAATTGCTTTTGCTATTCTAGGTCTTTCCCAATTCCAAATGAAGTTTTGAATTGTTTTCTCTAGTTCTGTGAAATATACTGTTAGGATTTCAATAGGGATTGCATTGAATTTGTATAGCAGTTTTGGAAGCATGGCCATTTTCACTATAATGATTCTTCCTACTCAGGAACAAGGTATGTCTTTCCATTTTCTTACATCCTCTTCAATCTCTTTTTTCAGAGTACTGTAGTTCTCAATGTAGAGGTCTTTTGCTTCCTTTGTTAAACTGATTCCTAGATATTTCACTTTTTTGAATGCTATTGTGAAAGGGATTGTTTCCCTATTTTCACTCTCAGTGAGTCTGTTATTTGTGTTCAAGAAGGCTATTGATTTTTGAGTGTTGACCTTGCATCTAGCTATTTTACCAAATCTGTCAATTAAGTCTAGAAGTCTTTTGTCAGAGTATTTTTTTGGATTTCCATGTTGAGCATCATATCATCATCAAATAATGACAGTTTAACTTTTTCTTTCTTGTCTTTATTGCATTTATTTTTTTTCTCTTGTCTAATTGCTATTGCTAGTGTTTCCAAACTCTATTGAATAGAAGTGGTGACAGTGGACATTCTTGTCATGTTCCTGATTTTATTGTGAAGGTTTTCAGTTTTTGACAGTTCAGTATGATGTAACCTGTTGGTTTTCCATAGATAGCCTTTATCAAGTTAAAATAAAGACCATCTATTCCAATTTTCTGCTGGGTTTTTATCATGAATGGGTGTCTGATTTTGTTTAATACTTTTGTTTCATCTATTGAGATGATCATATGATTTTTTGGTCCTTGACTCTGTTAATGTATTACATTTATTGATTTATGTATGTTGAACCATCCTTGCATCCCTGGGGTAAATCTGACTTGGTCAGGGTGCATGATCTTCTTGATGACCCTCTGTATTCTGTTTGCCAGTATCTTACTGAGGATTTTTGCATCTATGTTCATTAGGGAGATTGTTTTGTGTTTCCTTTTTTATTTAGGTCTTTCCCTGGTCTTGGAATCTGGATTTCTGATGAATTTGTTGTGACTTCACCATTTTCATTCCTAATTGCATGAATTTGAGCATTTTCGGTCCTTTTTTTGATAAGGTTGGCTAAGGTTTTATCAATTTTATTTATTCTTACAAAAAAACAACTCTTCGATTTGTTGATTTTGTATTGTTCTCTTAGTCTCTGTCACATTGATTTCTGCTCTGATCTTTATAATTTTCTCCCTTGTATCAACTTTGTGTTTCTCTTGCTCTTCTTTTTCTGGGAGCTTAAGATTCACCATTAGGCTTTATTTGAGCTCTCTCTGTTTTCCTACTGTGGGCATTCACTGCTATGAATTTCCCATGTAAAACTGCTTTCATTGTACCCCATAGATTCCTGTATGCTGTACTGGTATTGTCATTAAATTGTAAAACTGTCTAATTTCTTCTTTAATTTCTGCTGTGACTCATTGGTTGCTCAGGAGTGTTATTTAATTTTCATATGTTTGTGAACTTCTTGTGGTTTCTTATGCTATTGATCTCCAGTTTAAATGCACTATTGTCTGATGATATACTTGGGATAACTTCAACTTTTTTTGCATTTATTTAAACATGTTCTATATGGTAGCATGTGGTGTATTTTGAAGAATGACCTGTTTGCAGCTGAAAAGAATGTATATTCTGATTTTGTTGGGTGGAACACTCTGAAGACAACTATTAAGTCCTTTTGATGAAAAGCGTAGTTAAGTTCTCATATTTCATTGTTGAGTTTTAGTCTAGATGATCTATTTTTGACAATGGGGTACTGAGGTCCCCCCTACAATTGTATTAGTGCTTATTTGGTGTTTCATGTCCCTTGAAATTTGTTTTGCATAGTTGGGGGCATTAGTGTTCGGTGCATATATATTTGCGATTATCATCTCTTCTTGTTGGATTATTCCCTTTACAAGGATGTAGTGACCTCCTTTGTCTCTCTTAATTACTTTTGGCTTGAAATTTGCTTTGTCTGAAAATAAGATAGGTACCTCCGCTTTTTTCCAGGTTCTTGTCCTTTTACTTTTAGTCTATGAGTATCTTTTTCTTTCTTTCTTTTTTTTTTTTTTTTTTTTTTTTTTTTTTTTTTTTTTTTTTTTTTTTTTTTTTTGTACCAGGGATTGAACTCAGGTCCTTACACTTGCAAGGCAGGCTATTGAACCGCTGAGCTAAATCACCGGCAAGTTTCTTTTTCAAGTAGGTGCATTTCTTGAATGCAGCATGTTGTTGGGTTTTGCTTCTTAATCCATTCTGCCAGTTTATTTCTGTGAAATCTGTGGCACCTCAATCCAGAACAAGACAGAAATAACCATATCCACAATTTTCCTTGATACTCACAGAGGGTTCACTGATGGCTTGCTAACCTTCCTGGGCCACCAAACAGTCCATCAACCTGCAGTTCTAAAGACCTTATTCAGAGGAAAGATTAATAATTTCTATTAAGTTGTAAACTCATGTCCATATTTTTGTTTTGTAGCAATTTTTTATGTCCTCACAAAGTTTAATCCATTGATGAAATAACAGGAATAGTTCATAAATCTAGTTGCAATTTATTAAACTAAATTTATAAAAATGTTTGACTATTGCGGGAGCATAATTCTACATTTTGCTGTTAGCCAGTAAGCAAGTCCAAGAAAGCAGAAGATACAGTAGAAGGCCATCCTTCCATCATTTATTTTCTGAAAGACTCCCAAAGCCTGTTTCCAAGTGTTTATCAGCCTGTGACCCTAACAAACTTCTCACTTTCATACTGCCACAAACTCCACTTGCAGTACACCACTTCCAAATGCCAGAGAGGTCGCCAGGCACCAAAAGGTGAGGCCCAGGCTGCACTGAAAAAATTCTCACTGCACATGTGCCCTTATGTACACACCATGGACATCACAGACCCTGAATGTTCATATTCATTTTATATAATGTTTCAAGTATTGGAATTTTAAGCTACAGCAAGCTCCAACTAACTAAAGTAGATTTCATTTACTTTTGAGAAAGTAAAGCCTGATTTTATTCCATTTCTTTTCCTAGAAATCTGCCCAGTGGATTTTTAAGAGACAAAAATCAACAAAGTATACCTAAAACTTAAACTAAAAACAAAAAATAAAAATGAAGCATTCTAGTGTATATTTATTCTAATTCATGAAGATTTTATAATTTTGTATTTCCCATAGATAGTCTAAATTATCAATGGACTTAAGAATTCTAATGTCATGTGCAAGGTAGAGTATTAGACTATGTTAATTATTACCACTAAATATTTTCTTTCTAGATAGCAGGCTGTCAATACACAAACATTAACACTGAAAGTTTGTAGAATCCAGTGTTAATAAGGCTCAATCATTAGAGATACATAAAGCTTCATGTGCCTTATTGTACTGAAAGCATTATTATGTCTTGAGCACCATTTCTTTCTTCCAGATAGATTTCACTCAAGGATATCATACATTGACTAGGGGCTAATTGCACTAGGGAAATTGAGCTTCATCAGACAAACAGAATCAGATGCAGAGGCCAAGGCACAACTAACTTCAACAACATAATCTTCAACTTCATCAAAAGGATACAGAAAACTGGCCACAATACCAGGAAACTTCATGCTGAGGTGTTTATGAAGAAGTCTCAAAATGGTATAAAAACAAATCTGATTAGACTATCTTACTGGATCAGGTCTAGTTCTTGTTTCCTTTTAGTGTTTACAAGAAATTTTTTGTAGAACTAAAAGATAAAATTGTGAGAATACTTTATATTTTAGACATGGAAACCCTCCTCCAAACCTTATGTGTTCAGTGGTAGGACTTTTACAAGCATTGATTGGATAATGTTACACTCCTGAGTGGATTAATTCACTGATAAGACATAACTCAAGGTGCTGTTTGGAGGTGGGGCGTATTTGGAAAAGGTGGGACACTAGAAGGGTTCATCTTGATTTCTGGCTGCTTCCTTCTCTCTCTGTTTCCTGGCCACGTGATGAGCAGCTTTCCACTTCCTGGGTTTCCACTGAGCCCTTTCTGCTTTGAAGCCAGCTGCTTGTGGACTGAGTTCTCTAAAAAAACATGAGCCAAGAGAGACCCACTATATCATCTGTAAGGCGTGCAGATCCTAGGGAGCAGCTGTGTGGACCAGAGTGGTGCAGCTGCAGGTGGATGCCAGGCAGGGCCCTGTCCCAACCCTAGAGGCTTGGGCACACCCACCCAAGCCAAAGGCTAGCCCCAAAAGAGCTGCACAGGCACACAAGCTTAAACCAGATGCCCACCATACCATTGGCCATAGCCAAGGGCCTGCCTAGAAAAGAACTACACAGATGCACAATCAACAGCAGAGGCTTGCCCTGATACCACTGATAAGTGCATGGAGACCCTAGTGAGAAGCCTATGCATAAAAGAAGAACTGGGGTACACAGCCCGCAGCCAAAGGCCCTCCCAGACAACAGCTGCATTGGAGCCACAGTGAGAGGCACACCTAGATACCATCCCAAGTGTGCATAGGCCCCAACCCAAAGCCCATCCAAGCAACAGGTCAGCTCAGGGATCCAGAACGCCACCATTCTGAACCCAGGAATTGGCACAGGTGTGAGAAGCAGAAAAAAGGCTTCTTGGTGGCAGTCTGAGAATTAAAGACCACTAGGTGAGCAAAAAGTCATCTCAACAAAGGCGCAGCAGGCTGTATCTGTTGAAATGAGAAAACATGGAAATAAATCTCAAAACCAGATTTCCTGATCACCTAAGGCAACTCCAAAGGAAAACAAGATAGGACAATCTGATACTCAACTACCTGGAATCCCTCAACTGGCAACAGAAGAGGACCTGGAAAAAATGAAATCAGAAATAATTCCTCAGGTGACAAGAGATTGTATCCACAGTAAAGTATAAGATTTGATTAATAAATCAAGAGTGGACACAAATAAAAAACAGAGGAGCTGAAAAACATAATGGAATCCCAACATAGGAAACAAATGGAATCCATAAAACAGATGCAAACAGATTTCCAGGAAATTAAAACTCCATTGAAACTTTATGCAGCAGAATGAACCAATGTGAGGACAGAATTTCAGATATAGAAGATAGGATTGTAATTAGTGACTGTGAAAATAAAAATTTATTAAAAGTAGTAAGTGGCCAAGAGAAATCAATCCAGCAGCTGCTAGATGATGCAAAGAAGAATAACATAAGACTGATCTGAGTCAATGAAGAAACAGGAGAGTACAGATGATATAACAAAACTGTTCACAGAAGTAATGGCAGAAATTTTCCCAAATAAGGGAAAAGAACTTGATATACAGATAAGTGAGGCATACAGATCTCCAACAAGCTGTGATAAAAAAAATAATCTACCCATAGGCGTATAACAGTTAAGTTCCAGAAATCTAAGAGAAGAACAAAAATTCTACAAGCAGTTAGAGAAAAGACACAAATCACATCCAAAAGAAAGCCCATCAGAACCACAGCAAACTTCTCAACAAACCCACAAGGCAAGAAGAGCTTGGAGTGATGTATTTCACCCCTAAAAGAAAACAACCTCCAATTGAGATTGATGTACCCTGCAAAATTATCTTTCAAAATTGATGGAGAAATAAGATGCTTTCATGACAAAGAACATCTTAGAAACTTCATGAATACCAGACCAGCACTCCAAAAAGTTTTAAACAATAGCCTAGGAAAAGACAATGATCATAAACCCAGGAATCCCAGCAGAATGAATCCATCAGACCCGACAAGAAATCAAATGCAAAGCGGATAATCCAACAAAAAGAAAAAGTCATGACAAGGACAAGTCAATACATATCAGGGTTTTTTTTCACACCAGAGATACTTTTCAGTATTTTCATGTGTGTGCCTTATTTATTTCACTTAGAAGTATATCCTCAAAATGTACCCATTTAACTATGAATGAATCTACTCTCTCAAATAGTACTCAAGATACTAATGGGACAGTTAGCAAATAGGAAGAAAAGGACCAAAGGTGTAGGGACAGTGAGAAGGATAGGGAATGAGGAATAGGGAAAAAGGAAAAAAATATGAGAAAATGTAAAAATGGAATTCAAGTGTTTGAAGGGGGGAAGGGAGGGTGAAGGGAGGGTGGGGACAAGGGGAAAAAATGAGAATCAAGACCTGGCATGTAAAGGTACAAGATCCCAGTAATGAATGTAACTGTACTGTCTACCTAGAATGTACCAATAAATTAAATTTGAAAAAAATACATATCAGTTTTAACCATCAATGTTAATGGTCTCAATTCATCAGTCAAAAGAAATAGACTGGCAGAATGGGTCAAGAAGCAAGATCTAACAATGTGCTGCATACAACAAACACACTTAATTAAAAAAAGAAACTCATAGACTGAAAGCAAAAGGGTAGAAAATACTCCATATGACAGGAACCCTCCAGAAAAGAAGGAGTAGACATTCTCTTTGTAGATAAGTGGATTTCAAACCAACAATGATTAAGAGAGACAAGGAAGGACACTATATCCTTGTAAAGGGAACAATCCAAGAGAAAGAGATGACAATCATAAATATATATGCACCAAACACTAGTCACCCAACTATATAAAACAAATACTATATAAAAACTAATACTAATGAAAAATCATATAAGCACTAATAAAATATCAGTGGGGGACTCAACACCCCACTGTCACAGATAGACAAAAACTAAACCAGAGAAAAATAAACAATGAAACACTAGAACTTAATCAAACTCTTGAACAAATGAATGTAACAAATGTTTACAGAGTGTTCCACCCTACAAAATCAGAATGCACATTCTCTTCAGCTTCACATGGATTGTTCTCCATAATAGACCACATACATGCTCATAGAACATGTTTAAGCACAAAGGAATTAAAGTTATCCCCTGGATATTATCATACCATAGTGTGATGACACTGGAGCTCAATAGCAAAAGAAACTGAAAGAATTTCATAAACACATGGAAATTGAAAAGCACACTTCTGAATAACCAGTGGTCACAGAGGAAATTAAAGAAGAAATCAGACAGTTCCTAAATTAAATGACAATGACAATACAACATAATGGAATCTATGGGTCACAATGAAAGCAGTCTTACAAGAGAAATTCATAGCAGTGAATACTCATATTTGGAAAACAGAGAGAGCTCAATTATACAACTGATGCTGAACCTCAAGCTTCTAGAAAAAAAAGAGCAGGAGAAACCCAAAGCTCACACAAGGGAAGAAATTATAAAGATCAGGGCAAAAATCAATGCAATGGCGATTAAGAACAATACAAAAAAATCAGTGAAGTCAAGAGTTGGTTCTTTGAAAGAATAAACAAAATTGACAAAACCTTACCCAACCTTATCAAAAAAAAAAAAAAAAAAAA
>NW_022900926.1:10843160-10850815 GCF_012274545.1 Fukomys damarensis | reverse complement strand
AAAAAAAAAAAAAAAAAAAGGAAAGAAAAGGCCCAAATCCATCAATTAGGAATGCAAACAGTGAAATTACAATGGACCCAGAAGAAATCCAGAGGATCATCAATACCTACTGTAAGAACCTATACACCAGTAAGATGGAAAATACAGAAGAAATACAGATTCCTAGATACATATGAATTACAAAAGTTGAATAAAGATGACCTAAAACTTCTAAATGACCCAATATCAATCAATGAAATTGGAAACATATTTAAAAACTTACCAACTAAGAAAAGTCTGGGTCCTGATGGCTTCACTGCTGAATTAGACAGGACATTTAGAGAGGAACTACTGCTACTACTATTTAAACTTCTCAATAAAATTAAAAGGGAATATTTCCAAATTCATTCCTGGAAGCACACATCACCTTGATCTCCAAGGCAGAGAGAGACCCAACTGAAAGAGAGAACTATAGGCCAATCTCACTAATGAACATAGATGAAAAAAACCTTAATAAGATACTCACAAATAGAATGCAAGAGATAATCATACACCCTGACCAAGTGGGATTTATCCCAGGGATGCAGGGATAGTTCAACATACACAAATCAGTAAATGTAATACACTATATCAATAGAGACAAGGACAAAAACCTCACAATCATCTCAATAGATGCAGAGAAAGCATTTAACAAAATCCAACATGTATTTATGATAAAAAACACTCCAAAATATTGGAATAGATGGTCTCTACCTCAATATGATAAAAAAAATCTATGAAAAACCAACAGCCACTATTACACTAAATGGTCAAAATCTGAAATTCTTCACACTAAAATCAGGAACAAGACAAGGATGTCCACTATCACCTCTCCTATTCAATATAATTTTGGAAACAATAGCCACAGCAATTAGACAAGAGAAAGAAATAAAGATAGAAAACAAAGAAATCAAATTGTCATTATTTGCAAATGAGATGATACACTATATAGAAGTCTCCAAGAATTCCACCAAAAGTCTTCTAGACTTAATAACCAAATTCAGTAGAGTAGCTGGATACAAGGTCAACACACAAAACTCAATAGCTTTCCTGTACATGAACAACAGACTCACTAAAAAAGTAACTGGAGAAACAACTCCCTTCACAATAGCATCCAAAAAAATGAAATACCTAGGAATGAACCTAACAAAAGAAATCAAAGACCTCTTCTCTGAAAACTACAACACTCTGAAAAAAGAGATCAAAGAGGATATGAGAAAATGGAAAGACAGCCCTTGCTCCTGGGTAGGAAGAACTAATATAGTGAAAATGCTATATTTCCAAAACTGCTATATAGAGTCAATGCAATCCCAATTGAAATCCCGGTAGCATACTTCACGAACCTTGAGAAAACAATCCAAAAATTCATTTGGAACAAGAATAGACCTAGAATAGGAAAAGCAATTCTAAGTAACAAAGGCAAGGAAGGGGGTATCACAATCCTCAACTTGAAACTATACTACAAAGCCACTGTGATAAGAACAGCATGGCACTGGTAAAGAAATAGACCCAAGGACAAGTAGAACAGATTAGAAAATGCAGAAGTAACTCTGGACATACTCAGCCACCTCATCTGCAATGAAGGAGCCAAACACCCTCACTGGAGGAAAGATAGCCTCTTTAATAAATGTTGCTGGAAAAATTGGGTTTCAACTTGCCAAAGACCTATATCTTTCACCATGCACTAAGCTAAAATAGAAATGGATTAAATAGCTAAGTATTTAAAACAGAAACACTAAACTGACTGGAAGAGAGGTTAGGTAGAACTCTTAAAGAAATTGGTGTAGGAAAAGATTTTATGAATGAAATCTCAGTTGCCCATGAACTAGCACAAATAATTAACAAGTAAGATGTCTTCTTATTAAAAAGCTTCTGCACAGCAACAGAAATGACCAACTATGTAAAGAGACAATGCACAATGTGGGAAAACATTTTCACCAGCTGTTCCTCAGACAAAGGTCTACTATCTAGAATATATAAAGAACTTTAAAGAGTCAGACCTTCCAAATTTAAAGACCCAATCCAAAAATGGGCAGCTGAAATGAATAGGCATTTCTCAGACAAAGAAGTAGAAACAGCAAATAAACATATGAAAAAATGTTCAACATCACTGGTCAGTGATGCAGATGAAGAGAGATGATGCAAAGATACAGAGATCATGCAGTGATGCAAATCAAGAGGTGAAAATGAAAACAGCACTGAGATTCCACCTCACCCCAGAAAGAATGGCTGCTATCATGAAGGCAACCAACTAGAAATGCTGGCGGGGCTGTGGGGAAAGTGGATCCCTGTTCCACTGCTGTTAGGAGTGTAGACTGGTGCAACTGCTGTGGAAATCAATATGGAGATACCTCAGAGAACTAGGATTGGAGGTCCCATTTGAACCAGATCTTCCCCTGCTGGCTATCTTCCCCAAAATAATTAAAAGAACCATACCACAGTGATATATTTACACCCACGTTCATAGCAGCACAGTTTGTGATAGCTAAAATTTGGAAGCAACCCAATTGCTCATCAACAGGAGTCCTGATAAAGTTGATGTGGTTTCTTTTAAATAAAATGGAGTACTACTCAGTCATAAGAATGAGAAAGTAGAGACATTCGTAACTAAATGGATGCACATTGAGGAGATACTCTTAAGTGAAATAAATAGAACACATATGTGTTAATACCCAATCATTTCTCTAGGGTGAGAAACTAAAAGTGTAAATAAGGACTAAAAGATACAGTATATAATGTGAAATAGGAAGAAAAGGTGCAAAGGGGAAGGGGAAAGGGAGATGCAGGGGTAAAGAAATCAGGGAATGGAATTAATGTGTGAAAAAGAAAAAATGGAAACAAAGTCTTTGAAGTTAGGGAGGGGTGGAGGGGTTGAACAGAAGGCAGGGAAATGGGGAAAAAATAAGAACCAAGGTGGATTATGTAAACGTACAAATTTCCAATGATGAATGTCATGATACTGTACACCTTAAATGTATCAATAAAGTTAATTTTTTAAAGAAGCAATGAGCCAAAACCAACCAATCCTCCTTTAAGTGTGGGTGTTGGGTATTTTGTCCCAGCAATGACAAAATGACTAAGACAGGGTATGTCTGATTTTACCTTAACTCTTCTTATTTTTACTTCACTAGTACCTATTTGTGGTAATTAGAATTATGTCCCCCAAATACTCTCTGTATTGTCCATACTCTGAATGCATGGAGACCAAGTTTGTTATACGTTTGAGCAATGGAGAGTTAAGGTTGTAGATGGAATTAATATTCCTAATCTATCTGCTTTGAGATGAGGCGGTTATCCTGTATTAGCCGAGTAGACCCAGCAGGATAGAATCATTAGGATCCTTACAAGTGAGAGGGGAAGTTAATTAGCCTAAGTCTGAAATTTGAAGGTGCACTACTTCTGGATTTGAAGAAGGCACAAGGAGCCACAAGCCAGAGAATGATTATTTTTAAAAAAGCAAGGGAACAACAGATTTTTACCTAGTCTCCAGGAGGAAGTGGCCCTGTGCACACCTTGATTTTAGTCCAGTGAGTCTCATTTTGGACTTTTGGCTCCAGAACTGTAAGGTAATAAATTAATGCTTGAATCATGAAGTTTGTTATAGAATGAACAGAATGCTTAAAGCACTGTTACCAAACACATATTATGTAACCATCTCTGCAGGACAGAATTGGTACAAGTCAGAGTTCCTAACCTCCATGAATTCAGTGGAGGGCAATATTATCCCCACAGCATGTCACTGAGTGAGGGGAAAGGGAAACTTTCATGGCATTAAAACTCCCCTGACTTTTGAGAGGCTACACTAGGAGGATATACATGAAAATAAAAACTGAGAGAAATAAATGTAGAGATGTGCACAGACTACTGGACTTGGGAAGGCTTTCATCAGGACTGGTAGGTACCATGATGGCCAGACTACTGATGTTATTTCTTACGCATTTCCTTTACTTAAAGAAGGTAACAGGGTGGATTAATTCTTATGAGTTCTATTTTATAAAAGAGAAACTAGGAAAGGAAAAAGAGCAGAAAGGGGAAAGAAAGTATGATGATGAAATTAGGTGCCAATGCAAGTGGTAGATAATGAATGAATATTCTTGGCACTGGACATCAACATTTTCTAACCAGTGGTTTATGCCAGGCTGATCTTACCTTCTTTGTTACATATCTGAAGATCCAGTTAGGATTTAGTTGTAACATATATACAGGACTTTATAGATGAGTTATAATATGTGATGCAAACTCCTCATAAGTATAAACATTGCCTCACAGGTAAGGTGGCTGGAAAACAATACTGAGCAAAGGTCTTCACAAGATTATCTGGCAAGGTGCAAGTTCTGCATTTCTCAGGGAGGGTTTAAATTTGAAAAATCACATTACACATTCAGATTCTGGCATATACACAGAGAAGTGCTACCCCTCTCCTTGGGCACTCAAAGCTAGTAGCGACTTTCTTTCCCTTCTGGATAGACACCAAAAGTACAATCAGAGAGCTTTCTGTCCAGTGCTCAGAACATGATTCCCAGGTGTGCAGAAAGAACAGCAGCGGCAGGTGCTCCCCTGCTGCTACCATGGAGGAATGAAGTTTAGGTGCTGCTCCAACATTGTGACAACAATGTGACAACAGCCAGCATTTCAGATAATGAGGTTTCCAGTTTAGGAGTGAGCTACATGTACATTCTAGAGCAGATCTGGAACACCACCTCCTGTGCAAGATTGATGGCTACATTTTTCTAAAAAGCTAGGACTATGTAGTGTGTAGGGATAAATGATTTTTGCCCTGAGAATATTTCTGCATAAAAATTACTATGAGGTGCCAATTTCGCTTATGTAAAACACATAAATATGAAACCGGTTATTGAAACCGTCAATTCCACTCATTCAGTGCCTATTCCATGACTGCAATTAGTATCATCTTCTTGAAATGAAAATTTCATGGAGAGAATCCAGTGCATTAGGTTGCAGTCTTTAAAAGTAGCATTGTACAGTGTCAAAATGCAGACAACCAACACGCACATCCCGGCCCCGCCTGTTGTGACCCCAGTAATCTGACCCTCATTTTCTTCATCTGCAAAGCAGGTTTACTAGAAAATATCTCATAAGTGGTTTTGCAATAATTAAAGAAGTAAAGTGCTTAATACACTGAATTAATAGATGTTAGCTTTTATTTTAGTAGTAATCCAGTTAACACAGGATATGCTTTTGATCTTGTTTGTCTGCAATACTCCAAGCTCGGTAACATTGGTTGAGTACATGCATGAACGTGTACTTGGTTTGTTTCAGTCTGCGGCATACAAAAAGTACAAAGCTCCTCACCTAGCAGGACACAGGGGCCCTCTATCGGGAAGAGTTTTTGGTGGAATTGGCTCTTTGGCGGTGCCAGTGCAGGGCTGGGCCACCCTGGGGACAGGTCACACATACTGGGGAGTTGGTGGGATCAGAACTGGACTTGGCTGTTTCGGAGCACAGTTTTCTGCTTTTTAACTGTATCTCCCCGTAAGGGGAGAGAACCCACAGCCTTGGCCTCATTTCCAGTCACCCTCGAGCACCACAGGTCTGCTAATTGACTGCCTGCTGACCACTTGGCTCATCCTAGAGAGCACAAACGCCAACTTGAAAATAGTGGCTGGGAGCCCGACCCTTTGATACTGTCTGGCCTTATCCCAAGCCCTGCAGGCCAGACACAAAGGCCATCGGTGCTGCCAAGAGATTTTGCAAACATCATAAATCTTTGAAGTGAAAAGGGCTGATAGATAAACGACACGCTGTGCCCCTCTGCTGGTAACAGATCTGTCTACTGCACGTTCGTCCTGGCTATCCCCATTTCTCTGCCGTTCTCAAAGGACCACACTGATGGTAAAATACGAAAAGAGCTACCCCGGAAGAAAGAGAACCTCGCTTCCATTCTGGATCTGCCACACATTTCACATGTACGTTCGAGAAAGAAAGGCAGCAGCTCGTTGTTGACTGGTTGCTGTGTTCCGGTCTCTAGGTCAGACGCTATATATTCATGAAGCTCTATAAACCTCCCTGGTAACCCTGAATAATTAGCATAATTATGCCCATTCAGAGAAAGAGGTTGAATCTTAGACAGACCAAGCTCGTGGAAAGAATAAGTCGTACAATTAGGAAGCTCTGCTAATTCCCAGTCCTTTGCCACGTCTACTGTAGCACGCTGCCGCTGGAACATGGCTACCTCACCTATGAGAAGAACTAGATGAGGCAGCCGCATGTTCCAGGAAAGGACTGGATAAACAAGACCAAAAATGCCTTTTCTTTTTAAAGAATTTTGTTTAATAACATGCCCATGCCTTATGCAGCAGTGTGGCCGAATCTTTCACGGAGACAGCAATGTGTTTAAATGTGTTCTCCTTCCCCTCTCCTCCCACCACCCTCCCAAGCTGTGGGCAGGGCTGTGTTCCTTCCCTGCAGAAGATATTCAGGGCAGGATGGAAAACTGAACCCAGACAATCTCCTAGGTCTTGGGAAAGCTTAACTCTCTGATATTCTTTTGAGAAGTGTGCCAGGAGGTGAGGAGGGAGAGGGTTCTCCGGGGTCAACGCGGGGAGGTGGGAGGGCTTCCCCAGAATGGGAAAGGCACAGAGTTCTGTATGCTGAAGCCTGAACACGGCTCTGAGGCAGAGACCAAGGAAGTGGCAGCCCCGGAGGAGCTCAGCTGTCCTTTGGCCTGGGAGCGGCCCGGTCTGCAACGCAGACTTCTCAGCCTTGGAAAGCTTCCCAGGCCTCCATGAGGCAAGGAAGCAGGGGGTCCCTGGCCCTAAGGAAGGCCAAGGACAAGCAGGAAGAGCTAGAGCTGAGACGTTCTCCCCGAGACGCATCAGTGCCATGAGCACTTCTTTATCCTTACACAGCCTTCATGACTAAAGCTTACTTTCTCACCTGCATCACCATGTAGTGGCTTAGAGCAGGGCTTGTATTGATTTAAAATACTAAATAAAGGAGATATTTCCTGCCACCAGAGATCACAGACTGAATCACACCTGCTCAGTAATACTGGATGTGACTCAGACCTCAGTCTGGGGCATATGGAGACTTCACTGAAACCTAGTTTCCTTTTGTTTATAATCTTTCACAGGCCCCCCTTTTCAAGAGCTAATTTTAAAGGAATTAAGAATGAGCTATTCCAAGTGCTATATGGAGACCCAGCTTCCTGTAGAATTGCTAATTGTTCTAAGTATGTTCAACAGTATAATTGCTAGTCATCACTCAGGACTCATCCAGGTGAAGGGGATGACACTACTTCCACACTTGGGTTACAGAACACATTTGAGAGTCTTATTCTTTTAGTGGGTAAGGGAAGCACTCAGCAACATCAGTTGTGGTCAAGTCCTAAAGTCTAGATCTTGAGTAGGCAATGAGAACATCAGCCTCTGCTTTACGACGTGTACTTCCTAACTTACACATGCATACCAAGTACAATTTTGTATGTATCCAATATTGCAATAATAATTTTTTAATGCTGAAAACTTCTAGCAGGGCCTCAGTTATAATCCTAATACATGTTAATGCATATCCCCCGCAGGTTTGCTTTCCTACTCTACCAGGAGCGGAACTCTTCAAATTTGTCACTCCATTTACACACACACACACATACACACACACACACACACACACACACA
>NW_022900926.1:10834976-10842211 GCF_012274545.1 Fukomys damarensis | reverse complement strand
GATCACCTCACTTCTATCACCAGTGAAGACTTGTGATCCTCTTCTGACCATCTCAGTGACTTCATCCTCTAGCACCTTCCCCAGACACACCCTGCTGTTTGTTTCTTTGTTTCCCTGTTTATTAAACATAATAAACATTAAACATAAACATCTTATCATGGACCTTTGCACTTGTTTTCTCCTCCTGGGATTACTAGTTCCTAATCATTGCAGGAACTACGTTAGCTTGATGTCCTAGTGCTATCAGTTAGATCTCAAATGTCCTCTGAAAGTCTAATGTTTAGAGGTGGGGACTGGTCAGAAAACTTGGTCACTGGGGTTGTGATCAGAAGGGTGCATCCTTATCATGGGCTCCTTCCTGCTTTCTCTGCTTCCTGGACAGCACATCATGAACAGCTTTCCTTCACCGTGCCATTCTGCTGTGATGATTTTGCCTTGCAGTCAGCCTACCATGAGCTGACCCCACTGAAACCATGAGCCAAAATAAACCTCTCCTCCTTGAGTGAATGTTTCTGATGATAGTAGACAGAATTCTTATGATTCTCATTTTAAAAGAAATACAATATTAGATATGCTGATGTTATAATTGCTGGCTCCATAAAATTCTGTTTATAAATTTAATATGTTAATATCCTTGATTGGGCTACAAATTCTTTTCATGTTCAGTCATGGCTTAAATTAATTTCTATTCCCAGGTACTCCAGCTTGTATTATAAGAAATAACTTGTCCTTTAAAATGACTTCTGCGGATTGCTAATCTTGTGTGGTGATTCAGTTTAACTATGTCACCTTGATGAGCATGTGAGCCGCTGAGGAGATCAATAAAGTGCTTTTCTGGGGGTGTCTGTGTTGGTCATGGAGGTGTGACCTTGGCATTGATGTCTTTCCCCCTTCCCCTTCCTCTTTGGTGCTGTTCTCCTGCTTTGCCTCTCGGCCACCCCGAACTCAGCATCTTTGCTCCACTGTACCCTTTTGTCACAGTGCTGCTGCCTTGGAGTTAGCTCACCATGGACTGAATACCCTGCAACCGTGAGTCAAATTAAACCTCTCCTCCTTTAAGTTGTGGGTGTTGGGTCATGATTCCTACCAACAGGAAAGATGAACAATGTGTCATCTATTCATGTCTTTGTATTAATGTAAACAAATAATATTTTCAGATTCTTCAGAAGGAGAAAGAGTGCAGAGGATTAATTTTGGTCTCTAGTGATCTGGAGTTCTGTAAAATGGTAGAAATTGTCATGTTGGCATTTCAGGATACTTTCTCTTTAGCTGTTCTAAATGTGGCCAAAAGAATGGAAAGCACCTGAGTTGCCAATACCCATCTTGCTCATGAGGAAAAAAAAATCCAAAATCATTTCAAATATTTTCTTTCTACCCATGAGGACTGTATCTTAAGCACCCTTATCCCATCTTCTCACTTGTCAGTACAAAGTCCTGTCCTTTATTTAGTTCTTCTAGCTCAGGGATTATGCTTACCTAATTGTCACTTAACAGTATCTGCTCAATAAAATGCTTACATGGTCTTAACATTTTTCCTTTCCATGTTTTAAGCTGTAGACCATTGTCCAAAAGCACAGGCACCTGACAAATCTCATGGGAAGTACCCATTGAGGCCCTGATGTGGTAACTTTTGATGACTCATATAGATGACTTTTATAGTGATATAAATTCATACATTCTGTTTAAGTGAGAATTTTTTTAATCACAAAATTTAGTCATGCTAGCTGTATCCCAGGTCTCCCTTGCTAGCATCCCAATGTGTCCTTGTGCTTTGGGATTATGATTCAAACATCCTACAAGCCTCGCTCTAATATCCACTCAAACCTGGACAGTGTACCCCCTTCTGACTACATCTAACTTTTAGGCAATTATCTTTACTTTGTCATACATAAGATGACTTGTCCTGCAATTATCAAATTGTTAATCTTTCTCACACGTATTACCATCATAGGGCCATTTTCTCTACTTCATTCTATTACCCTTCAGGACCTCACTTTGGGTATTCTTTATGTGAAAGTGGATAGGAAAAATGTCAGGCAGATGCCACCAGCCCGCAAATGAAAGTGGATTCAATAATAGAAGCAAGTTTAATCAGCAGAGCTGAACTTTACAGGGACTTTTTTTTATCTGTTGATGCCATTTATCTCTATATTTAGCTGCTGCAAATAAGGCAGCAAGAATAATACCAGCCACCATATCAAAGCTAATTAGTAAAAAGCATAGTCTGCCAAATTCAACCGGAAGCAAAGTAGATTAATGGTAACAAAGATGTATAAATGTATTATGAAGATGGATAGAAAAACAGATGGTTAGATGAGAGAGAATCCATCTAAATCTAGATCCTTTCCAACTCTTATTTGTTCCCACCTGGAATCAATCTCATGTACTGGTTTCCTTCTGATCCTCTCAACCTTGTTTTGCTTAACCTGCCACCTCTCCTTTATCCTCTGAATGTTCTATTCACCCTTTCTACCTAGACTGATTTCTCTATATTATCTTTACCTAGATCCCCCACCATTTTCCATATTTGTATCCAGAAGATGTCTTATATTTGGCAACAGATAGGTTCTGTGAATTCATGGAGTTCTAGAAAACTGGATTTATATCTGGATGGCTGGAACAAATTGCCAGCATTGTCAAGGCGCAGGAGTTGGAGTTGGCTGGAAGAGCTTTGTCTTGAGGCTTCTATGGTCCTAGAGGCAGATGCTGGGATTAGGGAAATGGTCCGGGAGGATACAAGGCAGAAGCTGAGAAGACTATGCTTGCTTTTAGGTGCCTCCCATGCGTCCAATAGTAAATCCTCAAAGTGCAGGATGACTTGGAAAAAGCACTTCTTTCTAGGCTCATGTGAATAACCAGGAAGTCCATTCTTTTAGGTGGGGTCAGGAGATCAGCATTTCCTGTGCAGTTGAGATTTAAGTAGAACCCAGGCTACTGCCTTTAGGTAGGACAGAGTTTCCCTTACCAGGAAGTGAGGGTGTGGCTGAAAAGCAACAGCCTGAGTCCAGGCCACAGAGCTCCAGGCCCAGGAGGTCATGTGCTATGAGTCGGAATCAGGCACATGGCCCATCATGCTTACTAGGAGCAGCTGTGTAAAGGGAACAAGTCAATTATCCCAGCATTCACACCAGATCTACATCCAAGAGCAGCAGTGGATTCTACATCTCAGTTTTTGTGGACTTAAAAAGTGGAAGACAGGCAGGGACAAGACAGAGGCAAGAGAGAACATATCCAAAGAGTTAGAACCTTCTGAGCTGGTCCATAATTAACCTCTGAGAGGGAGAGAGAGACTGCTGATGTCATTAATTTTCACTGTTGATTGGAAATAGGCAGTGCCTAGTGAGAAGAGGCAGGTCACTGTGGGCATGACCTAGAAGAGTCTACGTCCTGTCCCAGCTCCTCCCTGGACTCTCTCTGCTTTATGCATACCATGCCCTGAGCATCTCTCCTCCACCAGGACCCTGCACCATGCCATCCTTCCTTGGTGCCAGCCAACTGTGGACTCAAACAGGAGCCAAAATAAATATCCCCTCCTTTAAATTGTGGGTGTCTAGCATTTTGTCCTAGCAACAAGGGAAGTAACTAAAACACAAAGCAAATGTTTATTATCCTACCAAAATGCATTGACTCACATCTGTCCACCCACAGGTTCCTGTCCACCTATGTTTCTGCTCGAGGTGTCGAACATTCATTTGCTAAAATGAGGATATAATCCCATGAAAGGAAAGGATTTCACAGTTCAAGAGACACGTGCTGGGGTGAAGCATACCATGCTACACCAAATGTTTTCCTACTAAAAGAGACTATGTAATGGGCAGAGATCTAATTTTTAAAAACTCCAAACTGAATTGCAATGTTAAACATAAGTGTCTTAAAATTGTAGTTGCTCCAGTATGTCCTCTGGATCCATCAGGGCAGGGCCTGTGTTTGGGTGACCCGAGCGTTGAAGTGAATATTGGCATCTTAACTAAGGATCAGTTCCCACCCTCAGACTACCACACCACCATCCCCAGTGGCTGTGGACACAGTAGAAACATTTATAATCAGTGGGGAAATTAAATTTTTATACCATCCAAATTGTTGTTTATTCCACAATAAGGAAAATACAGGAGACATATTGATGGATTACCTTCTGTGTACCATCGAAATTATTACAATGCTTTAAAAAAAAATCCCTACTCAGAGGAAAATAAAAGGAAAACCAGATAGATAAACAGCAAAGTAGAATACGATGCAATACATTCATGTAGTGAGGTGCACAGGGTTCACTGGAACAAAAGAAAAGGGGCATTTAGTACAGCCTGGGGCTCCAGAAAGAATTACTGGAACATGCTTCATGTGGGCTGAGCAGTAAGGATGAGCAACAGTTTGCAAATAAAGAAAAATCCACAGGCATTTCTTTTTCTGGGAGGTGGGTACCAGGGATCATACTTGGGTCCTTGTGCTTGTGAGGCAGACAGTAGAACCACTGAGCTAAATCTCTAGAGAAGGAAGTATAATCCTAAAGTCAAGAAATATTCAGTATTCCCGAAAACATGCCCAGCTCCGTACTATGTAAGCATAAAACATAAGAGCAAGAATTTTTTTAAAAACGAGGGTGGCCTTAAGGTGAAGAACAGAGTAAGAAAAATCTAAAGTGGAAGCTATTACAATCATCCAAATAAGAGATGGCAGAAGTGGACAGTAGGGGCCATGTCAAGTAAATAGCCACCACCCATTAATTCCTCACAGGCTCATAGAGCTGTAGGGGCTGCACTGGACTCAGAGCTCACAGGCCAGTTCCTTCCCCTTCATCAGCTGAAATCAAGCAGGTGCAACCCAGGAGGCCAATTTAAGGACCAGGTACGTGACAGGTGTGGTGAAGCAGGAACACAGAGCAGTTCAACTTGCAGATTTCTACATGAGCCGTGGGATAGATGTGGTCCATTTTGTGAAGATAGTGACACTGGGAAGAAGAGGCGTGGTGACAAGCAGGGGTTAGACACTGAGCTTGAGGTACTTAATCTGTAACATTGAAGGCTTAATTTCAGTACTAGTTGTGCCAAAAATATAAAGAAACTCATAAATGTGACATAGTCCAGTGATCAGTCTTAGATGCCACTTTAACTGGATGAAGGGTTACCGAGATAACTAGTAAAATATTCCTTCTGGATGTGTTGGTGTATTTCCAGAAGAGATTTAGCCTTTGAACCACTAGGCTGTGTAATGATTGCCCTCAGCAGGGTGGGCAGCATCCAATGCTCTAGGACCAAGCACAGCAAATAGGCACAGGAAGTGGGGTCCTCTCCCTTCTGAAGCTGGGACAAGTGTCTTCCCCTCCCATGCAGGCTGGTCCCACACCATCAGGATACTGCATCCGGGCAAGTTCTGTGGATGAATTAACCTTTCCCTACTCTGATTTTTTTTTTCAAAACATACCTTTGGTTGTTTTAGTTCCAGCTATTTTCAAGGGTGATACTCAGATATTTTTGAATTCAGAAATTTCCTTGCTATATGTAACAGATTGTTCACCTTCCTTTGAATATAATTTCCCTGATAGAGTTTTAATCCACTTCCCTCCAAAAAAGAGAAATAATTTCAAGAAGGAAGAAAGCACACAGTAAAGTGGTGCAAACAATCCAGAAAACGTGTCATAATTTGAAAAATATCTAATAATAGCATTTTGTATTTTGATGGTAAAGAAACTGTTCCAAACCATACTTTAATATTATCTAAATTGCTATAACTGCAGAAAAATATAGAATGTCAACACTTACCTTCCATACATTTCTTTTTATTCCAAATATTGTTAATGGTACATATGACAGAGAGAACTTTTGTAAATAATCTAAAAACCTACAAAACGTTAGGAAAATGTAAAATGACTTCTGCTTTCTCTAACAGCAATCTGCTTTGTTTAGTTCAAAACTAACAGACACTGGAGGCGTTGACCATGAAATGGGACCTTTGGCCTCATCTCTAACCTTGAACACCCCTTCCTGTGCACTAGAATAATCTTGAGGTAAAGTCCCCAACTACAAGGAATCCTTACGTCTGGGTTAAAGTGAACTGTCTGGTTCCTGTAACTTGTACACGGGTGATGTGAACTGAGGAAATGAAATGTAACTGCCTGAATGAGATCACAGCTGTAAAACCTATAAAAGAGGAAGTTGCAACCCAATAGGAGGTCGATCACCGGCACTGCCATTTTGAGTGCAATTCGACCTTTGCTGGCAAATAAGCTTTTTATTATTTGCCTTCCATTCAGCTCATCTCTATGTGTGTGTCACTTGCCAATTCCTTCCGCAATAAATCTGTATTGGGTTTAGTAAAATAGAATAGCATATGTAACGATTAAATTGGGATAATTAGCATTTCTCTCTCCTTAAACACTTATCATTTCTTTGTACTGGGAAACGTTGAAAGCCTCTGGTCTGGTTTTTATGAAATATGTCCTAAATTGTGAACCATAGTTGCCCTACTGTGCTGTAGAATGCTACCTACCACGTATTGTTCCTCGCTATGTTGCTGCCCTTTGTCTGACTTCCTCTACTGCCCTTCCTTGTCTCCTTCCTAGCCTTTAGCAACCACTATTTGAATCTTTACATCTATGAAATTAACTTCCTTAGCTCCCACATGCAATCTCACTTACATTGCTTAACAGCAAAATGAACCACAATTAACATAATAATCAAACCTACAGCTTTTGCCAAATTGGGGCAGTGTTATGTTTATAAGACACTAAAACCACTAAATTTAAAGGTCTGTTTTTTCCTATCGGGTTGGAAGGCTAGCCTAATTATCTCAAAGGTAACTTCTAACTGAAAATGTCTACTGTTCTTAATAAGTATTTTTAGATTCAATTAGTCATTCTAAACTACTATTCGAATATTTAGTGACATTTGTTGTATATAAAATGTTGACTATTTTGAAGGCTTAAAATGTTCTATTTTTTAATCATGCAAAATTAATATGTTCATAAAAATCCAAAATGTTAAATTCCAGAATGTATTTATTAATTCATCCCTGGTTCATCTTATGTGTTCCATCATCTTTTAGTCATTCATTTATTCATGCATTGATTTAAATATTCATTGAGCATATGCTGCATATCCAGTACTTAAAAGACACTAATGAAAGGGAGCTAGAGTGAACATTTTCTTCCTTTTCCCCTTACAATCTGGTTGAAGAGCAAAGTCTTATGTGGTGATTACCATGTACAGAGATAGTCCAAGCATTTCTAATATATATATATA
>NW_022900926.1:10805811-10834952 GCF_012274545.1 Fukomys damarensis | reverse complement strand
ATTGAGTTTATTGGTACATTTTAGGGATACAGTGCAGTTACATTCATTATTAGGATCTTGTACCTCTACATGACAGGTCTTGGTTCTCATTTTTTCCCCTTGTCCCTGCCCTCCCTTCACCCCTCCTACCCTACCCACTTACAACCACTTTATTTCCATATTTTCATTTTCTAATATTTTTTCTTTTCCCTTATTACCCTTCTCCTACCCATCCCACCTTCCCTACACCTTTAGACCTTTTCTTCCCATTTCACAATGTCAGTTATCTCATTAGGATCTTATATACAGTTTATTCACACCAGAGAAACTATTTGGTACTTACACATGTGTGACTTATTTATTACACTTAGGAGTATATCCTCAATATGTATCCATTTTCCTTTGAATGAATCTAATTTCTCATTCTTTATGGCTGAGTAATATTCCACTTTATAGAAAAACCAAAATTGGACCTTTATCTTTCACCATGCACTAAATTAAAATCCAAGTGGATTAAAGATCTAAGTATTAAAACAGAAACGCTAAACTTACTGGAAGATAAGTTAGGCAGAACTCTGGAAGACATTGGCATAGGAAAAGATTTTATGAACAAATCCTCAGTACCACAGGAACTAGCCGAAAGAATCAACAACTGGGATCTCATCTCGTTTCTAATATATTAACTCATTTCAGTTCTGCAGTAACTCTACAAAGTCAGCACAATTGTTATTCTATTTTACAGATAAGAAAAACATCTCACAGAATGGTTTAAGGGACTTCTCCAAGATTGGGTAGTTATTAAATTGTCATTCCAGAAGCAGGAAAGAAGAGGGAAATTTTATAATGCAAAAAATTAGTGTCTCTTTGTACATAACTTTGGGAGAATACAAATGAAGAAAGGAGATAATTGAATACATTGTGGCTTATTTTGAATAACATATCATGAAAAAAAATGGGGAATACATGTTGGCAAAGAGGAAGTAGGATCCTAAGGCTTGAAAATTCCAAAGTCGAAGTCTCGGGGAGCCTGCCTTTTGTAAGGGTTGGGAAAAGGTACCTATTGTGTCAGTCTCTCTCCTGTCCATATTTTAGATATGTGCTACATTTACCTATCAGCACTATTAAAGTTTGTTATGTTGATCGTCAACAGCAGGAAACATTATTTGCTGTTTTGACTTTTATGCTCCATTGTAATTCCTTGTAAAACAGGTTTGTTTTATGTCAATGGCTGTTCACATGACACTCATTGTTTGACTTTCTGTTATCCAGGAACAGTTTCTATTGTCTACTTCCAAATGTCAGGGGAAAAATTAAAAACTCTCAGTTCAAGATTCATCTGCGTCTGTGTGCCAGGAAACCACTGCCACACTGCCACCTAGTGGGTCACAGCAGCAGCCTCCACGACTGACAAACTGATTCAAACATCTCAGGTTTAAAAGAACCTTTACAATTTCTGGTTTTGTTTGGTTGCTTGGAAGACACATCTCAGTTTAACATAGAAATGGTATCATGAGCCTGTTAAGTATCCGACTTGTTCACACAGTCATTCCTCCTACAGTGAACTTTGTTTTGTTTATTTGGTACCTGAGATAGAATTCAGGCCCTTGTGCTTGCGAGGCAGGTGACGTAACCACTGAGCCAAGTCCCCGGCCCTAGTGCACTTTGAATTTACGTTTTGTCGTTATGTTGCCGCATCTACAGTTTCACGGAGCCTTCTTGAATCACCTCCAGCGGGCAGTCTGCTCTTACTCTTCCTACAGCCGGTGAGAAAAGGCCCGACCCCCACTATGTAGCCCGGGAGGAAAAGAACTTCAGAGGAGGTGATCTCTCCTCCTTCCTGCACTGGCTCCTCTGATGGGTGGGCCCGGGCCCAGGCCACCTGCCGCATCTCGTGCCGGCCCTGTGTGTGTCCCCCACCGCCCTCTGCCCTGCCTGCCCTCTTGATGCCTCTGTCAGTCAGCCTGGCCCTGATGATGGCCCAGAAGAACTCTCACTGATGAATTCGGTTAAAGAGTGCTACCTGTAGTTGGCGATGCCCTCTTGGCTCCTCTCAACCAGAAAGGCAGTCTTGCTCCCTCTTATCCCTTTTCTTCAAGTAATTTTAAATGCATAATGAATTGTTACCTCAGGTGCATAATCGCAAGGGAAGGGAGCCCAGCAGGGTAAGGAATTTCTCATTCTCTGGTTACCCGTGAAGGACTGTCTTCACCAGGAGAGACCTGCGTGTCTAGGACAATGTTAGCTAAGAAGAACCCAACTTACCACGTAGCAGTTTTGTTTCTTTCAAATGCTATGTAAAGATTGTAGGCCCTTGGTGTAAGATCCCAATCTCACTGGAATACGCACTGTACTGGGGAAAAGGGGAAAGCTGACTGTGTTTGTCAGGCTTGCTGCTGCTGGGACAAAACACCCAACACCCACAAATGAAAGGAGGAGAAATTTAACTTTGCTCATGGTTCAGAGGATTCAGTCTGTGGTCCACTGACTCAAAGGCAGGAACATCATGGCTGACAGGCACGGTAGAGGAAAGATGCTTAGTTCATAACGGCCAGGAAGCAGAGCAGGGAAATAGTGTCAGACAGGAAGAGGCCTGGAAACAGACATAGACCCTGAGGCCTTGCCCCAAGACACACCCAGAAGTATGTTCCACCAATTCCCCAGACGGATCCCAAAGCCCATTAAGTTGACACTCCATCCTAAATAGCACAATGACAAATGAGCAGATGTATAACAAATGCAACCATATCTTGGGTGGTGAAAAGTATCTTGAATTAAAAAAAAGAAACAAGAGTCAATGAACATTGACATTGTGTGTGTGTGCTGAGGGAGGGATATACTTTACACAGGTTTTCCAGGAGAAGCCTCTTGATTCGGTGTCTACAGCTGCATAAAACTTACCTGAAAATGGGCCAGGGGTGTAGCTCAGTGGCTCTGTGCCTGACTAGCAAGAACTAGGTCCTGAGCTTGACTCCTGATACCTACACCCCCACCTCCAAAATTACCTGAAAATATAGCAGCTCAACACATTCATTTTTCCTCTCCCTGTTTCCATGGGTCAGAATCCTGGTGCAGCTCAACTGGGTGCCTGTGAGTCAGGGTCTTTTACAAGGGAGCCATCAGGGTCCAGCCTGAGCCAGGTTACCCAAGGCCCGACCACCAGAAGATCTGCTTCTAAGCTCAGTCCCGTCAGCAGCGTTGGCCACAGGTGCTCACTGGCATTGGCCAGAGACATCCGGTTTTTGCCTTGTAGGCCTCTCCATGCAAGGGCTCGAAGGAAGACAACTGAAGGAGGCTAGGAGAAAGACGTGAAAGGAAAGGTCCTTTGGAGGTGACCTCTCTTTGCTGATGTTATTCTATGTGCAGGATGAGTCCCCAGCCCCAGCTCACATTTACAAGAACACAGTACACAGGGTGTAAGTACTACGAGACGCGGCTCACTGGATTCATGTTAAAGGAAGTGACCCTGGAAGGCAAGCAGAATGAAGCAAGGAGGAGGCTCTATGGAAGACGGTGTCTCTGTGAGGGGGTCAGTGAATATATGGACCATGGAACAGAACCACGCAGTGCAGGTGAAGCGAGGCAGAGGCTGCTCTGTTTATCACTCTAGATCAGTTTGTCTTCTCCAAACTTTACACAATCGGAAGCATACACTCATATAAGCTATAACCAGGATAACTGTTTCAAGATTCATCCATGTTACCGAGTGTGTCAAGAAGTTATTCATCTTTGTTCCATTGTACCACAGTCTTGTTTTTGCATTCACTTGTTCATGGACATTTAAGTTGTTTTTAGTTTGGGGATATTACAAATGAAGCTGCAAAAACATTTATGTACAAGTATTTGTGTGGACAATATCTGCATTTGTCTTGCACAGTTCCATATGAGTGAAATAATTGGATCATGTAGCAGGTATGTTTATCATTTTTAAAAACTGCTAAACTGCTTTCCAAGGTGGCAGGACTATTTTATATTCTTGACATTTAATATCTGAGAGTTCCAGTTGCTCTGCATTTTTCCCTAATACTTGATGCTGTCAGACTTTTTAATTTTAGCCATTGTCTAGTTGTATAGTGATACAATTTTGTGGTTTTAGTTTATAGTTCCTGACTAAACACAGTCTAATATCTTTTCATGTGCTTGTCATTTATATATCTTCTTGGATAAGGTTTTCATTCAACTTTTCCTCATGTCTTTTTGAAGAGGAGGAAGTTGTTTTCAGAGTGGTCTATATATTCTGGCTTCAAAATCTTCATGAGAAATGTATTTTGAAATTTGCTTTCCATTTTCCCCCTTTATTCTTTATTATCTTCTTCTGCTACCTACTTTTGGATTTATTATTTTGTTATTCCAATTTGATATTGTCCCAGCATTTATGGACACGTGTATATGCACAGGAACATACACACATGCATTTTATTCCTTTTTTTTCTGCTCTGTATTTCAGTTTAGGACTTCTTTTTAATCTACTTCTAGTTCACTGATTCTTTTCTGAGCCATTTCAAGTCTGCAAATAGCTCTCTTGTTATGTGATGCCAAGAATTGTAAAAGTTACCCTTTGGGGGTGGTGCATATTTTTATTTCTATGAATATTCTTGCACTTTGTTCTAGAGATAGTACATTGAAATATTTTGGTCCTTTTGGATCTTGCTTTTAGACTTTGTTAGGCAGGAACAAAGCAGTGATTAGATTAAATTTAATTTGATTGCAATACTGAGGCAAAATTCTCCTGGATTCTTTATTAGAATGTCCAGTGAATTAGGAGTCATTTCATTCCGGTTGGTGGAAACACTTTCCATTTAAGGCTATGTGTGATCTCCTAGGAATTTCTCCTCTTACCCAGTGACGTCCCACTCGCTAGCCTTGGGTAGTTTCCAGACATGCATGTACTGGAGCTAATTACTCCAAACACACCAGCAGACCCACAGAGCTCTGTCTGTGCAGTTCCCTCTTCTTTGGCATTCTGCTGTGTCACCTTGAGGTACTTTAATCTCCCGGGACAATCAACACAGTCTCCTCAACGCAAAGAGTCTGATATCTGTCTGCAGCCTGGGTTAGGCAATCAGCTAGGATACTTGTAGGGCTTACCTTGTTTCTCTCTCCAGGGTCAGTGTCTTTTGTTGCCTAAAATATGATGTCTTGAGTTGAGAACTGATGTCCCATGTTTGTTTTCCAGTTTTCTAGTTGCTGTAGTGGAAGAGTAAATCATGTTTCTGTCACTCCATCTTAGTCAGAAGCAGAAATTGACCATTCTGTGAATTCTGTTTTTTCTCTATGTACAACAATCAACTCATCCTTCAGGTCAAGATATAGTGTTAGCTCTGTCATGCCAGACGTTCCTGACATTCCCATTAATTCTAGAAAAATTCTATTAGAGAATCTATCATAGTGTATTCTAATTATTTGGTTTCATGTCTATCTGCTCTATTAGGGTAGAAACTTTCCTATCCATCTTTGCAGCACAGTGACTAGAACAGCACCTAACAAACACATTATAGCTATTCAATAAATATTTTATGAGTGTTCAGTGAACTTGCTCTGATGCTTCTTGGGGAGAACCCATAGGTTGGCCCCTCAATCATCTTAACTGGAGTTCCAGCCTCCCCGTTGGCACTTCAGGATTTTGGGGAAGTTTTGGGCTCTTAAATTTTGCTGCTTATGGTTGCCAGGGAAAGTAATAAACTGATAGTAACTATAGGAACAGTAAGGAGGATGGTTGGTGGTGGCTGTGAAATAGGGCCAAATAGTGTCTAGGACTGCCCATTAGTCCATGTCCACTGAATTCTGAAAATATCATAGCCCCAGAGTCAAAGGACCCATATGTGGAGTCTTCTCTGTTACTTGCTGGCTGTACAACCCAGAGCTGCTAACTAGATTAGCCTTATAAAGCCACGTTCCCATGCATGAGGTGAGAATAATAACAATGCAAGTTTATAATCTCCTGTCTGCACTTCCAAAATCTTATGAGCTATGAATATTAAGTGCATTTTCATAATTCACTTGATATCAAAAGTGGACCTGTGTGGAAGGGACTAATATAAAGCCCTTGGACATCCTATTTACCCAATTTCGGTCACTCAGAGCCCCCTGGATCTATTGTATAATATGTGGCAAAGGCACCAACTTCTCTTCCTAAGACCTAAAAGATTCTGGATTCCCAGAAGCTGGATTCTGGCCCCACTCTGCAAACCTTAATGTAGAAGCTCAGGGGCCACACAGTTCCCAAAAGTACCCACGGATTCTTCCCTGCCTCAAGGGCTTGTTATAAGGTATAATGATGCCATGAATGAAAGAAGTTATCAGGGAATGTAAATATTTTAAATTATGATTCTATTGACTCTAAAATAAAGACATTGTGTTCAGTCTCCTGGAAGATCAGAACCAACCAAAAGCACTCTTCTCCCAGAAGTGTGCCCGAGTTTTCTAGTCCCGTTCTCTTCTTTTTCTTTTTGTCACATTCTCACATCCTTCTTCCTCTCCTCCTAACATCCCCTTCTGTTCTTCTTTTTGAGAATGTGGTCAGAATTACAGATCTTCCCAGACAACTGTTCCTTAGCACATGTGTGTTCCTTAACACGCATTCACCGGTACTTTAGGGAAACCACCAATTCCCCAAAGTCATCAAAGGATTCTAATTCAGGGAGCTTATATTTACGGAATTAAACAATGGTATCTAAGAAAATGATCACTCATATGGTATGTCACTGTTTATCAATAATTCTAAATTAATTTCAAAATTGTATCATGTTTTTTAGAAAAATTTTAAATGTTTGGAGAAGTGGAAATGCTATCAAATAAATAGAAAATATGTATAAATTACTCTCCTGAGTGGTTTAGGCAGGCAAATGCATCAAATGACCTTTCAAGGACTTTATCAGTTTTATTTTTCTGTAATATCTTTTCTTGTCAATAACTTGAATGCCATAATACATATAGATTATAAAGTGTTTTCAAATATATTAGCTCAATAAATCTTCATAAACCTCTTGAGAGTTGGAAAAGACAGATACTATCTTCATTTTATAGATTTAAGAATGTAATTTCAGAGAGGCAAATGACTTTTATCTGAGGGCATGTAATGGTCTCCAAGTGTCTAAACCCGTTTATTATGAAATCATGTTTCCCTAGATTTCATGCAAAGTGTTCCCATATATCCCTTTTCCATTTCAAATTTTCAGGGACACTTTTCTAAACCATACCTAGATTTGACTTCTTTTACATAAATTTCATATGTAAACCCATGTTATATTTTATCTGATACTCTAAGATGGTGGCCACAACCTCCTCTTTCCTCTCTCATGTTTTTTATGAACTTTCCATCTTACTACACAATGCAGCAGAGTGAATGCACAATTATTCCTATGAAAATCAGAACAAAAGCACCATTGTTCTCAATGCTCATTAACTTGAAAGCACAATGTAGTATATAATTTTAGCAGGGACCTTAAAACAACTTCTAATATATGGAAATTCCAGTTTAATGAGGATCTGATGATAATTTTAAAGCTCTAGTATTTTTAAAAGATTTATTCCTAGAAGTAGCTGGAGGGCGTTTTTTTATAATCTCATATCGCTATACCTGTAGAAAGCTCAAAATAAGTGAAATTCCAAGTCTTTGGACTTAGAAGACAGCATATGACACAGTTCATTTCAGCTGTGATGCTGGTATAATTCTCCCCTCTTGAGGGAGTTTTACCCGACCCCCACAGAGATCTGGTGATTTTCCCAGAGCCAGATATAGTGTTTATCTGTGAAGAATTTCTACCTGTCATTTTGTTAATTATGAAATTTAAATTCCTTATTTTCTTTGGTTCCTTCTTAGGTCTAAATCCCACCTGATTCCCAAAGCCACGAGTTGCATTCTCTTAAAAACAACAGGAGTTATATGCAAACAGGTATGACTAATACCTAAATAACACCTTCAGACTTCATTGAAGGGCACATTGTTAATATGTGGGAGAAGCAGCCAAATGGTTTCACTGACAGGGATATTAACAACAAGAGTAACCCTCCTACCTCCAATTTCTTCTAGAGATTTTAAAGTTTCTTGGGTTAATGCCAGTGCTATTTTCTAAGTAAATAACAAGTCCCACTGCAGACTTTATATCATTGATTTTGTGAGTAAAATTAAGACATGTTACCCTTACATTTTTAACCGAGGAATCATAACTCAACACAGGTGCTTATTTGAAATTTGTAAAGGGTTTAATAAATGCTGCCTTGCTTAAGGATATCTCTTTGGCAGCTCCTTTATTTCAAAGTCTCTTAAGGTCTATATTTTCAGCTTCAAATATTGCTTTATTAAACCCATGATAACAGCATAACAGTCAAAGCTTTAGGCAAAAATGAAAAGAATGTGTTTTGTCCCTTTAATTTTCCACTCTTCATCTTTAACAAAGACCATTAAAACTGTCTGTCCAACTCACATGTTCTTATGTCTTTCCCATCCTCCCTCTTACCAAAATCTAATATGGAAAGAGCATCTGGGAATTCTGGCTATCCGCAGCTGACTTAAACACATATGTTTAGTGTTACTCCTTTGTAACTCTTCAAAATGAAAATAAATGCATAAAAAGGCACAAATCAAAAAGAACAAAGACAATGGGAAAGCAGATAGCAGCAGATGAGAGATGCCAACAAGACTTTGGATGCAGGAAAGCAGATGGATGAATAGTAATTGAGTTAGCAGATCAGACAAAATGAAACTGTATTTGCAGAAGAGAAACTATTAGCCATGCCGTACCTCAGAAAGTCCATACTTAGGGGTGGATTTTACCTCTGAAAGCAGGACTTCAAACTAGGGCTACAAACTAGGGGGTATGTTGAGAAAATGTGTGATGGTCTCTTGGATCCTCTGTCCAGGAACTGGGCCCTTCTTTGTCTCTGTAACAAAAGATTTATCTTTGGAGAGATTTACAGCTGAAAATACAGAGTGGGATGGTATTGGTAAAAGGAAATGCAGAAAATAAAGGAATATAAAGAGTCTACAAAATGAAAGATGAATCTCTTACAGCCCTTTTCTCTCAGATTGCTGAAAGCTGGACTTTTACATTCTAGGAAAGAGAGAGAAGAATTCCTTAATGCAGCCAGTGGTTCTCAACTGAGGGTGATTTTTGTCCATGGGAGGTATTTATAAGGTTTAGAGACACATTTCAGTCTCAAAATTGGTGGGAGTGGGTTTGCTACTGGCATCTAGTGGACAGAAGTCAATAATGCTGCTAAACATTCTACAAGTCAATAATGCTGCTAAACATTCTACAAGTCAATAATGCTGCTAAACATTCTACAAGTCCCCTTCCCCTTTCCTGTTGCAGACTCAAGGGTGCAAAAGTATAAACCTTTTATTTGAGAAGAAGCCCGGGCCAGCCCCTCACAAAAAGTATTATTGAACATAAAATATGCCTTGTACCAAGTATAAGATATCCTGTACAGTGGCAGTAATTTTCAAAATTTGGCCTCAAACCAATATCACCTGTACCACCTCGGAACTTGAAGGAATGCACATCATTCTAGGGATCTTCCCAGACCTACCAAATCACAGATTTGAGGGTAAGGCTCAGCCCTCTGAGTTTAACAGGCCCTCCAAGTAATCCTGATATAGTTACAAATTGAGAATGACTGTTGGACTACTTCTCTCAAGTCATGGTCATCCGGAGAAAAATTCTAGAGCTCCGGAGCCAGTGATCCTATAATGGAATATATATATATATATCTTGAAAACACACACACACACACACACACACACACATACACAGTGTGTGTCTTGAATAATAAAGGGGTACTGAACTCTACTCTTAGCTTGATGTAAAATCAAATCATAACCTAATATAAGAGTACTTGTACACCAAGCAACTGGATCTTAGGCAGTCATAGCAATCAAGTTTCAGCCAATCACAGGTTGCCAACTCATCAGGCCATATGAGAGTTAACATTGGTTGCATCAACTTGACTGGCTCAGAGGTCAACCAGGGGGTTGGTGAAGCACACTTCTGGGTGTGTCTGGGTGGGTTATAGAGACAAGATCTTGAGTACTATACCTGTTCCCTTGCTACCTTCCTCTCTGGCACTGATCCCCTCCTCTACTTCCCAGCAATCATGAACTAAGTATCTTTGCCAGCCAACTATGGCCTTAATCCCCTGAAACTGTGGGCCAAATTAAGCTTTTCTTCTTTTAAATTATGAAATTATTGTGTCAAGCAATGAGAATGCTGATTAGTACAAAGAATTGCTAACAAGAAATACCATGGTGATTGTACCTGACCATGTGGTTTAGAAGCCTTTGGAACTTGTTTTTAGGAATTCAGGAAGATTTGGAGATGCAGGCTAAAGAAGGCTTAGAATACTGTAAGTAGAGTTCAATGGATCATTCTCATCAGAACACAGAGGACCAGAATCTTGGTAGTAATGTAGATAGTAAAGGCCAGGCTCAGGGGGTTTCTGTTAGAAATGATTTTTTGGCAATTGAACCACGGGCCATGTGTTTTATATTCTGGCAAAAAAATTGTCTATATTTTGTCTATGTCCTCAGACTTGACTCAGATTGAGAGTAAAGGTAACGGATGAATTATTTTGGCAGAGGGAATTTGAAGACAGCCCAACATCCAAGCTGTGGCATGAGTACTGTTGGCCATTTTTAGGTAGCTTTATAGTGAGAAAGTAGAGCATAAAAATTTGAAAAACTTACATTTTGTCCCAGAAGGAATTATATGTAACATTGAGACCATAGGAGGTGAGGTTGCTAAGATATTAGTACCATTAAAAAGAAACCAAGTAGGAGCCAGGGATTTAGCTCACTGATGCCACCGCCTGCCTCACAAGTGCAATGATCTGAGTTTGATCCCCAGTACCAAACAAACAAAAAGAAACCAAGTACTTTGTACAGTAACAGGAAGATGTCTTGAGGGCATCTCTGGAATCAGCAAGATCCTTCCTCTCCCCTTCCCCTTTCCTGTTGCAGACTCAAGGGTGCAAAAGTATAAACCTTTTATTTGAGAAGAGAACTATGCTCCCTACTCAACAAAGTTCCCCCCTAGAAAATTGGTTTCTCTGGATTCATTTCACCTTTTTCAGCCATCCAAGAACTTACAGCCTACACCAGGCATCATCCAAGGGGAGCCAGCTATTGCTTGGCCTTGTTCACATAATACTGGCTTTACCAATCTCCAAAATGCAAGAGCTGTAGGCTCAGGAAGGCTCACACCAAGACTTCAAAGCACAGCTTGTGAGCTCAGTCAACGGACCCCTGACAGGCAAGTGTGTGAAGCTGACAGAATGGAGCCACAGGAATAACAAAGACTCCAGGAAGTCTGAGATACCAGGAACATGGAACTTCATCAGAGGAAAACTGTAGGCCATGAGTGGAGCCAGACCAAGAGAGAAGCCTTGTGTGTTGCAACTGTGCAGGCCTTAAAGACAGGACTTCCCCAAGCTCTCTAACACTAACATCTTGCCACTGTGCATCCTGGGAACCAGATATGTACCTACAGGACTTAATGCTTACCCTGCTGAGTTTCTGTGTTGTTTTTTCCTTGTATTAGCCAATGCTTACTAGATACCAATACAGAAAAGTACAGACCATCTGCATGGTGGAGTCCCAGTGACTCCAGTCAAGCGTTTGGAGCCCATGGCAATGTCCCATGCAAGTCAGCCAAGGATCTGCACCAGAAAGGTCCAAGAGCCAATGGTTGAAGCTCAAAAATCTGTGTCAGCAGGGGCCAAGTTCTCTGTGGGAAGGCTGAGAGATCTGCATTTGAAGCCAGGAGACAGCGTCCAAGATGAAGATGAGGACTGAAACTCTCCTGAAGGAAGACGGCAGCCAAAATTCCTTTCAGGAAAAACTGCCAAAAAGCAGCTTCTTCAAGAAAATCAGCAGCCTGCAATCTTCCCTTCCCATCCTCTTTTTGTGCCATTCCAACAACAATCCTCAGGTGGACTTTCCACTCCTGGAACCATGCTGACTGAAGTTCAGCTGGAAATTCCCACTCAAGTTGACCACTAATTAATCCACCACAGGCCCTGTTCTTTTTGATCCTCTATTGCTCTCTTTTGGAATAGGAACATTTACTCTGTGCCATGGTAATCTTGGGACTATGTAACTTGTTTTTCATTTTTATGAACTAAGAGTTTGCCTTGAGTGTGAAAAGAGATTTTGATTTGGACTTTTGAAAAATATTGGGACTCATGAGACTTTTAGAAAGGGAATACCGTGTTTTTAGTTGTATTATGTCAGGCAGAATTATGGCCTAGTGTTTATTTGGGGATTAAGTATGGCTTAAAGAGAAGTGATTGGGTGGGATGTGACAGTTAAGATGGATTGTGTCAGCCTGATTGGCTTGGGAACTGCTCAAGGGATTGGTGGAGTCACTTCTGGGTATGTCTGTATGGGCCATAGAGGCATTACTTTGGGCATTGTGGCTGGTTCTTCACCCCATTCTCTCTGATCTTGTTCCCCTGTTCTGCTTCCAGGCAGAACATGAAGTAAGCATTTTTGCTAGACCATGCCTCTCTGCCTTGGAGCCAGCTGACCATGGACTGACTCTTCTGAAATCCTGAGCCAAATTAAATTTTTCCTTCTTTAAACTGTGGGTACTGGGTATTGTGTCCATCAGTGGGAAGGCTAACACCATGTCCATATTAAAACAAATGCTGACTACAACAAATGACATAATTTCTGTATGTCATTTTATTTGCCAATCACTATAACCTGTGTACTTGATGAGGTAAGATATTCTAAATTTTCCTTGTTCTGAAATTCTGTTCTAGATTGGGATGGGTACTGAGAAGGAATCCAGGACCTTGTACATGCTAAGCATTACACTGAACTACATCCCTGCCTTGCCCTGCCCTGTTCCAGAATTTTCTTTGCCAAAATAAACTTCAGTCACAGGTTTTTTTTTTCCTTTCAGTAGCTTATAATTAAAGTATCTGACAGCATGATGTGGGTTTTGGAAACAAGGGACAAAACCAGAACAGGAAACTCAGAATCAGTGCCCAAAATTTAGTAAGAATAATTTGACACTGAATCCTTAAATTGATGTGGTAAAACTGTTTCTCTATCTTTTACCCAAGGAATGGATTGGTCCTGGGTACACAGTACTTAAAATAAGATAAGACTCCAGCTCTGGTTGAGGGAAGCTATAAAACTTAGGGACCTGGGAGAGCTTGACTAGGAAATACTTTGTAGCAGTAGGTTGAGCAAAAATGAGTCAGGAATTCATGAACTACTTTCATTTTGTTTAGAAGTTATTTCCAGATTTTCTTTAATAAGAGTTTTGGCAATGTCATGACTTTTTACTCTTAAATAATGGAGAGTCCTATCACTACTTAAAGAGGTAAAATAAAGTCAATATTTATATATCAAATGTGTCCAGTCCAGTAGAGCAATCGGAATGCCATGGCAAGATGTCTCTTCCCCCTCCTTCAGTATAAAGACAAGATCCTTTTCTTTAAGAAAATCCATCTGTTAGCTGTGGATTTTTTTTTCTGTCTTACTCTGCTTCTCCCATGTATGCTTGCAGGGGTTCACCTCTTAGGTTTAGGAAGTGAGGAGCAAAGACAGGAAAGGATGCTCTGTGGTTTACTGGATGCCCAGGCAGGCCCCTCTTTCCTTGGGCACTTTCTTCCATCCTCCAAAGACTCTCTCTCTTAATGGGGAATGAAACCTGTCTCCCTCTAATTGCCACTCCGGGCATGGCTCCCAGTTCTCTTGTTGTTAAAACAGAGCCTCTGGAAATTTCTCTAGGATGAAACTTTAAGATGCTTTGGCTCAGCTTTTGTTCCTCTTTTTCCCAATATGGCTGACTTCTGGCCTGGACAAAAAGAAAAGAAAAACCTTGTCATCTTCATTGCTTGATACACCGTGTAGCCACTTCCATTTTGAAGCTCTGGGTGTGGAAACTCCTGTCTAAACATGGGTTAGAGCTGGGGATTTAGCTCAGTGGTTCCGCCACCTGCCTCACAAGCACAAGGTCCTGAGTTTGATCCTTGGTACTAAATAAATGAAAAAGATGGGTTAGAAGTCAGCTCCCACTCCTTCTGACAGGGACAAGGAGAGTCACGATATAACAGTCCTCTTTAAATCCTTTTATAACACCAGTCTACCTCACTACTGTAACCCTTCTCCATTGGAAGTTGGCAGGGAAGTCTGAAGATGTGGGATCAATTTCAAACATTTTCCAGCAAGTTCTGCACGTGATGGTTTGTCGCATGATGATTTTAATGTGTGACCTCTATTTTATTGAGAATTTGGTTGAAAATGAGGTAAGGTACGTCCTATTCATAATGGCTTGCTTTTAACCACACTGATGAAGGGAAGAAGTATAAACAAAATTGAAATAAGGAAATGTATGGTAAGCCAACAACAGAAACAAAAAGAGAAAAACATGAATAGAAAAGGATTTCTTTCTCCAAGTCTGGCTCATACCCTCTCAAATGTTTCCTCTGCTAAAGATGAAATAGATTGCTCTTCATTAGGTGAGAAAGCGGACCTAGGCCTGGCTGCACCATAAATTAGACCAAACCAGTCAGTCTGTGAACAATCCTAGATTTTAAGATTAGAAATGTATATTCAGCAAAGCATTTTCTGTTAGGTGTATCTTATCTCTCTCAATGAGATGTTTCCAGACCAGAATCATGGAGATTAATCAGAAAAAAAAAACAAACAAACAAAAAACACAGAAAAACCACCCAGCAGTAGTCCCACAGATGTCTTCACAAATTTTGTTTTCAGCACTTCAGATGTTCTCCTTGTTCTAAGTCTCTCTCCACTGAAAATCGTGCAGGATGATCACCTCCTGGAAAACATCCCCTCCCTTCCTTAGGAAGGTAAGGATACTGCAGGTGGGCACCGGGCACCAGGAGAGGGGCTGCACAGCATCTGAGGAGGGTCCTTGGGTCGGTAGAGCCACCCTTGCTCTGCTTAGAAAGACACACAACCTCTCCAGGGCCCTATTCCCTCATCTCTCATTAAATGCATCTTTCATAACACTTGAATAATTTCTCGCAGTCTTAATATGTTGTCTTTTTGGCTGTGAGAAACAAAACACTGCTGGGTGAGGTGGTGCACAGAACATAGTATTCTTTCCCGGGCTACCTGGCTCAGTGCCTCCCTCTTTATTCCCTCCTCCCCTGCTGGGCTCATGCGGAGATCCCATCACCAGGTCCACCTGGCCAGTGTCCTAGCATGGGATTAGGACTGACACATTTTTCCTTACGCCCCACAGAAAGAATATTAGCTATAAAATTAGTTTTTTTTAAATAAATGTAAACCTGCCAAATCCAATGTACTTCTATAGTTATTGAGCACCTCGAGCTGGAGGACCCATCTATTCAATACAGTAGAAAAAAATAGTGGCTATGTGGATAGATACACTTTTGCAATCCATCTTCAGCTCATTATTGCTGCAATATAATTCCGATCCTAAGCCTCCAAGATGTGCAATCTACAACTGAATGGCATGGGAATTCACAGGTGTTAAATTATCTGCATAGAGCATATTCAATGTAATTTTGGATTCAATACAAGTACACTATATTGCCAGGGAAATTATAGCACTGAAGTAGAATATAAAAACTACAGCATTGAAGAAAATTGTATTCCTTAGCTGTATCTAACAATTTCCCTCCTCCCCTGCTCGGCTCATGCGGAGATCGCATCACCAGGTCCACCTGGCCAGTGTCCTAGCATGGGATTAGGACTGACACATTTTTCCTCCTTACGCCCCACAGAAAGAATATTAGCTATAAAATTAGTTTTTTTTAAAATAAATGTAAACCTGCCAAATCCAATGTACTTCTATAGTTATTGAGCACCTCGAGCTGGAGGACCCATCTATTCAATACAGTAGAAAAAAATAGTGGCTATGTGGATAGATACACTTTTGCAATCCATCTTCAGCTCATTATTGCTGCAATATAATTCCGATCCTAAGCCTCCAAGATGTGCAATCTACAACTGAATGGCATGGGAATTCACAGGTGTTAAATTATCTGCATAGAGCATATTCAATGTAATTTTGGATTCAATACAAGTACACTATATTGCCAGGGAAATTATAGCACTGAAGTAGAATATAAAAACTACAGCATTGAAGAAAATTGTATTCCTTAGCTGTATCTAACAGAGCTGTACCTATGCACAGCGCAGGAGAATTTTGTTGTCATGAAGCATATTGTGGCTTGCTTTTCTAAACAAAAAGAATTTAAATATTTTCATTAACTGAAAAATATTTTTAGAAGCCAGAGAAAATTAACCTTGAAAAGCAAATCATTCCTTTGGTTAATGACAAAATGAAGTATTTCTATCAGTAAAAATTCTAACCATGAAGGGAAGAAAAGCTCACTATAAATGAAATGAAATTTTCTCAGAAGGTAGAAGGGGTTTCACTGAGATTGCATTCACATTACAGACGTTGCAGTATTTAGCAGGAATGGAGGTCATTATGGTGATAATGTTTACCGTTCTTTGAAACAATTGCAACTGATTCTCTGACCCAAATGGGGGGACAAACCAGAAAACTCTAGGACAATATTAGCCCCTAGTGTTAAAATAAAGAAACCATGAGTACACGCTCATTTTTCTGTGCATTTGCAGCCCGTTCGGGCTTTGAATTTAGGACAAGAGGTTATGTTCAGAAACAGGTATTATCTTAATTGGGTAACAGAATTACCTGCAATTTTGTAAATTGGAGAAAGGTTTTTTCCCTTCATATGATGTTATTAGGTGATTGCTTCCTGTGCCAGAAGGGTAAAGCGGGGAAGGCTGAAGTATTCAATTAACAGAGTGGTACATTGGGGCTTTTACCTCGCAGGGGCTGAGGAGCAAACAGAGGTCGGCCAGATGAACGCAAAGGGCTCCAGCTTCCCTCTCCGCACAGTTATCGCTGCCCCAAATACCTCAAGTCACCATGGGCAGGGTCTCAGGACCCTGGTGCTTCCTGATGACTTGTAGCCTCCTCGCCAGTGACCTTGAGAGCTGGGGTGGGTACTTCCAGAGGCCACCTCTGTGCCTCTCAGTCTGATGTGCCAACTCTGTGGCTTCTGATGTCAGTGAATTTAAAGCACTCACGCTGGCTTCGGGGCCCCGATCTCACAAACAACAAAATAATAACGAATTCAATAGTAGCCATAAAGCTTTGAGCGTGTTTTGTTTTGTTTGTCTGTTTGCTTGCCACGCAGACTACTAAGTATAGCACAGTCTTTATCTGATCAACAATAACTCGAACTGAAGAATGTTGTTATCCCATTTTACAGGCAAGGAACATGAACACTAGTGACAGCCACACAAAGTTGCAAAGCAAGTCTTAGAATCTCCATGCTTAAGCTCTTGTCCTTTCATTCTAGTTTCCTACATTATAAGACATAATATTTCCTGACCATGTCATGTCAGGTACCACATAATCTACACACAGCCTCCTCTTTGTGAACTAAATGCTCGAAGTACTCTAACCCTGCTCAGAGAACTTGGAGCAACTGTCTTCCCATGCGGGTAGAAATTGTATAATAAGGCTGCTGCAGTAGAGGGAAAAACTTCTCACCAGAGATCACTAACCTGGTGACGTTATTTAAACGCTTTTAAGTCTCCAATTCCTTATCATTAAACAAGGGTAAGAATTGCACCTGCTTTATGAGCTATTAAGAAAATTAAGAACTACAACATCTAAAGAATGGTGAATACTTTGTACTAAGATCAGTAAATGTCCGCTGTTCTGATACTAATGTGGGCATTAGTTCCCTTGTCTCCCAGGTACCTTGGGACACATTCACCTGCAGACAGGTCAGAATAGCAATTGTGACTCAGTATCTCAGAAGCTTTTGAGTGCGGTGATTTGTTTCTGTGCCAGTAACCTCACTTCTTACCAAGAGAACTTTCTCCCTGATTTGACGAAGACCTTATCATTCCCTTATTCCAAGGTCTTAACACAGTTACCTAGAGACTGCCTATCAAGCCCTTCATCTTTTTATGAGGGGCATTGTGTCACCATCACATGGTCCTGGAATCTTTTCAGGGAGGCCACAGTTCCCAGCAAGGCTTGTACATATATTTTTGAACTTACCAGATGAGGGAGCTTGAGATGGACTGACTCTCCCCAGAATTTATAGCTATCTGAAACTCCTTGAGACTGTTTTAACTTCCCAGAGAGAGAAGCACTCCCTCAGTCCCCAGGAATGTGACCCTCATGGGCTCCAGTTTCTGGTTTAATCAAGACTAACAGAGGGCCGCACCAAACCCAAACAAACAGTAAAAACTAAACAAAACCTTGCCTGATCAGAGAGGCCAATTGTAGAGCAGAATTTGCAAGAAATCTCCTAGGAATGCTCTTTAAAGACAATCTTAAAATATCTGGGCCAAGGCTCTTGGGCCACCTCTGCGTTGGAACCCTCAGCTTATGGATGGTGACATATATGTGTCCAAATACACTACTAAAGTACAGATAGTAACTGGCAATGCAAAAACTGACTATTTATACATTTTTTAAATCAAATTTTTATTCTTTATCAGCACATGCTTGCAGTAAATAATGAGCCCATTCATCCCGGGAGTTGGTACAGGCACATAACACATTTTAATACTTTTTTTCAATTCCCTTCCCCTTTTCTCCCTCCCCACTCCTTCTCATTTGCAAAAGATCCAGCTCCTTGCTTTCTATTATCTATCTTTTACTTATATTTTGGGTTTCCCATGTAAAAGAAGACATGTGGTATTTAAACGTCTGTGTCTGATTTATTTCCTTTAACATTATAGCCTGAAGATGCCCCCATTTTCTACAAATGACTCAAGTTTACACGTCTTCATGGCAGAGTAGTGTTCCACTGTGTGTAAAACCAGATTCTCTTCTTCCATTTTCTGTTGATGCACATATAGGTTGCATCTAAGATCTAGCTATTATGAATAACTGTCTCAAATTTGGTGAATTCTAATCCTTTCCAAGCCAGAATCTATTTACTCACAAAATATTGATTCAAATGATTAAATTAGAGTATTTCCTACTACATGTTGTAACCGCAGCTGTTTAAAACTCGAGGGCATAATCACTTATATCCAATTGACTTATATTAATTCTACAGTAAAACCCTATAAAAATAAACAAGTTCATTTTTATTCAGTTTTCAAAAGTAAATTCTCTATTTTCTCTGCAGTTTGTAGAACTATCTAACTAAATATTAAACTCTCTTCTCCTCAATTAAATTATTAACCTGGGTTTTCTAAAGCAATAGTCTTAAAGAATCTTTAAATGATATTTTAATGAGGTTTTATTTGTAATAAGAAAATAACATTTATTTCCATGGTTAATGAACATTTTTTGGTATTTATAAAAAAAATGAAAGAAGAAAAGGAAAAGAAACAACTTCAAATCTATACTTTAGTGAGTGTGGGAGGGCAGAGATCTGCACAGAACTCATGCTCTTGAAGCCAGACCTGTTCATTCTCCCTATAAATGGTCTTTCACATCTAGATAATGCTTTACTTTGTACTATTCGGATTTTTAATTTGTTTGTTTGTTTTTTGAGACAGGGCCTCACTATGTAGTTCAGACTAACCTTGAACTCACTGTACAGCCCAAGCTGGTCTCAAACTCACAGTGATCCTCCTGCCTCAGCCTCCCAAGTGCTGAGATTACAGGCGTGTGCCGCCATGCTCGGCTCTTACTTTGTATTATTTGTGCCAAAGTGTATAGGATTCATTTTGTTGGACTTACAAATGAATCTGACTTGTGAACGTTGTCGCACAGAACTTGTGTAAGTCAGGGACTTACTGTAGAAATAGCGCCTGATCTTAGTGAGTTTGTAACTATTGAAGAACGTTTAAGATACATAAAGGTGGGCTCAAAAACCCAAAATGTGGAAAAAATAATTTTAAAATCTGAAAGACAGAGAATAAGTAGAACAATAGTTATATCACCTGTGACTTTTGTCACCTCAGAAGAGTGAACTAATGGGACTTTCCTCAGTTGTTTAAAAGCTTTAGAAAGGGAAGAAGCCAGAGGGTGGGGGATGAGAAGCCAGGCCCACATGACTTATCAGCTGGTTTACCAACTGTGGAGTGACAAAATAGTTCCATGCTTATGAGCTCTGCGAACTCTTAGAGAATGTGAAATGAAGGCTTATTCTTGAGTTTAACATAAGCCCTGGTACCTCTGCCTTACATACTTGTCCTTACATACTTCTACACAGTTGGGGCTGGAAGCCTGAAAACTACGTCATGATCTCCGTGTCAACTGGCTTTCTCTTAGCTTCTGCTAATGTGGGCACTGACAAGAGACTGGAAAATGAGAAAACTGTAGAAGTAGTTGATTTCTGATCTCTGGCAATTCCTCCACTGTGGGAACTTTGGTGGCAGTGATGGCAGCCACTTTTGAATTAACCCTCTTCCAGCCTCAGCGAGTCAGAGTCACAGCAGCTACTTACTGTGGGTAACTCGCTTTTTCTTTCGCTTTCTAGAGCTTGTTTACCCTTATCAGGTAACTGATTTTACTTTTATGTCTCTCCAAATCTGTAATACGCTTAGTTTCCTGTTAAATCTTCTCTCCTTGCAATATCTAAAATGGCCCTATGTCTTCCTGCTTGGATACTAACAGAGTCAGTGCTTAAACAATTCAGGAATAGTTGATAGAAAGAATTAAATGTCTTTGCATGAGGTGCAAATGTCCTGCTGTCATCTGAATTTTGCGTTCCTCTCACTCAAGTTCCTTATGTTGAAACTTAATTTTCAGTGTAACAGTTTTGGGATGTGAAGCCTTCAGGAGACAGGTCACAAGAGCAGAATTCTAGTGAATGACATTAGTGCCCATGCAGACGAGACCCAGGGAGCTGCCTCACCCCTCGATCATTAGAGGATATGGTGAGAAGACATTGTTTATGAACCAGAAAGGTTCGCACCAGATCCACAGAATCTGCTGGCATATTAATCTGGACTTCTCATCCACCAAAACTGTGGGAAATAGTTCCTGTTGCATATAAGCTATCCTGTTTGTAGTATGTTGTTGAGTAGCTCACATTAAGACAATCCTAAACAAAATATGAGCAAATTAATTTAGCGATATATTTAAAAGATCATCTATGATTGCCAGGTTGTATTTATTTCAAGGTTGTTTTCTGCTCTCTCTGAGGTGGGGTTGGAGGGAGGACAAGAATCACTGATGTATATGAGCCCAGTGTGATCATCCTATTTCCTTGCTGGAGGTTTTGATGGAAAAGCCTAAACTCATTTTTGTGGATGAGAAGGGAGGAGAATTCTGTTGTGGTCTCCTAGGAAAGAGTCTTAACTTATAAAAGAAAACTAAAAAGAGACAACTTCCTCCTCCCTGTACTTGGAAGTCTATAAGCCCAATTGCTACTGATCTGCGTGCAATGACCACAAGAGAAAATTGGGATGAAATGGATCCAATGAGTGTGGTGTCCCCGGAAAGAAGAAATCCAGGTGCTTCTTACCACATGACCGACTTAGAAGTGTGTTTTATGCCTTGGTATAAGTCAATATATCCTTCATCAGTTAAGAGGAATTTGAGGTAGATTATATGCTAGTTGAAACTGAAAGAAATTTTTTTTGTCATACTGAAGATTGCCCTCTGGACCTCAGCCCTTTTTTTTGCGACAGAGTCTTACTAAATTGTCCACGCTGGGCTCAAACTTGAGATCTTTCTGCCAATATATATTATGGTACTCAACAATCACATGGGTATTTAGAGAAAGTAAACATTCCTAAATCTCAGAAATATTAAAAGGAGGACAACCGGTAACACGACGTGGGATGCCTCAGGAACTCCAGGTCGGTGGTTGGGCTGTGCTTGTCAGATATCGAAGGCAAAGTTGACTTTAAAGGTGAAGGACTTGGGACATTCAGGTCATTCCACATACTAAATCCTATGCAAATTTCTCTACAACCCGAAGCCAGACTGTTTTGTGATTTGGGGATTATCTTACAAAAAATAAAACTGTAAAAATAAAGATAAATCTTTGGAATTAGAAATGTTAAGGGGCTGGGGATTTAGCTCAGCGTTTCGATGGCCTGCCTTGCAAGTGCAAGGACCAGAGTTCAATCCCCGGTACAAAAAAAAAAAAAAAAAAGAAATGTTAAGAAAAATGTAGTGCCAATAATCAGCATCTTCATCAATTTAAAGTAATACAATAAATACAATAACAAAAATACAATAAAGTAATACAATAACAAATTAGGATGTTTTCCCTGGGTTCTTAATCATTAATTCTCCTTTGTGAAGGATGAAAGAGCTTCAAAAATAAACTCTTAGAAGTGAAGGCTATGTAAAATTCTGTTTTCAAAAATACACACAAAGTGACTGTTCAGGAAAAAATTGTCTCAGACATAGTCTAAAATACCCAGAAAAATCTTCAAAACACTCTAAAAAGATTTTCAGAGTTTTATAGAATTCTTCCAGTCCTTTGAAGTCGAATATATACCAGACATATCTTCCTTAGACTAATCAAAATTCAAAGAAGAAAAGGACAAAAAGAATCATTCTCTCAAAAAAAAAACAAACAATTCCTTTAAAAATATGAAACTGTGATTTGAAATGAATAGTTTATTCTTGCGTAACAGTTCTTCAAACCCGTTCCTCACTCCCTACTGCAGCTCAAAGGACCGGAGGTGAAATCGCAGCTCTTTACAGATTTAAAGCAAGGTAAGCATGAGGTTGCCTGCCCTCTTCTGGAGACTAGCCAAGCTCTGTTCTCCCTGCTTGGATCCCCTGTGGGCAAATCTGAAGCTGTATCTCTCCCGGTCCTTCTAGCAGAAGATCCTGGGAACATCAAAGTCAAGCATGAAGTCTCAGAGACAAACTGAAGCCTTTTGCAGTGTGGAGCCCTAAAAACAAGTCTGGGAGATAAGGAGGCAAGGATGCTCCTAAACGTGGAGATGCAGATAACACACATCTGAGCACAAATAGAGCCAGTCCTCACTTAGTGAATAACATGCCCCTACAGATAGTAATCCTTCATCGTTAGACAGATTTTTAAAAAATGTTTATTTATGGATTCTGTAGAAGCATCACGATTCTGGGATTGTTCTTAGAATTATGACTAAAGGAAGCAATGTCCTACTTAAGGATCGTGAATATAGTCATACAAAGGGGGTTATCTGAGGGAGATTAGCTGGATGATAGGTTGTTTTGCACTTCTTGTCTAAGGAAAGGGGGCATTGTATCTGGAAGACATTTGTATTCCAATGGCCACAGTGAGTGACCAGAGTGGCACTCATGAGCATGCTTCCTGCTTCAGTGACCGTGATCAAAGGTGGCCCAGGAGGCAGGTGTAAGATGTTGTTACCTGATCATAGCTTTCATTCCCCTGGTCTCAGATTCTGTCCCTAAGAACTTTTCAACCCAGCACCCCAAGCGAGTACAGGTGGCTGATACCATAAAACCAAACTGCTCCTCCAGCAAAGACCCAACAGCCTCGTCCCCTCTATCGGAACTGTGGGCTTGAAACATGATTTTAAATACTGATTGAGGCTTTCAGGGACTTTGGTAGCAGGAGGAGTTGGTGCCCTAGTTTAATCTTTGGATAGAAAAAATCTCCAGGGTAAATAAACTGACATTCTGCATCAGACAGCAATCATTTCTAGTTGATTCTTAAGGATTATTCCTGGAAATTGAATTAACTGAGGACCTGAGGACAGTAAGGCTCTGAATTGGGAAACCAGTGTCCACAGTCCATCAGGGTTGGAGCCTGCAGCTTCCTGCCAGCTGCGACAGCAAGCCTTTGTCGGGGACGAAAAACTCCTTCATCTTTAAGGTCAGCTTTGCCTTCGATATCTGACAAGCACAGCCCTACCACCCACCTGGAGTTCCTGAGGTATCACATGTCATGTTACTGGTTGTCCTCCTTTTAATATTTCTGAGATTTAGGAATGTTTACTTTGTCTAAATACCCATGTGATTGCTGTGTACCAAAATTTGTATTGGCAGGAAGATCTCAAGTTTGCATCCATCTCCAAAGCACAACAAAAGACAACTTCTGGTAAATTCACTTGCAAATGTTATCGTCTTGAAAACAGGCAAGCATTAGAACAGCTCTAAAATAAAGTTCACCTAACTTTTACACTTTTAAATTCCTATTTTATTTTTCTAATATTAATTAATCTTTATCCAAAGAGATGTAACATAGAGACACATTAAGATTTCAGAGATCTACCCACATACAATTACTGTAATGGAATTGGGAGCCTGTTAAATATGCAATTATACACCCAAAGGAAAACCCACAGTTAATAAAGTAATTCTAAAAGAAAAAAAAACAGTAAGAGCTTGAAATGGTGAAATCACGAGTATTAACAAATAAAATCATACCTCAGCAAATTGTTTTAGATGATGCTGGACATGTTCAGAGGCAGAAATAAATACACTATAGCCCTCTGAGATTATGGCAAAGAATTATTGAATAACTTTGCACGATTTTAAGAACCATCACCAAGATACCGCCTACGAGACAGCAAAACTTTTTAGCTGACAGATGGCTAATTAACTTGCTAGTTCTCTGTTGAGTTACAGAATAAACCATCTTTAAAAGGTCAGCTATCTTTAATATTTATGACATGTGTTTTGCAAACCAAATACGTATTAGACTGAAAGTTCTAACAAATAGTGCGTTAGTAAGGGTAGTGGGCAGCATATTGAAATTTTGACTTTCAGGAAACTTAGGATGATTGGCGACTCTCTGCACTCTGAGGGGAGGGAAAACAGTGGACTAACGAACAGAGTGTTTTCCATTTAATTTTTCTCTACTGTTGTATTTTCATATAGAAAAATGGTAATAATAGGTAAGGGTGCTCATCAATGGCAACCGTCCACTGCACATTCAGAAAACACTGCACGTATCGTTCATTCGCACACTCACTCTGCAAGGTGGTTTGGCAGATGTATGGAGAAGGCAGAGGACTTCACTTGCTCAAAGACTTTCAGTTCTCCAAAGCCAGAGCCAGAGTTAAATACAGGAGACCTAACTCAAGAGCCCGAGGGTCTCCATAGTGCTTCGCTGTGGCCGCTCACTTTATTTGTTAACGTGGCAATTGTAGCAGGTGTGTACTACTTGTTTAGTCAAACACTCATCTAAACGGTGCTGGACAAGGAATTGTTTTGGACATGATTACCAGTTAAAACAGTGAGTTTTTAGGAAATCAGATCCTGCTGCCATGACGTGAGTGGCTTTGTCCAAACAGTTAAAGGCCTTAAGTAAGAGTAGAGATTGAGGCTTCCCAAAGGAGAAGCTATTGTGCTTCAAGACTACAACACAGAAACTCTGCTTAAGTCTTTCGACCTGCAGGGGTGGGACTTTCAACTTGTAGAGCCAGCTCTGCCTTGGTTTTCAGCCTGATGGCCTTGCTTCAGACTTAACTCACATATCACATGAGCCATTTCCTTAAAATAAATCCTCTCTCTCTCTCTCTCTCTCTCTCTCCTATTGGTTCTTTTTTCTATGGGGAACCCTAATACTGTCTATGTGTACAATCTGAAATTTTCATTACATACCTTTATTTTATGCTGGAGACTCCTGCAGTAAGTCTCGAGTCCCCACCTGCCCAGTTTGTGATGCAGGCCTGAGAAAAAATACACTATGCAACCACTGTGGAAATAGGTATGGAGACACCTCAGAGAACTAGGATTAGAAGTCCCATTTGACCCAGTTTATTCCCCTGCTGGGTATCTTCCCAAAAGAATTAAAAGAATCATATCACAGTGATATATATGCACACCCATGTTTATAGTGGCACAGTTTGTAATAGCTAAGACTTGGAAACAGCCCATTTACCCATCATTTGGAGACTGGACAAAGAAGATGTGGTTTTTCTATAAAATGGAGTACTACTCAGTCATAAAGATTGAGAAACTAGAGTCATTCATAGGAAAATGGATGCATATTGAGGGCATATTCTTAAGTGAAATAAATAAGACATGTGTAAATACTAAGTAGTTTCTGTGGTGTGAAAAACTAAAAGTATAAATAAGATCCAAATTGTCTAACTGACAAGTGAAATAGGAAGAAAAGGGCTAAAGGTGCAGGGGAAGTGGGAAAGATAGGGGAAAGGAAATAAGGGAAAAGAAAAATATGAGAAAAGGAAATAATGAAACAATGTCTTTGTAAATAGGGCAGGGTGGAGGGAGGGCAGGGGTATGGGGAAAAATGAGAACCAAGACGTGTCGTGTAAAGGTGCAAGATCCCAATGATGACTGTAACTCTACTGTATACCTAAAATGGACCAATAAACTCAATGATAAAAATCTAGGCTAGAAAGCGGGGCCCAGGACGACCAAGGCCAGTACAACCGACAAAGGCGCTGGACAGCCCAGGCCCTGACTTTTATTGGCAGTCAGTTGGGGTGAAGGTGACTGTGTGGTTTCTATGGACATGAATGTGAACAGGGCTCGTAAAGGAGGACAAGACAAAGCATTCTCAGATTAGGAACAGAGCAGACACAATATGTGGTTGTAATCAGAACATTGTCCTTCTAGGGTAAAGGTTTTATTTGTGGGAACGGAATTTGGGTGCGAGTCACTCTGACGGCGGCGCGTAGGCTTCGGCCAGACTCGCTTCTATAAACAAGCTCTTATAAACAAGCTCAGTTAACAAGCTGGTTAACTCTTCACAGCCTCCTATGGGTATGATCAGTGTTGCAGTCCTCTGCGATGTCATCCACTCCTCATTAGAATCCTATGTGCTAGGTAAAACAAGTGTTAACAAAGACAGAAGAGATGCAGCCAATAAAGGTGCATTATTTATACAAATCATAGGTCGGATAAGTAATAAAACCTGAGGAAAAACACTGTTCAGCCAGCACATGTGTTATGTTTGGCTAGGACAGATGTGTTCTATTTCTGTAGGGGCTTGAGTCGGTTACCTCTTACCTATGATTCCTTGGTTTAATTTTTTTTTTGTTTGTCTCTGATTACTTCTCAAAGAGATAAGTGCCACTTACCAGACAGGTCAAACAGAAAAAGAAGTCTGATTTGAAAGTAGAAGCTGGGCGTGGTGGGGCATGCCTGTAATCCCAGCACTCAGGAGGCTGAGGCAGGAGGATTGCTGTGAGTTCAAAACCAGCCTGGGCTACATAGTGAGTTCCAGGTCAGTCTCAACTACATAGTGAGACCCTGTCTCAAAAAACAAACAAAAAAACACACACAAAAAAAAGAAGAAAAAAGTAGATAAATTCTGTTATGTAGCCACTGCCTGGGGCTAATATAATGTGCAAACAGTCAAAGATATAGAATTGAGAAGACCAACACCTTCATTTCTTCAGTATTCAAATCCAAATGAAGATTCTTTTGCAGTGTGTGAGCTTATTCTCTGCAATACAACCACGGAGGCACAAAGTAACACTTCCACGCCAAGGGTCTGTAAAGTTACCTCTAGCATTTACATTATGAGTCCTTCCGATAGCATCTTCCTCCTTGAGTCAATTTACCGTACCACTCTCTTCACTAGCCAAAACCTTATCTTTTATTATATGACCCATGCCACAAGGTGAGCAATTACAAGGGCCCTAGGACATATTACAGTTAACACTATTTGGATCTAGTGGACAGGAAAAGAGATTAGAGCAGGGTGTATTCGCTTAACTTGAGAGTGGTGTTCTCTAGCAGAAATACTGCGTAAACTCCTTGAAAGATACCATTTGAAATCAAGCTGTGCAATGAGCATGCAGTAATGACATTTGATCAGTCCTTAGACTGTAGTCACCAGGCCTTCATCGTGTTCCGCAATCTATTTCGCTAGGAAATCCATTCTCTCACTCTCCTCAGTGCATTTTGCCACTCTTTCAGCCTTCAGTCCCCTCTGCTCACTCCAAATCTTCTGGTCTACTTGATGGCCTGGAGCTCGCTGACATCACACCCGCACCATCCCCGTTCCCCGTTCCCCGTTCCCTGTTCAGTGGAGGAGCTGACCCTCTTCCTACCCAAAGGCTCCCCTGCGTCTTGGCTTCCACCCACTGGTGATTAACTTGATGTGTCAGCTTGGCAGTACTGTGGTAACCAGTCATTTGATCAAATGCCAGTTCTGATGTTGCTGTGAGGATGTATTTTAGATACAATTCACATTTAAATCAGCAGATCTCGAGGAAACAATCACCCTCCAGGATGAGTGTGGATTTCATCCAATCAGTTGAAAACTGAGACAGAGAAAACAGAGGTTCAAGCAGTGAAAAGAGTAGTCCAGATAGTCCACACTGCCTTTGGACTTAGGAGTGCAACATTTGTTCCTGCTGCAGCTCCCAGCCTGCCAGCATCCTGCCCGATGCATTTCAGACTTGCCAGCCTCTGCAGCCATGCAAGCCAGCTCTTTGAAATACTTTTCTTCATATAGACAGGTGGGTAGATCGGTCAATCAATCAGCAGACAGATCTCTCAATAGGCTATAGATGAATCAGTCTACTTTGTTGGAAACCTAACCCCAAAGCCTCCCACTATTTTTCAGAAAATCTCCTTGAAGCAGTATTTTACAGCACTCTGCGTGCTCATGGCAGAAGCTCTTGCAACTATAGATGAATCAGTCTACTTTGTTGGAAACCTAACCCCAAAGCCTCCCACTATTCAGAAAATCTCCTTGAAGCAGTATTTTACAGCACTCTGCGTGCTCATGGCAGAAGCTCTTGCATGGGAACCATGGACACATAAAAGTATTATTTCATATCCTTGAGCAAAACTCATCAAGCCCCTACTATTTCTTATATAGTATACATTATATATGTATACTTATGTATACTTAGCTAGTATATATGTGTATTTAGATAGTGTGTATTATATAAGCATATTTCTGTCTCCTAAACAAGGAGCTCTTGAGCTGGGAGCTTGGCTTGGTCATTTTAACCCCCACAGTGAACAAATTCAAACTTTTTTCCATCACTACCTTCCTTTATTTGGAAAATAGATGGGGTTGTTAAATTGTCTTTGGGACAAAATAAGATGCTTTTGGCTTCAAGTAAAAGAAAATGCAACTAGCAATGACTTCACAAGATGAAAGCTTATTTTATGTAACGAAATGCATCATGCAGTCCTTGCAGGCTAATCAGTGACTCGGTACTGTCGAGTTCTCTCCTTCTAACTCACCGGCCTCTGTACACTGGACTTTCATCCCCAAGCTTGCCCCCTCTTGATTCCAACCTGACACAGCGGTGGCGGACCTCAGGCATGTGTGCCACAGCGGGCTGTTTGTCACTG
>NW_022900926.1:10784828-10804520 GCF_012274545.1 Fukomys damarensis | reverse complement strand
TTCAGAAAATCTCCTTGAAGCAGTATTTTACAGCACTCTGCGTGCTCATGGCAGAAGCTCTTGCCCACTGGATCTGAGGCCACCCTGATTCAGCACACCTGCACGTATCTGCAGGTCCCTTTAGGGAATTTTTACTTTTCTCTTTGCCTTCTTCTCCCTGATGTATGTTCCACCTGTCCTTGGATTTCACAGAAGACAGGGCTGTAGGATTAAAAATAAAATAGTATAGAATATGGATTTCTACAGCCTCTCCAAGTTACCACCTGCTCTCTCTTCTGTGCTTCACATTTTTCCTGGTGATTTTGTTTTTCTTCTTTTCGTGGCTCCCAATCACACGTTTACTGGATACGTGGAAGAATAGGAAAATGGAGTCTACTCAGTGCAAGGATTCTGGGCAGTGTGGGAACCATCAGGACACATAAAAGTATTATTTCATATCCTTGAGCAAAACTCATCAAGCCCCTACTATTTCTTATATAGTATACATTATATATGTATACTTATGTATACTTAGCTAGTATATATGTGTATTTAGATAGTGTATATTATGTAAGCATATTTCTGTCTCCTAAACAAGGAGCTCTTGAGCTGGGAGCTTGGCTTGGTCATTTTAACCCCCACAGTGAACAAATTCAAACTTTTTTCCATCACTACCTTCCTTTATTTGGAAAATAGATGGGGTTGTTAAATTGTCTTTGGGACAAAATAAGATGCTTTTGGCTTCAAGTAAAAGAAAATGCAACTAGCAATGACTTCACAAGATGAAAGCTTATTTTATGTAACGAAATGCATCATGCAGTCCTTGCAGGCTAATCAGTGACTCGGTACTGTCGAGTTCTCTCCTTCTAACTCACCGGCCTCTGTACACTGGACTTTCATCCCCAAGCTTGCCCCCTCTTGATTCCAACCTGACACAGCGGTGGCGGACCTCAGGCATGTGTGCCACAGCGGGCTGTTTGTCACTGAAAGCTCTAAAATGGGCACCATCACCGGCTTACACCACACCGACTCACTCAAGCAGGAGGCACTAAAGAAAGCCCATGGCAGAGCTGTCCTGGTCTCTCTCCCTAACTGGTGAGCTTGCTTCTCTAGTATCATTTGTTTGTTTGCTTGATTCGTTCTCTTTCAGCATACCATGTAATTGACATGAAGCCCCTGAGCTTTTTGCACCATTTTTCTCCTCGATGTCTGTGTACTCCTGTGCTTCTAAAATATAGGTGCTGACAGCTGACAACTGTATTTCAGTCTAAATCTGCTCTCAGGCTCCACAGACACGTGCACAATTCATATTTGCACACTGCATCGCACTGTGTGCAACATCATGCAGCTTCCTCTTTGCACTTGATAGCACATTTTTGAGAATGACGTGTGTTACGCAGTGGGTAACTAAACCACAACTTCACTATTCTCTTGCTTGCGGACAGTTGTTTCCTCTTCTCCTTATTATAAGCAGAGCTGCAGGGAATTGTCATATATCTGATTGACTTATTATTATGGAATGGGGAGTATTTACCTCCCTGCATGGCTGCCTCAGTCCATTTCACATTCTAAGTATGCAGCACAGTCTCTATATCTATTCTTGGAAATATATAAATTTTGAAATGTTTTTACTTCTGAGACTTGATCTGTTCATCGACGTGTAGCAATCATTTTTGTCCTCAGTAATGATTTTCCCTTCAAAGTTTACCTTAACGTGTATGTAGGTATACCAGCTTACTTTTGACTGTTTTATCTTCCCTGCTTTTCCTCATCGAAATAACATTGAGTTATCTCGCTCCACTGCCAGAGACTAGCTCAAAACCATGCTGAGCGGGCGATAAAACATTATTAGATTGGCTCATGAATGAGCTGTGGATTAAATCGTGAGTCTGTCGGAGGCCAACGTGACTGCTAGATGAGCTCCCTCTGGCAATGGTCACCGCTGAGGTCTCGGTGGCCAGTGACGCTGTGGTGCCTGTGATACCAAGATGACACTGCAGCTCAGCCCCTACGCAGCCATTCGCCCAGAACAAATGATAACTAAAGAAAACACAGGCTACTCATCAGTCAGGACCTGTCTCGCATAGGAACGCATCACTGCTCTTTTTACAAGCCTGGGACCTTGGCCCGCTGCTCCCTGCACCTTCCTCTATGCCTCCAGCAGTGTTGTATAACCAAGAGCTAAGTCCCAAGCCTTGGGTCTCGGCCTGATAAGAGTTCTGACCCTCCAGGACCCGTTTATGCAGTCAAACCGTTGTCCTGTCTCATTCGTATCCTCACTGTGCCCTCAGTCAGGCACTTGAGGGGTCACACAGCCCCAGTTGTTCCAATATGCTTTTCTTCATTTTTGTGTTTTTGATTGTTTGTTAGTTTGTTTTTGAGACAGGGTCTCACTGTGTAGTTGAGACTGACCTGGAAGTCACTATGTAGCCCAGGCTGGTCTCGAACTCACAACAATCCTCCTGCTTCAGCCTCCTGAGTATTAGGATTACAGGTGTGCACCACCATGCCTGGCACTGTTCCAATATGTTAATATGCTTTGCAGGGGAATTTTATTGAATATTTATCTGGAGAATTTTGTTCATTGTCACCCTTGTAATTACTGAAATGTTTGAATTTATTTCTATTTTCTCTCTCTTTCTCCCTCTTCTATTTAAATTGTATTTATCTTTTCCCAATTTCTCTTGTTGTTATATAGATATTATACCATCAATTTATGTCACTGAAGGGATTATGCTGAAATTGTTAACATATTTGTTTAAACATAAACTAAAAATAACCAATAATTCTAACTTTTTTCTAAACAATTATTACATTCCTCACTAAATTATGGATGTTGTGGATGTTTAAAATTTTATTACAGCTTTTGTAATAAAGCAAATTAATAACATTACTGTTATTGTTCTATGTAAAAATGCTTCTCTATATTGATCTGCCTGATTATTATTAATTCCTTTGTCCACCATTACTATTGGAATCGTATTCTCCTTTCTGGCTTTTTCCTTACTTATATCATTTAAAACATTTTCAGACATCACGGATCCTGCCAGTGATAAATCTCTCAATTTTGTCTAAAAATATGTTTTTAACCTTACTTCAACAATGGCAGCTTAGATAGTTTATTCCTAATAGTGACTTTCTCTTAGTAATTTGAAGAAAGATAGTTTTAAAAATTGTCTGTTAGCCCTTATTTTTGCTTTTGAAAGTATATCCCCATATAATTTTTATTGTACCTTTTCTCTGGTTGTCTTGAAGATCTTCTCTTTCTCTTGGCAATTCTGTAATTTCACTGGATGGCTTTAGATGTGACATTGTTATTTAATCTGCTCATGAATCATAGTATATGTCTTTAATCTAAAGCTTTATGTCTTTTATCAGTTCTGAAAATCTGATAGGGGCATAGTCATCACCTCAAGAACCATGATTTCATTGTTTTTCCTTCAGTTGCTTCCTGCTACAGCTCTACAAGCTTGGCATTCTTTTTCTAACTTCTGTGTCTTCTCATTTCTCCGTGTTTTCGGATTCTTCATGACTCAGTGCTATATTCTGGGTAATGTTCTTCAGGCTAATTCTACTCACTAATCTTTATTTAGTTGTACCTTATTTTCTTTAACTCATTTTCCCACTGAGTTTTAAAGAAATTCTTAATGCGTTTTCTTCTTAGTGTCCTGCTGTTTTTCCATAATTTAGATTTCGCATATTGTCTTCTATTAACTTGGGGGGAATCTAATTTATGGACTGTACCAGCATGTGTCAGGAGCTGAAATTCTTGGAGCTCCATTCCTTTTCTGCTACGTTTGCTGATTTTCTCAGTCAATGGATTATTGCCGAACAGCTGGGCCAAGGGGCCTCCCTGGACCAGTTCTACATTGGCTTATCCCCTACACCCCTAGAATATCACCCTATGAGGGAGTGGTTTTCATGCAAAGATTTTCCATCAAAATTCCCAGGCTTTCTGAGAAGCTATAATTTTGAATCTTTGTGCATAAAGCACAAGTTTGGAGTTTAGATTCTCAGAAAATGTCCTTTTGTTTCAGCTGCTACTTTCACCTTTGTTGTTTTCTTTCTGTACTAGTGAGAAGGTTGTTGATGTTGTTGTTGTTTTTAGAATATCTTTTCTCCAAGGACTGCCCGGAAGTTTAGTATTTTGGGGTTCCATATTTATTCAGAAGTCTCAGATTCAACCTTTCTCTTTTCTTCCAAATACAAATCTTTGAAAGTACCTCTTGTGGACATTAAACTCTGAGCCTGTGGACTACTGGGCTATTGGGACCACGAATGCATCAAGGCAGCTGTAGTAGCTCACGGCCCTACACACGTCACTCTGCCACCAGAGTAGTCACTGGGCCTCCCTTGATGCTTAGCTAATAAATCAATATATATATAGTTTAAATATGCATGTATTTAAAACTGTGTATTTAAAACATAACTGTGTAGAATTTGATAGGTGTTGGTAATAGCATTTTCTGCGTTTGTTTGTTCTGTGTTTGCTGTATCTCCTTATATTGCTGCCATCTCTTTAAGGCTGGAAAATAAAGCCATTTTCCTAGTTATAGGAGCCAACTTTAAGGTAGAGAGCGAGACCAACCTCTGTGTGTGTGTGTGCACATGCTTGTATGCGCACAAACACAACTGTGACTTATATAAATGTAACTATGTAAAGCCCTCCACCAGGGAAGATTTTCTCGAGGAGTAAGGTCTTGAACGAAGAGTTTGCTACAGGGGCAGAATCTGCCTGTTGTAGGCAAAGGGCGCAGCAAGTGAAAATGCCTGAATACTGACGGGAACAAGGATTACATGGGGGAACCATGAGTGGATCTGCTCTATAGGAGCATAAGCTACACGTGGGGAAATGGCCAAAGTCAAAGACTGGATTTAATTCTGTGCTAAGAAGCTTATGTTTTATCCTAAAGACAGTTGAAAGCCTTTGAAGGATTTCCCAGAAGAAAAGTGGCATAATGACAATTTCTCAGAAGAATGACAATATGCAGTCCATATGCAAGACAAAATACCACTGTGCTCATTCACATCTGATCCTCCACACCATAGAGTTGTCTGGGGACACATAATGTCGGGCAGAATGGGGGAGGGAGGCAGAGAGACAGTTCCAATATGCCTGCTACCAAGGACCTAACAACCAAAGGAAGAATCAGGTGGGAAGTTAGGCAGAACGTTTGAAGTTCAAAAAAAGGCAGGAGACAAGCCATAACCCAAATGGGCTAGGATCTGAGTCTGGTTATAGATCCAAGAAGTCTAGTCCAGGACCCAAAAGAAGTCTAGTCTAGACCTAAATAAATGGAGAAAACAGGAAAGAGTGTTTGGCGCTGTCAGTTATGGTAAATTGTGGCCAGTAATGGTGAAGCTTGTAGATCTGTCTGTTTTTACTTATTTACATAGGAGATAAACATGACCACTGCTTATTGTTACTGCTTTTCTGATTGGTTCTATCTGGTCCACTAGCATTAATAAAGATTCATTCTTAAATGCAATCAACATCAAAAAGACAAACAAAAATGATGTATAAACAGTGTATCACAGTGCTTTCTTGTAGCTATAGCAGTGTCTCTATGGATACAAAGGTAGACCTATCACGTGGGGCATGGTGGCAGTGCTCCTACCAGAGGAGGCAGTCTGGGCTTTTCATTCCCCATTTCCTCTGTAAGACAAATCTGGCAGAAGTCTTGATGCCAGCAGGTGTTTATCACTCTATTCCTGCTCCGAGGAGAGAGAAAGAGCATGAAGATGTGGAGCTCCAGATTTAAAGTAAAACCCACTTTTTACCAGATGACGAGCTGTAGCTGGGGATGCTCCAGGAAAACAACTGCTGCTATCGAGTTTTTCTGTCCTTTTGGGAAACACAGGTTGTGTCTTCCCATCTTGGCAGCAGTGACCCTCTGACCCTTATTAAATACCAACCGTGGTGCGTGCCTGGTGGCCCTGAAATCTAAATGAAGGGGAAATAATACATTTTTATTGCAAAATCAATGAACAAGAGACTTTCCCTTTTTCTGTCAGTTGGAACTCTGGTGATTCTGATGGTGTTCAACTATTTCATAGCACATTTTAAAAATACAAGCAGTTATATTGAAGAATATATTGTGCATATTATAATTATCAAAGAGACTCTGGATAGTTGTACAGATGAATGATTGCCAAACTATAATACAAAAATATGGGAAATGAAAAGATAAATACTCTATAGCTACTGTCTCAAGGAGTCTGTAAACTATAGCACAGTGGTCCCACACAACTGTAGAACAAGACACAGCATTTCTGTGCCAAAATAGAAGCATGGACAATTGCTGAATAGGCATAGGATTCAATATGGAATGCATTAAATTTGAAATGCAGAAACACAAATTCACATGGAAATTTAATGAGGCAATAGATCGCAAGGCTGGAATAGATCTCAGGTGATGGGGTTGGTATGGAAGGCAGGACTTGAAGTTGGCCATGCAGAAGGGACTGTCTGGAGCTGTGAGAACACAGCCCTCCCTGGAAACGGAGGAGAGGGTGGAAGAGAACCTCTGCAAGGCCCTCCTGGAGGGAACTGGAAAAGAATTCGGTCCAGACAGAATGTTTGGGAATGTGAGAAGGGGCTTTTAGAGGCGTGAGGTAGGGCCATCACCGAGACCAAGGGAATAAGGGTGTAAAATGACGGGAAAGATGCAATTCAAAATACCACTCAGCCACAAAGAATGAAAAGTTAGATTCATTCATAGGAAAATGGATACATATTGAAGATATACTCCTAAGTGGAATAAAGAAGTCACACATCTATAGATACCGAATAGTGTCTCTGGTGTGAAAAACTATAACAGTACATAAGATCCTAATGAAATAATTGACAATGTGAAATAGGAAGAAAGGGGCTAAAGGTGTAGGGAAAGTGGGAAGGGTAGGGGGAAGGTAATAAGGGAAAAGAAAAAAATATGAGAAAATGAAAAAAATGGAAATAAAGTGTTTGTAAGTGGGGAGGGGAGGAGGGGGTGAAGGGAGGGCAGGGACAAAGGGGAAAAATGAGAACCAAGACCTGTCATGTAGAGGTACAAGATCCTAATGATGAGTGTAACTGTACTGTATACTTAAAACGTACCAATAAACTCAATAAAAAAAAAGCCAAAGTGAAGTTAATAACTTGATCTCGGTGAAGCTGGTTTAATCTGTAACAAAATTACTTCACTACATGGGAAAAGAAAAGGAAGGTTATCACCGAGCAGGATCAAAACGAACACAGTATGATCACAAAATGCAGTGAATGTTTCAATTTTTAAAATTTATTCCAGTAAATTGCCATTTGCTTCCCCCCTCATTATTTCCTCTCACTTGAAACAGACTCATCCCATGATTCTTGGTACTTTCTGAAGCAGTTCTGGGAATCCTCTTTCACTGGTGTCTTCAGTTACATTGCTGTGACTTCCTTACTGTCCTGAACTGATCCAAAATGTTGACCCTTCAAGGTCATTTTGTCCTTGAGGAAGAGCCAGAAGTCATGAGGTGCCAGATCCAGTGGATGAGGTGGTTGAGGACGAATTATAATGTTTTTATTAGACAGAAATTTCTATTAGTGATGTACATTGATTCAAGACACTAAGGCAGCCACAAAGGCACAAAAGGGAGGGAACTTCCAGAACTGCGTGGGAAAGTGAGAAGGGTGGGAGGGTTCAAAGCTAGGGGAGCACAGGAGGATGAGCTGCAACATGTCTTTTACTATAGTAAGTTTTAACTTTTAAAATTTAAATCCCAGGAAACAGTATTACTTTGGGCAATGATTTCTCAGATATGATACCAAGACACAGTAACAAAAGAAAAATTAGGTAAATGGGATTACATGAAACTAAAAATCTTCTGGTAGCAAATGTACAGATACCAAGTGTTTACCAACAGATGAATGAAAAAAGAAGAGAAGAGACAGAGAGAGAGAGACAGAGAGACAGAGAGAGAGAGAGAGAGAGACAGAGAGACAGAGAGAGAGGAGAATAGTAGTCAGCCTTTAAAAAGGACAAATTTTGCTATTTGTGACAATATGTGTGAATCCAGGGGGCATTATGCTAAGTATAGAAAGGCAGTCCCAGAAGGACAAATAGTGAATGATTCCAGTTTTATGAGATTTCTATCATAGCCAAATTCATAAAAGCAGAAAACAGAGTAGTGGTTGCGAGGAACAAAGGTGGTGGGTTAAAAGGGATGTGTTATGCAAAACGAATAAATTCTAGAATTCTATTGAACAACACAGTGCCTCAAACCATGATTTATTGCGCACTTCAATATTTGTTAGGAAGGAAAAGACTTTATTATAAAGACAGATCTCATATTAAATTTGCTTAGCACACATAAACACACAAGAAACACAGGAAACCTTGGGAGGAATTGCATTGCTCTGAGTTTGCGATGTACATGTGTATTTTCAAACTCCTCAAATTGAACACATTAGGGCTGGGACGTGACTCATTGGCAGAGGAGGAACTGAGCAGACTCAAGGCTGTAGGCTAATCCTGAGAGCCGCAAAGATTGTAATTGTTGGATTTGTGCAGTTCTTTGTATATTATTTATACCTCAATAAAGCTGTCAAAAGAAACAAAACTAATAAAATGCAATGAAATGTGCTTGTTTGGATTCTGATTTGAAAGAAAAAACTTGAAAAAGAAACTTTTCTTAGACAATTGGGTACTTTAATTTTGGACTGAGTTTCATATAGTGCCAAGGAATTTATGTCCTTTTTGTGAGGTAATGGGTTTGAAGTTATGCAAGATAATGTCCATATATTTTACTAATACATATTGATATATATAAAAATGAAATGTTTTAAAGTACTTCAATAAAAAGGAAAAGAATGAAGAAAAATGTTTGTAAGAATTCACCTCAGTGGTAGTCAGCTACAAAATTCCATTTTTCTTTCTACAGAGAGAATTAGAATAAACATAAGGTTTAAAATACCAAATATCTGTGGTAGCCAAAAGTGAAGAGGCTAATATCTATGTTTACCCACGTGTTGACATTTTCCTAGGACTTGCACTCATTCTGATCTCCTGAATCGTTCATAGGTGAATGAACCATGATTAAAAGTTAAGATCCAATGCTATGCACCAACCAAAGAAAAACTAATAGTGTCTTGGATGAAATTAGTCTACATATTCACAAAGCAAGCACTATTTAATTAAAAGTTGGACATTTACTATCTATCCCTAGCCAATAATCCTCCTGGTAGTTTAAGGGAATGCAATCCTGGCCATGGAATTATTTCTTTAAAAGTACTACTACAAATTAAAAGTACTGTATCCCTCGTATTGGGAACTGGCTGTTCATGACATTGTAAAGCTATAATTTAGATGTGAAACTATTTAAAATAACAAGTAGACAAAGTAGCTGTCCCAATCTGACTCCTCATTCTAAGGGAACCTCAAAAAAGTAATTGATTTTTGGCCATCTCCAAATTTAATCTATTAAAAAAATCAATGTCTCTATTTATATATTTGTATTGAGTATATGATAAAGGTGGCATTTCAAAACAAAGAAAAGATGGGTTTTTTAACAAATAGAGATGGAATAATAGCAATTCGAAAAACAAATATAACTGGATTTTTTTCTTATCCTTGTCACAAAAATAAATTACAGGAATCAAAGATTTAAGCACAACTGCACAAGAGAATTATTTATAATCTTGGAAAAGATAGAACTTTTTAATGCCAAACACAAAACTCAATAAACCACAAAGAAAAGGATAAGTAGATTTGTGTATATTAAATTTTTTAATTCTTTTGAAGGGAAAATAAACATAAAGGATGCCAAACCCAAATTAGAAAAACCGTGAAAGAATATTTGCTACGCATATGACAGACTAAAGGTTTTTTTCTAAGCAGTTAAAGAATATTCACAAGCCAGGTCATAAAAAACAAAGTGCCCAAAAGAAAATAAGCATAGGACATAAATATTAACAACTCAGTGTGGGGCCAGGGACTTAGCTCATTGGCATGGCTCCTGCCTCACAAGTGCAAGGTCCTGAGTTTGAACCCTGGTACAAAAAAAAACAAAAAAAACAAAACAAAAAAACAAAAAACAAACAAAAAAAAAACCTCACTGAGCTCATTCACAAGCTTGAAAATGCAAATTGAGATGACATATTAACACAATAAAATTTGTAAGCACATTATTATTTGATAGTACACAGCTTGGGGAGGTTGAAGGGAAACAGGAACTCTACAAAATGTTGAGAAGAGTGCCTACAAAGGCAATTTGGCAGAATCTACAGATATTTTATACTCATATCCTCTGACCTAACAATTGCATGGCTAGGAATCAGGAGATGTAGATGCATTCATACAGATGCTCCCCAAAATAGGAACACGAATGTTTCTTGAAATATTAAAGTAATAAAAATGATAACATCTTCAAATCCAGTAATAAAAGACGCACTAAATAATTTATGCATAGAAATATTTTACAGCTATTAGAATGAATTAGACCATATGTAGTTCTCTGGTTTTTATTTGTTTGTTTGTTTGTTTATTGAGACAGGGTCTCACTATGTAATTGAGACTGCCCTGGAACTCACTATGTAGTCCAGGCTGGTCTCGAACCACAGCGATCCTGCTGCCTCAGCCTCCCGAGTGCTGGGATTATAGGCCCGCGCCAGCACACCGGGCCATAGTTCTCTTTGTAAGTGACTGCAGCTTTGATTAGGTTGAAGTACCCAAGCAGATTCTTGATTGCTCAATCTTCTCCCCTGCAATTCTTAGAAAAGATGTTGAAATTATAACAGAAAGAGGAGGTAGTTTCAGGCCAGTGAAGTCCCTGAAAACAGTATGAAATCCAGAGCTAGCCCAGATGTGTGAGTCGTGGCCACATGCAAACTATTAAGACACCCAACTGTATCCCCAGGATTTACAGATGTGGACCTGGAGGTCCAAAATATTTATGGAACCAGTAATGACTGGTGTTCATTAACATAACTCTGTACAATCTTAACAAATTGTAATGCATATAGATTTTAAGGTGATTTAAATTTCAAGTCAGTACTACATGCATAATTCATGAAATTCTTTGCATTTTTGCTCTGAAATGATATTAACACTTTGAAGAAAAGCTGTTTAAATTATGATATATATTGCTCATAATTAGAGGTTATTCTGAATAAAATGACAACTTTTTGTACACTATTCAGGTTGCTATCATTTCTTTGTTGAATAAATTTCTCTATAAATCACAGTAATAAAGTTGAATCTACCTCAAGATTACCAACCTTCAAACCCAGAGGACATATTATTTGTTCCCTGAAGACAGGGACTTTTCTCCTAGAGTTTATGATACAACTTGCATTTACAAAGTGCACCATAAATACTAGAATGACTCATTTTGAAGGAGACTGGACCACGTGAAAAGAGCTTGGTTTGGGGAGACAGAATGGATTCCAATCCTACTTACCAAAGTCAGATTTCTCATCCGTGGATAGGGTAAATTTCCCTAGGCTTCATAAAAGTTTGTCATTCACTAGGTGCGCTGTCAGGTAAAACCGCCAAAAACCAAGTCCAGACCTGAACCACAACAAGCCTTCAATGTAGGGACAATCTAACTGGCTGTCTTCAAAAGGGAAAAAGAGTGCAGCAGCATGTCCAGGGTAGGAAGAGTTTTTTATGGGAGCTGGGGTGGGATTGAGGAATATGGTTGTTAGGGGTTGGAGGAGCCTGTGACATCACTAGTTGCTAGGAAGGTGCAAGTACCCGGTCATTTCTTTGGTGGGCGGAGACAAATTGGGAGGATAAAGGTTGTCTTTTGATGGGAGAAGCCATATTTTAAGTGGGAAGCAGGGTATTATGGGAAGGAGAAGGCGGCTATTTTATATAGCAACCATCTTAAGGGGGAGGAAATCTAACAAGCGTAAATGAAGTGTCTCTCATTAAGGAGAATCACTCAAATTTCGCTGGATCCTTTCCTATACATGCAAACAGCAACCTCTAAACTCTGCCCAAGTATCCCTGAAATCCTTAACAGATCTCTCAGAGCAAGTCTGGGCCCTGCTTCATCACATGAGCGCTGCAGCTCTCCACCAAGACCTACCTCCTCCTCCAGGTGCCAGCCCAGCCCCTCTCAGCTCCATTTACCTAGCAGTACTACCCTCCCTAAGGAAGACCCTGGTGCTTAGTCTACCAGCGGCAGCTATATTCCCAGTCCTGACACCAGCCTCCGTTGCTCCCCAAAAGCTGCACTCGGGGGCTCAAAGCCATTTGGTCACATGTAGTAAAAAGGTTTCCTTCCTTGGGCAGCACCTCAGCATTCCCCAAATACTGAGCTTTTTATGCCAATAGTGAAATTATTTTTCTTTCCTTCTCTTTCTTTCTTCCCTTCTCTCTCCCTTCTTCCCTTCCTTCCTTCTTTTCTCTTCTTTTTTCTGTCTCCCTTTCCTTTCTAATTTACGGAGCCCCTGCTTTTCATATGACCATGGCTTCAATGGAAAGTGCTAGAAGTTAATATCAATTGACGGATCTCATATTGCATTTATTCTTGTCACTTGCTCACCTGTATATGCTTGGTTCTTTATTACATTACATATCAACTTCACTGGCCTAAGGGATGCCTAGATAACTGGAAAACATTATTTCTGTGGTGTCTCTGAAGGTGTTTCTAGAAGAGATTTGCATTTGAATTGGAGAATGGGTGAAGAGAATGCTCCGCATGGGCTCAGGGGCCCTCATAAAATCCACTCAGGGCCAGAGTAGAGTGAAAAGGCAAAGAAACATGTGTGTGCTATATCCTAAAGATGGGACTATGGTCTTCTCCTGACCTCGGGGAACTGGACTGAGACTGGGCCTCACATCTTGACTCCTCTGGTTCTCAGATCTCTGGTGTTAAACTGGAGCTGTACTGCAGCTTTCCTGGGCAGTCAGTGTGCAGAGGGAAGGTCATGGGACATACTCACATAAGCCAATGGATTTCACAGGAATCTCTGTATAGAATAGCTAAGACTCAGGACCCCTGAGGTGCTCAGCTTCTTTGTATAAAATGGTGTGATATTTCCTTAAAACCTACACACATTCTTCTGTATACTTTAAGTCATCTCTGTTATTTTAAATACATAATGCAATAGAAATACTATGAAATAAATGTTGAACTTTATTGTTTAGGAATAATGAAAGTATGCATGTGTTCAGTTACAGATGCAATTTTTAAAAATAGTTTCACTGCATGTATGGTTGAGTAACCCTCCTCAACTGCAGATTCTAGTTCATATAGACCCCAGAGACATTGAAGACCAACTAAATACACTATTGGTTCTCTGTAGAACTCTGGTTAACATGATTGTCCTTTCTTTAGGAAATTATTTCTTCTGGAATACACTTCCACCTCAATGAAAATAGAATTCTATTGGTTGGTACAGCTGGTTTGCCACATGTACTAGATGTAATTGCACATACTCTATGTTCAATGTGGAATCCCACTGAATGCAGAATATACAGATAGTCAAACACTAGGGATACTGTAATGTTTTAAACTTCTTACTAGGGCTGTTGGAATGTTAAAACAATTATTAGCACATTGGAAACAGTCAATAAATGTCAGCTAGTCATATTAATAATAGTAGCACCTAAAAGGTACCAATAAACTTAATGGAAAAAATAAATAACAGTAGTAAATGGCACTTTTTATTATATTAGTATGATTGATTTAAGATGATCATTATGATACTTTTGTATAGGGGGAAGAGATGTAACTCTCATACTTGCTAGATATCCGAAACGCAAGTTCATGTTCTCTAAAATCGAAGAATCAATTCTATGAACAATGGAGGATAAGAGTAGGAAAAATTTATTGCAAGAAAGCAAGCTTCTTTCTAAGAGTCAGAGGGGGGACCAGAAAGTGGTTTGCCTGGGACCCCATTTCCCAAGGGATATTTGTAGAGCAAAGCCATGAGGTGAGGGGGGTTTAATGTGGGCTAGAACTATAAGACCCAATCAAAAACTACAAGGTGGTCATGAAGTGGGGCAAAACCATGACCAACCAATAAGATTACAAGTACAGTCACCCACGTAGTATTGATTAAATAGGGGTTCAATGGGGAAAAAGTCTTGTAGCAGGCATACAAGGATTTTCAGTAAGGGTGGGCCAGGGATATTTCCTGGAAAGGCTGGGTTAAGATCTTGGCCCCCCTTTTCAGGTGATTGGTACCTATTTAGAATATCAATAACTACTACTCATCATCAGGGGAAGCAGGAAGTATAGTAATTTCTCTTCTTTCATAAGGTTGGGCCTCAGCAGATGTGTCTTGATTATTCTCTATGTTGACTCCTTGATTGTCCTCCATATTGGCTTCTTGAGGGCCAGCCCTTTCTAACTTCCTACAAGATGTTTGATTAACTCACCTATCTATAATACTTTGTTCATTTTAAATTTGTTTTGTTGATTTTTAATGTATACCTTTTTAATATTTATTTTTACTGTATATCTTCCTATGAATAACTTAATGGAAGACAATGTATAAATTATGTCAATCTATGCTCATGTTAAGGATTTTAAAAGGACTTAGTTTCCATCTAAACATTTATTTAAAACTTTAACTGTTTGCTATTGCACATCATTTAGCCATTTTAAAAAACAAAAGGAAAAAAACTGAAATCAGAATTCTTCTTCTGGGTTTATATCCAAAGAACTGGAATCAGAATATTAAAAAGATGTTTGCATCACTTCATTTGTTACAGCATTATTCATAGGATCCAAGATTTAGAAACAACTGAACATGCCCAACAGTTAATACGTAGGTTTGTAAAGTATGCTATAGATAACAGAGTACTGCTCAGCCTTTGAAAGGCAGAAAATCCTTTCATCTGCAACTACATGGGTGGTCCTAGAGGACGTTATGCGGAGTGAAATAAATCAGGTATAAAGAGACAAAAGCCACAAGATCTCACTTATACGCAGAATTTTAAAATCTCAAAGTCACAGAACTAGAGGTAGAATAGCGATCACCAAAGGCCAGGGCTTGGGCAGAGGCAAGGAAGGAAGTTAGTCAACAGGTACCGAGTTTAATTCCATGAGTGGAACAGGTTCTGAAGGTCACAGTGTCTCACAGTGTGTCTACTGTAGATAGGTAAGTTAATTAGATATCTTTTAGGCAGTTAGACAGGGCCCCAGTCATCTGCCAGCCCTCCAGGAGCCAGCACAGCAAGGAGACAACATGGAGAATAGTTAAGGCACGTTCGCCAGTTAGCAATATAAAAAGAAAAAGGCACTACTTCTCCTACAAATAGATAGCAGTAATTGATTTTCTAAATGGGAAATTCCTCGTACGTGACTTGTTTTCCCAATTGATCTCCATTTAATCAATACTACCTGGACTGACTGTACTTGTAATCTTATTGGTTAGTCACAGTTTTGTCCCACCTCATGCCCACCTTGTAAATTTCTCTTGGGTCTTACAGTTTTGTCCCACTTTGTACCGGCCTCACCATATGGCTTTGCTGTATAAAACATCTTTGAAAAATGGGTTGGGCAGGCAACCCACCTTCCAGTCCCCCTTCTGTCTCTTATACAGAAGCTTTCTTTCTCTCAATAATTTTTCTACTCTTAACCTCCACTCTTCCTAGAATTCATTCTTCGAGTTTAGAGAACATGAACTTCCATTTCAGTTTTCTAGTAGGTTTGGGAGTTTACATCTCTTCCCCCTATATCATGATGACGATAGTTAATAACAAGTTATGACATTTCGAAACAGCTGAAGGAATGAATTTTAAATATTCTCCCCACAATGAAACGGCAAATATTTTAGATGTTGATCATGTTAATTAGCCTGGTTTGATGATTCCACAAACCACATTGTACCTCATCAATGTCTATAATTATTTGTTGTCAATAAATAAAACTTTTAAAAATAAAACTTAAAAATTAACTGTAAATTCACAGCCATGAATAAGTTGAAGGAAGTTTGTTTGCTTTAAAAAATAAAAAAAATTAGCATGAAGATTTAAAATAAATAAACTGTTACCGAGTGTTGCGTGCCAAGCAATGAACTTAATATTAATGGAGAAGCAAAAAGAGTGGGTCACCAGAGGCCAACCTTTGTTTAAACATACATATATGTAATATTTTATATTACAAATGTTTTATTGTATGTTTATTTTTGTATGTAATTTTGTAATTGAAACCTATGGCGGCATATCAGGAAACAGAAATGTTAATAAATCCTGAATTAGGTACAGTGTCATGTGGAGAGTAGGACTGGGAGGAAGTAAATGAGGGGACCTAACATGGCAGAAGATGGCAGCCTGGAACACTGGAGACTCGTGAGCAAAGATTCAGAAGATTTGTAACCTGATTCTGATTCTGTTTCCACTTATCGGGACTTTTAGGAATCACTAATTTCATATCTCAATTTTTCCACTTAAGTTACCTCCACTTTGGAATGAAACATTGCACAAAGTTATCTTAAAAACTTTTCAAAGCCATAAAATTTATAATAAATTATTATTTTAAAGGCTTGTAATCATATAGTTTGTTTTCTTTTTTTCAGCTTTAATTGAGTTTATTGGTACATTTTAGGGATACAGTACAGTTGCATTCATTGTTGGGATCTTGTACCTCTACATGACAGGTCTTGGTTCTCATTTTTTCCCCTTGTCCCTGCCCTCCCTTCACCCCCTCCTCCCCTCCCCATCTACAAGCACTTTATTTCCATCTTTTCATTATCTCACATTTTTCCTTTTCCCTTATTACCCTTCCCCTACACATCCCACCTTCCCTACACCTTTAGCTCCTTTCTTCACATTTCTAAATGTCAGTAATCTTATTAGGATCTTCTGTATTATTGCAGATTATTCACACCAGAGAAACTATTCGGTATTTACACATGTGTGCCTTATTTATTTCACTTAGGAGTATATCTTCAATATGTATCCATTTTCCTATGAATGAATCTATTTTCTCATTCTTTATGGCTGAGTATAGTTTGTTTTCTTAATAAAATTAAATTAATGACATATAATTAGAGAGGCCGGGGGCTTGGCTCAGTGGTTCTGGCACCTGCCTCGCAAACGCAAGGGCCCAAGTTCTATCCCCAGTACCAAAAACAAAACAAAACAAAAAAACATATAATTAGAAAATTTCCAGATGTTTGATAATTAAGTAATACATTTCTAAATGTCTATAGTTTAAAGAAGATACCACAATGAAAATTAGAAAATTCATGGCTTGCTTCTAAAGCAATATTGGCAAATGTAATTATAATCATAAATTCTTATATTAGGTTGAGGAAAGGTGTCAAGTACATGAGCTCCTCTTTATATTAGTATAGTATATAAAGTTCCTTATGTTCCTTACTGAACATACTGCCCAACATTTGCAATTTGAAAGAGAAGAAGTTTAATGTGGTTTAGGTTTAAGGGGATTTAGTCCATGGTCAGCCATCTCCAAGGTAGAAACATCACGGCAGAAGTGTGGTGGACAAAGCTGCTTAGTTCACAGTGGCCGGGAAGCAGAGCAGGGTAGAGGTGCCCAACTGGAAGCACAAGGGCCCAGACATAGACCCTGAGACCACACCTCTGGATTCCACCCAGACACACCAAGAAGTGAGCTCCACCCGTCCAGAGAGCAGATCCCAAATCCACTTGAGTGGAAACCACCTTAGCCGCCAGCTTCCCTCGATAATGTAGGAAAGGAATATAATAAGCCAAGAGCGGAAAACATTAAATATGAAACAGAGAATACCAATGAAACAAAATGCTGTTTTTTAATTAATAAAATTGATAAACCTCCAGCAAGACTGACAAAAATAAAGAGAGGGAATAAATCACCCATATCGGGATGGAAATCACAGCTGTTATTACCAATACTTCAGTCACTAAAATGATAGTCAAAATTACTGCAAAAACCTTCATGTAAAAAAAAAATGCATCAACTCAGGAGAAATGTACCAAGTTTCCAAAAATTGCAATTGCTTAAATGCAAATAAGATGAAATAGATGATGTGAGTAGTCCTGTAGCCACGAAAGAAATTGAAACCATGTTTTAAAAGTGTTAACATCACCAGTCCTGGATGATTTCACTTAAACATTCTACCAAACATGGAAGAGAATACGGCTCAACTGTTCTTTGACAAGGCTCAAAAACTATTCGCTAACGGAAGGAAAATCTTAGTAATAAATGGTGCTGAAGCACTTGAATACATAAGACGTTTGACTTTTTAAAAAGTGTGTACATAAATTTAAAAAAAATTATTGTGCTAAAAGACACATTGCCATTAGTCTCTTTCAGAATACTACTCATCACTTTGAACACCCTCATACCATCATTCTTACACTTTCTGAAGCAGTTCTGGAAGGCCTATATTGTGAGTGTCTTTACTCGTATTGTGGTGGCTGCCTTCGTGTCTTGAATCAATTTGCATTTTTCACCTTTCAAGGTCACTCAGACATTGAGAAAGAACCAGCAGTTGCATGGTGCTAGATCAATGAGTAAGGTAAGTGAGAAGGGCAAGTCATAATATTTTTACCAGCCTGCCTTTCTGTTGAATGGCACTCCGCAGCAGCATTCACCACATTTTTTGGTCACACTTCACAAAAACCTCATGAAAATTTAAGACTTGCTTTGCCAAATGCTTTATTTAGAGGATGAAAAGGCAAGGGTCAGTGTGATAAATGGTTACAAAGTACATATCTGACAAAGACTAGTATCTTGAATATAGAAAGGTCTCTCAAAACAACAGTTAAAAATGGAATTAATTGGGCAAAAGAACAAATATTTCAACAGACATTATACTAAAATAAATTATGAAAAGGCCTTCTACACAGCCAGCTGTTAGCGAAATGCAAATTAATAATAATCTGACCCTACAATCATAATGACGAAAAGTAAAAATAGTGACATCAAATGCTGGTGTGGATGTGAAGAAATTAGATCAGTCATGCTTTTCTGTTTAGAATATAAAATGACACAGCCAATTCCAAAAATAGTTTGGTGTGCAATTACTGTACAATCCAGCCAGACTACTTATCCCAGAGAAATAGAAATGTATGTTCACACCGAAATCTCTATGAAAGTATTGATTGCATACATTTACTTACAATAACCCTAAAATGAAAACAACCTAGATTTTCTTTGAAAAGTAAAGGATTAAAAAACTGTGGTGTATCCCTGGAAAGAAACTATTGAAACATATAACAAATATATAAATTTATTGAAACATACAACAAATTACATAAACATTTATCTGCATTTATAATCCTGCTCATCTAACTTTTTAAATAACAGAACTACAGAGACACAGACGAGAACAGTGATTTCCTAGAGATAAGAATGTGATAAAATCTCATACAACTAAATGCACACACTGTGCTAATATGTTTGTTGTAATATACTATATTTTGTGAGATGCTTTCATTGAGGGAAATTAGGTAAAGGGAAGACCAGTCCTCCCTGTATTGTTTCTTACAATTGCACATAGTTGTACAATTGTCTTAAAGTAAAAAGTTCAGTTAAAAATGCATGAAGTAAAAAATGATCAAGAGGTATTGTGTGTGTGTATATATATTCCCAATTCCCTCAAATGAACATAATTATTATATATCACAACATATATTACAAGTAAAAAATACAGTGAGACTAGCTTTTGTGCCCCACTAGCCTGGCAGAGCTTTCACCCTGGATCTGGTGCTGAGATATTAAGAGTCCTGTTTCTTTTTCTTTTTCTTTTTTCTTTCTTTTTTCTTTTTTTTTTTTTTTTTTTTTTTC
>NW_022900926.1:10782670-10784681 GCF_012274545.1 Fukomys damarensis | reverse complement strand
TTTTTTTGGTACCAGGGATCAAACTCGGGTCCCTGCGCTTGCAAAGCAGGCACCAGAACCACTGAGCTAAGTCTCGGCCCACTTGAGAGTCCTGTTTCTACTCACTGTGTCTTTTGAACGTGTGTGTGTGTCTTTGCTGTTTATCAACTGAATAGAAAACCTAAGGGAAATTAATTTAAGGAGGAGGAAGAGCTCTCATTTTCTGTCTTCATAAATCTGGATCCGACGTGAGCAAGGTGACCTCACCTACCTTTCCAAATCTCTTTCTGTTTGTAACCACCAAAAGGTGTGAGGCCACCCTTAATTGCTTTGACTTCCTTAATTCCTATTTACTTTTTCTTCCAGTACTATTGATAATGTCCTTCTTGAAATCATTAAAGCCTCCAAAATTACATCTATTTTTAAGAAAAAAAATTGCACTGTAGAGTAACATCACATTTGTAAAATATAATCAAAATAATTTAAGAAAATAATCTTTTCAAAGGAAAATTCAGACTGAGGGTTTATCTCAGTGATAGAGTACTTGTCTAACATGTACACGGCTGTGCATTAAATCCCCGCACTGTAATAAACAGTTTCTAGAAAGCAAAAGCTAATCTGCCATGAAAGGAAGTAGGTCATTGGTTGCTGGGGGCATGAGGAGATTCAATAATTCCAAATGTACGGATTTCAAAGGAGTATGAGAAAGTCTTTTGGTGTGTTGGACATGTTTCTTATCTTGATTGTGGAAATAGTTTTGTAAGTCAATTCATGTAACAAAATTTATCAAATGTTGCACTATAAATCTATGTGGTTAACTTCACCTTAATAAAGCTATTTTACCTAGTCAGTTTACACAAAAGAGGACAGGAAATGAACAAAACACCCAGAAGAAACAAGTGGATAACAACCAGCAAAAGTCAATTAAATTATCTATATCAATAATTATATAAATGTTAAGAGACTAGGCACATCAATTAAAAAGCAAAGATTGTCAGACTGGGTAAAAAAAAAAAAAGCAAGAGCTACTGTATGCTGTCTGCAAGAGGACAACTTTAAATATTCAAAGAAAGTGAGGTGAAAAGTAAATGGATGGAAAAGCATATTCCATGAAAAGAATAAGAAGCCTGGCATGATTATGTTAATATCAGATAAAACAGACCAAAATACATACATATGAATGCACAAAACCACTTTATTTATAATAAACAAAGCATGCCATTAATAGTACAATGAAAAATAATAAATTCATTCAATAAAATATTCATAAGAACAACGAACAACTACAACATTGTATAAACACAAATAATAAAATACATTACTGTAAGAAATAACCTAGATGAATGTCACAGATATAAGTATATGAACTATATTATTTCATTTATATAAAACTCAAAAAGAGGCAAAAATATACGATAATATATATATTTACACTAACATCCATCAAGTTGTACACATGTATATTTTACCTTCAATAAAATTTTTGACTATAAGATCTTAAAAATAAAGCCTCAACAATTCTATAGTATTTTGGATAGATTAGAGAGAATTGATTACTGGAAGTTTGGTCCAGAGAAGAACATTGGGTAGAGAGAGGCTAAGAATGGTAGCTGAGGTATAGGGAATTAGTAGCAGTTGATTTATTGTTTTTCCTAGTGAGCCAGCAGTTAAACTGCTCTTCTAATGTTTTTAAAAAATAAACGAATGTCAACTATGCATATGTACCCAGTTTCTCCACTAATCAGATCAACATTGCAGCAAGAATAAAAATAAATAAATAAACAAACAAATAAAAACATGCACCAAAGGGTAGCATCAAAAGCAAATATTTATTAAGTATTTATTAAAAACAAAAATTCTTGTTGTGGTACCTGGGACCATTTTTATTTTATTAACATCTTAATCATCATCTGGAAAGAGAACGTTCTAGAGTAATATCATTAAATGTAGCTCTCTGGATATTATTCTTTTCTTTGTTTTGTTTTGTTTTTAATGGAATGTGCTGAATGTCTATAATTTTGTTCAGATGACT
>NW_022900926.1:10748744-10782451 GCF_012274545.1 Fukomys damarensis | reverse complement strand
CGTAACTCATCATACTAAATATGTAAGGTCATATCTACGTGGGTTTGATTACAAAAACTAATAAAGTATTTTCTAAATAATGAAAAAAAGAATAAGATAAGACTATAAGAGCAAGAAGCAATTTAAATATGTTCGGGGACCATTTTCATCTCCAGAATTAAGGATTATTTTAATGTTACATCATTGCCTTTTCTCTTTTACTTTCCTTTTTAGTTTTATTTTAGGGTTCCCTATTTTTAATGTTCATACAGAGATTTCTTTAACTGAAATACCAAATAGTTTCTTTGGTGCGAAAACTATAATAGTACACAGGATCCTAATGAGATAATTAATAATGTGAAATAGTAAGTAAAGGGCTAAAGGTGTAGGGAATGTGGGAAGGGTGGGGGAAAGGTAATGAGGGAAAGGGTAAAAATATGAGAAACTGAAAAAATGGAAATAAAGTGTTTGTAAATGGGGAGGGGAGGAGGGGGTGAAGGGAGGGCAGGGACAAGGGGAAAAAATGAGAATCAAGACCTATTATGTAAAGGTACAGAATCCCAATGATGAATGTAACTGTATTGTATACCTAGATTGTAGCAATAAACTCAATTAAAAAAAATATTTTTCTCACAGTTCCAAAAGTTGAACAGTTCAAGATTAAGGTGATGGTCAAATTGGTTTCTGATGAGGGCTCTCTTCTTGCCTTCTTGTTGTGTCCTTACATAGTGGAGAAAGATGGAGAAAGATCTTCAGCTTTTTATAAGACCCAGTCCCACCCAGTGCGGGCTCCATCCTAACCTGAACTACCTCCTGAAGACTCTCTCTCCAGATAGAGCCACACTGGGAACACAGTTGGCCCATAGTATGGACGAAGAAATGATTTTTAGGTAATTATTTACAGAATAACTATTTCCCAAAGAATGTGAGATAACTAGTGATTTTGAGTACTTGTAAAACACCTTCATTTCATGTCATTTTGTAATGAAGCTGAATTAAATGTCTTACTGAATGATAGAAAATTAAACTCATCCACTAATGGCATCTGGATCAGCTAGAACATCTGGGTTTGCTGTTGAAAATAATTTGAAACTAGAACTGTTTTGTTTTATATTTCAATCTGGTTTCATCTATTTCACTGGGGAAAGAGCTTAGGCAACAACATCTGTTTCCAAGAGCACTGGGGATGAATGTGCACAGACAAAACTTACAATTGTAAACAGACAAGTCAAGGATGAAAACCCTTTTAGCTTAAAAATGGAATGGTGTACAATAGTAAAAACTAGAGGGAGTTCTGAGCAAGAAAGCTTTCTTTCAAGAACTCACAGAGGGCAGGGAAAATTCTACAAAGAAAAATAATGGCTGGGAATTCTTTTTTTTTTTTTTTAAGAATAAAAGGTCACTATTTCATTTTTACCCTACAGCAAATAGTCAAAATTGAGTGACTATTCAAGTTACTGGTCTTGAAATTCTCAGGTGTGCATTAATTGTCTTGGATTCCAACATAAAATGTATGTCAATAGTGTGAAAAGTATAGTCTCCTGCTTTGATAACTTTTCACTACCAAAGAAAATCCACACTAAAGATTTCATTCTTAACTCGTGCTAAGTATAAGAAGCCTGCAGGCCTGCGGGTAAACTGCTCATTATTAAAATTAGGGCTCCAAAAACCTTTTCTGTCCTTCCAGTGTCATCTACAGCCTTCTGCTCCTTGCTTATTGGATGCTATACTCCCAGGTATGGAGACACATTTAGTTTCCAAGATAGAACTTTTTCTTTTTGTTTGTTTGTTTGTTTTGTTTGTTTTTTTGAGACAGGGTCTTACTATGTAGTTGACAATGACCTGGGACTCACTGTGTAGCCCAGGCTGGTCTTGAACTCACAGAGATCCTCCTGCCTCAGCCTCCCGAGTGTTGGGATTACAGGCATGCACCACCATGCCCGACAAAGCACTTTTTCTATCTATCATTTTATTGTTGATATTTAAAAAGAAAACCTTTCCTGGACCCTTCATAGCAGATTCTCTTCAATCACCTAGACTAGAAGCACATCACATGCCCATGTCCTTATAATAGGAGGTTGAGAAGGGATGTATCTAAACTTCAAAGCCTCATTTTACTAAGAGAAGACATAATGTGTAGTAGCTGTTTAATAACTTTGAGTGAATTAATACTGTCTAAAGAGGTATAGTGATAGTGAGTTACCTATGCTAATAGCTGGATACTCCAGTTTAAGGAGAATACTAACTTCAAACAAAAGACTATTTAGTATGGTGAATGTTATTAGTGAACTTCTAGAGCAGATTGTGGCACTAGTTCAAGACATCTCCTTTTATTTCTCCTGGAAATCATCTCAGAGCTTAAGAAAAGTGAGCAACAAATCACTGTGGTGTTGTCATCCAACCCAGACCCCTGTGCCGGGCAGGTACCTGCTCTACTTCTGAGTTACTCTCCCAGCCCAGCCCAAACAACTTTGATTTATGAAACAAGGAAAAGCTAAATTTTCTAGGCTCTTAAATGCAAGCATTACTGAAAATACAAGGCAGACAAGGATATCAAAATCCATAAGGAGAGACACAAAGGAGCATGCCCACAGAGACGACTTAGGGGCAAGAAAACACCATAGTTTCAGAGATCACAGGAACCAGAGTTACATCTCTTGCAGATAAAAGACACCTACTGAAATGCAAAATCCATTAGCAACAACATTGCTGGACCCTTTCTGGTTGTAAGAAGCAGAGGATGTAAGGCCAAAGGGCAAATTCCAACAAGGGCCCATGTTTTCAAGAAGTGGTCTGTACCAGGGAGAGCAGAGAGCCCTTGTATTGATTAATACACCTAATCCATGCCTGCGGGGAAAAAGAGGCTACATAAACTTACATGTAGAACACCCCAAATACAAGCCTGCCTGGGATGTTGACTAATCTTTCACTACACAGTATTCTCAAAAATAGCTAGTCTAGGGAGAAAATAATATCTGCACATAATGAGTAGTAAAAAAGGAAAGCAATGCATGATCTTGAAAAGATATTAATATTTTAAAAGAAAGAGGAGATAGGAAAAATAAAATAAAAAATACAAGCTGAGCATGGTGGGCATGCCTATAATCCTGCACTTTGGGAGGCTGAGGCAGGAGGATTATAAGTTCGTACCTAGCCTGGGCAATTTAGTGACTCAGTGAAATCATGCCTCAAAATAAAAAAAATAAAGATGATTGGGGATGTATCTCAGTGTGGAGGCCTTGGATTCAATTCCCAGTAGAAAATACACACACACACACACACACACACACACACACACACACAATGGAGCAATGAAAACCATGGAATATTTTTCTATTGATTTACACATTTTTAATTAAACAAAGGGATTGCTTCTGCTTTTTTAAAGCAAGACTACAAGTGCAAGATTTTACCCAAGAGATGGTTAGAAAACTACAGGACAACAAATATATGACATAGGAACACAAGTCAAAAAAACATCATCACAGAAGCAAAGCAATATTGGCAGGAGCACAACGAATAAAAAATATAAGTCACAGTAGATGACCGTGAAATAAACATGAGAAAAATCATATCTACTTCTGTCTTTTTTAATCAATGCTGTAATAAGACTTTTACAACAGCAGCTAGGTTGGGTGATCAGTAGAAGCCTTTTTGAAAATTTGAATCAGAAAAGGAGATTTGACCAAGAATTGCCTTGGTCTCACCCCTAAGGGAGCTGTTTGTAGCTATTCAATTAACTCAGTTTTGCTCTTTTCCTTCTGAAAATGAACTGCAACCTTGAATAGAAGTTAGTTTTTCATAGTACCCTTATTTCTTTTTTTTCTCTTTATTGAGTATATTGGTACATTTTAGGTGTACAGTACAGTTACAGTCATTATTGGGATCTTGTACCTTTACATGACAGGTCTTGATTCTCATTTTTTCCCCTTGTCCCTTCCCTTCCTTCACCCCTTGCTCCCTTCCCTATTTACAAACACTTTATTTCCATTTTTTCATTTTCTCATATTTTTTCTTTTCCCTTATTCCCTTTCCCCTACCCTTCCCACTTTCCCTACACCTTTAGCCCTTTTCTTCCTATTTCACATTGCTAATTATCTTATTAGGATCTTGTGTACTATTATAGTTTTTCACACCAGAGAAACTACTTGATATTTACGCATGTGTGATTTATTTATTTCACTTAGGAGTATTTCTGAGGAAATTATGCTTGTTCAGGAAGAATGAAAAGAAAAAGAAGGCAAAGTCTGCTAAAATAGAGAGAAAAAACACAATCCCTCTCTATGCTATGTATTGAGACACTCACCATTTTTTTTTTTTTTTTTTTTTTTTGGTACCGGGAATTGAACTTGGGTCCTTGCACTTGCAAGGCAGGCCACTGAACCACTGAGCTAAATCCCCAGCTCAAGAGACTCACTTTAGATTCAAAGATACAAGCAGGGTTGAAAATGAAATTATTAAAAAAAAAAGGTACAATCTTCACACAATAAGCAAAAGAGAGCTGAGAGGTTCTGTTAATAATCAGACACAGTGGAATTTAAGATAAAAATTATTACTAAAATTAGGTAATATCATTTTATAACAAAAAGCAAACTATTGAGAAAATAAGAATGTTATGAACATATATGCACCAAACAACAAGCCCCAAAATACCTGAAGGGAAAATTGACAGAATTGAAAATAAAAGTAGGCCAGTCAACACTAATGGTTGGAGGCGCTTGTAGTTCACTCTCTGTAAGGAATAGAATATTTAAACAGCACATGAAGAAGAAAATAGAGGGCCAGGGATTTAGCTCAGTGTTTCTGTTGCCTGCCTTGCAAGCACAAGGTCCCGACTTTGATCCCTGGTACCAAAAAAAAAAAAAAAGAAGAAGAAGATAATAGGGACCTTCAACAACATTGTAAACATGGTCTAATACATTCTGTAGAACACTCAAATTCAGATTGTTCTGTATTCCTTCCTTAACAATTGCACAAGAGATTCAGAATAGGCAAAATAGTATTTTTTAAAAAGCATACAGAGTTAGAAGACTTAGCATTTTATGATTTCAGAATGTTCTTCAATAATTAAAATTGTGTGGTTCTGGTACAAAGAGAAATCAATGACATAGATGTGCGATTCCAGAAATAAACCTTCTTGTTTAGGATCAAGCCAATTTTTGACAAGCATGACAAGATTAACTCAATGGGAAAAATAATAGTCTTTTCAACTGTAGTCAAGTAACTCGGTCACTGGACATGCAAATGCTAAAAAATAGAACTGGATCTTGCCTCAGAATACATACAAAAATGATCTCAAATGAATAAATGAATAACCCTATGTATAAGGGTTACCATTATAAAATTGTTAGAAAAATATGTGAGTTCTCATGTCCTCATATTAGATGACATTTTGATATGACATCCAAAAACACACTCAAAGGAAAAAAATAGAAATTGGACTTCATCAAAATTAAGAATATTTGTGCTTCAACTATCAAGCAAGAAACCCATTTCGCGGTCCCCCTTCTGTCTCTCTTAAACAAACGCTTTCTTTCCCTCAATAAATTTTTCCTACTCTTAACCTCCATTGTTCCTAGAATTCATTCTTTGATTTTAGAGAAGAAGAACTCATGTTTCAGATACCTAGTAGGTTTGGGAGTTACATCTCTTCCCCCTATATCATTTTGGAGGTCTTCCACCAAGATTACTGGTCAGACAGAAGAGTTTTCTTTCATAGGTTCTAACTTTGGTCTTTTCTACTTCATAGATTGCAACTTTTGTTTCACATGCTCTCAACATTTGTTTCATAGATTCTGGTTTTTGTTTCATAAATTCTGGCCTCTGTTTCAGCTTTTGTTTCAAAAGTGTCTTAATTTTAAGTTGTGTGTTTTAAATGTTTGCAAATTTCTAGTTTTTCTTATGCATCAAGTTTTGTTAAAATTGCATTTGGACTTGGTTGCTCCAAAATGCTGTAAAATGGGTGTCTTATGAAATCATCTCAGATAAAGACAGCTTTCAGGCTTTTATCTGTCCCTTATAGAATTGTAAACAAATGGTGGTTAAGCTGCCAGCTAGAAGGCAATTACTAAAGTAAAAGTGGCAGCTGCCACTCTCAAAGCAGAGGACAGTTTTCTCCCATTTCCTTCTTGTGATTCCCCACTCCCATTGATGCCAATGGCAGGTGGAATGTTGACCAGATAGGCATTAGGTTCCTTTTGGAGACAGATCTCTGATTGCATGGAACTAGTGGAAACTGAGGTGACTACTGAGGGGTCATGACCAGAGCTACTCTTTGGCAGATATCCAAAGGTCCCTCAGAAGAAACTACCTCCTGACAACCCATCTGGGTAATCCGCAGAAAATCTCCACATCTAGTCCTATCTGGACTCCTCCGTGAGGTGAAAGGGGAACTCTCAGTGATCATCAGGTATCCTCTGTCTCAGAGTGATCTGAAATGATGCCATCAGAGCCCTTTCTTAAGCCTCTGCTAAGAGTTGAACTACAGATTTGGACTGCTTTCTCTACTCCTAGTAAGACAGACCTCTAGACAAATATAAAAATCAAATCTTTCATGTATTAAAAACTACCAAGCCTTCTCCCCTCTCCCCTCAGGCATGATCTTCATCATTTATGTGTGTAGTGGAGAAAAATGCCTTTTCTGATAGGTTATGGACTTTGGAACATTGACTGTGGACTTATAAAATGCTATATGGTGATGTTTTGGATGTTTAACCAGCTTGAGCTTTATTTGGGCTTTTTCTTTCTTCTAGTAAGTTAAAGACTCCCCTTAAACTTTTATCTAACTTGTTGGGAGTTCATTTGAGAATTCCTTATAGTCAGACCACTCCTCCGTCCAGAAAGTCAGACTAAGAGACTAAAACAACTCACAACAACTGTTTTGTCTTACACTAGGGAAAACAGCAGTCAGTAACTTGCATTTGTATTTTTACATGCTAACTAAAATATGGGGCTGCTTTGGTCAACCTTTCTCTTCCTTCATGTGTGTGCATAAGAAGTCAATAAAGGTGCCTTTGCTATGTAGATTGTGGCTGCTAAGGAGGACCTTTGAACTTCAAACACTTAGTGAATTTAAAATGGACCTTGAAGGAGTAGCCTTGTCTTGGTGCTATAAAAGTTGCCTAAATGACTGGATAGACCACAGAAATTTCTCAGAGCTTTCTCTGCCCTAGGGCCCAGGGCAGAATCTCTTACTTAGCATCTCTGGTGGCAATTTCTTTTGCAGGAAAAGTGCCCTATTTTCCTCTCTCTTTCAAGTAACTACAAAGTAGTGGCTTGAATTTCTTGGTTTTCTAGCAATACTTCTCTCACATGATTGTCCTAGCTGAAGTCAATTGTCACTTGTGCTTTGAGAATACTTACTGGAGTAAGGATATGAGTTACCTGAGGAAGATAGGATTTCATGTGGTAAAGGGTAGAGAGCCCAGTCCAGTTTTATTTTCTGGGGTCTCTCTCCAGATGGTAGCTACCTACCTAGAGTAGAATAAACCTTGGGGGACACCCTAAGGGGCATAGAAATCAAGCAGAGACTTATGGGGCACCATATTTGTGTCTCTTGTTTCAGATTAGGAACCCCATATCTGAACCTCTCACTCCTTTTGAATATATTAAGGAGCAGTTAGTATTTCTCTACACCCTCGCATGGGTGCCTACCACCTAAAGCCAAGTACACAGAGAAAAGCACTATGATGCTATCTCACAATTAGAATTATACTGCAAAAGGGAGAAAATGGTCAAAATCATTTTATGTTGAGATTTTCTTTACATTAAGAAGTAATTCTTGCTTGTGTTCAAGTGTAAATGTAATGAGAGACACCTCACCCTTAAGATTTTCAGTACCTCTAAACCTGAAGCTACTCCTCGCCCTTCAGAACCTGAGAACAAAGTTTCTAAGACAACATTAAACCTTGACCACCAGGTGCTGAGGATGGAATATCTAGTCAGTCATAGTGAAAACCTTCATGAGGCTGTATCCATCCTTAGTTCAGGTCCCTCAAAGACAATATCCCTTGCAGGACATAAATGGAAAATATGGGAATATCTGTGTTCATGGCCCTTTTTCTCAATGATCTAAGACAGATTTAATGAAACATAATAAAGTTTTTGGATGACACTGATATGTACATTGAAGTTTTTAGAGGACTTACTCAGACCTATGAACTAGATTAGAAAGATGTAACACTGCTCTTAAATCAAATGTTGGTTTTTAATGTGAAATAAGTAGTATTACATTTAGAGACAGCTATTGTCTTAATTTTGAAAGCTCAAAAGACAGGCAGCCAGGGGAATAACTGGTTTCTACCAGAACACAAGCAGTTCCTGTACAGGTCCCCTACTGGCCTGCCAATCAGATGGGAAATTAAAATAGCAGACATTTTCAGGCATATATTCTTAATAGTCTAAGAAACTTGAGAACTAAGCCCTTCAATTATTTTAAATTGTCAACTATTTATCAGAAGGAGATGAGCACATCCCTAGATCCTGATTTGATGAAAGGAAATACAATAGATTTTCCCAAGTCAGTCTTGCAGTATGTAGATGGTACAGTGTTATACACATCCTCAGAAGAGCTTTCTATCTAAGACAATACTGTGTTCGTCTGAATTTTCTAACAGACAGAGGTCATAATGTTTATAGGTTTAAGAAACAACTTTGCAGCCTTGAGGTAAAATATGTAAAACTTATTATATCTATGGGAACCCAAAGACTGGGGAAGAAAGAATTAAACCAATTCTTTCCTCTCCACAGTCCAAGACCCTGAAGCCACTAAGGAGATTTCTAGAAATTACAGGCTCTTGTCACCTTTAGATGGCAAGATATAGTGAGTGACCCATCACCCTATAGAAAAACCCAAAAGGCAGCCATGTTTTAACCTGGGAGCCTGGTTCCCAGACTGCATTCCAGAAGCTCAGATAATGACTTTGAAGTGCCTACCTACAGGACACCGTTTCAGTTTTTATGTTAATAAAAGGTGAGACATGGCTTTGGGAGTGTTTCTATAAGATCAGAGAGCTGCTCAACAGCCTGTAACATATTTAAATCATAAATTAGATATTATATATTCAAAACAATTTATTTAAAAAGAGGGGCCAGGAATTTGACTCAGTGGTTGCTGCCTGCCTTGGAAGCACAAGGGCCCAAGTCTGATCCCTGGTACCAAAATAATAATAATAATAATAATAATAATAATAATAATAATAATAATAATAATAATAATAATAATTTTTTAAAAAGAAAAGCCCTAAACAATATACTTAAAATACTTTCATTCCTTTCAAGAGGCAAAAGGCAGCCATTCAGGTCCTGTGATTATTGGTTTGATTTTCTGCTGGCAATGCAATTGGTCAATCACAGCTTTTGTCTCAAGAGATGTTTTACTAAGGATTGCAGATACACCATAAAAAAGCTCCTGTCTTAAATGTTTATCTATACCTGAGATGGTTTTAAGATTTAGTTCTCATGCCATACTTAAAGGCACTCTTCTTGTTCCTTCTCCACTGCGATACTCCTGCCTCAGCTACTCAAGTGCTAGGATTACAGGCATGTGCCACCATACCCAGCATCAAGAATATTTAATTCAAGGCACTTCCCTCCTCTGTGGCTGCTGGATTTCAAGACAAAGCTTTCCTAGAACCTTTCTAGAGTAAAACTGACCTTCGCTTATTTCTGGGCCATATAGAAAATTGGTCTAAGCTTAACCCTGAAATTCTCAAAGCCTGTGTAGCTCGATAGTCCAGTGAAACAAACCGTCAGTTTAGGCCCATCTTCAAACTGTTTTTTTATTTCACAGGTATAGAGGTTTTTATTCCTTTTGATTATAAGATATCTCTGTTAATTGACCTAGAAAGTTCTAATTAGTCTTTTATAATTATAAACCTAAAAATTATAAAAGTCATTGTAATTCAACTTGGCCAAAGCACCTGAGTGCACTCTGGTTTATAAAAAGTTGTGTTATGTCTGTGTGTGTGTGTGTGTGTGTGTGTGTGTGTGTGTCTGTCTGTCTGTCAAATTTATTACAACACATACAACTGTTTTGTTTGTGCTTTTTTTTCTTTTGGAATTTTGGATTTTTAAAGATGTTTGCTTGTAACTCAGGTTGGCTTATAGATCAATGTCACTAAAGACACGCTTCCTGCAGATTGCCAGATGACACAAATAATATCAACTGGTTTCACAAATACAGTATGTATTGTTTATATATAAGATCTCGGGAATCTTTCATTAATCAGAATGTGATGTTATGATCTGACTTTTATAGGTCACCTAAAAATTTGTTAAGATAATTAAATAAAGACTCTTGGGCTTAGGAAAACTACTGGCCAGGACTCTTCTTGGTAAATAAAGAAGCAACTACCTGGAAAATATTCATTCCAGCCTTTGTTAACAAAGGGGAGCCCAATAATTTCCATAGCCTTGTGGAAAACACATTGCTAAACATATTATTATGATATATATACATTGGTCACGGCCAAACAGTTAGGTTTTCTATGGGAAAACAATAAGGTTTTATTTAAAATTCTCTTGGCATGCCTGCAATTCCAGCACTCAGGAGGCTGAGGCAGGAGGACTGCTGCGAGTTCAAGACCAGCCTGGGCTACACAGTGAGTTCCAGAGCGGACTGAACTACATCGTGAGACCCTGTCTCAAAAAAACAAAACAAAGATAAATAAATAAAATGTCTTGGTACAAAACAAAATTAAAGGACAGAGGGTTTCATGTAACTGACACTCACTGTTATTTCACGGTATATATATTCATGCCTTCTGGGTGTACAAGTCTTCTAGGACGTTGTTCATGGTAATGACCTTTTTGACTCAAGTATCTGCCTTGCTCTTGCACTCCAGCTACTTGTGATAAGAGATACATATTGTGCCAACATGAGATAACCAGTCACATAATAGTTTTCTTAAAAACTTATGGGATGTATATTATGTGTCACCACACTTAGGGATGCTCGGTTGCCAGTTGAAACAATGCCACACACTAAAATTAGAGGTTAGACATTATGAACTACTATGGTACATTTATAGGCCATTGTGTGTCGTCTTCTTAGATGGCATCCTACTAAAGGATAACAAATAAGAGTTTTCATTATGTCATTTAATGTCTTGTGATCAGATGGAGGTGTTTGACTGAAAGACTATTTCATACTAAGATGAAGATGTAAATATTACAAAGAAAATGTTATCATGATTGTCACACTAAAATACTATGTGTGGCTCTTGATCTTAAGTTTTTCTATAATATATAACTGTTGTCTGTTAACATTGTGCAGAGATTCAACTACTAGAAAACCACGGTTAATAAGAAATAGCAGCCCCTGTTGTGCTTTATATTTCAAAGCCCTTAATGGCCAGACAAAATTGTAAGAGTTAAGCTACTAATGTCACTGATTTTTAATGTTCAACAACTAAAGTTTGGAAACCAAAACTAGAAAGGTAACTGGGCTATGAGGACAGCCAGTATTTTGGTCCTGGCCCCTCAAGGCCTACAAGATCCATGACACAAAGGAACCTTTCCTACAGGATCCTACATGTTTGTTAAGTCACTCAACCTCCTGAGCAGGGAGATTGCTGAGCACCAGAAGGTAAATGTACTGTGTGCCACAGGAGTGTCACAAAGAGGGAAAAGTTTTCCATGCTTTCACTGAAAGCAACATGGTCAAGCAAGGCCCTGACAGCTGACACTGACAGAGGAGCTGAGAGGCTGTTTGCATTGCATGGTTCCAAAATAATTCCTGAAGAGACTTAACTCACCTTGATAGATAGCAGGAGGTTCATGTTGATTGACACAAGTGTCACTTTAACTTGATCTTAAAAACCCAGCAGAGAAGAATAACCAAAAGAGGTGTAAAATAATACCGTAGTAATAAAGCTCGATAAAAAAAGGGGCTCCAGTCACTGTCCCTTTCTGGCAGTTTTCAGCTGTACCAGTAGCTAACCATAATTATGGATCATTAGGAAAAAATTTATAAGATCTCAGCTAGAGTTTTATATTTCTTAGCAAAATTTGTTCTTCAAATTGTCTTTTATCTTACCGCTGGAACTAGAGAGACTTCTAAGACCAGCAGGTTCAATCACTATTGCAATTTCTAAGTGTGACTTTCTCCCCAACCCTTTCATTCTAGTGTGCTCATGCTTAGATTATGCATACTATAATTTCTTTAAAGTTTTGTTTATTCTTGCCTAGAGGCTGCCAAACTCCCAGCAGTCATACAAATAGAACTAATGACAAACGTGCTAGTCTTCTTTTACTGGGATCCACCGAATCAACCTTGTAAACAGCTCATAACTGCTAAACTATACAATACGACCTCTATGTTGGAATCTGAAGTCGCCTGGACCTTCTCCTCTTATCTCCTTATCCTCTTTGTGGGCTATATTCGTAGCAATCCGGCTGACCTTATAATTTGGCCCATGAATTCTTAATTGTTTCTTTGACTTTGTCTCCAGACTTAAAAGCTATGCAGCACCAAGATGACAGTGCTAGGCACCTACCAAAGCCCTTTAGATAGACCCTCTGTATAGTAACTCTAACTGCAGATCACAATGACAACCTCTTCAGCTGGAAGTAGCCAGAGTTCTCTCCCCTTTGCCCCCTCATAGCCATTAGGGGTACTTCTTCTGAAGGGGGACTAATGCAGATAGGTAAGTTAGTTAGGTATCCTGTAGGCAGTTTGACAGGGCCACCCTCAAGGAGCCAACACAGCAAAGAGCCAACCTGGAGGACAATCACGACACATTCACTGAAGGCCAGAATTGTAAAAGGAGAGAAATTACTATACCCTTGTGCTTCCCTTGAGGATGAATATCAGTGAGTGATATTCTAAATAAGTATCAATCACCTGGGTGAGGGGCCAAGGTCTTAACCCAACCTTGCCAGGAAATATCCTGACCCCCACCCTTACTGAAAATCCTTGTACACTTGCTACGTGACTTGCTCCCCCATTTGATCCCCACTTTATCAATATCACCTGGGTGACTGTACTTGTAATCTTATTGGTTGGTCATAGTTTTGCCCCACCTCATGCCCACCTTGTAATTTTCCATTGGGTCTTATTGTTTCGTTCTACTTTGTACTTGCCTTACCACATGGCTTTGCTGCATAAAACATTTTGGAGAAGTGAGGTGAGTGGCCAACCCACTTTCTGATCGCCCTTCTATCTCTCTTAGACAGAAGCTTTCTTTCCCTCAAGAAAATTTTCCTACTCTTAAAAGAAAAGAATGCTATCGAGAAAATTGAAAGGTTCTAGAACCTAGCATGCATGAGTAACTCCTGCCATTCTGATAGCCTGTGAGGTCCAGGGGCTTGGCTATGGTGTATGTCATTGATTCCTACCCTAGCTGTATCATCAAGGTTTCTGGGAAAGGAGGGGGTGTTCTGGAAGGGAAGTTTTTTGAACAATTAGTTTATAGCCAAGTTTTATTTTCTGTATGCTCTCTGAAGCCCTCGATTCTACACTGTTTTTAAAAACTGGCATCGAGCCCTATAAAATATTCTGTGTGAGCCAGACACAGATGATGTTTCTGCACTTGAGGGCTGGTTTTAATCAAGTTTCACCTCTGCTAGCCAGCTAATATCAATTTCAAATGTCCCATCCATCTAGGAATAAGAACAGGAGTCACTGCTAAATTTCTTAGAGGCGTCTGAGCCAAGCTGCTCATAAATGGAACTCAAGTCACTTCTTCAAAGGCTTCCCTTCCTTCCTTTCCTGGCCCCAAGGACAGAGCGGGCAATAGCTACAGGGGTCAGCATGAATCTCTCGGTGGTGACAGCCACTCTCATGCTTGCACTGTCTTCCAGGCCTTCCTCTTTTGGCTAAGGCCCTGCCACGGCCTGTGTGATGGACTGGCTGAAGACAGCGCAAAAGGGTTCAGTGGGCAGCCTGATGTCCCTTGGGTGGCAAAAAGAAATTCACTTCTTGTTTGTTTCTCAGACACTGAATAATTTTTCTTGTTAAAAAGGGTAGGCCCTCCACTTCTCCAAAGTGATTTTATTTCTGTATGTCTTGTTACGTTCAGGGGTGTTGGTAAAATGTGAAAAGAGACTGAAACACTACAGGGGCAGAACTAGGGGAACGTTCCTGTTTTCAGCGTGGCTTTGGGCCAGACCTTCAGGGGTCACTTATCTAGGCCTCTGCCTACAGTTTGTGTGCTTGAATAAATTTTGAATTGCTGAGTAACTTTTTATTGAAAAAGGCAAAGAAGCAAACAAATTCACTTTTTCACATTGGATCATAAAAGACACGTAAGACAAAATTATCCATAACAGTGTATAACAGCAGAGTGGCCAAAATTATACAAGATGAATATCACTAAAGAGAAAGCAGATTTTGACTCCTAAGACCAGCCAGGTTGAAATCTGGCCCCAAATATTAAATATCACAAAGAAGTTCAGTTTGTAATGCTATAGGGTCCACTTCCCAGTAGATATATTATGAATGCTTATAAATCAAGCAATATAACCACAATCAGAAGAGAGCCAGAAGATAGACACAGAAATAGATAGAAACACACTAGAGGCAGACAGCTGTAGTGTATCTCGCTGAGACTGCGCTGGATACAGTGGTCCAGACGCAGGTCACAATATAGAAATAAATGCTAAAAGCCTGACTGTGGTTTGTATTCTGTGAGGTTGCATGTGGTGAAGGCATCCTCACGCAAGCGGGACAACCTCTAGGAGAGGGTAAGTCCTTAGGTCCCTGGAGTGACCCTCGAAGGTGATTCTGGCGGGGCTCCTTGAGTTCCCCTGAGAGGATTGTTGCAAACCTGGAGGGACTCACCCAGCTGTCTCTGGCCAGGTTCAGGACAGAATCACTTTCTTGCTCCTGCCCATAATTCCTTCCATTGTCATCTACCACCCTGGGACACAGCGCAGCACTTAGCTGGTGCCGGCCCCAGAACTGTGGAAGGCAGGATGAGTACCTGTCTTTGTTGTTGTCCTGTTTATCAGTTTCACAATTTTTGATTGCTCACTTAGCATCTTCCAGAGATGAGCCCATGGTTGAGTCTGGCAGTTAGAAATGCCTTGGTTTAAATAGGCTTCCAGCATTTTAATCCTCTATACATATCATTTCTATTGAGGTTTGAAGTGTCCCGTCTTTGCCCACTGGAAGCATTTCCAAGTTGGTTCCTGTGTCCTTTGCTATGACAACAGTGCCTACACTACCTTCTTCAGTTTCTCACACAACAAGGTGCCTCCACCTCCTTTTAGTCATTTCTCGCTCCAGGACAAGAATCAGTCTTTTATTTAGAAATAATAATCTGGGTCGTAGAAGTGCTCAAAAGAATATGTATACTAAAAATAACTTATAAATTTAAAAAAGAATCTTCAATTCAATTTAGAAGTGTAGGAATTTCACTGAACATTTTCAGTCTCATACTTTTGTGTGTTCTTTCCCACAACTAAAAATCTCATTTCCAGTATCAACGTAATTACCCATTTAAAGCACAATAGTCTCAGGGCAGGGGATTTAGCTCAGTGGTGCCACTGCCTGCCTTGTAAGCACAAGATCCCAAGTTCGATCCCTGGTACCCAAAACAAACAAACAAACAAAGCATAGTGATCTCAAGAAACAAAAATATGTGTACTACCACCAAAGACACAATATCTGAACACAGTGCATGATTTCTATTTTTGATTCTTAGTCAACCTAATTTGTTTTAAAGTCAGTTGAAATAATTCCACTTTTGTGTGGTTACCCCACCAACTTGATGTACTTTTGTGTTCCTTTATTTTATTTTGCTTTCAGACTTTACTCATGACTTTTAAATTTTTATTTTGTTTCATAATTATATAATATATTTACATTGTTTCAAAATGAACTCTACAAAATAAGGCATATTTTTGAAAATATTTTTTATTTGTATCCTTTTTTTTGGCATCCTGGGGATTGAATGCAGGGACTTTGGACTGAGGTACATCGCCAGCCCTTTTTCATTTTATTTTTTATTTTGATATAATGACTAAGTCATTAAATTGCCTCAGCCACTAAATTATGGCTGGGATGAAGCGCTTGATTCTCTCGCCTCAGCCTCCTCGAGTGCTAGGATTACAGGTGTGTGCCACCACTCCCAGCTACTTTATGAATTTTAGTACGACTTCAGGAGCTTTAGCCTGGACTTTGGTCCCACATGATTCCCATTGGTTCTGTGAGCTACTCAAATCTTTTTCATAAGCTCTAAAATTGGCTCTGTTTCCTGTAACCAAGAACTTTGATGCCGGGAAAATGGCTATTGCACGAGCAAAAAACTCCATTGGATCTGATCTTCCTTAGGACTAGCTCCACAAGGATAAAAATCTTAGGGAGTCTAACATTTGAGAGTGTTTAAGGTTTCTATGGCAATTTTCCCGCTCTCCTACTTTGCTCTACATTCATGAAACTAAAGGAGAACACAGAAATGATTTACCATGGCAGGGGGGTATATTTCATGAAGATACCTGATCACTACCTGTAGTCAGGAGAAAGGCTGTAATGAGAAAGGCACAGCTCTTCCCCTGTATGCTCAGTTGATACACAGCCCCGAGACCTTCTGTCCTTCCCAAGGCCTATTCATGGTTTTGCTCTGCAGGAAGGTTGAGAAGCTTATGTTCATCCAGAACCTCTGCTAACTGTGTTGTGGCCACCAGTGTGGTTTCAGACAGACTACGGAACACACCAGGCAACAGTACCTTCCTCCCATCTAAGTGAAATATCAGTTCTTTTCTTTTCTTCAAGTCCAGGGTAAATTTGAATAGAGTGTTCTTCATAAGGAGTTATGAGAAAGTGCACTTTTCTCATTTGTACTTGAGAATACACAATACCTTGAAAACTGGGCAGTCCAAAACCTGAATTGAATGTAGTAATGAAATAAGGAAGTGGCATATTAAAATGGATTTACCGGCTCCTTTTTCAGGCTGTTTCTTTGCACATTTCTCGGTATTTCCAATTGTGGTGTATTCTTCGCTTGTCCTTTGGTTGCAGACATGCCTTTTAACCACCATTTCCATCAGCGTACTACTTTCCACACAACTTGAGTTCTTACAGAAGATGGCCAGGATACAGGCTGAATTCCCAGGGCTCTGTAGAATATCTTCCTAGGGGTATTTGTAAGTGTGCACCCCAAATATCGCAAACTCCAATGGATTTTGGAACCACTACTGAGGGGTCACCCTGTAGAGGAACTCCACGGACTGTGAGCACATCAGAACGTGCTGGTCACTTTCCTGCTCCCCCAGAACAAGTCTTGGAAGTGAAGATAACTTATATTTACTCACCAGGTGCCAGGCATCTTTTTGCTGCGTTGTTCTGCAGAATCATCTCAGTCAAGCACTACACTGATCTTTTTTTTTTTTTTCTTTTGAGACAGGGTCTCACTATGTAATTGAGTCTGACCTGGAACTCACTATGTAGCCCAGGCTGGTCTCGGACTCACAGCGATCCTCCTACCTCAGCTTCCCTAGTGCTGGAATTACAGGCGTGCGCCACCACGCCCGACTTACACTGATCTTTTACAATTTGTGTAACCCTGTTGTGCTATTTTATAGGTGAAAAAACTAGGGCACTTAAATATTAAGTGCCTTGCTCGAGATTACACAGCTAGAAAATGAAGGAGCAGGAATCAAAGTTATTACTTATGTGCCCATTTTTCCCTACTACACTTGGTGCCTTCCTACTAGAAAATGATGCCAGATTAGTATGTCCGTCATTGACATGCTTTCATAAAGTATCTTACAAGGTTAGTGAGGCTACAAATTGTATCTCTGCATATGACTTTTATTAGACTTTGTCAAAGGCATGCAATATTTTCATTGGATGATTTGATTTCCACCAGAATCTTTGACTCTTTTCTTGTCATCATGAGCCTAGCTGGATAAGTGAAAAGGAATTTCAAGGCTTTTTTCCTTTAAAATATCAGTATTGCATTGTGCTTTCTGCTTCCTCCTCTCTAAATCAAATCAAATAGTTCAATAAAATGAAGTGAAATGAGTACAATTAAAATATACTTTGGGGCCGGGGATTTAGCTCAGTGGTTCCACCACCTGCCTCACAAGCCCAAGGTCCCAAGTTTGATCCCTGCTGCCAAAAACAAAAAACAAAAAAACAAAATAAAATACACTTCCGACCTACTAGAAATAGTAATAACAGTCTTATTTATATGGGAAAAGAACAATCACTTGAAATCTTTCTTCTATGTCTGCAAACTGAAGAAAAGTTTATTAGGCATTCATCTAATGAGAATTTAATGCTTATGCACCCTTTTTATCTAGCGGCATAAACAGGAAACCCAGAATCAAGTTGCAGTTGATTTATATTTGTAAGACTATTCATGTAACAAAGAACAAAGCAACAGGGCCAGGGATTTAGCTCAGTGATGCTGCTTCCTGCCTTGCAAGCACCTAAGTTCGATCCCTGGTACCAGAAAAAAAAAAGGCAGCAAAGCACCATACAAGAAGCAGCAGGTGAATTTGTGAAATTTTTTTTACACAGTTAATAGTAAGTCTGTGGTGTGGATGCACACATGTACCCATGTCTGCACACTGCTCTGTGTAACAGGCTAGAGACATTGTTCTCCCCGGCTTTTGGAAAATTCATTAGATTCACAGAGCCTTGTGGCTTCTAAAATGATAAACTGCAATTTTAGTTCTTTGGAGATACAGATGTAGTAATCATCAGTCAGTATTACCCATAGTTCAAAGAGACTAGAATTTAGTAAGAGCTTGGTTCAAATTCTCATTCTGTTACTAGTTAATATGATGTGCAAACTATTAAACTTCACTGAGCCTGTTTCTTACCCTGAAAAAAATGGGAGAAACTACCTACCTTGTGAAGAAGTTATAAAGATGAAGTGAGATTAAATATATCATAGTGTGCAGAACTCTGTGTGTCTGTTCTGATCGTCCGCTGTCCTGTGCTCTTGCCTCTCTTAGGAAGGAAGGGTAAGACAGGGAGCTCAAGTCTGGATGGAAAGGTGATTTCTGCTTCAAAGAAGCCTTTGTTTGCAGAACTCAGCAAAGAACTCAGTAAAGCGTAGAGAGGAGGAAGCAGAAGCAAGCACAATACAATACTGATACTTTAAAGGAAAAAGCCTTCAAACTCCTTTTCATTTATCCAGCTGGCTCCTCATGACAAGAAAAGAGTCGAGGATTCTGGTGGAGGAGAAGTGGTGAGAACCCCCCACCCCGTTTAGTCCTGAGCCTCTCTCCGGTGGGAGCTGGCAAGCGTCCTGGGCCCCAGGAAGAAGGGAGGGAGGAGCTTGGGGGCCAGCCTTTTATCTCTATTGAAAATATCCTGTTCATTTGTTATGAGTGCTTTTTCTCTCTCCTGAAAGCATGCTCTAGCGTAACAGGAACTCTGCCTGTATAATTTGGGGGTTGGCACATATTGTTTCCCATGGGTCAGATCCAGCCTTTTGCCTGCTGGGGTAAACAAGGTCTTACAGAAACACATCCACTTCTATTACTGATGTCCTCCTGGTCAGGGGGCTTTTGCCCTACAGCAGCCATCGTTGAAACAGACACTGTGGCCCATGAAGCATGAAATATTCATTACCTGGCTCTTTACAGAAAAGTTGGCCAATGTGGCTCATTCGCTGTTCTAGCAGTAGAACAGTCCTTAGTAGGTGGTGGCACCGAATAATATTAGATGAACAAGAACAACAAAAAAGTGCTCAACAGGGAAGTGAAGCTCTCTTTCAGAATAATAAATCTGCCATCAAGGGGGAAAAAAATTCCAAAATGTAACAAAAATAGATAAAAGGTAACAGGGTAAAATTATTATTTTAATGACAACACACTAATATTTTCATCTAATTAAACAACCCCAAAGGTGAATTTTGGTATATAAACTAGCCATAATAATTGGGGTAATTTGAAATGCCAACCCTCTCTTTCTTTCTTTTTGGTCTTAATTTGTTTAGGGTATGGATAACATACCTGAAGTTTAACTATTAGTACCTTATAGTCCAGGCTGCTGTAACAGAACACTACAGACTGTTGTGCAGACTTTAGCACCCTGTGTAATCTACTAAATTTAATTACTTTTCCACAACATAACTTTTAAAACTAAATAGTTGAAAAAATTTTACTGTTAAATAAAACTCATAAGCAACTTACAAAGTTCTAGAAAAATGAAATAAATGCATATACTTAAAATTTGAATACATATATCTCAGGACAAATTTTGAATATTTGAAAGTATGACTACAGATCACTGATTTAGTAATTATTTTGTTACAGGTATTGGAGGTTTGACAGCAACTTTAGGTATTGGTTATTGTTTGGTTTTGTTTGTTTGATTTGGTATCAGGCATCGAACTCTGGTCCTTACCTTACTCTTGTGAAGTAGGCAGTAGAACCACTGATCTAAATGCCCAGACCTACTTATTAGCTATTAAGTTGTTTGTCTGCATCGCTACATCCAATTACAAAATGAATACAATAGTACTGCTATCACATGATTAAATCACATAGTGCTTGTAAGTCATTTTGCACAGTTCTTGGAACATAAAAGTTGTTACTCTTGCTATTATCAAGAGTCTTATATACTAAATAAAAAATAGCCTCTACTATGTAATTTGAAGCTATTAACCATATTTTATGTGTATTTTAAACACTTTCAAATATGAAGGAATAATTGCATTATCTTTAGCTTTTAAAGAAACAACCGACTCACATTTAGTTCCCATGCTTTTCAGTTTGTGACAGTCAGAAAGCATAGTGCTTTGACTGTTTCTGCAAACCTCAGGATACCGTCCTGGTAGAAAACTCCCTTCAAGCAATATAAGGACTGAACAGAATTTTTAAAGAAAATTGTATTATTAAAGAAGATGCTATGAAATTGGAAACTCACCACAATGTTCAAGCACAGTAGAAAATCAAATTATTATTTTCAAACAGCACAAAAACTTGGAATGGGTGTGTAAAAAGCACTAGTAAAAATAACAGCTCTACACTAAATTTGAATGATGAGAATATTGCATACAATATAATTTAGCCCTTCCAGGAGACAATGTGTTTGCATATAGGCAATTTATATAATTTGCTTTAAAGTTACATTGTATAGCACCATATAAATGCTGCTTGAAACAATTATGTGTGAACATATATATGTATCCATGCACATGTACACGTCTGTTAGTAGCTTACTGAAAAACTTTGTTTTTTCCATATTCTTTTAAGGCAAAAAGTAGGAATTTGTCACTTTGAAGAGCTATTGTTTGTTCATTTTCTCTTAAATCGATTGCAATTTCAAACAGAATGGCAAATGTATAGCGAGATCACAGTCCTTTTCAGTCTCGGAAAGGAGCAAATACGGAGGTGGGGCTCGATAGGGTACGTGAGTCAGAAGGAGCAGTGGGGGTTTTAGACTCTGGTCATTTTCTTGTGTGTGTCCAAGGCAAATCTCACATCTTAGTGCAAGTTTGTTATGCAGATTTGATAGTAACACTGAATATGGAACTTTGGAGGTGAGAGTGAGGATTTCATGAAGACTTAAGTAAAGATGGGTAGATATCCATACATTCTTGTATATACGTGTGTATTTCAGAGATCACAATGTACATTATAAAATATGCAGCTTATTGTATATTAATTACACTTTAATAAATCTATTTTAAATAATACTTCTTCGTTATCCAAAACATAAAAGATATAGTCAAGCAAACTACAACGGATATACAAATTTCATATAAAAATACATGGATCCAGCCGGGGATGTAGCTCAGTGTTGCCGCTGCCTGCCTCACAAGCAGAAGGTCCCGAGTTCAATCCCCAGTACAAAAAAAGAAAAGGATCTTGAACCTATAAAGTCATGATTAATTTTACCTGTAAGTGAAGAAAAATTAAATCTCAGCTAAGAACTTCAGAGTGGCAAAAAAATCTCACAGCTTGGCCACTTCCAGTGACAGGAATGAGGATGAGGAACCACTTTCTCCCATCACTAACAGTCATAAAAAATGATGAAAGCCTACAGAGGGTAGTGAGGCAGATTCTACCAAAATTTCTACCAGAGTGACTAATGCATTTAATTTTGAGCCAGCAATTATTTCCTGGAGACTTTGTTTCACAAATCCCCAGGCTTGAGTTAAACAGCACTCACACCAACATGCAGCACTGTTTCTTTTAGTCCGAATTTGGAATCAGTCCCTGGGGATCTTAAGACACTGGCTCACCAAGCTCTGCTGTGTTTACTCAACTTGCACATGGCTGTAGGAGCAATCAGGGGACGCTGTACTCTGATGAGAAATACTCCTGAAAGTCATGGTTAAAAACATGGATAGCAATGTATTTGACTCATTACTGTTACCAAAATGAGAGAACAATGTATATTTGCTTTGTTGTGTTTACATTCAGCAATAATGAAAAAGTAGTAGAATGAAACAGGGTTATTTGTGAGGAGGGGAACTGTGGTCAACAGAGACAGGAATGGGAATAAAAGTTTTCTTTATATTTCTTTTTAGATTGTTTTTATTTTCAATTAAGTGAATGTACGTCTAATCCAAAAGAGTGAAACGTGTTTTATATTTATTGAGAAGCAAATCAATTGTCTTACGTCAAGGGTTTGTTCTATGAGCTTGTTAGTGCTACAGTTTGGATCTCAGATCTACCCCCTAAGGCCCATGCGTAAAAAGTTTGGTTCCCAGGTGCTGTTGGAAGGGGGGAACTGACACAATCAGACACCACACAGGGACAAAGGACAAGCTCCTGGGACTTAACCTGTCATACAGTAAGAGCATGATTTTTGTGTTCCTCTGAGGCAGTGCTCAGAAAAGAAAACAGATTTAGTACAAGATGCACAGGTATATAAGATTTATGAAATTGGTTTACAAGGCCGCCCCCAGTTCCAGGTGTGGAAGAGCACAGAGAGTCCTTCTGCACACTACAAATGCCCGAAGAATCCAGTCGAAGGCCTGGAGCTCATTGTGGTGCCCTGTGCGAGTCCATATCAGGAGGCCGAAGGGTCTGCACTTGAAGCCAGGAGTTGACGTCCAAGGTGAAAGCGAAGACTGTAGCTTCTCCAAAGAAAACCAAAGCAATGCTCCCTTCTTCCTTTCCCTTTTATACCATTCTGGAGACAGACCTCCCCGGGGTGGGTCTTCCACACCCAGAACTGTGCTGAACCAATCCAGCTGAGCATTATTTACTCAAGGCGACAGGATCAATCCAGCAGGCAGTTAGGGACTTAAATGTGGATTTGTTAAAACTCAGTGACCCTTCACTTGTGCCTACAGATGCATGATAGGCAACTAAAAGCAGAACACAGCTTGATCTTCATTATTACCTTAAAGCTTGGGACAGGTACTTATTCATCTCATTTGCATGTTAATACATTTAGGGGTGTCTTTTCTGAAACTTGGCAAAACAGGATGAATTAGCCCTAAATTTACATAACTTTATCTCCTCACTCTTCAGGACTGAGGACACCAAGAAATAAAATGTACATGTGATTAAAAAAAAAAAATATTCACAAGGACCTTTAACTATCTGGCTTATGGCACCCGAGCACTGTAGTAGTACAGTGCTATTTTTCATCCTTCATTTGAATAAGGAGGACCAATCAGAAGATGCTATTGTCAATCTTTCACTTGCAAATCAAAAGGCATTGTTTATGATCCCTCATTTACATCTGGAGTGAGGCCAAGTGAATTTTTTGATAGGACAAATGTTCCAATTTGCATGAGATGGAGGTCAATCTAGGCATGTATATATTCTTATTGTATTCTTATTGTACAGGCATAAAGATTATTCACAAATCCCACTATATTATTACCACCACCATCATCATCATTACTACTATTCTTGCTATTTGGTATTGCTGGGGATCACACCCAGGCCTCCCACATGCTTGGCACATCCCCTAATACCGAGCTACACCCCCAGCCCCAAACTCTACTTTTTAAAAGAAGGTAATGTGCTCTTTACTGCAAAAGCAATTCACTTATATTAAAGAGTAATGTTTCATAAGATTAAATTTAAAAATAAAGTGTTTTATGTCTTCAACACTAGATTAATCTTGCACTGAGCAAGTCAGCTTTCATGGCAATAGAAAGCAAATGGTTTCACTCAGGGTTTAGATAAAAAAGTGACAACAACAACAAAAAACTCGCATATTCCAAAGGACAAATGTCATCTCTCAGCTAATTTTGTTTTTTAAAGAGATTCCTTCATAAGTAATCGTTATTGAATAGAAATTCTACCAGAGGCTTAACATGCAATCTTCCACTCAACTCAGGATCCTAGAAGACCTCATTTACTTTTCATTCACATCACTTGATTGCCGGGAAGACAGTGTGAAGCTTTTGTTAATCTGAAATTTAAATCAAATCCTTTACGTTTTTTAGCTTAGACTTTAAATCCTCAATGATCATCAAGCAATCAAGGCAGACAGCTAAGGTTGTCTAATGTTCAAGGACTTGTACCAAAATGAAAATTCCAGCTTTCCTAGGGCAAATCAAAACTCCTAGCCAATTGCATAATCTGAATTCTAGGGGGAAACTGACAAAGGATAATGTTTTGCGCTGTCATGGCTCTGATTCTGATAGGAAAGGTGAGCACTGACTGTCCTAGCAAGGCAGATTGCCTCCCTACCTCAATGTAGACCGCAAGTGGATTTCAGACGTGGACAGACAGATTTAGGTTACAGATGCTTATTGCTTTTAAAGAAGTTGAGGGAAAGGAAAGATTTCCATTTTGTTCTCTACCATTTCTTGGATGGAGAAAAGTTCAAGTGGAATTCAGATTGTGGATTATAAAGAAGGTTCATACATCCTCCCTGTCCTGCATCTGGGCTCAGTACACCGTGAGGAAGAGGGCTGCCTATCATTCTGGATAGTTTCTGAAGAGTTCTGCAGCTCAGTATGATATGGCTGTGGTAGAGTTTTACTCATATTTATTTTCCCATGGGACTTGGAAACCAGAGGCACTCAGAGTGGTTAGAAAGAATAAGGGCACCAGGTTCAGTATACCCTACATTCACAGCGGTTAAAGTTCTCATGGCCAATTACTACCTAGACTATAATCGGCTGGCTTTTACCTCTGGAAGATAATTTGTAAGTCCTGGGATTTTCTCAAGTGAAAGGAGCATGTGTGTGGTGGTGATTCAATCAAGGAAGCCTACAAAGCAAGAACCCAAAACAGCCTGGGCACTGAAGCTTGGGTGATTCACCACCCTTGCAGAAGGAGACTGTGTCACGTGTGTGACAATTCCTCAGACAGCCCTGTGTTTCTCTCCCTTTGGCTGAATTTAATTTGTGCCCCTTTGCCACAGTAAAACTACATCACAAGTGTTGCACTTTCGATGCATACTGTGAGTCTTCGTAGTGAATTATACGACTTGAGTTTGGCTGTGTGGGTCTCCACATGTGCAGCCAGCCAGCTGGCCGGAAGTGAGGGTGATCCTGGAAACCCCCAACCACACTTGCTCTCTGAAGCAGAGGCGTCTTCAGAAGCACCGTGCCCCAAGGCTCTTTTGCTTGAGAAAGTCAAAGCGCAATCTTTTCACAGTAAACAGTGTGGCACAGTAAATAACTTGAAGCTTGGGCCACATCTGAGAAGTGCTCTCTTTATCCTCCCACCAGCCAATTTTTTTCAAGAAGCACCCTGAAAGGTGTTCTAGTTTGTCATAAACAAAGCCGACTCACATAGCAAATAGTTTCAGGTGCCCCTTTCCTCACATACCATTACTAAGAGAAACAATAAAATAAAACATTTATAAAAGCTAAGTGCCAGGATTTGGTACTTGCTTTTGTATGTGACCATAGTCCTAGGAGCTGGGCAGTTATTATTTTCCTTTTTTAAAGATGAGGATTTGGGTCACGTGGCTTGTCCAAAATCACATATCCACAAAGGGCAGAAGCCAAGATCTGAACCACCGTGGTCTGTACCCATGACTCAGTCTCTGACTCTTTGCTTCTAGAATATGGTGTTTCCATCATGCCAACAGGTAGGTGGGTTTGGACAATGGAAACCTTCTTGATTTGGGTTCCCCGGGATGCACATCCTCAGAAAACTGAAATGCAAAGAAATACCAAGAAAGGGGTGGAAAGCAAGAAACAGGGAAGTGAGATAGGAAGGGTCAGTTAATTAGCCTACCACCGCTGTAGATTCCGAAACTTGGTCCTGCCGGAGACTCTCAAAGTCTGAATACAGCTGTGCCTCTGAAATATCTTCAGTGGTATCTCCCATACTCTGCAGGGGTGTCTGCACCCCAAATCCCTGCAGACCATCATTGCTTCTCTGGGACTTCGCGTCAAGGGCTCTGGTTGCCACAGAACTCCCTAGGCTGTGAGAGGTGATCCTGCCCACCCAACTGGTGAAGGCACTGAGAAGTTCTGTCCCATATTTCTTGTAATTAAAGCTTTGGCGACACTGAAACTGTCTCTCTGGGCTGCTGGCTACAGCAGCCATGTGCCTCATTGAATTTAAATTAGTTAAAATTAGATAAAATTAAAAAGCCATTACTTCAATCGCATTACCCACATTTCCTGTGCCCCATAACCATATGTGTCTAGGAGCTACAAATTGGATAGTCCAGCTACAAAGCATTCCATCAATGCAGAAAGTAACATATCCCTAGAAAGTGGTTTGATTAAAAAAAATGCATCAAAAATAGTTATACTTTCTGACTTTCCTGATTGTTGATGAAAATAGTCTTTGAACCATCCGTGAGGAAACATCTATGACAAAAGCGATCACAATGGCATTTTTTGTAATAACAAAACCCTCCCATCCACACACACACCTAGAAGCAATGTAAACTCTCAAACTTTGAGGAAGGTCCAATTAAATTATACTTCCATAAGTTGAAATGTTACAGATTCAAAATTATATTTTCAAAGTTGAAGACGTAGGAAAAATGTTTTTGGTATCAGAAAAAGTGATAGAAGTTTTAAAAGCAAATATAACTGTGTATTATAGTCTTTACTGTATTAAAGCATGTATGTTTAAACCCTGTGGTGTTAGGTATTTGTCTTTATATCGTTCACATTTTACTTACCAGTAATGGTATTGCTATTTTGCATACATAAAAATATATTGCACTCATAATTCAGATGCTTTTAACGCCTTTGAAATCTTTGTTTACTTAGCTAAGTCACCAATAACGCTATTGAAGAAACATGATTACAAGTTGAAATGAGAGACAAGTTACAGAAGATGTTTCCCCAGATTCAATTTAGCTTTATCAGAACTGCAGGGACCATTATTCAACCAAGTGCAAATCTCCCCTAGTGTCTTAGGCTGCAGCCCATACAACTTTATCTTGGCCACAAGGTGGTAGCAAGTCTTCTTCCATCAGTACTGGAACTGTTTGTTCACTTAGTTTGTAACACGAACATTCATGGAGAAGGCACTCCATCCTGAGCGAGGCAGGAAGGTGCCAGGATTATGCACACAAGAGTTTAAGAAATCCAGCTGTTCCTATCAGCACGACAGATCTGTACTGGGGCATGATTTGGGCAGCAGTCAGAATTACCCTCTTCCCACTCTTCTGCCCAGCCTGGCCTCCTGGCCATCGGCACGATATACCTCTTTGGGTTATGATACTCATGTAAGTACAGAGAGTTCCAATACAGTATCGTTCTCCTGATGGGCTCAGTGCAATCCCTTCAGTGTTTAGGACCTTGTAAAGGGACTCTGTGGAAATCAATCTGAATTATTTTCTTTAGTAATTTAATCATCAGCACTGTTCTGCCCCACAATTTATACCACATATGATAGAAAACCATATATTGCGATTTATTATAAAACATTCTATAGTGTTTATACGAGCAGCAATCACCTTATGAATTATGATGACAGAAATATTATTCCTCAACCTGGGAAGCCTGCCTGTATTTCAGTCTACAGTTACCTGTTTGATAACTAGTAAAATTGTCAGTTTAGTGAGGTTTGATATTCTCTTTTGCTCTGAGCTTCCTCTGCAATCTCTTCCCTATGCTATTCATTAACTTGTCATCCATTAATAACTTCCTTTGTTCCAGTCACGGAACGAAATACTGGCGACACAGTGTTGAACAGGAAACAGTCCTTGTCCTCAAAGAACTCAGCCTAACGGGGAAACCATAGATCTATAGTCAATTTTATTTCTATGTGATGAATGTCATAATAGAAGCACAACACAATGCTTCAGTACACCTAATTCCTACTGTCACCTCCAATTTCTCTTAATACTTTATGACTTACTTAATTTTTAAGAAATTGTCAGCGCTCAGGTATAAATCTCAGTCCAATAACTCAGGAGTGCAAGACATAAATCTTTCATGGTTTCATAGCAATTTAATAGCAGGTTCTGGGTCCTGAATCTACTAAGGTAAGGAGAAAGAAATAGTTTCAGTTCCTTTTGGGGTCTCCCATGATTCTCCTCAGAGCCAGGTTGTGGATTCTATGGCTTGTGCACCATTAAGGAGTTGGGAGTAAAGGGTAAGCGGCAAGGTAGGGACAAGCTGGCCTTTGGTCACTGAACACAGAGTGGTCCACCACAATATCCACTGTTCTTATCAACATGGTGCCCAGGTCCAGAGCCTCGCTACCCGACCTGGGCCCTGCTGAGGCATGCGAGACTTGCCCAAGGCCTCCAGAGACACCCCCCACCCGGTGCAGACTCTAGCCCAGCAATGCTCCCTTAGGGGTCCCTGTCTTCCCTCAGAGCTCAAACTTTTGCTTTAGAAAAACAGAACCACCCACCGGCAGTCATGTCTGGTTTCCACACCGCACGTTCCTCACCAGCTCAATAAGCCTGGGTAAAGAATGGCAGCAAGGAGGAAGAAATGGGGGCTCAGAAATCAGGCACGGAGCGATACCTGCACGCAGCACGGTCAGCTCACTGCCCTCCGCAGCCCCGTAAGACAGCCCTCCTCCCGCTGACTGCTAACAGTGCAAGAGGGGTTCAAGGCTCAAAGCGTCCCTGTGGTGTGCAATCCTCAGTACTGCAGGGAAAGAAAGGAATTCCTCCCATGGCAAAATCTTTCTGTTCCTGGATATCTGTTCTCCTATCTGCCTTGCTTAACGCCATTAGTTCTAATCCCTCCTTGCCCTGGAATCACCCGGCAGTGCATTTTATGAATACTAATATCGCTGATCAACTCCGCAGAAATTCTCACTCGATTGAACTGGGGCAGAAGAGGGGTACCAGTTTATCTTTTCAATTCCACTGGAGATTTGGATGCAGCCAGACAAACCATGGTTTAAGAGACAAACCATTGCTGTATCCCTCAAACCCTCCGGATTCCCCACGCTCCGTTTCCCTAGCCTAGACTTTGAGGTTTTCAAACTTTTGACATCATGTTGCCACAGGTGTGTGTGTGTGTGGTGGGCTGCATGCTGAGACTGCTCGAGGTCTCTGGGCATCTGGAAGGAGCTCCCACGGTGTCCGCAGGTTGGAGGCCCCCAGTGTGCTGAGGCAGGGCTCCTGCATATACAACACGGATGTAATTTACCTCAGTGCATCTTCACACCGTCATTGTACCTGTGTCGGCGCCTGGAACTTTAATTCAGTAAACTTTGAAGGCTTGCTACGTGTTATGCTCAGCCCCGGGGAACACCGAAATGAAAGACCCGGCTGTCGTGCAGCAAGGGCTTCCGGTTTATATCAGGATGAAAGTGTCTTACCGGCTGGAATCATTAAATATAACTTATTTTACTTGCTTTACTGAGCCTGTTAAAAGTGTGTCTTATTCGGCTAGCAATGCACTAAGTCTTTTCGCATTTCTGTGGTTCATTTTTTCCTTTATCTAGGAAATATGAGGCTTTTACCAGATCTGGAAGAGCCGCACAGATTCCCAGTATGCCACTAGGCAATCAGAATGTGGTGAGATTTTTATAACCATGGAAATCAGATTGCTGAGGCTGAGACATGAACAGAAAGTTTCATACCCACCTTTGTAACAGCACTGTCCACAAGACCGAAAAGGTAGATACAACCCCAATGTCTGTGGACAGAGCAATGAATAATCAAGATGAGGTCACCTGATACAGCGGGATATGATTCATTCTTCAACAAGGAAGGAGATCCTGGTCCATACTGGGATGGAGATGAACACCGAAGAAAGCACGGTGAGTAAAATAAACTAGATGTCACAGGGCAAATGTATGATTCCACTTAGGAGTAAATACGTGGTACGCAAAATAGTAAAATGTATAGAAACAAAAAGTACTTTCCTAATTACCAGAGGCTAGGGACTAGGGGTGGACGTGAGAGTCACTGTTTGAGTATAATTTCAGTTTGGGGTGATGAAAAAGTTCTACACAATAGATCATGGTGATGGATGCATAATAATCGGAACGTAATGCAACTGAATTACACGCTCACATGGTGGTCGACTTTATGTCATGTGACTGGTCTACAGTAAAGCAGCCTACAAAAATCACGTTGCTACATTTATTTTCCATACTTACCTTTCTTAAAATTCTGTGTAAGTACAATATTGCTACTTTAAGTTCAGTGACATGGACATGATTAGTTTTACAAATTGCTACAAATTTTTTCAAAATAGTATAACTTGTGTCTAATAGTGTTTGGGGATGGTTTGGAAACTTTGTTGGGCCGCAAAAACTGGAAATGAATCATAGTAAACCTTTCCATTGTTTTTCAGATGTGGTCTTTCATAAGAATCCCCAGAAATGATTAGAAATATTAAGGAACTCACCTCCATTCAAATGCATCAGAATCTTCTGGGAAAGGGCTTGGGAACTGATATTTTCGTGAAATGCCACCAGATGACTTTTATATTAGGTAAGCTGGAACACATTTTCAAAAATAAAATTCTGAATTCAGCGCAGAGAGGCAGAAATTAACAGGAGCGCCTGCATTTGTCAGTGGTACCTATCATCCCTCTCAAGCCTGAGCCTTCCCTCTGTCTCCCCCAGAAATAGGCTGAGAGCTTCAATACTCTCCCAGGGAGACCAGTGCTGCCCTGAAACTGCAAGCCCTTCTGTGGCAGTGGATGGAAAACTGCACCAGGAAGAGAACCATCTGGTCAAATAACTCAACCAGGGGTCAGAGCACTTGGACAGGAAGCTGCTGAACTCAGTAGACAGAGAAGCAGGCTTGGGGCCACAGCAGGCTGACCAGTCACTGGGGAGGCAGTTTGCCCAGAAAAGGTGCTCAGACAAGCATTTCTCAAGCTAGGTTCCAAGTGCCAAGAAATTTGAAATCACGAGGTTGTTTTTAGACTGGTTATGGAAATACTGACTTTTTTTTCGTATTTTATGCTTTGCAAAAGACTTGATTTATGAAAAGTTTATTTTTCTTCCTCTTGTTCCCAACTTCTCTTTATCTTGGTGTTTGCTCACAAATGTTGTCAAAGATGGCAAAGTCAGTGGGAAAAGAATTAGAATTGAAATGTAAGGATTGTAAAATATTTGTTTACTATGGAATAATAGGTTTTATTACAGTACTTGTGGTCTTATTTCCAGTGTGAGTATTCTTCATTTATTTGTTATCATTTACAATAACCTTTTCCTCTCCTCCTTACTCTTAGCCCAGTTATTATTTGCTCGATCCTACTCTCCCTCCCTCCCTCTCTCCCTTTCTCTCTCTCTCTCTCTCTCTCTCTCTCTCACACACACACACACACACACACACACACACACACACACACTCAAACACAAGCTCTCAGATATAGTAGCTGACTATATCCTTAATAATGTATAATTCCCACACTGGGGATTTAGCTCAGTGGTGCCACCACCTGCCTCACAAGTGCAAGGTCCCAAGTTAGATCCCCAGTTCCAAAAAATAATAATAATAACAGCAACAACAACAACAACAACAACAACAATAGACTAGCCCCTGCCAGTTGGTGCCATTTTTATTTTTTTGACCAAGTTTTGCAAAACTAGCTTTGTAACAGAAGCACACTTGAATACCCTGACCTAATCCAGATGAACTCAGGGCTGGCAGAAGCATAAGCATCTGCCTCTCACCTTGTACTGATCTTGTGAGAGAACTATGGAGTCCCACTCCTCCTAATGGTGGCTTGGGTCACTTCATAGTACGAATGATGACTGAGTACTTGCTGCCCTCCTCATTGATGAGGAAGACATCTTGCTTGAGTTGCAAGGCATTAAGAAAAACCACCACCTTGTGTGCTCCACTTCCTGAAGACATAACATAAAGTCAGACCAACATTTCTGGCAACAGACTGAGAGACCCAGGCTGTCACTACCAGCTGAGCCTTCTAAAAGGAGATAAAAATCACCTGGCAGATGTTCTAGTAAATATGTCTCAGAAGAAACAGTTTAATAACTATAATATTTTAATAATGTAAGTTCCTTCCACCATTTAGAGCTCTAAAACAAGCAATTCTCACCTGCACAGGATCCTACACACACATCAAGCCATGTAACAGGAATGTGTTATGTAAAAATGCATACATTTCATTTCAAGGACATAGTTACCAGGAAAAGAAAGCCCCAAGACACTAAAGAAACCTAACCTGCCTATTGGTCAATACTTAAATTTTACTATATCTATGATCTATGCCTTCCAGTCACCATAGCAAGTGTGTTTCTGATTGGCACTTTCTCCTAGAAGTTACAAAAGTTAATCAGTATGGAATATTGAAAGCTACGTTATTGTGCACATATACATACTACACACACACACACACACACACACACACACACACAGGGGTGTCCGTCCAACTTCTCAGAGCTTTCTTTGCTGAAGAACTGTCAACACGGCCATCTGACATCCAGCCTGCCTCAAACATACTTGTGTCTGCTGGACCCCATGGCACCCTTGGGCCCTGCCCATCTGTCAGGAGGGTAGCCAGTGCCTAGTCGTCATTCAAAAATATAAGCCCAGCATGGCCTTAACTTCTGATTTTTTCTCATTAAGTTTATTGGTACATTTTAGGTATACAGTACAGTTACATTCATCATTGGGATCTTGTACCTTTACATGACAGGTCTTGGTTCTTATTTTTTCCTCTCAGCCCTGCCCTCCCTTCACCCCCTCCTCCCTTCCCTGTTTAAAAATACTTTATTTCCATTTTTTCATATTTTTCTTTCCCCTTATTTCCTTTCACCTACCCTTCCCACTTCCCCTACACCTTTAGCCCTTTTTTTTCCTATTTCACATTGTCAATTATACCATTAGGATCTTATGTACAATTATAGGTTTTCACACCAGAGAAACTATTCAGTATTTACACATGTGACATATTTCACTTAAGACTATATCCTCAATATTCATCTATTTTCCTATGAATGACTCTAATTTCTCATTCTTTATGGCTGAGTAGTATTCCATTGTATAGAAAAACCACATCTTTATCCAGTCTCCCACTGATGGGCAAATGGGCTATTTCCAAGTTTTAGCTATTACAAACTGTGCCACTATAAACATGGATGCGCATGTATCACTGTGATATGATTCTTTTAATTCTTTTGGAAACATACCCAGCAGAGGGATGGCTGGGTCAAATGGAACCTCTAATCCTAGTTCTTTGAGGTATCTCCACATTGATTTCCATAATGGTTGCACCAGTCTGCATTCCCACAAACAATGGAGAAGGATTTCTTTCTCCCCACAGCCCTGCCAACAATTGTTATTGGTTGATTTCTTAATAGCAGCTATTCTTTGTGGGGTGAGGTGGAATCTCAGTGTTGTTTTAATCTGCATCTTTCCAGTGACCAGTGATGTGGAATATTTTTTCATATATTTACTTGTTGCTTTTACTTCTTTGTCTGAGAAATGTCTGTTTTTTTTTTTTTGTGTGTGTGTGTGTGTGTGTGTGTGTGTGTGT
>NW_022900926.1:10708841-10748728 GCF_012274545.1 Fukomys damarensis | reverse complement strand
TTTTTTTTTTTTTTTTTAAGAGAAACCAAGATCCGGGGTTTGTGAGATGATTTTTTTTTCCATTAAGTTTATTGGTACATTTAAGGTAAACAATATGGTTACATTCATCATTGGGAGTTTGTACCTTTACACCATGTATCTTGGTTCTCATTTTCCCCCATTTCCTGTCCTTGCTTCATCTCCTCCATCCTTCCCTATTTACAAAGACTTTTTTTGCATTTTTCATATTTTTTCTTTTCCCTTCTTTCCTTCCTCCTATCATTTCCACTTCCCCTTCTCCTGTAGACCTTTTCTTCCTATTTCATTTAATGTGAGAATGATTTTAAACCACTTTAATTTAACTATATTTCATGACCGTTTCTCCATGTTATCTTTCTAAAGCACAGTACTCTATACTGTTTATTCCATTATGAAAATCAGTGTGCAGATTCCTCAAAAAGCTAAAACTAGAAATTCCATTTGACCCAGCTGTTAACTTTCTAGATATCTTCTGGAAAGAGTTAAGTATTTCATATCACAGTGATCCCTGCACACTCATGTTTATAACCGCACAATTCATAATCGCTAAATCTTGGAAGCAGCTGATACGTCCATCAATAGATGAATGGATAAAGAAAATGTTTCATTTATACACAATGGAGCACTATTCCATCATAATGAAAAATAAACTTAAGTTATTTGTAGGAAAATGGATGACCCTTGAGACCATAAATGTGAAATGAAGTAAACTAGACACAAGAGCTTAAACATGACATGGTTTCTCTTATGTAAGAAGCCCAAAAGGAAAATAGAGAGCAAAATAAAAGATAGATAATAAGAAATTTGGCGAAAGGTCCTTTGCAAAAAAGAAGAGGACCAAAAAGGGAGCGAGGGAAGAGGAAGGGCGTGAACAGTGAATGAAGCTGTGTTATGTACATTAGCAGCTCCTCATGAGGACTGCAATCATTATACTGCAAACACGTACTGATAAAATTGAGGAGAAAAAATGTAAATTGTCATAATCCATTAGTCAATTTCTATTGCTAGCATTGACAGAACTTACTTGCTACTCTACCTGTCAGTGAGGCACACGTACTCCTTCGGGTTCGTTTCTGCTTATGCCCTTCAGGTGTTAAATACCAACTATTCTGAGTCAAATGGAAGGCAGATTCTGAAGGTTTTTGATGTAACTAGTAGGCTTCACGGCCGCTCAGCTTGGAATTCAAAGCCACTCTTTCTTCATATGTTAGGGAACATTGGGTGAATTTCCTCTGAAAACATCGAGATTTTCATCTGTACAGTGGAAATAACATGACAGAAGAAGCTGTATGGATTCTTACTCCCCTTCACCCTGGCACTCTTGCTGATCTTTTTCATTTTCACATTTTGTGACACAGTAAATGAAAATGTATTTTACTCTTTGGTACAGAAAACTGAACTAAGAACCTTGCACTTGCCAGGCAGGTGTGGTGCCACTGAGCTACATCCCTGGCCTGAAAACAGTATTTAATCTAATTATTTGTGTTACAAGGAATGCAGTACATTTTTAGATTTAAAATTATTTAAAATGTTGTTTAGGAATTGCTTATTCCTGTTTTTCCTATGGGTGCATTTGTTTTATTGGTTTTTGTATATTTATATACATGTACTTTTATTTTTGTAGTGAAATCTATCAACCTTTTATTTTTATGTAATCTTGTTTTAACTCAGTTCATTATTTTTTTTAAACTTTCACATGGTTACATTTTACTATGCTAATGGCCAAAGTCATCCCATCGGTGTACATATTTTAAAAGTGCAGACAAAATGGCTTTTTCCTTACTCTTCTCTTTAAAATAAGTCTAAATGACATGTTCTGATATGACATTTAGTTATTTGTATTTAAATATTGATTTTGTTTAAGGAATTTTTTTTATAGATAGTATGAGCTATTGTTCCAATAAAATCTGATGAATAATCCTTTACTCACCACTAATTTAAAAAACTTATAAATGCTACTGTATATGGATTTCTATTTCTGAGTTCCGATCCTATTTCAATTGTGTGAATGATCTCTATTTTGCTCCAGTATTATGCTTTTATATTTACTGTAATTGTATAATTCTTTTTATTTTTTATTTTATTTTTTAAAATTGAGTTTATTGGTCCATTTTAGGTATATAGTACAGTTACATTCATCATTGGGATCTTGTACCTTTACATGACAGGTCTTGGTTCTCATTTTTTCCCCTTGTCCCTGCCCTCCTTCCATGTATAATTTTTTAAAATATGGGTGTGCAGGTCCTTCTGGGAAGCATTTTTATCTCTTCATACATCTTATTTATCCAGATGAGAACTGAATCAGAACAGATAAAACATAACTATGTGTCAATAGTCACTGGAATCCATAAATTAATTGAGAGAAGTAACAGCCTCAAACTCGCTCGAGGTCTCAGTGACATACACAGCTTTTGCTAAGACTGAACAGCACAAGTCAGACTAACCGACTCCAGCCCGGGCCAGGAGGGCTGGAGACTGTGCCTCTGACCACCAGGCTTTGGCATTCAGGCGGTATGAGGCCAGGATGAACTCAGACATACTCAGGGGACAGGAGACCTAAATAGACATGGCACAAAAGTCTGGGACTCTGCCTTGTTGCTATTTTTGTTCATTATTTTCAATAAGTCTTCCCAATAGATTCTTTGTAAATAGAAGACCTTTTAAGTGATCACTCTTGTGTTCATTGCTTCTCCTACCTCTCAAATCTTGGCAGTGTGGTGTGAATTATAGATGGCTCTGCCAGAGAAAAAATAACAACAAAGACTTAGCCATTTTCACAAAATCAAGACATTAATAATTTCGACCAGAAGCAATTACTGGTAGAGAGAGCACCTGGCGTGTACGAAAATGGGAGATCCACATGGCTTAGCTAAATGGATACCGACTGCTCCTTTGGGTGCTTTTACTTGGTGTCACGAGCTTTATAGATCGCCTTGCTTTTCTAAAGGTGACACAATTTAAAAAAATGAAAAATTTAGCCTCTGAAACCTTTTGAACTATTTATATAAACAGTTATGTTTTATAAAGTAAGGGAAAACTGGCTCTTCTGTGAACTTAGAGAAGGATAAACTCTCCTGTCCCACCCAGCATTTGCTACTAGAAAGACTCCTTTCCTGAAGTTTATCTGACCCGCTGTCTACGCAACCTGTGGAAAGCACGGAGCACCCTAGCAGTCAGTGCCTCCCCCCAGCTCAAGTCTGTTGGATAAACCCTTGGATCAATATTCCAAGCTCCTTGGTAAACTTCAGGCCCTGTCTCCTGCCATCCTCTACCGTGCGACCACTCCAGGCAGTGTGGTCTACTTTCAGGTCCCAAATTACAGCTTGTTTATTTCTGGTTGTTGCATTTCATTTGTCCTCTTGATCTTGCTTCTCCTGACTCCTTCACTTGTCTAAACTACATCTATCATTTACGTTCCACACCAAGATTTCCTCATTTCCAGGAGTCTGTGGGGGAAATTAGCCCCACAGTGCCTGCTAAAGTCCCCGTGACTGGCTCTCCACACTGTTCTTTTCCATGTGCTTTATTTTCCTGGTAAGGCTCCTAGCTTCTTTAGTGTGTCATCGTTCACCCAGCTCGGGGGCTGTCTTGATGGCTAAGGTATGCAAGGTGTTTCGGTTGAATATTTTCATTTCATTCCACTTGGCCTGGTGATGGTTTGGGTGAACATCAGCCCCCACTGGAGATGCTAAATTTCCCCAAAGTATGTCTGATTTATTTCACTCAACATTATGTTTTCTGGTTGCCTCCATTTTTTAACACATGCCTCAAATTTTCATTCTTCGTCGCCGAGTAATATTCCACTGTATGTAGAACCACATTTTGTTTATCCAGTCATCTATTGATGGGTACACAGGCCACTCCAGGATTTAGCTGTTAGGACTTGTGCTGCTATAACCGCGGGTGTGCAAGTATTGCTGTGGCATGATGACTGAAGATCTGTGGAGAAGATGCCTGGCAGGGGGGTAGCCAGGCCATGGGAAATTTGTAATTTCATCCTTTGAGCAATCCCCATCCTGACTTCCACAGAGGCTGTACAGTTTGCACTCCCACCCCCAGTGTGGGAGAGTTCTTTTTTGTCACAACAAGAAAGGGAAGGGGATAAAAAAATAAACAAACATAAACAAAATAAGCTGCAACATCCCAGAGCACAAGATGCCTTTGTTCTTTGTCCCCGTGAGACCACAAAATTCCCAGACATTGTACCAAGGGACAGTCTCACCCTGCTTTTGCACCTCCACTCCGTTTTCTTCACAAGCAGGACCTGACTTCCGCTACATGACTGTCCCTTCCCGTACAGCTGTACTGCGGCGGAAGGCGCTCTTTCTGGGGCAGGGGGAGTCACCGATCCAGGAAATGGGAGCCCACCTAGCAGAGGATGTGTGCTACCTGAAAAGCTCCTGGGAATCTCTGCAGTGTCTGCGGTTTTTTATCCCAGGAAAACGAAAATGCAAGCAGAAAGAAAAATGACAAAATGTTTTCATATTTCCTGCCTCTGTGTGGTGGATGTTTTTATATTACGTTGCCTGTGAAGAATAGAAACTATGTTCACAGCTGCTTGCCCTGTCATCTTCCTTGCAGTTTTAACAAATTTACTAAACAAAATCTGTTCACATGCAGGGTGCTTTACCCAAAGTCTTATCTCTTCCCAGCTTCAATTAGATGAAGCACTTTAATATTTAATACTTTTTTATTGAAGTATAAGTTAATTAAATAATGAGACTGGCTAGGGTGGAGCATTCACACATAATGCTGTTATTAGTTCCCTTTAGGCATTTTTTTAGTATTGTGCCTTGCGATGTTTAGGGATAATAGTGGCCCTCACAGTTTGGAATCTTTTCAGATGTCTCTGAAACTCAGAGTAAACCTACCAGATGCATCTCTTCTCATTTGACATATAGTTTATTCCTTCATGGTGCAAATCATAAATAATACATCCCTTATTTATGGGAGACGAAGTTGCAGGTTGCTGCTTAAAAGACATTCCATTGCTTAAGTAGTGATACGATTTTATTTTATTAAATATTCAGAGCAACTATGGGCAGAAACTATTTTTTATTTTGTTATATTCATATCACATTATAATTTCATAACTCCTCTGTTTTTACCAGAAGTAGAACTGAATTAAAAAATCTGCAAATTAGAAAATATGTGTTTGATCCTGCATACTTCCTTTATTTTCAAAATTCTTTTTACCTATCAGCGATGGGCTATGAAGCAATGTCTTCTACTCTGCATATCTTTTAATCTTAGAGTTTAGAGAATTGTATTTTCTTTTTTTTTTTCTTACTTTTCTAGTTTTTTTTCTAAGGCCTGCTCTTCACAAGGAAGCCAGAAGTGTGACAGAAAGGTGTGATTTTTAATTTACACCAGTGTCTCGCAAATAATGACTTTTCACACAAGGATGTTGCTACTTAGCCTAGGGAGGAGCTCAGTGGCTACTGTCTGTCTTGAAAAATTAAACCCAGGCTGTAATTCAGAAAGGCTTCTTCTACATTTAACCCTTGTTTTCAGTTATCAGTTCAGCGTTTGTGAATACTTAGGAGCCCATGGTTTATTCCTTTGAAAAGTACTTATTTTCTAGGAAATTATTTTTGAAGGCTGATATTGTCAGATGGTCAGGCATGAAAGGTAAACATTTTTCCTCTTCTGTTCTCATCATGAGATGGTAATTGTGACTTCTTTAAATATATAAAAAATAAACATACCAGAATATTTACCTGTAGAGCTTCCAGCAATAAAATTTGAGTACATGATCTAATTAGTATCTTTATCTTATCTTATAATTCCATTTCTGTAAAAGTAGTTTTTCCTGTCTTTACACAATAGTCACTGAATTATTGTACTGATACATTTATTATTTAGATTAAAATTTGAAACTGAAAGTGCTATTAAATGATTAAGATGTTTTAAATTTCTGCCAAGTCCATTAAAAGTCCTTTGGATTAAATTGTAAAAACAGGGAATAAATTGCTCAAGGAAAATAGGAAAAATTATTCAAATTAGTATGCATAATTTAAAATAGAAAAAAATTAAAATTGCAGAATAGCAGCATGCAAAAATAGCTAGAATGTAAAGAAGCAATCTTGCAAACTCCGTATATATTACTTTCATTTGGAAAATTATTAACATGTTTAATTATTTTCCAATCTTGAATCCGCCACACTAAGGTTTTAAAAATACCAGTTTATTCTAGCTACCTTACTAATCCCAATAGTGCTCAACAAAGTTCTAGAACTGAATAGAATACATAAGAATAACATTGGAAGAAAGGACAAACACACTGAGATTCTCCTGGGAAAAGTGGCTCCTACTTCCTCTTCTTGCTGAAGGAATAAGGAGAAATGGTTACAAACTAGCTTGCCTGGCTGGGAGCAGCAAGGGGTTAACCAGTCTTAGTTTACTAGGTATCTCAGTCAGGCTTTTATCTGATCCCTCTCTCCCTTTCTCCCCTGCCCACCCTTTTTGTAAATGTCAACCACTTTCTGATGATTTCACACCTTTCTTTTCTTTGTGAAGAAACCTTGGTGTTAATGGTAAGGGATTGGGTCCCATTGTAGGCTGGGGCTGTGTGTTAATAAAGCTGAGGGATGCCTGTGGGGAAAAGTAGAAGGTGGAGAAATTTGAGAAATGAGGCCAGGCAATAAGTTAAAATCTGTCTTGCTTTTAAAACGAGTCTTTGCTTTCTTAGCAAATTGTAAAAAAATAATAATAATTTTAGAAGAGCTTATTATTGAGAGTCTAAAAGAGTCTACCAGAGAAAGGATCCAACTGTTTAGAAAAATCGAAGAGCGCCAATCAGGCAAAAAACACTGGAGAATCTTTCTCTGGCCTTTCTTTCTACAGGTGTATTATTTATAAGATAAAACAATGGAAACTTGGTCAGTTGATCAGGTCTGCAGTTGGTTGGTGGAGAAAAACTTAGGAGGGCTAGTTTCCAGGTTTCAAGGTGAGTTATTTACACTTTCAAATGATTTCTCTCGAGCAACCCAGATACCCTGAATGCCCTCTGCTGTTGGAGATTGCCTTTGTTCCCCACTGTCTGCACATGTGCGAGTGTAGCTGTGGGGATGCTGCATCAGAGAACTTTTCATGTCTTTATAGACTGTGGCAGTTTCTTCCATTTACTGAGTGCCTTCTCGAGAACGTAATATTTCAAGAACTGTCTGTCTTAGGTGTTTCTTAAAATGCATGTTGGATACATGCACGTTGTGTTCTTTTGCCTCATGTAGTCAGCTGTGTTTTATTTACAGATACTGGATATTGGCGAGGAAGTTTTACTTAGAATAATTTCTCAAGATCTCTTTTTTGCCTTATAAAAATGTTTGTTAGAATGGGAGTGGGTAAGGTCGTGAATGTGAAAAGAAAAAAGTTTTTATTGTGACTTCCTGTCCTCGTTCCTTCTTAGGAGTAAACATCCGGTAGGAAGTAGGCAATATCAAAATGTGGCTAATTTGACAAAAATGTGGCTAATTTTATAACTACAGAGGACAACTTTGGTTGTGCCCGTTTGTAGTATCTGTGTTTTCCTGGGATTCCATAAGGAAATTATTTTCTTCCCAGAGGAAGAAATCAGTGGGGCCGCTCTGCTAGCACTGAATGATCGGATGGTTCAGCAACTGGTGAAGAAAATTGGTCACCAGGCTGTTCTGATGGATTTAATTGAAAAATACAAGCAGAAGAGCCAAGGACTGAGGCCTCCGGGATGCCCTAGAGACGCAGCGCCAGGGACCCAAGCGGAAGCAGCCCCCGAGTGAGTATGCTCTGAGCGCCGGGGTTCGAGTCTCTGCTTTCCCAGGGAGCAGCTCATGCGGGGTTAAAACTCTTTGAAAACCGTAACTATTTCCAGCTGGTTTGTGTGTTCAGTATTTCTAATAATGCTCTTTGCTAAATTTTTTTTTCAGCTTTAATTGAATTTATTGGTACATTTTAGGGATACAGTACAGTTACATTCATTGTTGGGATCTTGTACCTCTACATAACAAGTCTTGATTCTCATTTTTCCTCTTACCCCGGCCCTCCCTTCACCCCCTCCTCCCCTCCCCATCTACAAACACTTTATTTTCATCTTTTCATTATCTGACATTTTTTTCTTTTCCCTTTTTACCCTTCTCCTACCAATCCCACCTTCCCTACACCTTTAGCTCCTTTCTTCCCATTTCTAAATGTCAGTAATCTTATTAGGATCTTCTGTATTATTGCAGTTTATTCACACCAGGGAAACTATTCGGTATTTACACATGTGTGACTTATTTATTTCACTTAGGAGTATATCTTTACTAAATCTTATGCATCAATACGCATCATTTTTGTTCACCTCTCTTGAACATGATGCCAGCCGTTAGGGAAGGACTGAAGGCAGCAGACCCCACCCAGCTCCCGGGGGAACGAGTGGCCTACGCGGATGCGGAGGTGGGAATGAATTCCTGCAGCTGAGGCTCCCACCCCAGCGACTGCAGAAGGCATCTCGGATTTTCCCCAAAACTGTTTCCCTGTGCGTTTACGGTGTACTTCTTTATTTGCTCTGGATTCACTTTGTAGCTAATTTTTACTCCCAAAGGCTTCACAATGCAATTTGCCAGCCACCCTTTGCCAGAGTGAATATTTTAATTCTCAGAATAATAAATGCTGTGATAGCTCCCCACAGGAATCATGTAGAAGAATTTGTGGTGGCCAATAAAAGCCCTGGGACTTGAGGGAAGTTTTGTTTTTGGTTTAGGGTTTTTATCACTGTCTCCTGCAATGATAATAATAAAAAAAAGATATGACTACACGATTTATCAAATTAAAATTTTAATTTTAGAAATTTATATTCCAGATTCTTACAGGTATTTAGATTTGGTGTTTTCATAGACAAGACTTTTTGCGAGATGTGTAAGGTTAGATATTTGCCAATTATTCATTGATTTTAAAAATTAGATGTGAGGGCCAGGATTTAGCTGGGGCAGGGACTTAGCTGAAAGGTTCTAACGCCTGCCTTGCAAGGGCAAGGTCCAGAGTTCAATCCCTGGTACCAAAAACAAAACAAAATAAACAAAAAACATTAGATGTGATGTTTGATGTTACCCTTTCTTTTTTACCTTTTTAAAAATGAAATCTGTAGTAATAAATACTTTTTTCTTACTGGTAAGCAGTATGATGCTAACAGAGACCAAGCATAAGTAATTTGATTTCCAGAATATTTGGTTATTTGGAGCATGGAGAGGTCAGGTAACCTTGGAAGGCTGGTTTCCAGTTGGACTAGAAATTCTCCCAACTGATTTACTTGAATGATTTCTCCCAAACATTGCTTTGGTGCACTTTTGAATATGTGCTTTTTGGTGAAATTCCCATTGCAAGCTCCTAATCCTTTTTAGCAAAAGGGAGGGTGTAAATTTCAAAGAGAGTGTAAAGTAATTTCCGGGCATGTTTGGATGAGTAGAGCTTTAGCTCTGGAAGTTCTCTCAGTTGACTGGAATCTTGATATTGCCTTGGGCACAGCTTAGAAGAAAACAGGCAGCCTTGTTTCCACTGCAGATCAGTTCATAACGTTCTCTAGTAAATGAGAACTGGTTGGATTGCCAGGAAATCTGGGCTTCATTCCTGGTTCTTCCACTCACTGGGATGATTATATTAAACGTTGGCGCTCCTGTTTCTTCTTCGTGAAAAATCACCTAACTCTCGGTTAATTCCCACTGGTGGGAGGAGGATCATAATCTGTGAACAAATCTCTCCTCCCTTTCCCAGACCAGAATAGCCCTTTGTTAAGTATGGACCTTTGTTAATCTGGTTGAGAAAGTTAGTTTCAGAGGTACCCAAGAGAAGGAATATTGTACAGGGATTTATGAGTAGGCTCTTGTTGCCCTACCCGGTAAGCAGCTGGCTAACTTTAAGAATTGCATTGTCTTGATTTTCGGTTAAAGAGTATTCTCATGCAGAGTTACAACTGCATGTGAGAAGAAAATGCTTGTTGGTTATACTCGCTTATTATCCAATATATTTGCCAAACGAACTGTAACTTGACAAATATACTCTGAAGTGAGAATGACATTAGAGAAATATGAAAATATACTACTTCATTAAACTCTTTGTAGAAAGTGCTTAATGTCAGAAACTAAGTTTAAGAAAGAACTGTGAAGTTAGGTATAAAACACTTGATTTCAAACCTCTGTTGTGATATTTGCTAATTCTTTAAATTTGGGCATTTGTTTGATTTTTCCCCAGTTTTAGCTTATTCAACTCTAAAATGAAGTGGGTGGCCCTGAAAGCCTACAATGGCTCTCTTGATCTGAGAGAGATGGTTTCAACTTGAGTGGAAATTCCATTTAGTGGTTAGTGGTTGTTTGGTCTGTTACTGTGCCAAGCATTTGCAGGTCATGTCTGGACAGGCTATCTGACGTCCTATTTAGAGCCTAGCAAATGATAGGTGCTCTGGTGAAGATCTAAAATGTCTCCCAAAACTCATAGGTTCAGAATTAGGGCATTTAGAAGGTGTTTGAATCATGGGGCCACTGCACCTGTAAGTGGATTTATAGCCGAATGTGTGGTTAGAAGGTGGAGCCAGGGTAAAAGAGGTGGGTCCCTGAAAGCACACCCTATAAGAATGGATTCTTGTTTCTGGCTCAGCCCTTCTCTCTGCCTCCTGGCCCCCATGGGTTGATAATCTTATCTCTGCCATTACCTTTTCATCATGCTGTCTCTTACCTTGGAGCCAGAAAACCATGGACTAAACCATATCAAGCCCCGAGCCAAAATAAACTTCTTCTTTAAGTTGCCAGTATTAAGTTCTAACAAAGGAAAAGTAACTAATACGGTAGGGAGTATTGGGATTTTGGCTGTTGTTGAATCTGATAGAAAAATCATTGGACAGGAATTTGGAAAAAAAATTGAATACAAAGCCTGGGAGTACCACCGACTAACCTGGAGTCATGAGCAAGTTGATTTCCTCCTGAATGTTGGCTGCATCACGAAGAAAGTGTTGCAGGTAGTGGAGTAGGTTTCTAGGATGATGACTTATCACAGACAATAAATGTTTTTCCCAAATGCCAAGGAACAGAGGAGAGATCTGACAGGTGTAGCCATTTTATTTTGCTAAATGAAAATATTAACTAAGACTGGCATACTCTGTTATCACTGTCATTTCATAAAGAAAAGTACTGTCTTAACACAACTTAAAAATATAAAATTGGTGTAAGTGATGTGATAACCTGGCATCAGTCTGCTTCCGAGCACACAGGAACCTCATGGTGAGATGGCTGCAGGGGTCCTTCTCTTGTACTTAGTCTTGAGTCCTGCGTGATTTTGGGCGGGTTTCCTCTGCCTTCAGAGGCAGTGTGAGGGCAACGGTTGTGGCTCTAGTCTGACAGGCCCTGAAGCCGCTCTTCCCTTTTGGTAACAGGGTGGAGCAATGCTGCAGTCCAGCCACCCGCGGGGAGCAGGTGCCGCCTTTCTCTCCAGCCGAAAGCCTTGACAGTGGGCAGATTGACCACAGAGTCCTGAAACAGAGGTGAGGTGGCCTCGCTAAGTCATTCGGAGGCCAAATGACAGCACTGTTCGTTATTTTTATGAGATTTCTTGTGATCACATACATTTCTATTTTAGCAGGGAATTTTTATCAAATGAAGATATCTGGTGAAATGTGAAGGTCAAATTTTCTCTGTATCGAAAACGGAAGGTTTTAAAGTGATATTATGTACCTCTTTTGAGTATACTTTCTTAGGAAAACAAAAAATGAATTTCTCCATCGTAAACTTCCTCTGTGATTTACAGTGGCCACAGACAGATGCATTTATTCAGTAAATCACGATCTACAGAAACGTGCCTTTGCTGAGCCTTGCTTTGCATTCTGCGTTTTTAACCAGTTGCTTTAAGGTAGCGCTTCTTGACAGAGGTGCTGTTTTGGTAAGGAGTTCCTTCATGTTCCTACCCTGGGTTTTACATGTAATAGTTTGGTGTACAGATTGCACTGGAACAAAGGAACTGTAGACCCCAAGAACCCCATGTAGGAATGTGGTGTTCAGACAAAGTCACTGGCGTGATAGCTCAGAAGAGGGGCCTCAGTAGCCTTCAAAACCTTCTCAGTCACCTGGTCCAGGCAGTCCATGCATCTGTGTCTGACGCATGGTGTCTCAAGTTGCTAAGAACAAGTGCATTTCCCTATGTGCGTAACCACTGAAAAAGAGACTGTCCTCCTGGGCAGCAGCCACGAAAGGGCATGGTCCTTGACAGTTTTTATACCCTTTACTCTGTCACTTTATTTAGTGTTCACATTAGTCATTCAAGGGAAGCATTAGTCTCTCTGCTTGGTAAACAAATCAAACACAGAATTAAAGAAGTCTGGGGTTTCTAGCTAGTTTTCCCAAATGCGATCTCCCAGAATGAGGGCTCGGCATCCTTCATCCACAACTCCTATTTGGGATGGTGATTGAGAGGGTGGAAGAGGACTTTCTAGGTGGGCAGTCAGACCCTTGGCCCGAACTATGATTCAGAAAGTGTAAAACATGTTTTAATTCTCTCCTCTCTGCGCATGGGTGTGCATTCATTCCTAGAATTTGCCTTCGCTCGCGCCAGGTGTGTGGAGTAGGCCTAAAGTTTTCAGCTACGCCTTCCAACATGAAGCTGCTCACACAGTCATCTCTTCGGTCACTACCGAAGTGAGTGAAGACAAAATGGTGATTAGGCCCCAGTGCCACCCTCCCTGGTACCTGTCTCTGGTCCTTCTCTGCAAAATGGGAGCAATAGCCCTTTCTCATGGTGCTTCTGTGAGCCCTGAAATAGACAGCCTAGTGCTCAGCAGAGAACAAGCCCAGAGAAGCTGTTCAGGTGAGGTTCTGACCCTCCTTAGGGGTTGTTTACCTGACTACAGAGATCCTCCCAGCCAGCTGACTAAGTCTTTTGAGTTTTGAGTTCAAGTGTCTGGGGAAGAAAAACTGACAGCCCAGTGTGGACAAGACCGCCCCCCCCGCCGCCAAGCTCTGGACTCTAACAGAAGAGGTGGACCCGGTCGGACAGGGGCAGGGTGCTGGATTTAATGAGCTTCCCTCTGATCAGGCCCTTTATCCAGAGTTATGGCAGAAATTCTAGCCCCACCATGCAGCCAGGTCAGACAGACTCGGGGGAGCCACCCTTGACCTTGTTCTTCTGCTCCTCACAGTGCTGGCAGCGTGCTGCAGCCAGCTGTTTGTTGGCATTGAATGCTCTGAAGGGTTCGCCATCACTGACCTAGGGCTGCCTTCATTTGGCAGCTGTTGGAGAGGGAACTCTTGCATGACTGTGGTATCAGGCTCTGTTCTTCACCTACCTGAGACCTGCTTATCCTTCAGGACCGCTCGAGCAAACCCCGGGAAAAGAGATCTACGTATCTCTTGCTTGGATCATAAAAGTAGGTAATGAGAGGTGGGTGGGTTGGTTGCTTGCCTGTGATCCCTTCACTCTGGAAGGTTGAGGCAGGAGGATCACAAGTTTCAGCCCAGAATGGGCAATCTAGTGATTTAGCAATCCCCTGAAAAATATACTGGAGATGTGAAAGTGTCGGGGTACAATTCACAGCGTGCCCCGCCCCCGTGAAAAATGCAGGTAATGAAACTGACCACTTCCGAGTTCATTATCCCTCCTTAGATGGTCAGCACCATAAGGACGAAGACAAGGACCATGCCCTCTTCCTAAGGTGAACTCAAGATTTTTTCAGCCTCTGGCACTTAGAGGCTCAATTGGACTTTTAAATTGAACTAAAGAGGTGTGAGCTGAAAGAGGACTGAATGTACTTTCATAGTATGGGATAAATATTTGAATAGCATCAATATCTTTTGGACCTTTTGATACAGTCCACACTACATGTGCTAAATTTTTAACCTGAGGGATTTTTAAGCCATTCACCCATAACAAGCTACAAAGCTCAAGATGTTTGGCCACGGAGGTTTCATGAAGCCAACTGTTCCCAGCAGGCAGGAAGGGCTGGCTTTGGGGTTGCTCGTACTGAGCCCAGTCCCTGACTCCTCCGCTTCTCCTCCAAGGTCCGTGCACCCACGGGGTGGCTCACCCACCTTGACTGTTGTAGTCCCTGAGGTCCACATGAGATGCCACAGAAGCACCTGGCCACTATCACCACAGCACAGTGCGTGGCAGTTACTATTCACGTGGCACTTTTCTCCACGTTCCCTAAAAGCAACATATGCTTTCTGTCCACATGATTTGCAGCTGAAATGTGAAAGAAGGCTCTGACTGCTTTAAAGGCTGGAAACTGGCTTACTTTTCTCCCATGAAGAGGTGATTCTGTGCTCTCTACTGAATGGTTTAAATCCTCTTTCTGGGTGCAAGGATAATTATGTCCCATTCTAGTCATGCTTTGGAAATAGCTTTTCCTGCAGGGGTATTCTTTGTTTTAACTGTACCCTATTCGAAACCATTCAATTCTCTTTTAGTACTGAGTAAGACATAAGCTCAGATAAACGGGTAGAGGTCTCCTCCACATTGAACATACTTCACTTGAGCTTTAAGTACATGTGTGCAGATGGTTTGCTTCTGCTTCAGGGCATGATTATAAATTAGTTGTGGTTTCCTGCACGTTTAAAATTTGTTCGAATGATTTTTTTTCTTAGCGTGGCTTCTGCTATGAGATTATGTAGAATGAACATACCCTGTTGCCTGTGCTTGGAAGGGCAAATCTCAGTGGTTCTTCGGTACTCTTGATGCTTTATAGTCAGTCTCTTTCCCACAGGTGGAAACACGGGGAGACACAGTGGTGCGGGTGCGCTGTGCCAGTGCGTAATAAAGGAAGCGCTCAGCGAAGCCCACCTGCCGAGCTATAGGTCTCAGTACCAGTTCCGATTAGATGTGTGCTTAGGCTTTTCAACTCCTATACTTTTCGATGCTCAGCGTTTTGGGAGGTGAGGGTGAGGGTTACTCACCTTTGCAGGGTCTGACACAGGATAGGTGATCAACAGGGTTTGCTACACGAAGGAACAGCGATGCCAATTAAACATTTTCTGTGGTCCCACTGTGCTTGAGTCAAATCTGTGTGACAACGGTGGAGGGTGAAAGAGACCACCTGCCACACCCGGTGGTAAAGTCACAGTCACGTAGTCATTGTGGGCGGGAGAGAGGCAAACACAGGGATTAGACTAGGATGCCAGCCCTGCTGATGGCCAGGACTGGGCAGTTTGGAGAAGAATAAGATAGGAGTTCAGAGTTTAATTCTAGTTCTGTTCTGTATCAGCTGAGTAAACTTGGGCACTTGAGACACTTTCCAACCTTAGTGGGTTTCATTTTTCTCATCTGTAAGCTGAAATGAAGAATGGGTTAATATATAGAAAACTTACAGGTTTGGGAACCTTGGAGGAGCTCATAAATTTTAGATATTTGTATCATCTGGCCAGTCACCAAAGCACAGGGTCCAGTGAGACTCAGATAGCTCTGGTCTGCACTCTAACAGGTGGTCCAGAGTTTAAGAGCAGCCAGCGGTGCCTGGAAGCCTCGAGAGGAGATGCTTTGGTCCTCCCACAGACTGGGTAGTCGCCATGGGAAACAAACCAGGCACAAGTCCTAGGAACCACTGTGTGCAATGAGATGGGGAGGGGCCTTCAAGAACACGCACCCGATAAGTGATGCGTTTTCACATTGAGTTAGCAAATCCCAGGCCAGAGGGTTAGGATGAGAGAGTGAACTTGAGACCCCATGATTTCCTGCCATGTGGTATGGAGAAACTCACATCTAGAGGTCCTGAGTGTGGGATGCATCACCTGGAACTCGATGCCTTCAATGCATAGTAAAGGCTGAGAGCAGTCCTACAGTAAGACATCCCATTCACCAGTTCAACCCAGAGCACATTCTGTGGGCAACACAGAAAATACCTTAGAGAACATTGACTTGAAGAATTCTGGCCAAGATCAGGTTTCAGCCATTCGCTCACTGTATGAAGATTTACTGAGCACTGTAGTGATACTGAGAGGAGAGCAGGGCGCAGTGCAGACTGCGTTTGAAGTCCTCCCTCCCTCCCTCCCAGCGCTCATGTTCTGAGGACAGAGAAGACCGCAAACAAAGACAACGTCTCATTATGGACATCTTCAAATGCCGTGACGACCCCTGATAGGAAGAGGAGGCGGAGACAGAGAGCTGGTGGTGTGTGTGTGTGTGTGTGTGTGCGTGTGTGTGTGTGTGTCGAAGGACAGGAGGGTTCTACTGCAGCAGGGGTTTTAGGGAAGCCCGTCAACTTTGATTCACTGACATCTGCTCAGAGAACAAACAAAGCGAGGGAGCTAGCACCAAACTTTCTTTCCATAGAGAACATCCGTAGACCCAGCCAAACAGCAATTGCAGTTAGAGGAAACTGGGCTGACATGACTGAAAAATGGCACTGACTCTTGGCCATTCCAATTCAATTTCCTATGAAGTTTTCAGAGAGAGCCAAAGTAAGCCTGATTTGTAATCTCCCTGTGTTCAGTCCACAGCTTGCTGACATGTGCCATGAGTTAGGTATCACTCAGAGGGCACGGGCACCATGTGGTCCTCGCCTTGGGGGAATCTCGGTGCAGGACGCGGAACGGAAATGCCAGTGCAAGACGTCCACCAAGAGGTGCAACCCACGGGGCACAGAAGCAGCAGAGCAAAAGAGGAGAAGAAAACTCACAGGGAAGAGATTATGGAGATGGCCTCTGCGAAACGCACACATTCCTAAGGAAGAGTTTGAAGGGTAATTAGTAAACCATCAGAAGGAAAATGGAACCGGAGAGGAAAAGGCCAGTCCCAGAACTGCAAATGTACAAACACCTGCAGCTGCACAGAGGTTTACACTTGGAATACTTTTAGAGCATGAGAAGCAGAGGTAGAGAAATTGAAACTGGTGGCAATGGTGAAAGATGCTGATAAAAGGAAACAGATGATTTCTGCATCATGCTAAAGAGGAGGACAGCACTTATTCACCTTGATGCACTTTAGATTCACCTCAAAAGACCTAATCAGAAGCTCCCAGTGCCCTAGGATGGTGCTTCACAAACACTGAATACATCACATTGAATCAACCAATCATTTTGTTCAAATGCACATTCTGATTTTGGAGGTCAGGTATTGAACCTGAGATTCTGTGTTTCTCAGCGCTGGTGCCGTTCTGGGGCCACCATTTGAGGAGCAAGGCAGGAGACCAACAAAAGTTAGGAGTAGGACCTGTGGATTTATATTTTCTAAAGTTTCACATATAATTTTAATGCATAATGAGAGGGGAGAACAGCTGCTGCAGCTTTTGTAAAATAACCAGAGTTCAGGCAGTGGAGTAATGTGATCAGCTAGGTCTAATTTTCATCATTTTCTGAGTGCCACTGATGTAGAGAAATGGATTGAAAAAAATCAGAGGAGAAAAGATGATTCACCAAGACACTAGGTGAAAGGCCAAGCAGGAGATGATGAAGGTCACCGAGCATGGTGGTGTGTGCTTAAAATCCCAGCACTCTGGGAGGCTGAGCAGGAGGATTTCAAGTCTGAGCCCAGCCTGGGCAACTTAGCAACTTACCAAGACCTCATCTTAAAATTAATAAAAAGGCTGGGATGTGGCTCGGTAGAAATGCCCTGGGTCCAATTTCCAGTACCAGGGCAGTGGGAAAGTGATGATCTAAACCATGGATGACCAGCCACTTGACTTCCTTCCCTGAGCTGCACTGAGTAAAGAGGAACTGTACATAACATAGTTAATGTATATAAGCAATAAGCACTTCCTTTATTTTTTAATAGTTTAATTAATTTACTCTCCAAAATTGTACAAGCCTGAGTTTAGCAATTACATAAGGAAACTGTCGTGCCTGCTTAGTAACAGCAGAAGCCCGTCTTCGTGGACACAGGTGTAGGTGGGTGAAATAGCAGCCTTGGTGACCACTGCACTTTGCCCACCCAGTCACACAAGTGAAGTAGCATCGGATGCCCATGGGCATGGTTGGCACTGGCCTCGAGGTGGGCGCTGGGGCAGGGTTCGCACTGCGCTGCACCCTCCTCACGCAGTCTCCACGGAGCACCTTGCCAGCCTTTCCTGAAAATGTCACTAAGTGCCACAGGATGTGAGCAGTTGGCAGTCTGAGGGGCCACACTATTACTTTTGGTTTGGACACACCTGTTCTGAACTAAGAAGGCAACTATGTGGACGTCTGTGTATTCAATCAGCACAACTCACAGGTCCTGATAATTGGGGGAGGAGAGGGCTTGCTAGGTGCTCAGTTGTCTCTGAGGTCCCTGTGTAACTAGATGAGAAAAGATAAGAAAACAAGCATCAAATAGTACTGTGAGGGAAACACTGAACAGCGTATTCAACAGAACATAGCAAGATAAAAAAAACAGAGATTCTGATAAAGCCAGGCTGCTGCTCCCCACTGACACATGACCATCGCAATAAGTCAACACCGAAAAGGAGCCAACCTGCACCAAGCAGTTCAGCGTCACTCCCCTTGGGGGAGGCCTCTCTGCTTAGTCAGAAGCTTGCTTTTCCGTATTTCTCCACAGCCACTGACCATCCTTGCCCATTGCCATCGTCAATGATAGAGCAGCTTACTTGAATGCCCACCAATGGAAGTGTTGTCAGCGTTTTATAAATCTACATGTGGAGAAACTGGTGAGCACCAGCCCGGATGAAGTAGATTTGGGAAAAGAACAAGTCATTGAAGGACGGAAAAGCAGAATTCCAGACCAGATTGGAAGAGTGAATTTTCCGCTCTCTCCTCTCCAGCCCCCGAAAGAGATACTCTGGGGCCAGTGCTGCTTTCTGTGAGGCTAGGATCACTTTCTGTGAGCCGAGGAGTGTGAAGGTGAATTATCAAGGAAGTTTCCCTGTGTCCACTCAGCCCTGGACCCACAGAGGTGATACTTCTACCAAGGGAGTGGAAGTATTGAACTATTTTCTAACAGAGAGTGCGTCTGTCTTATTAGTTTCTCTTATGTATGAATAGGAAGAAGAAACCAAAAGAAGAACTGAGATGTAATAGCTCAGTGAGGCCAGTTTTCCGGAACGTCACAGTGGAGGGTAAACCTGAAAGACAAAGGCAAGTTTCTGGAGCTTTGCCTTTCGGCCAAATAACAAGAGGAACTGGGGGATAGGATGATATAAAAGATGTAATTATGTATCGCGTCTTTGCTTGATTACTGCAAAGGCTCCTGGGTCCTTGAATTTCAGCCTGGAAGCCAAGACAAGCATTGGGAGGCATCTGTCCCGCTGTCTGACTGAGATGCCAGGTGCTGTTCAGCGCACTCCCTCTTCTTTGTGCTTGATGATGTGCTCGCACATGTATTTCATAAACTAAATTTCTCTGGAAGTCTCCTAGACTGATTAGCAGATGTGAAAGTCTCAGCTACAGAACATAAATTAAGAGCAAACATCGACAAATGTGGGGCAGACGTTTTCTGAATGAGTGGCGGGTACCATCCATGGTAGGAATAAGATAGCGTTTCCTTCCCAGTCCCACAAGCGACACCATTCAGTTTCTCAGAGGCGGCATCGGGCTCCATTCATCAACATGAACGACATCTCTTTAGTGGACTTTTCAGTGCTTCTTGCTCACTTTGTTTCCTTAGCAGCAGAGACTTTGGCCAAGTTGAAGTAGGGCAGATCAAGCCCAGGTTACTGCCGTAGTTAACAGAGCAGCTACATTTCTGCTTAACTTTGGTAAAATGCGTTCCCTGTGTTGAGGATATAAATAATAAAATCTTTTTCTGCCCTAGGATGAGATGACAGCCAATTCCTGAAACAGATGTCCAAGCCTTTACCCGTTTCTCCTTCTATATTCCAAAAAATGTTAAACCTTTCAGGTGTTTCTGAGTTCATGTGCCATTTATTATCAGAGTTGACTGTAAAAGTGAGTGTCCCGATCTGCGTGTAAAGACCACAGCCTCTGGTGTGGCCCGTCAGTGTGATGGGACGTGGAAACAGGGCTGCTTGTGGACACCGTCTTTCAGTTCGGTCCCTGGACAGCATGGTATGAGATGTGATTTCAAAGGTGGTGTGCATTCAATGTTCTCAAAAAGGTACCACAGTAAAAGCCTTATTACTATTAATCTCCCTTAAAACGACTCCCTCTCGCTTGGAACACACTCATCCCATCATTCTTGCTACTTTGTGAAGCAGTTCTGGAAGTTCTCTTTCTTGAGTGTCTTTAGTCCACTTTAGTTCTCGGCTGCCTCAGTGCTGTGCATTGACTCCAAACATTGACCTTTCGTGGTCAGTTTGACTTTGGGGGAAGAACCAGAAGTCACGTAGACGGATGCGGACGCACCGTAATGTCTTTAGGAGCCTCTCTCTTGCTGAGCATCACTCCCAGCAGCATTCACTGTGTCTTTGATCACAGCTCATGGTGACACTCAGGAAAGGGACCTTCCAGAGCTGCTTCAAAAGCTGGCGAGAACGATGGCGCGAGCATGTTTGAAGCAAGGGGTATGTTTTGAGGGGGACTGATGGCAACGGGTCTATGACTGTGATGCATTTTTAAAAATTTAAACATTCATTGTTTTTTTTCGATCGCTGCTTGTGTTTACCTTGTTCTTCCTGTACTGGGGGATGCAGTATTTCAGATTCGAAGGCTTAAGGCCTCAGGGATCTGACCTTTCTTTTTGTTGGGTGTTGTCTTGGTGCCTTACTGCAATTGTCCTGACTGGGTTGTTTTAAGAGAACAGAACTCGCTTGTTTGAGAGATGGAGGGTTATACCACTCTATGCTGCCTGCCGCAGAATTTTATACTTGACATTCAAGCATTCCTTCAAACAGTGCGATCTTTTCTCTACGTCTTTGCTCCCAACTGTTCTATTTTACAGGAAGATAGGGAAATTGAAACTGACAGGGAGCTGAACATGGCCGAGCATCCACAGGACCAAAGTCGGACCATGTTCTGTGTGGGATTGTGACAGAAAAGCCACCGAGGGCCGAGAGCCTGGGGAGCAGGGTCCGCCTGAGAGAGGGTGTAGAACAAGCCTGGCAGAAGGAGAGAAACGTAGGACACCAAGAAACAACTGTTGTCACCTACACAACGTGCTCTGGAGAATTAGGCTTGAATTGTGCTCAAATCTGAAAATTCACCTTTGGTAGTACAGTGGTTGATAATATAATAGCATGAGAAATTTTACAAAATTACAAATTGCCCTAATTATTCAGTATGAAAAATTCAAATTTGAGATAGTTCTGTGTTAATGAACTTCATTTTTTCTTATAGAATCTGACAATTCTCTCACTTGCTTTATTCATAGAGAAGAATAAAAAAGGGAAAATGTTCCTTGATTTGAGAATCAACTAAATTGGGGGGGGGGACAAAAACAGTTTCAACCAAGCAGAAAACTACAGCTCATTTAATAGGAAAAAAATTTTAAAAAGGAAGCAACAATTTGGGTCCCTTAAGATTCTTCTAATTCATCAAAAGGAAAAATACATGTGGAAGCTTTATGCTTTGGAAGTTTAAATGCTTACTTTTTTCCCAAAGCAGTTTTGCCAATTTCATGGGGATAAAATAGCTACAAATACTCAATAACTCTAAATGGGGCGTAAATGCAAAGAACAGACTCAAGCTTTTCCTTCCAAATGTGAATTTTCATATTCAAATATATAAACAAATCATGGTTATTTTCTCTTCCTGGGAAGCCCCAGTCCCCAAAGGGATGGTGAAGAAAAGACAAGCCTGTCTCAAAGTTGCCCTCACAAACAAGAAGCCGTAACTCTCCTCCAAGAAGGGGCTGTTGGTCAGAGAGATGTGCACCCCTGCATGGTGCCCCACTGTTGGCTGGATCAGGACCTTGCATCACTGTCACCCACTGTCCTGGTTGCATCATCGGAGAATAGCAAGATGATCACGCACGTCATGTGTGACGAAGTACAGAAGGCAGATGTCTGGTATGGTCAGGCATTGTGCTTGAGGTTGCCTCTGTCCCACACGCGGGGTAATTACACTGTGAGACTTTCCATTGTGAAGTTACACTCCCACATCAGTTCCCAGGACTCTTTCAGTACCTGACATGGCATCTGTGATTCATTGACAGATGTAGGAATAGTCTCTAGAAACTCTGGATTCTTCAGTATTCTAGGTACAAATGACCCCTATGTGCAGAGCCCAAAGACAGGCAGATCAGCTTCCTCCATAGGCAGTCCCAGGAGTAAAGACAGATCCCTGGTAAGTGATCCTTCAGAATAATTTCTTCAAGAGGCAACAGTTTAAGTGACAGTCAAGGTGTTCTTCAAATCAGAGCAAAACAAACCATGTGACCAGGGAAGGCACGAGAGGCCAGCAGTGGCCAGCATCTCATGAGTTGTGCTTCTTTCAAAGTGCTGTTTGTCCCTGTATAAGGACCTTGTTCTTCTTGATTATGTTTTCTCTAGAGATGGTTATCTATGGATGTGCCTCTTGAGCATCCTTTTAACTATCATCACCAAGAAGCTAGTTCCAGAACAGCCTCTCTTCAGGAATCTGAAAGGTTGTCTTGTTCCAAAGAAATGTTATTTCTGAATAGCACTGTCAGTATTTTTGACCAGTCCAGCCTTGCAGTAGCCAACGGAGTTGACAACGTAACTTACCACAGTCAGATAAGGAATCATGTGCCCAGAACTTGGGTTGCTTTTTCCTTCCCAGTGTGGTACCAATGTCAAGTAAGACTGGCCTGTTCTACTGTGATCCTGGATTATGTCTTGGGTCAAAGTGTGACCTAGGAAGCCATTGGCCCGCTCTACCTGGCCCCTGACTTGAATGGTATGGTGAAACTGGTGTTTATACAAAATTGGGGATCAATTGAAGAAAAGAAGGCTTTGTGGTTGTGTGGGAGCTAAACTGTGAGAAACTGGAAGTAGAAAAATGGAGCTTTTTCTCTGCTTTCCCTTCTCTTCTTATTTCACTGATTGGATAATTTCTATCATCAAATTCACTACCCTTTCATCTTCATGCTTCCTTCTGCTGTTAATCCTATCTGGTATTTTTTCCAACTTTATGCTTTTCTAAACTTCTGTTTGGCGCCTTTTAATCACTTCTATTTCTCTGCTAAAACTTCTGGTCATTTCAATTGTCCCAGTGTATTTTTCCTTTAAGTCTCTGAGCACGGTAACAGCTGCTTTAAAAATCCTTGCCAACATCTGGTTCACCTCAGCATCACACGCTGCTAATCATCTTTACTCCTGAGAATGGGACACATTTCTCATTTCTTTTTCTTTTTTTCTTTATTTTGTGTGTTACATAACTTTGGGTGTGGACTAGAGATTGTGAGTGTTACAAGGTGGAGACTTGAATCGTTATGTTGTTTGCTTTAGCAAGAAAGATTTTTGGACTAAAGTAAAGCAATTCTCTCTATTGGGTGCTGGTTTAACATCTCTTTAATTCTTTTATTTTTAACTGGACCCTGCATATTTGTGATTTAAGGTCATCCAGAGATCTGAACTGCTTGTATACAGAATTTGATCTTTCTTTTATTAGTTCTTTCTTTTTTCTGGGATTCTTCTTTTTTTTCCTATAGATGTGGTTGCTCTAAAGGCAACACACTAGTTTAGGAGTCCAGCCAAATTCTGGGCTTTCTTTTAGAGTTTTAACAGCATCTCCTGGTTCCTCCTGAAACCCTCAGTCTCAAAGCCATTGAAAGGGACACTCAATATTTTTCTTTTCCAAATGTAGGCTTCTAATTAGAATCTATAGTTTAATTTCCTGTTCTTTCAGCCATTTAAAAATTTTTTTTCAGTGTTTGCTGTTAATATCTGTGGACTAGTTTGTCCAGTGTGAGCTTACGAGGACATTCCAAGAGCAAAAATCTGCTAGTAGTACTATTGAAGTTGTGTAGTGAGCCTAGAACAGTGGGGCAAATCTATAGAGCATGTGTCACAGCAGGGTATTGAAATCTCTAAAAGGTTTGCCATCTCTAGTCTAGAAACATGAATCATAGCGAGAAGTAGACAAATACAGAAGAGAAAATGTAGACAAGTTTTCATGACACCTAGGAATAAGGAACGAAAATAGTGAGGATGTTGATGTACTAAGCTTGAGTTGCTAAGAGGAAGAGGTACGGTAAAAAGAAGCAAAGAAATTGGAGTTCCACGTTAGTGCTGATAGCAAATTCTCAGTACCTAGGTAGCTTAAACATCAGAAATTTATATTTTTCAAGATTCTGTAGTCTGTCAGAGTACAGTGCTGGCCATTTGCGTTTCTGGTGACTGTGCCCCGCCTGCACATGGACACTTTGTCCTCGTGTCCTTCTGTGGCACAAAGAGCCAGTGAGCTCTGCTGGCTCTCCTTACAAGCATCCCGAGTCTCCAGTAATCTTTGTGTCCAGTGTAGAGTCAGTTCCTTCCTTCGGGCTGACTGTATTCGGACTGTATTTTGAGATCGCCCCTCTTGGAAGTAACTTATGCTAAACTAGGACTTGAAGATTAAAGGAAGTTTGATAGCATAGAGTTTGAGGAAAGGGAGAGCACAATTTAGCCCATCTCACTGAAAAGAACAAAGACGTTGAATTATTTGGGGTATGTGGGATATGTTGAGTATGATATGAACAATGCGGAATTTGGTGGAGATCTGGGATGGAAGGTGGCAAAGAGAAGATCTTATAGGAAAGATTTGTAACCCATCAGCAGTGGAGTCAGAGCTGAGGGTGGTAGATGAATTTCCTGAGGAAGAAACCATGGATCAGTAGCAGAGTAAGGATCAAGAAAGCAAGGAGCGAGCCACATGTAAAATCCCACAAAAGGGAAAGAGGAATAAATAAAAATAAAATGAACTGTCAGAGGGATACAAAGAGGATCAGGAAAATAAAATGGCGTCAAGGCAGAAAAGAAGGTAGTGAGGAAATAAATGATCCACACTGCCAAGTTCAGTAAGAAAGGTCTGGGGAAAGCACATCATCATAAAGCTCTTGGTTTGTAAATTATGAAATCATACTGACTTTTGAGGAAGCAGCCTCAGTAAAGTGATCAGAAAGAGACAGATAGAAAACATTACAGAAAAGCGGGACGAGGGTGGTAGGAAGGAGATGTTTAGAATTTAAATAGGGAGTTGGATTAGCAAATGCAATAAGGCACCACTGAATGTAACCTTTCATGTAACGTCTGTGTGTCTTCTGCTCTCTCTTAATTCAGCTTATGTTTTGCGAATTCAGATTTTCCTTAGAAAGCTGGCAAGGACCTATTCTTAGTAGGATGATCTTGCTAAACTTACGTGACCTCCACTGGCTATATTGTCTGCTATTTGGGACAAAAGAAAAAATGAATCATTTTTCAGTTTTAATATAATTAGACAAAGAGTCTTCGTGAGCTTTCGTGAGAACACTCATCTTGCCAGTTTTAAGAATTACTGCACAATCGAAGGGCAAAATGTTTTGGGTTGGGGAGAAATGATAGGAATTGAGGTGCCTGATACACTAATTAGCTTGATACGATAATTCCACATTGTACACTATAGCATACCATTACTTTGTATCCCATAAATACAAGGGGTGATCAACATAGATGGCGAATGTTTCCATTTTAAGAAAATGTTTACAGTAAGAGATGTATTGCCATTAATCTCTCTCAAAATAGATCTCCTTGGTTTAGCACACTTACCCCAGGATTCTAGCCACTTGCTGAAGCACTTCTGGAGGTCCTCTTGGCAAGGTGTCTTTATAAGGTGATCAAAAATATGGTGAGTGTCGCTGCTGAGTGCCCTCTAACAGAAAGGTGGGCTTGCAAAAACATCGCAGTATATTGTCCTTCACTTTATTCACTGCACCTGGCACCGTGCAACTTCTGGCTCTTCCCCAAAGGCAAAATGACCATGAAGGTGAATGTTTTGAATTATTTCAGGAGGCCAAACAGCCGCTATATTCAGGAAAGAGACTTCCAGAACTGTTTCAGAAGGAGTCAAGAACAATGGGTTGAGGGTGTTCCAAGCAATGGAGAGCATTTTGAGGGGAATTAATGACAATATGTGCTTTACTGTAATAATTTTTTTAAATTTGAACATTCACTGTATCTTTAAATCATACCTGATACTTATAATCATCATTTGTCAATATCCAGTACAATTTAAAAAAACTTAATAATGATGCTGCCAATTATCAAATTGCTTAACTTTGTTTCATTTTATAAACATTACTCACATAAACTGGGTGGTTGGTAAGCAGGAGGCTATGACTCAGTTACTGTGGCCAGCCCTAGGCATTAATGTGTTCTAAAGCTTTCCAGATAGTTTTCCTGTGTGCCCAGAGTTGAGATCCATTGATTTACAGATCTGTTGTTCTGTGGTTGTGATATTGCCAAAGAGTGTTGGACCTTAGGTGATAGCAGAATTATTGGTGCTCTCTCTAAATTTGGGGTTGCTCTCTGATCAGGCATTCTTTGGGTGACTTCTGCGGGTGCTCTGCTCAACTCTAGAGATACTAAGATAGCTATTATGAATAATTCTAACATCATAATAAGGTTTTTTAATGCAATACAGATATAATTTTACAGATGGAACATGGCTGTGCCTCTGGTTATCTGCTTTCAATTTAGAACGTGTTTTTAATTTCCGATGAGTCACCTCTCTTGTGGAATACTCACTTTGACTTGTATTAGTTGGCGAAGTTGGGATAGTAGTTAATTCCAGAGTTCTTTTAATCAAAAGAGGAGGAAAATTTGATGCGTAATAACTTTATGTGGAGCCCAATGGTTTATCTACCTTTAATAGGTCCTATATGTGGTCCTACTTACATTCTGAGCATTGGATAGAAATAATGCCACCCACTGGAGTCTATCCCGAGGCACAGTTTCTCTCATATGAGAAACCCAAATTGTACATAAGGAGCAAAATGAAAGGTAAGCAATGAGAAGTAGTCAGATAGATCTCAAATGGGAAAGGGATCAAGAAATGAAGAGGGGGGAGGAAAGGGGATGAAGAAAAGAATGAAGATGTGTTACGTGCATGCACCAACTACACACAAGGAATGGAAATGTTATATGTTGCAAATGTGTACTAATAAAAAGAAGAAGAAATACAGGAGCCAAAAATGGCACCAAGGCCTGTTTTACAGCACGGGGTTATTGAAGGTATCTGTGTGAAGTAAGTGACAGAGCAACCTTAAAAGGCTGAAGGGGGCACGAGGCCAGCTTAGCTACTTGAAGTTCACTGGGAGAAATAGAGATGGATTCTTAAAGTACTGAAACCCTGTTTAGTATCTGCCTAATTACACTGCTTTTGAAAACCCCTAGGGAAGACAACACACACAGCCAACAAATTTGTACTTTATGGCCCTTGGTCTACGTAGGTAAGGGAGAGATCATTTGGCTTTGGGAAAATGGAACAAAACAATGGATTTGGAAGGAAATGGGGATTGACTAGCTGGGATTAGGTAAATTCCCAATATATATTGGTTGAATGGATGAAACGAGAGAGAAACATGCTTGGAAACTAGTTTGGGGTGGAGCAGAGATTTGTGTCTGAGAATTGTTGCTGTATTGCATCGATTGTCAATGTATTAAATTATTAAATTATAGATGTGCTTTTTTTAGCTAGGAAAGGTTTTTCACCACTGATATCATGACTGCCGAAGGGAGGAAAAGGCAAAGGAGCTTGTCATCAGGAGGATGAAAGGGGTTTCTTTTGCTTACTGTATTCCCCAAGTCCTGTGACAGCCCCTGCATCCTTACAGAAGTGAACCTAAAATGCTGAGAGGAGCCGGGCCTTGCAAAACTCATCTGCATTTTGTTTGCACCAGGAAGAACCCCACCTCCGTCAGTTGACTTACTAACTGGAACGTGGGACGTTTCTCTCTTGTCGTCTGTATCAGTGCTGGCTCCAGTGCCTTCACTTCCACCCTGAGCCACGTTGGGAGATAGGATGTGCCTTTGATGAACTTTTGCTTGTAAATTTTACTTTAGATTCTTTATGCACACAGTGATCAGTCCCGAACTTGAAGGTTTTGAAGTGCTTCTGATGCTTCACCTTATAGCCTTATTCATGTTTGATTTCCCTAACATAAAATCCACCTATTGAAAGTGTACAGCTGGGCTGGGGATTTAGCTCAGTGGTTCTGCCACCTGCCTCGAAAGTGCAAGGTCCTGAGTTCAGTCCCCATACCCCACACACACAAAAAAAGAGAAGAAAGTGCACAGCTTAGTTAATTTTAGTAAATTTGTAAGGATGCACAGCCAGTGATAAAATCCATTTTGGCCGTTCTCAGCCTTCAGCAACTGCTGATCTGTTTTCTGCAGTTGCAGTTTTTTGTCCCCTTTTTCAGAAACTTTATATGATTGGAGTTGGAATATTTGATACTTATTTTTAATTTAAAAACTAAATTTAACTTACTGAAATAATTAAAACCCACAGACACTAGGTAGATTTTGCATTTCAGTATAAACAGCATGATAAAAAGTTTCTTAATCGGGTACTAAGACTAATTCATTACAGGCTTTACTTACTTTATTGAATTGCAACTTACATGTTCCTTGTTTGATACCTTGCTCAGTTTTGAGCCATGCATGGCATATTACCTTTTCAAGATGTGTGGATCGATATCCTTTCCATCTTTAGGCTTTATTCTGGAATCTGTATTGTGATGACACTTTCTAGAACTATGAGTTTTAATGTGTGTGCAAAGAGAAAGAAAACAGACACCTAACGAGTATTTGTGGATAATGAGGTGGCTAAAGATGGATCAAAGATATATACTGAGCTCTCAGGAAAGGGGTTTATATCAGAGGTTTCAGGGTGTACAGAACTAACGGATCGCACACATATTTGAGTGGAACTTGGCTCTTGGTGCATTTTTGTTTAACAGGAGAAGCATGAAGCATGTTCTAGTGAGGAATAAAGCTCTGCAGTGGAGCCGGGCCTACGTGTTGCCAGAGTTCCCCTACGACGTCAGATGCGCTCTAGCAGAGCGGAAGGGCCCGGATCACAGCATGAGGATACGGATCATAGAGTTTCTGCAGGCTGACATGACCAAGTATCTCGAAGGCTCGCTGTGAGTAGTAACAGGCAGATGGGCTGCTTCGGGGTCGGGTCGGTTTTCAAGGAAGAGTAGAATTCCTTTGGAATCAAGTTTCCTCAGATGTTGCATGACGAACTGGATATCAGTGCGACGCACCCAGCAGGTCAGGGTCTGCTCTATTACAGAGAAGGGTGTGGGGAAACTGAGTACAGTGTAGACCTCTCTTGCATCAGGACTGTGCAAGATGAAAGGCGTCGTCCTTGTTGTGGTGCACAGGTACCCCACCGCCCAGCAGTACAATGACGTGGTCAACGCCCTTCTGCAGGCCCACCCCTTCCTGGACGAGGACGGCTGTGGCTTCGTAAGTGACTTAACACCCCTACCGCTGCTAATCTCAGCCCGTCTTAAAATGTGAGCTTTATTTGTCCCTCTGGGCTCTGAGCTTTCCCCTTTCTTTCTGTTTCAGCTTCTCGCTTTCTGTCAGTTACTACTTCTTACAGGTCTTTCTTCCTTTCTCTTTGTGACCCTTTCTGTGTCTCTCGCTGCCCTGTGTTCCTGAGTCTCCTCTGGCTTTCTGGCTTCATCTTTCTGTCCCTTTCTCAAAGCAGATTGGGAACGCCTCAGTAACAAGGCGTCCCCAGGAAGGAAGGGGAAAGAAGATGTGCCACGCGGAGGAGGAGTCCTGGACTGCACCTGCATCAGAAGTGGAACTGGTGGTGGCAGCCATCGGGGTGGGGCCTTGCTCCTGCCTCTCCCTGCCTCTCTGAGCAAAGTGGATCCCAGGGTCCTCTGGACAGCGGCTCCGAGCTCAGGAGCCCAGGTGGAACTGAGGAGCCCGGAGATTCTGATTCCCTTGGTCTAAGGATGGGTTCCTGGCGTTAGTGTATTCAAAAGTGCTCAGGACGAGTTAGCTGTTCTCATAAACTCAGCTGTGTGAGCCTCGTGTCTCCTGGGTTGAAAAGCCTGGGGTCCTTGCTGTACAGCGGTGGGGAGGAACCTGATGCTACTGAAATACGCAGTTACAGACCCTTGCGATTATAATAACAGGTTGAGTGTGTTTGACTCTAGAAGTTTATGATTTGAGGGATGATTGTGGGGGATCTAAGGAACAATTACTCACTTGTACATAAAGATACACAATTACCCCTGTATCTCTGTAGGCCATACGCATGCACATCAGTACTCCTAGCTAAATAAGATAGATGTAGGCCACTATCTCAGATAGCTATCAGAAAATATTTTGTTACACTATCCTGAAGATAAGGAATTTAAGCACTCAACTCCAATATGAACCAAAAACATAAATATCAGTAAATCTAAACACATTTAAGGCCTCTGCTTACTTTCATGTTTGCTGCCTCCTCCTCTTTCCCTCCTTTTTTCCCTCTCCCCTCCCCTCTCCCTCTCCTCCTCCTCCTCTTCCTCCTCCTCCTTCTTCTTCTTCCTCCCCCCCTTTTCCTTTCTTTTTCCCTTTCATATTTTTAGGGAACATTCATAATATGTGGATAGAGTCATAGAAATTTTTGAATCCTAGCATCTTAAAGGTATTGTTTACCATATATAATTAGAAAAGGTGTTGCAAACCATGTCTAGAAATAATAACTATTGAAGCCAAGATTAGAATTCAGGTATTCTCATTCTCACAATGACATCTTTTCTTTTCTTTTTTTTTCTTTCCTTTTTGTTTTGGTACTGGGTCTCAAACTCAGGACCTTTCACTTTCAAGGCAGGAGGTGCCAGAACCACTGAGCTAAATCCCCAGCCCATAATGACATCTTTTCTAAAATATGCTGCTACATGAAAAGCACACTGCAGCCTACACCAGATGTACTGTAAAATGAAACAATCCAACAGAGCAGCAACAAAAAAACGTGGGATCCCCAAACTGTAGTCATGCCAGTACGGTGGACAAATGTCAGTATTTCTTTCACAGTGAAGACAAAATATCTGCCATCTAATAAGGGTGACTATGTATAGGGTAACAGCGAGTGGTTTGTATCCATGGATTAGGTATCTGTCTTAGCCACTTTCCCATCCCGGATCAAAATACCCAACACCCACAACTTAAGGGAGGAGACGCTTATTTTGGTTCCTGGTTTTGGTCCATGGTTGGCCAGCTCCAAGGCAGAAAGTGGATGGCAGAGGAACATCACAGAGGAAAAAACCTCTCAACACTTCCTGGCAGCCAGGAATCAGAGAGAGCAGGAACAGTGGAGATAAGGGTACACTCCTTTGGAACAATCCCCAGGACCCGCCTTGGATCAGGCCCCGCTTCCTAACGGCACAGGCAGCTACAGCTCCCACTGCCCAACCACCCTGCAAACTCATGAGACTTTGGGGGTTCGCTTACTGCAACAGTACCCTTAGCTCCAACCTGAGGATGCCATGCCGTGCTGTATAGTTAGGCCTGTGGCAGTTTTCTCTGTACATGGCACATACACTTTTTAAATCATTATTCCCTGAACAATACAATCTAACAATTATTTGCTTAGCATTTACATTGCCATTAGTGTCATAATAACACAGAGATGATTTAAAGATGAAAGGAAGGTGTGCATGGGTTACAGGCAGATAACAGGGCACTTTGCAGAAGGAACTGGAGCACCTGTGGGTTTTGGTACCAACCAGGGCCCTGGCATCAACCCTCCATGGATATGAAGGGACAGATATGGTTGAGTGTTTTTAAAAATAATTAAAATTGGGCCGTGGCTTTAGATCAGTGGCATAGCACCTGCCTCACAAGCACAAGGTCTTGAGTTTGCTCCCTGATACTTAAGTAATAATAATAATTTTATGTTTGAAAAAAATTATACATTTACCTTTCTCAGAATGCAAAAGCTACAAAAACAATACAAATAGAGAATTTCCCACTCCTGTTCAACAGCTACCTAATTTTCCTCCCCAGAAATAATCAGTGCTGTTAAAGAATTTTTCCGGCAAACTCACATATGTATGACAGGGCGTCTCTACCTTGTCATGTCTTGACATTTAGTTTTATGGCTATCAAAATGAGCCACAGACAAAGTAACAAATGTGTGCTTTGTTCCTGTGTGCATTTCACCTGCATCTGTGCCAGGGGCATTAACTAAAGAGGATGGACTGATGAGAATGCGGAATGGCACAGCAGGTTGTGGTCCATGCACACACTGTGGACTTCCTTAGCAGGAGCAGAAACTAGTGCCTGGCTGGATGTTTACCCAAATTCTCCCTGAACCAGTGTGTGGGGTTGGCCTCCCAATGTTACATTGGAAGATGCAGAAAATTTCTGAGTGCATTGATATGTGTGTTGGGGGGGAGTGGGAGAGACAGAGACAGACAGGGAGAGGGACGGGGGAGGAATTGTGTAGTTGTGGAAATGAGCATTTGGCTACCTTAGGACTAATTTTGCTTTCTACTTTTTTTTAATTTTGAAAAACATCAAGGTTTTCTTCTTGGTGCTGGATGAGTTTGTGGTGGATGCTGTTGTGTGTGTGCAGTGCATTTTCCAACACCCCTGGGGCCCCTTAGGTGTGGCACCCCTTGCGTCCCAATCGTGACAATCAAACATCACCGGGTGTCTCCTGGGAAAGAGGAGCCGGTCCTATCACTATGCCAGTTGAGAATCACTAGTCTAGACCCAGTAGGCATGAACATTTGGCTACGTTTGATCTTGTCTTGGCTGAGCATTTAAAAGCACAATGCAGATATCATCTCTAAATACCTTCACATATGTCTTAAAAGGATAGGGACAATCAGTAGAACCACAATACAATTTTTGTACTTAGAAATGCCATCGGCAATAATTGTACAATCTTACCTATACTCCATAGTCATTGTTTTCTAATTATTAAGCGGTTTCTTTAAATAGATTTTTTTGGTTGTAAAACTTAATCAGATGGTGCACTACCTTTGGCTTTTCTTGTGCTTTAATTTCTTTTTGTCAAGGCTAGCGTCTCTGCTTGGTTTTGTTTTCCTGATACTTGGCGGTCAAGTCTCATCTATTTGTCACATAAGGTGGTCCACATTCCATATTCTCTGAATGCCCCCTCACGACTCCATCTGTGCTGAAAATTCCAGGAGAAGATCTACTCGTAGTCCCATGGTTTGCTTTATCTGTCACGACAGGAGGCTCATAATTTCAGGGCTGATTTTATTATTGCAGATCGATTAAGAGATGTGTTTCCCATGTAGTGCTTTCCATACCTCCTCTGGATGGAAAAGTGTGGGAAAGGGGATGAGTATTCTATAGTATTAATATTTTCTGCTGAGCCTCTCTACCAAAGGCATTTGTGGGAGTAACTCACAGTGCCAGGCATGAGCAGGTGCTCAGCAAACACTCATTGATCGAACACTCATGCAGGAGATTATCTTTGATTGGTTCTTTCTCTGGTCCTGGTCATTTAATAAGAAGAGATGGGAGAGGTTAGGAAGAAGAAATTGGCAGTTTAACAATGTCCTAGCAGTTGATTGCTGTAACACCTCCCATGAGGTTCTGAAGGCTTAGAGGCCCTTTGGAGCTGTAGGAAGTATGAGAAACAAATGTATCTGCACTAGTTCCTACTTTGGGGCTAAGAAAAATATAAACTGTCCACCATCTATTATTTCATTGTGGTGGTAATGCGGCTCGGACCCATTTACATCTTGGGGCTTAACCAGTGCTGAAGCCGGACCCAGCTTCAACACCAGGCCCCAGTGTTTTATGCACAGCACTTTGGTTTATAAATAACTTCCATGAGTGGCTACTCAACTGACTCTTAAAGTCCTAGTGCAGTTGACAGGAAAGGTCTTAATGTTCCATTTTCATAATTGAAGAAATTAAGGCTAAGCAGGGTTATTGTTGAAGGTTACTTGAGTAACACGAGCTAGAGTCAGCGCTAGACCCTGGGTCCTCCTGACGCAGGCCATGGTACCTTCTGAAGGACAAGGATTAGGATTACTGGGACTCAAGTAACAAAATTAGGCAGAATCTCAGTGCCAGACTCTTGACCGATGTTATCTCAGCGGTGTTCCTATTTGCTCATGAGAAAATAGAGATCATTTCTCTGATTCTGTTTCCTTAGCTATAATTTTGGGATTTTAAATTGGTCTGGCAATGTCTCAAGATTGTTCTAAGAATAAACTGATCAACAGATACACAATTTCTATTACGATAATGTGAAAATAATTTCAAGCCCAAGAAAGATAAAGATTTTATTGTTTATATAGGATTAATGCAATCTTCTTAAAGATTAACCTGCCTGCTGTGTTATTTCATGCAGTTTTCATGGAAAAGAGCACTCAAAGATCGCTTTAAATATGTTCGAAGACCGATAGAAGATGATGAACAAGTTATGAGAAATAAGTACAAATTTGGACACCGAAGAGGCCAGACAAGAAAATCTCTTGCTGATTCAAGATTTGATGAAATTAAAACTGTCCAAATAAAAGTAAGGTTCCCTCTTTCGATGTTATGAGACTTTGATAGATGATTGATTGATTGATTAAGGGGTAATAAAATGTGCCACTTAGGATCATGACAACAGAATAAGACACCTCTTTAAAATTCTGAAGTGTGGTCAAGAACTGATACAATCAATGGCTCACATGGCTAAAGATGCAAGTGATATTTCCAAAAATAGTTTGAGGCAGGAAAGTCACTAAATATCTCATGGTCATTTTTTCCACAGAGTTCAAAGGCCTGGCAAAACCCTTACGATCTGAGTCCTTGAAGGATGGCACTTTCTCTCTTTCTACAGCACACCCTGAGTTCTTGATGCACCGACTGCTACCAGAAGTGTTCAGTGTGCTGCAGGGGTCAGGTGGCCTCTGGTCTCAAGGTCTCAGGGAGCCAGTAACCCGCATGCAGAGTTGCAGAGCACCATGTTGGCCTCACCCACCTGCTGGACCATAAAAGGCTGTGGGGAGCTTCTGACTGGGCCTCAGACAAAGCCTGAAGATTTTAACAGGGAGGCTAATTCGCTGCTGCTATCCTGTAACTGGTCCCAAACCGTAATCATCCTCAGGAACAAATCCCCCTGCTAATAAAGCTCCTTGGGAGAGCAAAACTACCAAGTGTAGACGATAACTCCCTGTCTTCCCAATTCTATTTTTTACCTTAATCCACATGAATAAGCAAACCATAAATATTCACATTTACATTCATGAATGGACTTGATGTAAATATTCTAGTTCTTTTTTCAGCCAGTATGTTTATTTGATATTAATAGAGCAGAGTATTTGGCAGCCTAAATTTTTTTAGTACCAGCCACAGGCTTCGGAAGACAGGCATATTTTTAGCATGTTTTATAAGCCATTCATCCCAGCATCATGCATAATCCAAAATTTTGAATGGGTGTGTACTTTACATGTCTCATTATAATTTTCAATGATACCTTCAAATGATAGACTAGTTAAGATAACATGATTCTATATCTGTTCTTTGAAAAAGACATAAGACAGCCAAAAAGTGCCCTAAATTTAGTGGTCTGAGTGTTTAGAAACTTTGGTTGCAAAATTTCAATAATGAATTAAAAATCACTATGAGATAGAATTATATTTGTTTTAACGTATTGCTCATATTCTTAAGAAGTCACTTTGGAAAGGTGCATAATTGTGTATAAATTCACTTTTCTGAAATTTGATTTTTCAGTGCACTTTGTAAATGAGCACTAGAAGTCAGGGTCCATCCATTAAACTAGAGGTCATTGTGAAGGACATGAGACTAAATCGAAGTTCTTGTCTTTTATTGTTGCATTGTCTTCGGAATCATTTGGTGCACTCTTTGTTTCTTCTCGAAACACTTAACTCTGTGAGGAACCGCAGACTCTGTGTCTCTCCCCATCCCTCCAGTATGCCTCCAAAGCGAGATGAATCTTCGGAGGCCCATACGGGGCCTTGGCTTCAAAAAGAGCAGGAAACCAAATATGTCAGAGTTAGGCATTGAGTTGCAATAAAGTTTAGATCCATTGTGATTTCACCCTTTTCATTCCTTACTGCATGGATTTGAGTCTATATATATAAATATATAAATTTAAATTATTGGGTAAGGGTTTGTCACTGACTTTTTTCACCTTCCTGGCCGCTTGGCTGAAAAAGAAATTTTGCCCGTTGTTCACATCAGGACGTAACATTTTTCCCGGCAAACAAATCTAATAGGAAGGCCTTGCTTTTCTGTCTCTTATAAACAGAGCTCCAAGTTGCTGATTTTTTAATGTTGGTAACCTCCTTGTTTGTGATCTTGAGTTCTGCAAAGCCAAAGGCTATAGAGGATGGAGGAAAATGTACAATGGGCTATTACACCAACAATGTGTTTCTGTTCTTTGTAACCTCTTTGGTGATGGAACAAATGTACAACCACTAAGGGGGCTTCCACATGTTGGGTTTGTCTCATAGAACTTTGTCTTTAAACTCATTGCCCAAGTTATTTTCAACCCCCATTTTGACTTTCTGGTAGCTCCTTGAATATATTTAAGATTTCTGAAAAATCAAAGATTTTTGGATAAAATACCTTTCGGTAATTGTCACATCTTTTAAATTCCTTGCCTGGGCACAATATTTCCCAGAAAAATAATTATTTTGTGTACTGCAGAGATGGAAAGCGTCAACACAGCCAAGAAACACCAGTCTCTCCATGAATGCAAAACCAGGTAAGCAGATTTGAGTAACTGGGGAGAGATCTTGTGAAGCAAGTTGGCGAGGTTTTTACTCTTTTGCTTTGGTTTGTTTCCACTGTTCTTTTCCTCTGCGGGGAAGAATTAAAGGTAGATGTCTCAAGGAAAGAGGTGGATGTCTTTGTCTTGTTCCATGAGCTTCCACAGATATCCTGAGCTGCTAACAGGGTTTGTGCGGCTCTCGCAGAGGCCAAAGGTCTTTTGTCCCTAACCTCCTACCTTCCACAGTCTCTTGCTGGTTGAGCTCTGCTTGAACTACATTCTCTCTGGCTACAAAACTAAAAGCACCAGCAGTGCCAAGGCTCCACCCGGGCCTCAGGTATGCCTTGTGCTTCTCATTGCAGTGCTAAAAAGACTTTCACCATCTTACATGGCTGAATAGACTTGTCAGAGTCCTAAACTATGTCTCCAGATCCATCCCTCAAAATGCCAGCTGTTTTGCAATATTTAAAAATGTCCTTTCAACTTCCAGACCCATGTTGCTGCCTGTAGGTTCCTGTGATCAATGCACGACAGTATGGTCTCTTCCTGTGCATCTGAGTTTTATGTTAAAAAGAAACAAACTAAAACAAGAAAAAGGCCTCACACAGGGCAGTGATGACATGCCACGAGTAAGCAATAGGTACGCTTAATTTATGTCTAAATAATTTGTATCCCCATGGGTTGATAAAACTGTTTCCTTTCCTTGTCTTTTACTGTATGTGTTTATGAAGAGATATAATTAGATTCTCCAAACAAGTAGGTTTAAGCCCAGTCATTTTATAAGTTGCTGACTTGTTGGAATGATGAAAACACTGGATTTAAAAGCTCGTCAGAATTGTGTGGAACAGCAACATACTGGGTTGGGCTTCACATTGGAGTAAATTTTGTAAAACATCTCAGGTGCTAAAGAGAAGTGAAACAAACTCCCAACTTCATGGCATACTTTGGTTGCTCTGGGCTAAATGTTTCTCTTGCTTTATTTATTCCTTTTTATCCTGTTCCTATCTGCCTTTCCCCTTGCTCTGCTCATGGGTAGCCCCTCACTTGTGTTTCATCTATTTCCCTTTGTTTGCAAGTGCTCTGAAGCACCCATTGTCCTTCTGAGGGTTGTAAATGTTTGGTTTAAAGTAAATGGTATTGTGTACCTCATGACGCTTGCCTTTTTTATTTTTTTGTTGTTTTTACTAAAACTCTTCAGATTCATTCATGTTGTTATTTGCATTGCTGGTCCGTGGAGTCTCCCCACAGTAGTGTCTCTTACTCAAGCAGGCTCTGTCCTCCACACTCCAAGCCACGTTGCAGAGATCCATTATGCGGATTTGATGGTGGGGCTGTGAGTTACTCCTTTGATGGCACATCCTGTAGTAGGACTGATGGGGCACGGGCAGGCACATATTTAATTTGAGAAATTCCTCTCCAGCGTGACTTTGCTGGCCTCCTTCCCACAGCACTGTAGTCCCTGTCTTCCGGCCACCCTTGGCATGGCGTGTCTTGCGAATCTCGCCAAGTCTCATGGTATAAAGTGTAATTTTCACTCCTCATTTCCCTGGATAACTGAAGACTCTAAGCATTGCTTCATATGTTTTTTAATGTTTTGAGCTTCTTCTAGAAAATTACTTCTTTATATTTATTGCCCATTTTTTAATGAGTTGGCATCTTTTTCTTGTTAATTTGTAGGAAGCAATTTTCCACGTGTCCTGAGTCACAAAGATACTCTTTATTCTAAGTTTATAATTTTAGTTTTCATGTTTAGATTTCTGTCTTAGTCACTTTACTCTTGACATTGAGACAAAATACCTGACACCCAAAGTTAAAGGAGGAAAGGTTTACTTAGCTCACAGACTGCAGAGGTTTCAGTCCATAATCGCTGGCTCCAAAGCAGGACATCATGGCAGAGGGGCAATAGTTTATGACAGCAGAAGCACAGCAAAGGCAATGAGAAAAAAACACAGCTCTCTCTCTCTCTCCTGTACATCTTATCCAGGCTACTTAGGGCAGGTTCACTCACACCTTATTCGTAGTGCCCTTGAGCCTAGCATTGCACCATGAATTAATTACACACTCTAGATGCAGCCACCTCTGAAAAAGTCCCACCTATGACTGCATGAGGCTTTGGGCTGGCAACCAAACACAAGCCATAACATTCCACATCCCTTTATGCAAAAGGCATTTTGTCCATCTCTCAGAGTTGCAAAAATTTCAGCACTGCTGAAAAGTCCAAGTGCAAAGTCTCCTCTGAGATTTAAAGCAAACTCTCGGCTGCAAGCCCTTGTACAAATGAAAGAAAGTTAAACACTTTCAATATTCAACAGCACAAGATAGACATTTGCATTCCAAACGTTACAAATGGGACACAAATAAAGAGAACAAAGCAAGACCAAACTCCATCTGGGCAAACATTGAATCCCACAGTTCCACTTCCAGCATCCTCAGCAATCCGTGGCAAGCTGTGGTCTCCAAAGGGCTTGGATGGCTTTGCCCCTGTGGCCCTCCTGGTGATTGTAGCTCCCATGGCTTCTCTCTGGGGACAGTGCTGTTCCCTCCTTGCAGTTTTCCTCAAACATCCATGGTCCTGGCTTCTCCAAACTTCTGGTGTCTCCACTGCACCTTCGGCTTCGTACCTATACACCTTCACACACTGCCCACTTGGGCCCACTGCCTGGCCTCCCAGGTCTTCTCAAATCTGAGTGGAAGCCTCCCTGACCCCACAACTCTTGCATTCCAAATGTATCTAAAACCATCACAGTGTGGGTGATGCCCAGGTCTGCTGCCAGCTTGAGCAGTAGCCAGGCTTCCTTTCTCTCTTGGTTGTAGGAATCCCCCTCCTATGAACCAAATCCTGAGGAACAATTTGCCTAAGGCCACTGCCATTCTGGAACATGGTGCTCTGGGGTGCTCTTCTCAAAGCAAAGTCTTTGACTTTTGCAACTTTGAGCCTACAAAGAGTGGAGTTCTGCTGCTTCTTATGATGCCCTCAGGCCACCTTTCCTATATTCCTGTTCCTTCTCAGAAATTAAGCAAAATCCAATAATATGTTGTATACAAAAAACACACCTAGTGCAAAAAGAAGCCCATAGCCTGAAAGTGAAAAGATAGAAAACAATTCTCCATGTGACAGGAGCCCAGAAAAAAACAGGGGTAGCAATCTTATTTGCAGACAAAGTAAATTTCAAACCAAAACTGAATCTAGTACTATTGATGTAGGACAGTACTGTATCATACCTCAATGAATGTAAAATATCTAGTACCTGCTCTATGATGCATAGTAGGGACCGTGCTTTATCAGAGCTACATTTAATGATATTACTCTAGAATGTTCTCTTTCCAGATAATGATTAAGAGGCTAATAGAAAAAATGGTGCCAGGTACCACAACAGCAACAGAACTTTGCTGTTGTCTGGATATTATTCTTTT
>NW_022900926.1:10684744-10708507 GCF_012274545.1 Fukomys damarensis | reverse complement strand
GAAAAAAAGAATAAGATAAGACTATAAGAGCGAGAAGCAATTTAAATATGTTCAGGGACCATTTTCATCTCCAGAATTAAGGATTATTTTGATGTTACATCATTGCCTTTTCTCTTTTACTTTCCTTTGTAGTTTTATTTTAGGGTTCCCTATTTTTAATGTCCATACAGAGATTTCTTTAACTGAAATACCGAATAGTTTCTTTGGTGTGAAAAACTACAATAGTACACAGGATCCTAATGAGATAATTAATAATGTGAAATAGGAAGTAAAGGGCTAAAGGTGTAGGGAAAGTGGAAAGGGTGGGGGAAAGGTAATAAGGGAGAGGGAAAAAATATGAGAAACTGAAAAAATGGAAATAAAGTGTTTGTAAATGGGGAGGGGAGGAGGGGGTGAAGGGAAGGCAGGGACAAGGGGAAAAATGAGAATCAAGACCTATTATGTAAAGGTACAGAATCCCAATGATGAATGTAATTGTATACCTAGATTGTACCAATAACCTCAATAAAAAGAAAAAAGAAAAAAGATCTCTGCTGTATCTTTGCAGACCACAGCTTTACTGGAACTTCCTTTCTGGCCAGACTCACGGTGTTTTAAATCATTCTTCTGGGCACTTTACTCCTGATTCTCAACATAGATCTGGCTAAAAGCCCATGACAGTAGCTCTGCCACCTTCTCAACATTAGACTGCCTTAAAATATCTTCCAGAAGATTAATTCGCCTGCCACCCTTAATCTCAGTCTCAGGCAAAGTCTCCGGACATGAGCAGAATGCAGACAAACTTTCTGCCAACTCATAACACACAGTGTCTGGGGTTTAAGGACCAGTGCAGCCCTTCTTCCCAAAAGAAACCTCCTGAGCCTGGTCATTACCGGTTTTCTGGTCCTCTGAGCTCCGACCAGAATCTCCCACACAGAACAGCCTGAGGCGCTCCAGTTCTGCCTTTTCAGCCAGCTTCTCTAAACCTTTCCAAACGTTTCCCCACCCCACAAACCAGTTCCAAAGGCTTTTGAGCCACATGGACAGGTACAGTCACAGCAATGACCCCACTCCTCTGGTACTGAATTCTTTTTTTTTTTTCTTTCCGAATTTTGTGTTAGCTACTTTTCTTGTTGCTCAGACAAAAACCCAACACCCAAAGTTAAGGGAGAAAAGGTTTACTTAACCCACAGATGGTAGAGGGTTTAGTCCATAATGGGCTGGCTCTAAGGCAGGGTGGAACATGGCAGGGGCACAACAGTTCATGGCAGTGGAACACAGCAAACGAGGCAACCACTGCTTTTTCTATCCCTTATATCTTATTCAAACTACTTAGGGGGGGGCACTCACACTCTTAATCCTAGCACCCTTGAGTCTAGTATTGTACCATGACTCAATCACACACACTAGATTCAGCCACCTTAACAAAAGCCCCACCTACAACTACATGAGGCTTTGGTGGGACAGCTAAACAAAAACCATAACATTAATTCTATGTTAGTTACTTTTCTCATTGCTGAGACAAAATGCTCAACACCCAAAGTTAAAGGCGAAAGGGTCTGTTTAGTTCACAGTTTGTAGTGTTTCAGTCCATAACTGGCTGGTTCCAAGGCAGAGTGGTGTGGCAGACAGGACTTGAAGAGGAGAAACAGTTCATAGCGGCCAGAGGGTAACACAAGCAACAAGGAACCTTAGTAGTGTCTTTTGGTTCCTTTTAGCTCATCTAGACGGCCAGGATTAGGGCGGTGCCAAATCAATCAGTGCACTAATTTAGTAATCATATACCCTTAATTCCAGCATTACACCTCTAGATTCAGCCACCTCTGAAAGAGCAACACAATACAGAAGGCTTTGGGGAGACATCTAGACACAACAATCTCAGGATCATCCCGAGTTCATCCTTATACTTTAAATAGAGGCCTCTTTATGTGAGCCACGTTCTCGGTACCAAACAACCCATCCTCTCCTTGGTTTATAGTGCCACTTTTATTATACACCAAGTCCTAGTAGAGCTTTTAGAAATAGAGGTTCTGAGAATTCTCTTATTCCACTGGTCTGTCTATCTCTTTTTATGCCATTCCATATTGCATTTTGCTACTTAACATGTAGCACTTAGCATCAGTGATTCCTGGTGGAGAGACCTCTTCTGTTGCCATCACAACATGTCCCGTGTCCGGGAAATCCGTAGTCAGGACTCAGGGTCTGTTTATTCTCTTTTTCAGAATCAGGGGAGAACTGTGGGCCTCCTTCTCATGAGCTTATGTAGCACCTACCTTCTCACAGGAAAAGTTATAACCTAGGCTGGGTGCTGTGCATAGGTGGGAGTCTTGGGCCACAAGTCGGTCCCAAATCTGCCCACACAAGGAGCACTGCACAGCCTCACCTCGCTCTTGAGGAGGACGTGCTGTGAGAGGGTGGAGATGGCCTGAGGGAGGGCCCTGATGATGTTTTCCTGACCTGGGATGAGGAGTGGAGTCCGCTGTCCATGCAGGACTGGACCCGGGAGCTCGCTGCCCTCACAGCCTGATGTCCATCCTTTCTTGGGGATCTCTTCAACCAGAGGATTCTTGCAGACCCTCCAAGCCCTCCGCTGACGACCACACTGAAGCATCAGGATGGATACATACTGTTTGAAGTGCTTAATATGCCTTTAATACATTTTTGATACTGTATGCATTTTTTCTTAAATTACTAAAACCTCTTCAGCCAATCAGCACTCCCAACCCACTGTCATAAACTTATCATTGCTGAGACGTAAGCATCATTGATAACAGTGATTTTCAAAATTTCCTGAAAAACAATTGTGTTTTACAGATGTTCAGCTCTTTAAATTAATGGGAGATAGTTTCATTTATTTTGAAAATACTCTGTTTTGTCATCATGAGGGTATATTCTCTCTAAATTGGATATTCAGTGAAAATAATTCTGTGTTCTAAAACAGTACAAGGAGGACTTTGATGTTCCAGCTGAGGCTACAGATTTGCCTCTCTTTTTCTGTTTATTTGGTTTCTCTGTCTGTCTGTCTGTCTGTCTGTTCTGTGGTGCTGAGGATCACACCCAGGGCATGCCAGACAAGCACTGGACCACAGAGCTACACTTCCAGCCCCTTTTGTCATTCTGGGTTCTTTGTTTGTTGTTTGCTTCTAATTGCAGTGGAAATCTCTCTGTTTGGAGAATTTTAATGTTGCCTTTAGGAACACAGATTATTTTATCTTTTTCAGTTATTATAGTAAGTACACCTGGTTCCTTTTTTGCATTGAGACTTTTAAATTGGTAATTTAGTTTTATTAAATGAGTTTCTTCACAAATGCTTTACAATTTCTATTAGTGCATGTTGCATTTATTGTGAGGAGTTCGTACATGTACCTAACACAATCTAATCTAGTTTTGCCCATTTCACATCTTGCTTCCCTTCTCATTTGCAGAGCTCTATATCCATATATCTAATCCCACGCAGGGGATAGAACTCAGGACCTTGCACTTGTGAGGCTGGTGGCAGCACCACAGAGCTACATCCCTGGATCAAGTCCCTCTTTTTAAAAATCCCCTTTCCCTTTCTTCCCTCCTCCCTCCCTTTGCCTGTTGTTTCCCTTACTATTCGAAGACAATCTCCTGACTTCCTTTTGTATATCTCTAATTTTGCTCTTTATTGATACTTTGTGTTTCTCACATAAAAGAAGCTACGCAATATTTAAACTTATGTATCTGATTTATTTCATTTAATGGTATGGTCTCAGGGTGCATCCATTTATCTACAAATGACTCAAGTTTATCTTTCTTTATTGCAGAATAGTATTCTGTCATACATGAATATCACATTTTCTTTATCCGCTCATCTGTTGATGGGCATATAGGCTATTAAGCTATTATAAATTGTGCTGTGATAAATATAGGTACACATGTTTCATTGTAATATGGTGACTTTAACTCTTTCAGAAAGATACCTCAAAGGGAAATAGCTGAGAAATGGAATTTCTATTTTTTGTTTTTTGAAGAATCTCCATACTGATCTCCATAGTGGTTGTACTAGTTTACATTCCCATCAGAAAATGTAGAAGGGTTCCTTTTTCCCTGCAGCCTTACCAGCATTGGTTATTATTTGATTTATTGATGATAGCCATTCTTCCTGGAGGAAGATGATATCTTAATATTGTTTTTAATTTTCATCTCTCTGATGGCTAGTGATGCTAAACAATTTTTCGTGTATTTATTGGTCATCTTTACTTCTTCTGCAAAGTGTCTGTTTATTTTGATTGCCTATTTTTATTGGGTATTTGATTTGGGGAGTCTGATTATTTATTTATGTATTTATTTATTTATTTATTTAGATTCTTTATATAAATGTGAATCTTCTGTCCATGGAATAGCTGGCAAAATTTTCCCTTTTTGTAGGTTGTCTCTTCACTTTGTTGGTGGTTTCTTTGGATGTGTAAATGTTTTTAATCTTATTTCATCCCAACAACTGCTTATAATTTGGTTTTCAAAGAGGTCTTTATTTTATGATGTGTTCATTATTTCCAATTCCAGTTTTCTAAAATCTGTGTCATCTTTCCAGGAAGAGCATGTATTCAAATTTTCTAATTCTTTGTTTTTCTTCTCTCTAGTAGTTCTGTTCACTTTTGATAGGGGGATATTAAAGCCTCCAACTATTATTATTGAATTGTCTGTTCCCCTTCCATTCTGTCAGCTTTTGCTTTATGGTTTTGGGGCATTGTTATTAGGCATATAGAGGTTGTAATCGCCATGTCTTCCTGATGTGATTTTACTACTACTATACAATTTCCTTTTTTGTCTCTAGCAAGTTTTTTTTGTTTTGTTTTAAAAAGTTTTTTTTTTCTGATAGCAGGGAGCCACTCATCCTCTCTTTTGGCTACTGCTAACAAGGTGTATCTTTCTCCGTGTTTTTACTTTCAACCCATACATGTCTTGAATCCAAAGTATGTCCCTTATAAACAGCCTATAGCTAGATTATTTTAAAAATCCAATATCCTAATTGCTTAATATAATTACTAAGGTAGAATCTATGCATGTTACTTTGTTTTCTGTGTCATCTCTTTTTTATTATTTTATTTCTCCATTACTACCTTCTTTTATATCTGGCTAATTTCCCTTTTTCTTACTTTATATTTTTAAATTAATTGTCTGGGCACCGGGGATTTAGCTCAGTGGTTCCACCTCCTGCCTTGCAAGTGCAGGGACCTGATTTCAATCCCTGGTACAAAAAAAAAAAAAAAAAAAAAAAGAATAATTTTCTCAGAGCCCTATTGTCACCTGGGTTAATTTAGATTATTATAACATCTGCCTATTTAGAAATTGTGATACATTCTTTCCATTTAAACAAGAAGAATTTATAGAATCTATCTTGGATGAATACTCATTTACCAGTTCAATCACAATAGCAAGTAAACATTTGCTTCTGAGTAACTGTCTCCCTGCCTCTTTTGCTGTTATTGTCACACAGATTACTTTTTATAATATGTTTAACCAACAAATATCAATACTTGTTCATGAAATTGCCTTTTAAGTGGGATAGGGTAAGGAAAGGGTTACAGATAAAAAGTCCATTTATAATGTCTCTTGTCTTTACCTATGCAATTCTCTTCACTGCTGCTCTTTATTTTTCCCCGTGGGCATGAGTGACTGAAACACTCTCATTTCAGCCTACGGGACCAGCCCCCCTTAGCATTTCCGATAGGGCAGGTCTGGCAGTGAACCACTGATTCTCCCAGTTTTTCTCCACCTAGGAGGGTCATAAGCCCTCCTTCATTTTTGAAGTGTGCTTTTGCTGCTTATAAATTTCATTTAGGAAGCTGTTTTCTGGTTTGAGAATTCTGATGTCTCAGTTAATAGGTTTTGGCTAGAATTAACAGAACACACTCGGTCTCAGACTGGCTAGAGCTGTAAGAAAAGCTATGTTCTCACAAGAAGCCCAGAAGCAGGCAAGTTTGACCATAAGTACTGTTCCCACATTTGCCCACTTCTTTTGCTCTGGATTATCAGCAGGACTGTGCTTCTCTGCTCCCTTGAAGTTAGGTGAGGCCTCAAGAGGGCATTGGGGGAAGTGATACATGCTGAAGGCCCAGTGTGAAGTCCCTAGGGCCTCTTTCTTCTTCAGAGACAACTGGCAGCACTTGGGGTCACAGAGCCATGTCCGTGGGAAGAAAGTTGAGAGCAGGGCCTGAGATGGACACACCACGTGATGGAACAACCTGCCAGGGACTCCAGACACTGCCCAGCAGGCACTGGATCTGCTTCTCTGTGATTCTGTCCCCAGGCTACTTCTCGGAGTGATGGAGGCGCTTTCAAGGTTCTGGCTGTTCCTACCACCCTCCCTAGATTCACGCAGTCTGTGCCTTTTCAGTAGAAGAGAGGTGGCCACGTGTTGTCATAAAAATATTTGAAACGTAGGAAAAAATTCTTTTGCTTTGTGTAAAAACACCCAGGTTTCATTTTTCCTTTCTAATTCACTTGGATATTCTTTCCAGACCTTCAATCTAGGCAGAGCCTTCTCCATTGTGAACTTAAATTCATGTTTCTTAAGGACATTTCTGAGCCTGAAACATGGAGGAAACAAAGCTAATATTCTGACCCATTTTTGATGTGAAATAGCATATCAAATACATGCAGAAACAAGGCTGTTGGCTTAACGAGCTCGACTTGGGCCCTTCTTTTTTTTTTAATCTATGATGCGTGGCACAGGGATTTAATATATGTTTTTAGGGTGTCTTTGTATTTCAAAGCTTTCCAAATTTTTTTTAAATTAATAAGCAACTGTCAGCTGTTAAATTACTGCCATTGGTTTTATCATTCATTTCCTCTTTAAATGTTTTCTTTTCTTATTTATTCATTATGTGTATGTCCCAGGTATTTCAAAGCTGTGACATGGCATTTTGTGTTATCTTTGTCTTAGAAATAAAATGGCATTGAAAGTTATACAGAAAATGCCCACAGGGCCAGGGTTTTAGATCAGTGGTTCTGCTACCTGCATCTCAAGCACAAGATCCTGATTCAATCCCTGGTACCAAATAAAAAGAAACTTCTGTCAAAAACTTCCCGCACAGTGAACTGCTAAGAATTTTACTAAGTTCCTTCAGATTTTTTTCTTACTGTTTGTTTCTCATTGGCATGGACAAACAGTGATTTATTGTATAAATACTAATTATATTATAGTCTTTTCCACAGATATTTCTCTCCTGGTTCAAAAGAGAACAAGACAGCAAAAACTGAAGAAAAATGCTGACAGTTAATGGCATTCTGGGTGGAGGGCAATTACTGCCATAGCAGGCGGCAAATGTACTAATACTGCAGTTCTACAAGGCCACTGTGCCCTTGGGAACACGGGGCCAGATTGCAGGGAGGGAACTCTGCAGGGCGAGTAACTGAACCCAGGCCTGCTTATTAATGAAGCTGAGAGATTGTCAGGTTCCGCGTGGAGACACATTGCTTCCAGAGTCGACTTGGTGACAGTAGAATTGAAACTGGGGGTGAGTGGAATTCGGCATGAGGTAACCCCTAGGATCCAGCACAGATCTGTTCAACAGAAAAATAATACAAATCACATAGGCATTTTTTTTAACTTTCTAGTCGACATTTAAAAAAATGAAAAAGAAGATGGGATTAATTCGAGCAGTGTATTTGATTTAAGCCAATGTAATCCACAGCTATTATCATTTCAACGTATGGTCATTATTAGAAAAATTCCTGAGCTCATCTACATTCTCTTTGTGCATAGTAAGTCCTTGAACTCCCGTGTTCTCACTAAATTGATAGAAGCCACATGTGCCCACTGCCCCCATGCTGGGTGACTGAGGCACGCACAACCGTCACAGACTAGAGAAAAAGCGAGTTGACACTGTACGGAGAAGACATGGAGAGCAGGGAGCTCGACCAATTGTTTGCTGGTGATGTTCAGAAACTTTTACAGTCCCCTCGTCTTCGGTACAGAACCTTTTATTGACATAGTGTTTTACAGTAGATCTGTGCTAATTACTTACATAACAATTATTAACAAAAGACTTCCCTTGCAAATTTATTGAGAATGCGTGGCGTAAAACAAAATTACATTTCATAAAAGCCTATTCACCTTTTTGTGCCTTTCTGGGAGAAAAGAAGCCATGACTATATTTTTAACCATTCTGTTTCTTACTGCATCAGCAGACTCAATCTTTTAAATGTGACTTAGAAATATTCTTTGTTTCTCTATGTCTGTCCCAGTAATCAGCTTAGACTGAAAGTCAGCTAGAGCTCAGCTTGCTGTCCCACGCACCCAACTAGGGACTCAAGGTCACTGCTGGGTTGCAGTAGTGCCGTCCTTGTTTACTGGTGGGGAAGTGGGATCCGTTTTTTTCCGCATTTGAGTTTATTTATGCTGTTTCTTTAGAGGTCACAAATGCTACAGACGACTCTCCACTTACATCCAATGACTCCTGGGCCAGGAGTGACCTCCTACCTCCTCTCTGACTTCTTCCCTGGTTCCTCTGTGAGCTGAGCACATCCCCCATTATCTTTGCCGCAGACACCTCAGCGTCCTCTCTGCGCAGCTGCTGCTCTGTAGGACTTGAATACTTGCAACCCACCAGCTCCCCAGGTCAAGGTGCACTGCTAAGGAAATCAGTCTATGGAAAAAGGCTGCCTGCTGCTTAGAGAAGCAACGGCTGCACTCTCAAGAATTGTACTTGGGAAAGTTGCTTTCCCCCTCGAGGGTCTTAGTGTGTTCCTAATATAGTGCAAGGTGTGAACCAACTAATTTCTATGTTTCTTCCGGAAATTATTAACAAAGTAGTCAACAATATAACTATGTAAAGCTGACGATATGTTTTATTAAAAGGCGAGAATTTGGAGGATTTTAAATTGTGGTGCAGCTTTCTGATCCAAAAGAGTTCTTCCTCTCCGATAAAACCCATCCATATCATCTTAGTCCTAGGAGTCCAATCAGGTTTAGATTCTCCAGAAACGAATTTCATGATTGGGTGGGAGTTAGGGAGAAGCAGTATACCGCGCCCACTATGGTGTGGATCTGAACTGTCCCCCCAAAGCTCCCAGTGTTCTGGTCTCTGAGGGCGCGCCCTGCAAGTGTAGACCCCCTTCCGCCCTCCAGTCCTGCCTTTCTCTCCCTTCTCCCTGACCACCATGTGATGTGAGCAGCCTCCGGCTGCCCAGGCCTTTCCACCATTTGCTTTCTGCATTTGAAGGTGCCAAGGAGACTGAACCTTCCGAAACCGTGAGCTGAAACAAACCTTCCCTTCTCTCTTAAGTTGAGGTTGTCAGGTATTTTGTCTCGGTGAGGGAGAAGGTGACTAAGATAATGGCCTAGAGTAGTTTGTAAATGTCAATATCAACAATTAGAGAATTTCCGTCGCACTACAGTTGTAGAAAGCTGTTTATATCATTAAAGCCTTATTTTTTTTCTTTTACTTTTTAACAAATACAGTATCTTCTTTTTTATTTAAAAATTATTATTCTGTGCATTTGAGAGTATACCAAAGAACAGATATTGTATGGCATATATGTAGTGGTTGTTTATTTGTTTGGTTTTTGAGAGAGGATCTTGCTATGTAGCCCAGGTTGTTGAACTCACGGTCCTCTTGCTTCAGCCTCCTGGGTCCTGGGATAACCTGCAGGGTGAGCACATAGGTTATGTATAAGACAATGAACCCAACATAAAGCTTTAGAACTGGAACACTGCCCATATCATTCTTCAGCCTGTGTCCCCCATGCAGTACCCACCTTCCCAAGCTCACTGGCCTCTAGAAATAACCACCACTCTGAATTTTATGCTTATCATCCACCAGCTTTTTTAAATAGATGACTTTTCCATCTATGCATGAATTCCCAAACAATCTATTATTTTGTGTGGCTTATTTTTGAGGTTTACAAATGAATGTAAAAACTATCATTCTTTTTTTTCCACTCAATTTAATGTCTGAGATACTCACCCAGGCTGTTAAGTAAAACTGTATCAGTTCATTTTCTTAATAATCTATTGTGATGAGGAATGGCAGTTTATTGGGCTCTTCTCCTGTCAAACAGTGTCTGATTTGTCACAGGTTTGGGCAACTATGAGCCACGCTGCTGTGACCATTCCAGTATGAACACCTTGCAAGCTTTTTAATAAAGGAGAAGAATTGCTGTCTTGTGGAATATGCAAATATTCAACTTTGTAAGACAGGGCCAAGTTCTTTCCTTAGATAAATTGTAGTCATTTATGTGTCCTAAGCAGCAAGTACTTGTAATTATTAGATTTCTTTCCCTATTGGGAAGAAAACGGTATCTTATTTTCATTTCAATTATTTATGAGTTGGTCATCTTTTCACTATTTATGAAATATTTATGTTCCCGCCTCTGCAGATGCTTGCTCATATCTTTTGCTTATTTTTCTATGATTTTGCACTTTTTATTATTTGTAAGAATCCTTTATATATTTTGGACTTTTCTGCTTTGCCAATTACATCTATTGCAAATATCTCCTCCCAGATTGTGCTTTGCTTTATAAGTTTCTTCATTGTGTCTGTTTACAAGAATAAATTTGCTATTTAATGTAGTTTAAGTTGTCAGTTATTTCTCGTATACGAGGGATTTTAGAAAAATCCCTTGATATTCTTAAACTTTAGATTTTAAATAAGTTTTGCCTTTAACATAAGCTCTTGGATTGTGTAGGCTTTTTTCTCCTTGTGGGTGAACATTTTTGTCTTTCCCAGGGATTTGTGGTGCTGTCTCTGTTGTTTTCACGACTCTGTTGGGAAGCTCTTCCGTGTTCCACGAGTGAAGCTGTCTGTCCCTGCATTCATACCAACCTTCCCTGCTTGCAGACCCACTTATTAGATTTCATTGAGATTTTCGAGTAATTTTCTTCATGAAGCTTTGCACATTGTGAATTAGTTTTATCCCGAAGTTCCTTATAGGTGCTTCTTGCAATTTTTAAGAAGTTACATTTTTTTATTAGTGTATATTTTCTATTGATCTTGTGTTCAGTGACTCTGAAAAACTCAATTATAATAAACTAAGTGTGCATCTTTTTGAGTTTCTCTTAAACAATCACATCACCTGTGAATAATGGCAAAATGTATTTTTGTATTTTCAATTTTTACATCTTATATTTTCCCTTTTTACCCTATTACTCTGGCTAGGTACCTAGTATCATGTCAACAAAGAGAATAATAGAGCATCTTTGTCTCATCTCTGATTTAGAAATAACCTTTTAAAAATTTCACCATTAAAATTGACATTGACCATAGCTTTTTGGGGGGCAGATAATTTTATATGGCTTTATAACTTGTCTTTATTTTGACAAAAGTTTTTTTTCCTAGTGTAGTTAGATCTTATTTTGAGCAAAGAAGTCATAGACACCAAAGTATCAATGAGAATTAACTTTAGAAAACCAATATTAAGGCTATGTCATGACTTATTTTTCTAGAGGATGCATTTGATATGCCAACCAATATCCCTTGTCCCTCCTGTGTTGGACGGCCTCATGCAGAACCTCAGGTGGAGTAGTGCACATCCCTCTAATTCACAGCTGATCTCAGAGGTTACAGCTAAGTGAGATTGCCTTTGTACTTGGGGAAGCAACTGTGGAGAGTGTGCATAAATAGAAAGAACTACCCTCCCTGCAAAACAAGAGATTTTCTTGGAGGAAGTTGATAAAAACCACACTTTTTTTTTTTTATATAGCTAAGTCATAAAGAGACATCCAACTTAAAAGCAAAACATTACAGGGTAATTTAATGAAACTACGGGAAGCATCAAAGAGAGAGAAAATAGGACGGGGGCAGGGCAATCACAAATTCATAAACGTGGGAAGGAAGGGCCAGGGCGGAGACAGCATTGAGCCTGCGCTGAAGACATGAGGTGTGAGGATCTGGTGGGACTTGGAGCTCAGGCAAGAGCCAAGGTGAAGAGATGATGGGACAAAGTTCCACACCCTCCGCACACTTACGTTGTCCTTGCCATTGGCGCTGTCTCCACCAGCCTTTCCTTCTTGACCTCTTTTTCCTTGTCCTCGGCCAACTCCAGCTACTCGTCCCCCATTTCCACTGGCACGGCCCACAGCGCCCCTCAGCACAGTCAGCTGCACCTAGCCCCCTCTCTGCATCAGTCGCATGTTCTGTCGGGGAGCTTCTGCCCTGCTCCTTACTGACTTAGACTGGCCCTGTTTGTTCTCTTCCTTTTCGATTTTTTCCCAGGTTTTTCAGGATGGAATCCACTCTGTTTTATTTCAGTCAGTTCCTATCTAATGCCCGGGAGGTCATCTTTCACCTTTCCAGATTTGGAAGAGCTCCACACAAGATATTCCAAGACCTCTTAGAATGAGAGCCACTTTTGCCCCATTGTGAGGTGTTTCCTGATGGATGCTGGTGTTTCAAGAGCAGTGGAAGGAGGAGGAACATGCTTGGAAATTGTACCTCCTGTCTTAATCCCTCCAAAAGTTGTGGTCCAGGTCAGAAGAGAAGCAGAGTACAGTGATGGGGAAGGGAGTTCTGGTACTGATCTGTACCTCTCTGCTACAGATCCTTTCGTGCCTGCATTTCCTCACCTCACTTTTGGCTGTGTAGTGAAATTAATATCTGAAACCTAGCCAGCAATCATTCCGCCATCCAGCCCTGGAAGGCTACAGCAGCTCTGGCATTTTGCTTACTAATTTACCGGATAGAAGCAAAGCCCCTACAAACAGAGCAGCCCAGTTTCACCTCCATGTCCGACATCTTGTCCACAGGAGTGTTGAGAACACACAGGAGTTCATGGCGTGAGGGTCAGTCTTGGTAACCTGGCTCAGCGTTGAATTTGATGAAGAGACACCTCATAAAGCTGAAAAGCAGGAGCAGGGAGGGAGAGGAGATTTGACTGCCAGGTTTTGTATAGAAAAGCCAGAGGCTACTCAAGGTTAGCAGCATGGCCAACAGGGTTCCATCTCCATCTCTTTACAAAATGGCCTTTCTTTTAATCATAAAAGGATTTTGAGTTTTAAATTATGCATTTTCTGCATTATTTGAATGATCATGTATTTCATCTCAAATTGACTAATGCAATATAATATTTATGCATATTTAGCTAATATAAGTAAATCATAGAGCTGTTAATATACATTTCTCAAAACCTATTGTTTCTGCCCCAAACTTTTCTATAACAGTGACACCCCCCAGCTGGGATTTCAGTACGTTAGCATGTGAAGTGTAATGGGCAAATCAGTCATATTTGTCTTGAGTTTAATAGGGTTTCTTTACCAATGTCAAAGCAACATTGCATTCAAGGATAAACCCAAGTTAGTCAATTATTGTTCCTCGTATTTGCAACTCTGCTCATGGCTGAGCGTGACTTACACTCCCTACTCTCATGCTGTTTTTCCAGGTTTGAGGAGGGTCAGTGTCACAGAGGCTTCTCAGGATGGGTTGGAGAGTAGATTTTTTTTTTTTAAATTCCAGAAAAAGACTTTGCAAATATTTGGGATGCTATACTGAAAGTTAAGTAGAATTGTCTATAAAAGCCCCAGTACTCAGCATTTTCTGCATGGGAAGACTTTTAACTTCTAATTAAATTAATACAAAATTGTAGGGATTTCATTTTAATGTTTTGATATATTATATTTTTCTAGGGCTCCATTTACTTGACCTATGTCTTGCTGGTCATATTGGGTTTATGGCAAATAGGTCTCCAGGAAGCTTTTTAAATGTGTATGTAAAAGCCTTGATGCAGGATTTTGGGCTCCTGGCCATATTTTCATCATTTGCAGGTTACAGCGATTCATATTCTGGTCAGCCAGGCAGCTGATCAACTTCCATTCAGGTGTAGTTCACCTGAGAGCCCCAACTAATTTTTCTAGAGAGATTTTCAGTAAAAATGTGTGAGATGTTTCTTAGCAGCTCTCACCCCATCTGGTGTACTCAATTGACAGTTTGAGGATTTAGCACCACAAAAAATCCTGCCATTATTTTGAATTTGGGTTTTATTTTATGCTTTAGATCAACAATGGCTCCCCAAGCTCCCTGAAATCAGCGGCAGGGCTTCTGAGGGAGATTGGATCATGAGGACATTGTAGCTAAATGTGATGTTAGGAGCCAGACCCTGGTAGGAAGGGGCGGGTCACTGGGGTCGTGACCCGGAAGGATATAGCTCCCTTCCTGTCTGGTTCCCGGACTTTTTGCCATGACGTGAACAGCTTTCCTCTGCCTCTCCTTTTATCATGATGTTTCTGCCTTGGAGTCAATCAGCAGACCAAGAGCTAAAAACATGGGCCACATAAACCTCTCCTCCTCTCAGGGCAGGCATCAGGTACTGTGTTCCAGTGAGGTGGAAAGTGACTGACAGGTTGTATAGCATAGATCTGCAGCTATAACACAAACAATAGCAATAACAAAACTGTAATTCTTAAATCTTTTTATCTCTTGACAGTTTTTCTTCAAAATTTAAATGCTGAGAAATAATCAATATTCCTAGCGGGCATAGTGGCACATTCCTCTAATCCCAGCACTCAGGAGGTTAAAGCAGGAGGACTGCCTTGAGTTCGAGGCCAGCTTGGGCTATATAGTGAGTTCAAGACCAGCATGAACTACAAAGGGAGACCCTGTCTCAAAAAACAAACAAACAAGAAATAATCAGTATTCCTATTAAGTGTCATCCTTCTGGATAATACAAGTGTCCATGTAAAAGAGCAAGAATTAGAGTTACTTTTCAGTTCTTCAGGAGCACAGATTGTATTTCTGTGGTAAATAACTCTCCAGGATGTTTTCACTGAAGATTGTGCCTTGATAACCACATTCAAGGACAAGTGTGTTCCCGCCTGGCGATGTTCATCGTTAGCAAGGTGCAATGCTGGCCTATCGTTCAAGTTCTCTTGAGTATCACACTGCCACCTGAAACACGAAAGTCATTGCTCTTTTGCAGGAAGAATCTGTTTGCTTAGATTCAACATTAACTGAATCCAGCAAGAGTGTGTGAAGGCCGAAAAGAACTGGGGAGAAATTGACTAAAGGATGAGCCAGACTTTGGAGATAAGAAGAGATGTGATCGGCAGCAGAATGCCTCAGAAGGACATTCTTAAAATGTTTCCATTCTTGGGCCTGGGATTTAGCTCAGCGGTTCGGTGGCCTGCCTCGCAAGTGCAAGGACCTGAGTTTGATCCCTGGTACCACACACACACACACACACACACACACACACACATTAAAAAAAAAAAGTTTCCATTCTTGAAGTGCCCTTATCAAGTGTCTTGATTCACTTATAACTCTGCTCGTAGTGTCAAACCAATTTGTACCCCATTTCCTCTTGGAGCACCAACAGGGCCACGTAGCAAGACAGTGGTATGGCTCTCTGCATGGGCAGGTGAGACCCGGCGACAAGACTTTCCGGAAGCTCATTCAGATGACAGGCACTGGCTGCCTTCAGCAGTTTCCTGTCCTTGGAGGTGGTGTGGGTCAAAATAGTTTATTAAGGAGCCCTTAGTATGCAGTGTCACTTGAAGTCTATTTTTTTAATGGTCTCAAGTCATTTTATAAAGCGATCTTTAAAATCTTTGAAGTTTAGTAGGTAAATCAAATATCCTTCCACCGAGTTTACTCAAGGGGACACTCAAAGGCCTAATTACCACATTGCTGTGATTTTAGTAGGGGTATATAATGAAAGATTAATTTCTTTTTATCTGAGAACACATATCATGGAAGAATTCTGTGAGTTTAATCAACCACATTGAAACTTCTCAATCCCCAGCACCAAAAAGAAAAAAAAAATTTTTTTAAATCTGAAATAAGAATTTGCTGTAAGCATTAATATAAACAGCAAATTCTAAGTGCTTACTATGCAACAGGCTCATTTTCAGGACTTTCCTAGGGCTAATTTAGTTAATCCGCTCAGCAACCCTACCTTGAATTTTTTTGTTTTTTAGTACCGGGGTCAAACTGTGGGCCTTGTGCTTATGAGGCAGGCGGTGGAACCACTGAGCTAAATCCCTGGCCCTTGCCCTACCTTGATTTTTGCTTGTTTTTACTTAATCTTTGGGTTGCTAGGAATGGTAACAGCCAGTAGCCTGCGGCTGTTAGATACAGAATTAATGCCGGACCGATGCACCTGCAGAAGGTAGTGGGAAAGCCAAGCCTGTCAGGCTGACTGCAGATTTTTCAGACAGGACTTTTGGAGCCGAGGGAGGTAGCAAGTGGCTGGCATGGCTGCATGGCCTGAGCTGGTGCAGCTCTGGGCTAGGGTGGCCTTGAAGGTTTAGGACTGAAGTGGGTAACCATGGCTACACAGCCTTGTGGAACCACTGGTGACTGGAAGTGTGCGGTCCATCGTGGCCCGAGTAAGGAGCAGAGAGTTCAGATCAAAGGCCGTCTGGATCTCCCGCTGTGGCCTCTCTAGGTCTCTTCTCTCGATCCCTCAGGATTTTCAGTTGTTTTGTACAAAATATGGGTTGGAGTATGGTTTTTGTAACGACTGTACTTACAGAATGGAATTGTCTATTGTTTTAAACACAAGAATTAAACATTGTTTCTCTGTGAAGTACTTCCCTAACTCAGCCTGCTAAAGCTAAGATTGACAGCTTCCAAAACCCTGTTTTACTTCCTAAAATGACAGGAACTTTGACTTTACTTTTATATATTTACTTATTTATTAATTACTTTTTTGAATGTTGAAGTTTGCTCAGGCTGGGCGTCCACTAGAAATCCTCCTGACTCAGCCTCCCAGACTGCTGAGATTACCGGTGTACTTTGCCACACCTGACGTGATCTTCCTTATAAATACCTCCTACAAACAATCCGTTTTATAGGTAGGTTGCCCAGCTGCCAGTCACCCCTGACACTTTTTTGCTTCTGCCATTGTGAATGTATTCTGCCTTGGGCTCCGGGGATGTATATGCTGAGGAAGAAAAGCAGCTGTTGGAGGAGGTGGTCCTGGCCCTGAACACCCACCCTTGGTCACATCTTGTACTCATCGACCTTCTCCACTCAAAACACTTCCTTGCAACAGAAACTTAGAAAACTATTTTTAAAAAATCACTGAATGATCCCATAGTCTCCACTCAGCCACTTAGAAGGCTGGGGCAGGAAGATCATTTGAGGCCAGAAGTCCAGGAACAAGGCTAGGACAAGATCCCACTCAAATGCACAAGAACAGAAACACAAAAAATTTAAGGGAGGACAGAAGAATAAAGCCAATAAAGTCTTTAAAATGTTTTCAAAGACACTGAATTTGCTTTGGGCTAAATGAAGTAACCCCTTGGCCTGGATGCATCGCAGGGGTACCCCTGGGGGAGAAGGCGGGGCGCCTGCTTCCTGGCATTCTCTGACCAGAGGTCACACTATCAGGGGTGCTGCAGAGACCACTGGTCCTTCCAGGCTCTTACTGTCCTGGGCGGAGCCATCAATGGAGGAAGTGAGAGTTTAATGTTTACCTAAGACAAAAGGAGAAAGGAAGCGCAGAAGAAGGAGAGGTGCTCTGGAAAGAAGTGCTGTGCAGAGTGAGCGTGGGCCGGTACAGCAGGCGAGGAAGCGTGTCCTGCAGGGCTAGACAGGTCAGGAGCCATGCGACCATCTTTTATATCCCCTTCTGATGTCAGATCCAGGCCATTCCTTCAAAAACCAGCTTGAGCTCACTAGAAGATCAGTATCAGGCACAGGGCGAGGCTTCCTCATGACCATGAGGATCCCGTGCCGGAGGAACCGAAGACCACGCTCCCTGATTGGTTGGCTGCTCTCCTATCATTCGCTGAACTTCACAGGCCTCGCCCAATTGTTCCAGCCACTTCACCTTGCCCTATCTCCTGCCTTGATGCCACAGTAACAAGTAATTCCGGCCCAGAGTAGAGACCTCCCAGAGCAACTCAGGCATTTGCTTGACACTCCAAAACCCAGGCCTTTGAGGGAGACCAATGTCCTAAGCTTTTGTTTGGTGACAAAGGGCAAAACCCTAACTGTCCTGCCCGAACGTGATGAAATCAACTCTGACAGGACTGGAAAGAACAACCTGTCATTTGACTGCCACACAGATCAAAAAGTAACATCTTCTAAGGAGCACAGCTGCAATGCTGCCACAATGGCGTCTGTCCCTTGACTCCTGGACCTGTGAGTCCGGCCAGTGGAGACGGCATCTCAGAGTTTCTGCAGCCTTGGAGAGCCTTGTTCCAGCCGCACAGGCACTGCTACTCAGTGCTGCGGCTGCATCCTCAGGAGGCCTCTCCCTGGTCTGTGAAGCCAGCCAGCTCAGGGTGGTGGAGAGCACGGGGGCCCGGGGGAGTCTGTGAACCATCACTGTGGGGAATCTCAGCAGAAAGACTGAATATAGACAGAAGGGGCAGAAGAGGTTTGGAAACGGAAAGGATATTGGTCTGCTGTGAAAAACATCACTGCGTAGGGTTAACCGCATACTGCAAAAAACAAAGAAAGGCTGTGTGACCCGGAAGATATAGTGATAGAAATGATCCAATTAGAGGGACAAAAAGGACTAAGATTGGTGACCTGGGGGACAAAGCTTGGGGTTGTGGAAGAGGAGCCTCTCCCGTGACTGGCCAGGTGCAGCTGAGCCTGGGTGTGTGGCTACAGGGACCTGGGGACAGTTTGAGACGATCAGGACATAACTGGAGGATAGGGGCAGCCAAGTTCCTCACTGTTGAAGAGAGCAGGGGAAGAGGAGGGTTAGAGAACGCCTTGCGGTGTTAGATTGGAATTGAAAGTATCAGTATGAACTCACGGTTTTTCATATTTATTTACATGATCACAGATGTTTGTCTACATTTCTGGGGGGGAAGGGAGGAAGGGAGAGAGAGAGAGAGAGAGAAGGAGAGACAATGCATTTATTTGGGAAGGGACAATGCAGTGGAAAACCATGCACATAGGAAACTGTGCATTCAAGGAGGTTGCGGCAAAAGCAAGATTTTAAAGGCAACATGAGGTGGGCTGCATAAATAGTTTTTGAAACAGTACTCTCTGGCTCAAAGGGTAACACCAAAGTTGGCATCCATCCAAGGTTGCTTCCTACAGAAGCATTTTCTATGTGAAGCTGGGGTGGCCTTTGTGCAAGGCCATGGCTCTGGCAGAGCTCTTGCGATGGCTCTTACTGTCAGGCACACGTGCATGAGGTTCCCGCCTTTGTAACCTGCTGCTTCATCTTCTTTGTTAGTTTGACACAAGTGACTCCATCTGGGTTCTGGAAACCTTCACAGTATATGAAAACAGGTTTCCTAGCTTTGTTCCAGGAGAAAGCCCATAGCAATAACACCTCGATGGCAAGGAACACACCTAGGGCTGAAATGTTAGTTTATACATGCTATGCTTCCATAAAAAAAATCAGGGCTCCGGGAGAAAGGTTGACTCCCAGGCTGAAGCAAAAAGCTAAGGGAAAATTACAAACTGAGCCAGAACTGTTGTATAAAGCCAGAAATTAAGAAAGTGCTTATGGACTAAGAAGATAGGTCGGGCAGACACAGGAATCAGGAAAGCAACTCCTGCTGGCCACATCTAGGTAAAAAATAAAATTCAATAAAAAACTACACAAAGACTTTGAGGTTTGGCTCTTCAGACATTTGAAGCAAGGAGAAATTTATTAATCTACAAAGATAAAATATGAATAAGTAAATAAAATGTGGATGAAGAGAAAGCTCTACCCTGCAGTAGAAGGCCACCGATGCACACAGAAAAGGTGGAATAGGACAACGGCCAAAAATGTGAATAGAGAAAGCTCTACCCTGCAGTAGAAGGCCACCGATGCACACAGAAAAGGTGGAATAGGACAACGGCCACTAGGCAGTCAGGACAGCGACACACGATGAAGGCGAGGATCCATGATGAACGCTGTCTGGGGATGAAGGTTCGTGAGGAATTCGATGTTGACATAAACTCAAAGTATCTCCCCATACCGTATTTAAGTGGACCAACTTTCCAGTGGAGAATCTGGCAGATGCCATTTTAATGACACAAGGAGAGTTACTGTCTCCAAAGCTGGGACCACTTACCAGCTTGTGCTCCCTCAAGCGGTGTGAGAAATGCCAGCATTCCCACCCCCGTGCATATATCATGGAGAAACACCACACAAACCCAGACGGAGGGATGTTCTACAGATGTTCCCCACAGAAATGTGCAGAGACCAAGAAACTGTTTCTGACAGGAGACAACAAGACAAGCGGGGGTCTACATCTTTCACATGATCCTGGGTTAGATTCTAGATCTATGAAAATTGTGTTCAGAACAACCACTACACTTGAATGAGACTTGGCCTGTGGATTCGCTTTTCCCAACTGGAGAGCCCTTGCAGTTAGGAAATGCACAACGAAGAAATAGGCCACAGGGTGTCACCTCTATGGCTTATTTTCAAGTGGAGCGGGAACTGGTGGGGATTTACATGAAGAACATCTGTGAACTGTATCCTTTTTTTAACTTTAAACTTGAAACTATTTCAAAATAAATAGTTTACAAATTCCTAGGCTGGATCCATGGAAATAGTGCTTTCTACTTTCTTTGTGCCCCGTTTCCCACCTGCCCACTGGCAGAGCCATTTTCTGAAGCTTTGAATCTATCTGAGCAGCCCACTGGGAGCTGTCTGCTAACGGAACCACTATGCCTGACTGATGCACAGTCCAGCTTTCTGAATAGTTTCAGACATAATCTTTGGAAAGCTTAGAATATCCAGGAAACTCTGTGGAGTATGTAACTGCTCCTTCCAGCCTTAGGGAAAGGAATGACTAAATTAATTCGTACGAGTGTGTGTGACCAGCGACTTGCTTATGCCATTACAGCAACAGAAGAGGGTGAGGGGGGAAGGGGTGGCGGAATTCTCTGAGTGACAGAAATGAGGAAGTGGTAGGAAATGTGGAGTTGAGGGAAAAAAGGGGCTTCAATAAAGGTAAACTGGCTTTGTCTTGACTTGGTAGTCAAATCTGCATTTACCCCATTTATTTTTTACCTCTATCCAATCTCACAATCTTGAAAGGATTCCCCTTTCTCTTTAGGATGCTGTGATTACACATTTTCAAGGGCTATTCCCTAAAATGCAAGTTTTGTTATTTTTCCACTTGTGGGACCCTGCCACAACCTACCAATGGCATACATGAAGAAATATGAGGTCCTAGAGTCCTCGCTGGGCAACACAATTAGCTAAGATATGCGTATGTACTTTGGGATAGCATCTAGTTGAGTCTGCACCTAAAGCTTTAATTCTTACTTGGATCGTTAATTCTAGAACCAGAAAACACTTCACTCCATGTAACAGTTGCTCCTCAAAGTTTTCATTTTACACTTTTAGAATTTTGCCATGTCCCTTATTTATCTTTTTCTATTCATTTCAGGCTTTCATTCTTTTCTCCTCCTTCATCTCAAGTCTTTACTTCTCCATTAAAGCTACTAAAGCATCCAGTGTGTATTTTAAACTAGCATTCAAAGCTCAAAGTAATTCTAAAGAGTTATGTCCTTGCTTGCGATAAAAACAGAAGATTTTCTTTTAACCTGATCCTTTGCTTTCTTCCGTCATCAGATGTTCGGAGAATTCCAACTTCTAACAAGAACAGATATTTGTAAGAAAACAAGGCACATTTTGGAATCCTATTCAGAAAATACACTGCCTGCCTTTTCAGTGGCGGACAATCCCATCAACACTGCGCCGGAGAAGCAGGGAAGCGGTGCACAGACGGAGGCCTGCCGAAACATTGGTACGTGCGTGGCATCGGGCGAGCTGGTCTGCTTAGCTGCGCAACTCAGAATGTTTGGAAAAGCACTGCTTCAGTAATAAGATTCAGTGGGACAAACGACGGAAAAGAAAAAAGAACTTTTCCCAAGGGGAGAAGGAGAGCCATAGAACACTGTAAAATTGTATTTGGGGAACTAGCAACCTAATTTTATAATACAGATCCCGAGGTCAAACATGATAAAATTATCCTGGCAGACAGAGTACAGAACTCCTGTCCCTCCCAGCAGCAAAACCTGGAGGACAAACTTGGGGTTTCGAATGTTTTCCTGGAAGATGTTGGGCTATAAACACGTTCGCTTTGACAGATATGAAGATGACGGCCACATGTTTACTCCTTCCAGGGGCATTTGGGGATGATCCCAGCCTTTCTGTTGTTGTGAATGAGAAGGCAAACAGCATATTCATCATGGCCACTGGTTTGCCATTTTATATAGTCATACGGTTTGCTTGAAAGGATGTTAGATTCTGACCTATGCTTTGTCATATTACAAATACATCCGAGTGTGGCAAGCTCACTGGCTGTAATATTATGTTGCACTCAGGTGTGCTTTAGTACTTAGTTATTTTACTTGTCATGGCGCAGTGATTCCATTCTTCTTTTCAGGTCCAAGTGTCCACGCCTGTGTTGGAAGTTAAAAACCCCTTTGACGTCCATGTTTTGTGAATTTTCTCTATACCTGGGCAAGGAGAAGCTCACAGAGGTGGAGGTCAGTGTCACAGCCCTGGCGGTTCTCGTGGCTGCCTTTCATATATTTGGGATTGAGGCCCGAGAAGACTGTCTCAAACCCTCAACTTCTTAGAGACGCTGATCCTGGAGACGCACAGTCCCTATTTTCCTTCTTTGAAAGAAAAGGAAAAGGAAGTAGGATTTCAGCCCGTCACTTACCAGCATGCCAGAGCTTACATCAAAAGTCACCTGTGGGTCAGCTGAAGCATGATAAAAGTATCGTTCTCATTTAGGTTCGGGATAGAGGTAGGTATTAGCACATCATCTTGCATCCACCTTTACACTCGCTTCTTTGTGAAAGTCTGTAATAAATACTACTTAAGTAAAGGGCTCTTTATTCATTTTGATTTGAGGTCTTAGGAATTGCACGATCAAGGTAACACATCAAGTGCGCCTTAGTTTTCAAAAGCCTCCATGCTCGGACCCTTTGGATTAGGGTATGGCCTCGCATTTTACTCCACCTGCCCAGCAGCTACGGCCTGTGAGCTGCATCTTTGTTCTGAACACTGCTTGGAAACTGCTGGACCTGAACATCTTCCGAAGGGGCACAGGCCCTCAGCTGGGCTCACCCCAGGTGGCTGGCTTCTCCTGGCCTATCCCTAGGCCTTCTGGTTTCCCACGGTCACTTACAAGGGCGGGGTGGTCCTGAGGTCTTCTCCCTGCTGGCCCCTCTTGGTGGCACAGGCTCTGCCTTGTGGCCTGTGTTCGTCTTCTGGAGCTTCCTTCTCTAGGGACCCAGTGCCCGGTGTGCCTGCCCACTGGCTCTGCCCAGAGCCCCTCGTAGAACTGGGGTGTGCTCAGAACAATGGAGCCGCAGTGCTTTTGGCATCCCACGAGACTCAGTGTTTCCTCACTCATTTTACAAGTATTTCAGAAGGAAAAATTATAAAACTATGGTTTTAAGGCGCCACTTCCTGTTATCAGCCAAATATCAGTGTTACTTACTGGTTCTTGAAAATGGGAAAGGTGGTTTTGGGGACTGGAAAGAGACTGGGATGTACATTTCCTGGATTGTTTCACCAAATTAACTAAAAAAGTTTAAAGAAGAATATGAATGATTGAAGATATTTTTATAACACACATCTCTGGAAATCTTATAAAATATGTATTCTACCACTGACATCATGACAGTCTGCCATTCTTTATGAGGCTTTAGCCAGTGAAATAAGAAAGAGGAGCCAAGCTGCCCCTCTCTACAATAGCTACTCACTAACCACTGACACCAGACCGGGCAGGCAAACATCATTTTTGCATAAACAGCCCCTACCCCATAGTCTGCATGTCTTCCTCTTCACTGGAATATAAATTTACTTCCTTATAAGCTTTCCCTTATTTTTCTCAAATTATTCTCTCTCTCTGCATTTTTTTTTTTTTTTTTTTTTTTTTTTTGGGGTTTA
>NW_022900926.1:10671094-10684276 GCF_012274545.1 Fukomys damarensis | reverse complement strand
CTGGGGATTGAATTTAGGACCTTGTGCTTTCAAGCCAGGCGGGGGCACCATTGAGCTGAATCCCCAGCCCCTGCTCCAGCATTATTTAATTCCACAATCTGTCTTAATCATCGTATCCTCAGTGCCATCAACCAGCTCTCAAAGACTACTTTCCGCGTGGGTCCAAAATCACTGAAGCTGAGTGACAGTCACGCTGCCAGCGATGGGCTCCACGTGGAACTGTGGAGAAACTGCAGGGAAGTCAGGCTGCAAACACGACAGGGACCGAGCTACTGAGGGCAGAGTCGCGTCTATTTTCTTGTTTTCCAACTGTGTATGTATGCCTCGTGCCTGACGTTGTGCTGCCGCTTGGTAAATATTCAGTATTCTCTCTTTGGTTTGGATCTTCGTCCACTGAATCTAGAAGTCTCAAGTGGCAGGCTGTGACAAATATTAACCTGGACTCAGGTTTCACTTGGCTTGTACAGAGGTTTAAACATTTTTTTAAAGACTTTTTAGATAGAAGCTTCGTATTTCCCACCGCTCTTTTCAGTCCTACCCTAAGCCTGCTTCTGGTATTTCAGAGATTTCCCATTATCAGGGCTTCCTATTTTTTTCCCCCTTTCTTGAGGTATACAAAAATCTTGTGCCACCCTAAGATGTTCAGTGCCTTGCTTCTAACCTACAATAGCAGGCTGCATGCAATGAATGGGTGTTTTCAGTAAGATTTAAGTCCTTTCATTGCAACATAGGCTTTATACCGAAAAGCAAAAATTGCCCATGTGGATGAACCCAACTTGATCTAACAATACAACTTTTGAAAATCTTGTCTCATCCTCTTGGGGCATGGCTTGATAAATGACAGTAAACCTTACAGATGTATTAGATCGTTATCTTTGTTCTCTGCCAAGAATTAAACTAGGGCCTCATGCATAGTAGGCAAGAGCTCTACCATTGAGCTACACCTCCAGCTCTTATATGGTGCCTGAGATTTTCTGTTCTTGGCTTTATTTCACCTCTCCTATTTTGAGAAGCTTCCTTAAAAATCATACATGTTTTAAAAAAAAGGATCTGTAATGAAGATTTTATTTCATTCATATCAGAGATAACAAATGTGACCTGAATGTATGTACAAATTCTGAACAGAATATAAAAAGGGGGAAGGGGACAACAAAGAAAACCTTATCCAGCAGATTCATGCAAGGAAACGAATGTCACGCTGCAGATATCGCTGAATCATGCCAGGTGCAAACAACTACTCACAGACTCCCAGCAGGGCACACACAGGAAGTCCCATACCAGACAAAAATGGGCACCTAAGTGTGGGACTCCGCCTAGAATCCAGACAGCATGCTACAAGCTTAAGCTGTATTTTTAAGAGTCCGTGAATCATTGCCGAATCCCACAATTACAAAGAACATCGTAAGACTGACAAAGTAACTTTTCCCTTAGAAATACATTTTTATAAAAGAGACTCTGCCAGCTATTAGTTTATAGATCATTTAAAGTGCATCCGAGTGCTTGTGTATCAAGGCAAGCTATGTTAAAGAAAGGATCCCTCTGGAACGGAGGATCTTGAATAACGGCTTTGGGGCTCCTTTCCCTCATCCGTGAGTCCCGAGAACTCCACGCGTGATGGTCTCGGTCGCTCGCGCCTTCCCTGTTCAATAAAACCAGCGCACTCTTCAGCCAGCCCTGAAGAAAGCCTTTGTGTTTGGGACTCACTGTAAGACTGGAGACGCCTCTTCACGGGTTAGTGTGTCCACCGACAGAAGGAGCCCTCCCTCCCTGAAGAGCACAGCCACCTCCGTGACGACTAAAGAAACCCCCACTCCCCGCACGGAGCCACACCTCCTCCAAGGCCCTCTGACTCCTGTCACACAGGCACCACGGCGGGACACACTGATGCTGCTCTCATACACTGCCTAGGTCATTCATGGCGATATACTTTATTTTTCAATCCACTCTTTTATATACATGTTTTTGGTAATTATAGTAAAGATGCTGGTGAAAAGTAATCTGTTTAACATTTCATAATGCGTGCAAAAGTAAACACTGATTCAAAGTAAAGTCAGTTTTACAACTATTCAGCCCCACCGAATGATGACAAGCAGTTGGGCAATATCATGACTTGCAAAGTTATACTTAGCATAATGTTGCAATTCTGAATATGGCACAGAATGAATAATACAGGTTAACATTCCCGCTGGCTAAAGCTAGCCAGGCTTTGACTAATTTGGTTTCAGTGGAAATTCAATTATATAAAAAGGTTTCTGAAAGTATTGAAAAAGAAAGTGTACATGAAAGAGAATTCAACAATGTTTACAAAATGCCAAAAGTTCTTACTCTGCCCCCCCCTTATCCATAAATAATCAATGAGGTCCCCTTCCCCCACCCCCTAGCCTCAAAAAGATTTACAAAGATAAATTTAGCTCAGTGAACAGAACCAAAAGATGACTGTTTTTAGACAGTACCTGGTTAAAAGCTCAAGCACTTTCTTAAGAATTCATATATATTGTCTCTCAAGGAATATAAATAATCCAATAGTGCTGCTCTTTGCGTTTTGGAGACTTCTCATTTAAGAGTTATAACCGTCCTTGTGCTTTGAATAAAACGTGAAGCCAAAAGCTGCTGGCACTCAGCCCTCGCCACCTTCAGAGTTCATTGTGAGAATTCTTCTCTGCAGCTTTGAACATCAGGATGGAGTTGAAAATTTTGAGTGCAGGGCCCAACTTAATGCTCATAATTTTAACAATGTCCGTTTGGGTCATAAGGAGAAATGCTTCTCCGTCGATTTGCTAAAACAGGGAAGAAACAAAAGGACGTGAATTAGCTGGATGCAGTGTGTGGTAAATATCCGTGGTCAAATCAGCCGACTTCTACACAACATGACTAAGAAGGTACACAGGGAAGTTCACCAGTCCAGCATTTCCCAATTGGACAGAGCTGTCTTCTCTAAGCCAGCATAGGCACCTGCAGCCTGAGGTTGTTTCTAGAGACTTGTTCCGTGGAGAAACGGAAGGTGCCTGTGTTTCCTGTGATTACTCTGAACGAGGTGCTGAATCAAGAAAAATATGGAAAAATCTAGGATGCCCCAAATTTTCTTCATATCATGGTAGGTTTTTAAATTAGAAAAAGAGAGTAAACACACAAATGTTTGTTAACATAAGCAAAAGAATACAAGTGTACCATCAGCTACTTATGAGCAAGTTTTTAAAATCACCCTTTTACCACCAAAGGAAAAATAACCAAGAAAGATAATGTTTATGTCCAGCAGAGCCACACTTAGCTCTCAAATTGGGAAGAAAAGCAATTCACAACACACTTAGAAGAAGGTGAGACAGTTTCAGAGCACAGGCTTTTCTGCATTATCATGATTTGCAAAGTTATACTAGGGCTTCTCCTATGATAAAAAGTCTGTGCTTCTAGAGAACAGAAAACTTTGAGGTTCAAACACAGCACTGTGAAAATGGTTTCTGGCTTGGTGAGCTGAGCAGTAACAATGGAGTTGGTTTGTGGGTTTTTTTTTGTATGACTTTTACTTTCTGGGGAGTTCCAGTGCCTTGAAACATAACTTCCCTTTGGGTTTTCCCACTTTGCACAAAAAGTAAAACATACTTTTGTTTTCTGTTGCATTAGAAACTGGTGACAGCAATGTATTATGTTATGGGATTGAATCATCCCCTGAAAATTAATGTGTTGCTGCCCAACCCTCACAGCCCCTTAAAATGTGAGCTTCTTCGTAAATAGGATCACTGCATTCGTGATTGGTTAAGGTGAGGCTGCAGTGGAGCAGGGTGGACTCCTGCCTCAAAATCACTGAGGTTCACAGAAAGAAAAGGGGAAATTCAGACACAGACACACGGAGAGGGATGGCAAAGAGGACACTATCTGTAAATTGAAGAGAGAGCCCTGAACAAATTATTTCCTTGCAGTCGAAGCAAGCCAGCCCACACCGTGGCCTCTAGATTTCTTTAGATCTCCAGTGTCCAGAACTGTAAGATAATAAATCTCCACCCGTTAAGCTACCGACTTGTATCTGTGATGGTAGCCCTAGAAAACTAACAAAAACTCTGAATTCTATAGAGGCTGATGATTACCTGTTTCTTAAAATCTTTTCTTCTGAAAAAAAATTTTTATTTTTTTAAATTCTGTAAGCTAAATTTCCTACATGGTCTATTTTATCATTAAGAACTAGAATTTTACCGAACTTTAACTAATAATTATGTGGGGAAAAGTTTGCTAATTTCAGTAAAAACGCACTGCTACACTAAGCTACAATGAAAGACACTTGTAACCCACGTGTGACCCAATTCTGTTGGAGGTTGTGAGGGGGGCTGGGCTTTTTAGAGACACCGACTCCAGTCTCATTTCCCTGAGCGACGGCAGCCTCTCTTGACAAAGGGAAGCTGGGAGAAAGCACACCTCTTGGCACTGCCCCAGCCCGGGCCGACTTGGAGAGGAGGGACAGGCTGAGAGCAGTCTTCCACGGCCTTCACGAAGATGTCAACCAACACACTGGTTTCCCAAAGGGGAAACTACAGAGACTTTCTGATTTATTACAAATCCAGAGCCTCCCGAAGGCTGGCAGCAGCCACTGTGTCTCCCCCATCTCTCTGTAAGAGTTCAGCTGACCAACTAAGCAAAGGTAAGAACAATCCAGAGAACTGAGAGGCTGAGATCTGAAGAGTGGGGTGAGGATTGCTCGATTATGATTTATAAGGTTATACTAGAAAGAAAAAAACCTAGAAGCCAGAGCCAAACTCTACGTATTACATCAAACTGGTCTGATGTACGGTCACAGGGCAAGCCTCAACAGGAAGGAGGCGAACTTAATTTAAGAAAGTGTCCATTTTAAGAACTGTGATCCCTGCAATGCATTCCTGAGCTTACTTTTTGTTTGCTCTTGCAATGCATGCACAGGGGCCTCACTCCAGAGGGGAGAAGAAGAAGGACTTGTAGCTCAGCAGCCCCTCATTCTGTTCCCCTCCTTCTCCTGTGGGCTCAGATTCTCTTCCAACACTCTAAGTCACAGTGATGCTCTTTGTCAACACAGATTACAAACATTATGAATATAGTCACTCAAGAAAAACGTACTAAATGCTCTATCCAAACACTCCTCATGGGCCTGAGCACACAGCGATACGTACAACAAAAATGAGCAAACAGGCAAGCAAGCAACAACTCTGCGGAGTCCACATTCTAGTAGTGGCAAACAGACCATGACAAGCAATAAGCAAGCAAATTAATTAGTAAATTGGAGGTGATTAGAGTTATGAGAAAAGAGAGCTGGTGGTGAAGATGAGTAGGCAGTCAGGGTAGACGCACGCCTGGCAGCAGATGGCACTTTCAAGTAGGAGCCCGGGCAGGGCTAATTGAAACATGGGCATCTGGGCAGTGAGCCATTTGACCATCCAGATGGAGTGAAGAGCTGGAGCAGGCTGGACAATCTGAGGAGTGCAAGGAGGCGGCTGCGTGCAACTGTAAGGGGCAGTGAAGCAGAGGCCAGGAGGAGACAGACAGGCAAGCAGGCATCCGGCTTTTACTCTCAGATGTGAAACTCCTGGAAGGATCTGCACAGAGGAGAGGCACGATCTGACTTCAACTTTAGCGGAATCATCTGGGCTGTGGTGGGAATAGACTGCAGAGTAGTGAAAAGAGAAGCAAAGACACGGATGAAGAGGCTACTGTGCGATTCCAGGTGAGACATGGCAGTGGCTCACACAGCATGAGTGATGAAGGTACAGTCAGAATCTGTCCGTGTTAAAAATACACTCAACAGGATTTGCACTATGGAAAACAAAGGTCAAGGATGATTTCCAATAATGGCAGGCTATTACTGAAATATATTTACTTTGCCCTTTAGAGATGATTTATAAGACTTTAAACTTGTAATGATTTACCTGTAGGACTCCAAAACAAAACTTGCTGATTGTGTGAGATAATCCTAGGCAAGAATTGTGTTTTATGATTTTTAACACATCCTTCGTATCAAAGCTTTTCACAGAATAACATCCACAAGGTTCTTCAATGCTGTCTTGTCTTGGAGCCAGTGAACTACAGACTGAAAATATGAGCCAAAATAAACTTCTCTCCCTTAACTTGTGGGTGTTGGCTATTGTGTCCAGTGATGAAAAAGTGACTAAGACAGATCTGGTTTCTGCTGTAACCACAGGACCATGTGGTTTAGAAGCCTTTATAAGTGGTTCATGCAAGGACTTTGGGAGGGTTTGGAGATGCAGCCCCAGAATACTGCAAGCTGGGCTCAATGAAAGATTTTAGTCACAGCCCAGAAGACCAGAATGCTAATGAAATGCAGATGGTAAAGACCAGACACAGAAGGTTTCAGTTGGAAACAAAGACTTCATTGGCAGTTGGACTAGACACTATGTGTGTTATGCTCTGGAAGAAAATTTGTCTGTTTTGGTTATGTCCTGAGATTTTTCAGGAGACTGAGATTAAATGTGACAGACCAATTAATCTGGCAGAAGAAATTTCAAGATAGCCCAGTGTGCAAGGTGTGGCATGGATACTGCTTGCTGCTTTCAGCAAGATTTACACTGAGAAACAAGAGCAAAGGCCCAGTTAAAAAGTATTCAGTTTTGCCAGAAATTTGCCAGAAATTAAGGGCCTATAAAGTTGGAGCAGAGGAGAAGCTGGTTGTTGAAAAAATTAGCATTAAGAAGAAGCTAAGTATTTTATATCAGGATAATGAGAAAGATAAGATCCGTTGAGGCCATGTGAGGAGCTAGCAAGACTACACTTGGTGGGCTCAAGGGTGAAAAAGTGAAAAATTTTGCTTTGAGAAGAAAGCACCAGGGAACACTCCTAAAAAAGGGCTGGCTAGGGTTACTGGTTTCCCAGTATTTGGTGAACATCCAGGCACTCAGAGGACTCTGCAGCCGTGGTCCACAGTGACTTGGCTACTCTTCAAGCCAGTGACTCGGCCTTATCCACACAGCACTGGCTTTAGGCACATGAAAAATGCAAGGGCTGTGAGGTCAGCAACACTTCCACCCAGATCTCAGAAGGCCTGGGAGTACAGGCAGTGTGCTCCTGGAAGGGCAGTGTGTGACGCTGTGAGAGAGAAGTCAGGAGGGTGGAGTGTCTACTGAGAAAGGCCACAGACAGTGTGCAGAGCCTGCCCGAGACAGAGACCACAGGGACGAGGCTACACAAGGCATCTGGAGTTCACATCACGCTATAGCTGGTCCTGGGTGCTGGACAGAGAACTACAGGATTTAATGTTTGCCCTGCTGGGTTTCAGTATTGCTTTTGTCCCATTCATTTCTATCCTCCTGTTGTTCCCTTTTGGAGTGGGAATGTTTATCCTGTGCCATTGTATGTTAGAAGTGTTTAATTTTTTTTATTTTTTACATGGCATCAATAAAAAAATTATTCAATGAAAGATGACACTGCTATAATCTTGGTTGTCTTGGAGGCTGAGGCAGGAGAACTGCAAGTCTTAGCTCACAATGGGCAGCCTCATGAGACTCTGTCTCAAAAGAACCAAAACTAAAGTAATTAATTAAAAGCTCAGCATGAAGCCTCTGGGTTCAATCCCCAATATCACATGGAAAATGTCACATCATTTTGAACTTGAATCTTTATTAAATAATAAAGCAGACCTATATGGATTATTTAGTTGACAACAGAATAAAACATAATTTATAAAATATACTATAAACTTACTTTCAAAAACTATCATTTTCAAAAATAAGGGCTCCTCCAAGAAGGAATGACAGCTTTCTGCAGGGGTCTAAGTTTATTCAGGGACAGAAAATCCACAGAGAGTGGTCTACACAGACAGGAGTTAGGAAAGAAACTAACACTGAATAACTGGCCACAAAAGGTCATCTCAAAAGAAAGTACGGCATTTTCTGCAGCAAAAACATACATCAGAGGCGGATGCTGAATGCCAGACCCTTGTGCGTCCATCCACAGCATAAACTGCATCTGGGTGCAGCGAGCTCACAACCAGCTGCTCCTGCATTCTTGCGATGCTCCTGAAACTGTGCTATTCTTTTTTAAACATCACTGCTGTTTCTATTTTTAAATTTGTTATTTTGGTAGCAGGGATCGAACTCAGGTCCCTGCGTTGGGGAGGCAGGTTGCTGCACCACTGAGCTAAATCCCCGGCCCAGTGTTCACACTGGGGCACGTGAGCGTGCACGTGTGTGACTACAGGAGCAGATGCTGAGGGGGCCTCCCGACATTACTCAATCTGCTTTCCGCCTCATTGCACCATTACTCAGAGCCCGAATCAGAGCAACAGGGACGGCTCTGCCCGGAGCAGGTGACACGCACAGGTCTCCAGCACAGCGTCTACTGTCCTCTACCCCACCACTTCCAGGGTAATTAGAAAGTGCACCCCTTTTCATTCCAGCGCTCCATGGAAAAGATCATTACTAATCATCCCTTCCACTGAAGTTTTGGAGAAGCAGTGGAAACATTTAATAAAATAAATCACCCAGAAGCCCAAAACCCACTGATAAACACCTTACTATCTAACAGCTGATCAAAAGATATGGTAAATTTAAATATTTATTACAGCAAAGACACATCATCAACCCCCGTCAAAATACGCTCCCTCTCTTTGATGCACTGATCCCATTGTTCTTGTCACTCTCTGAAGCAGCTCCGAAAATTCTCTTTCATGAGTGACTTTAGAAGGTGTGATCAAAAGTACGTGAATGCTGTGTGCCGGCTAATGGAAAGTCTGCCTCATAAAAACACCGGTGTGTCCACACCCACTGTATTCACTGGCCCGGCACCACACAACTTCTGGCTATCCCCAAAATCAAAATGACCATGAACAGTAAACGTTTTGAAGCAATTCTGAACCCTGAGGCAGCCGCAACAGCAGAACTAGAGACACTGGAAAGGGCTTGCAGAGCTGCCTCGGGAAGTGGCAAGAGGTCTGCGGTGTGCCCATGTGTGGGGGGTGTTCTGAACTTGTGTCTTCACTGCAAAAATGTTTTAAAACTAATCCTTCACTGTATTTTTTAAAATCATACATATTACTGAGAAATGTGTAAGATCCAAGCAATTGTTTTCAGCAATAATAAGATTATTTATTATAAGCATCAAAATGAGTTAATCTTGACACTGTTAGATTTTAAAATAAAAATACTTGGAATTAATTTTACTTTATTAAAAGTGTTGCTTATTTCTTTCTTTGGCTTTTTCCTATCTTATGCATGCTATTATATTGTGTGGGGGTTTCAACAGTGGGTCTAGTGATCAGAAAATAACCTTACAAATACCCCTTTGGATCTCATCTCTCAAGGCACTTTTACAACTGATTAATGATGTCTACTGCGGCTAAGTATCAGTTTGCTGACTTCGCCCTCCCCACTCCCCACTAGGCCAGTTCCACATCTTTCCCATGCGCTGCACTTCAGAGTATTGATCTCAGTAAGCACCACATGGTAATTTATCGGAACACTTACTTCATCCTTAAACACCTTTCCGTGTTCTTCACAGCCAGGCAAGCTCTGTATGAATTCTGACACCTGTCAAAAACAACACCAAAATTTTCAGCTTAAGAACATCAGAACCTAAACGCAGCATGTTCAGAACATTAGCCTAGATGTTTCAGGTGTTTATCTAGGGATAATTACTTCTCTTTAGGGAAGAAAACAAAAACAAAAACAAAAAAACAAAAAAGGACCTGGCTAAATCCTACCTACATTCAATGCAACTACTGCCCCCTTTAATGCAATACCACTGTGTCGAGTACCTGATAGACCAAAAAAAAAACCAAAAACCAAAAAAAAAAAAAAAAAAAAAAAAAAAAAAAAAAAAAAAAAAAAAAAAAAAAAAATGTGCATGTACCTCATCCGTGCTCCATTTGGACACTTTGCTAGCAGGGATTCCGGCGACAGTTGGGAGAAGTTTGCTTTGCTGCTCCCAGCGCAAGGGCAGACATGGAATTGGGGACTTGAAGGACAGAAACACAGCTGACCGGCGCTGTGCCTGCTGCACGGTAGACTCCTCCCGGGCACCTGATCAGTTGGAGTAAAGCGGAAATCACTCTGTGAGACGCAGCGAAAGTGCTCTACACGCCATGCATTTCCCCCAGAAATGAGAACGCAGAACAGGGTAGGAAAGCGCTGGTTCCTTTCAGCGGTAGGTAGGGGATGATGACAGTCTCCTTTGGCTTCAAACGGCCTGTACATTCTATCTACGCTCTTGCTTCAGTACCTATTGTTAAAGATTCCCTGCATGATGCAGTCCAAAGTAGACCTTTAGGGGAGAGGAAAATAACTCTCACCTTAGGAAACTGTATCTGCCCTACTTTCTACTTTGGATGTCCTAAAGGTAACAAGTGCCAATTTGTAGGTGGGTGTAAGTGTAGCAACCGAGTATCACGCAAGGTTAGGACTTGTTCTCTTTTGGTCTCAGCCTTGGTTTGTTCTTTCCAACTTACTAATCACACTGACTTTTTAAACAGCCAATAAATGAGATAAATGATTGCAATAAAAATAAAACAGCAGAAAGACAAATGGTCTGTCACTGTGAAGATAAAAAGCAAAATTATAGAATATTCTATTTATGTGCTAGATCCGTGGAACACAAACCAGGTTTACTGCAGCTTTCCTAAAACTCAAATCGTTAGCCAATGCCTAGCAAATGACTTTTGTCTTGAGACTACTGACTTGGAGCTCGTCAAGGACGATGTCCTTGCGATTCTCTAGGACAGAAAGCTTTTCTGGAACCACTTAGTTGAAGCTCCAAGAAGAAAGGCACCTGCTCTGCATTTACCCACACTTGACTCACTGCTACGGGATATTTCAAGTCCACCATGAATCCTCGCCAGCTTGGGCTTTTGCATCTCTAACAATATAGTCAAGTAAGATTTTTTTTCTTTCCTCAAAGAGTAAGATGACAGAAAGGTATGCAAACTGTTTTTGAATTTTCATAATGTGAACCTACCCAGGTAACCAACAACTGGATCGAACTACTGTGCCATAAAGACAAATCACCTTAAGACCGTATGCTAACTGACGTAAGTCACATGCACAGGCTTAAATATCATGTGGCTTTTCTGATATAAGAAGCCTGAGGTATAAATAAATTAAAGAGCAAAATAAAACATAGGTCACAGAAAACAGAGAGATAGATGTCTTGCAAATGGCAAAAGGAACAAGAGACGGAGGAAGGCGGGGGAGAAGCAGAGGGTTTAAACGGAATTAAGATGTGTTGTCCACATGCACCAACGCCCTGAGGTGAATAAGACCATTACGTCCTGCAAACATGTATTAATAAAAACTAAAATTAAAAAAATAAGAAAACGTGGTTAGCACCTCCATCCGATCACACCCCTCCCCTCATCAAGGGCGGCCACTTCCCTTCCCATCGTTTCTCCTGTCCTGGAACTGTAGTTAAATGGAAATGCGCCATTGGCTTCTTTTCCCGACAGCATATTTAGACTTTCTCTCTGTCGTATGGTTTTTCATGGTTAGAATATTTAACAGTCAATTTGAAGCTGACTGCCCTGCCACATCCACACCACACCATGAGACAGAAGCCGGACGTCGTGAGACAGGGCAGCCAGGACACCCCAACTCTTCTGTACCCTGACAGAAAATATAGATGAGGGTGAGCTTGGAGTTACGTCACTGACGACCTGGCTGGATCTGTTCAACAGAAGTGCTGTAAGGGTTACACGACAGTTTCTACATGCTTATTCCGGTTTCTGATACACAGGAAACACATGGCAGAGAGAGTGTGTTTCTTCCTACCCTGGAAGAAAGGTAAGTACTGGATAGAATAGTGGATATAAAATGGCAAAAATTAAGATGAGTCTTTAAACCAATCTGAGCTATTTTTTTTTTAATCAGCTCTTACTGTGAAAGGGCAAAATAAAGGCAGAAGAAATGGGATACACCTGTTAACAATCTTTAAAATGGGGTTACCAACTGATGAATTAGGACTAGCAATATGCATTACGGGAAAATAAATGGATTTGCAGTACTAAGGAACAGAGAGATACAATTAAATTCCAAGAAACTTAGTCTCAGGCTTGAAAGATTATTTTGAAAATCACTACAAGGTTAACAATCAAAACAACAACCCAAACGCTACAGACAAAAGTGAAGCAGGGTTATTTTCCAAGTGAAAATCTAGCACATCACAAAATACCATTCAGCTCTTTGTACACAGGAGCCACCCATGAGGAAGACCTGCTGCCTGAAGGAAAACACAAGCACATCTTCTGCAGAAACACAAGAAATCTGAAGGCTGATTTACAGAAACCTTTATTAATGGGCCTTTCCACGAGGGTGGGAATGAGCTGTTTTCCCTTTCAGGAAGAGGAGACGAAAAATAACAAGAAGGACACACTATATTCACTAAAAGGCTTGAAAGTTCAAATTCTTCAAAAGGCGGGCATCAGCCCAACGGGGTTCATCATTATGCCCACTTACACTGAATTAGATTGACTTAACTAAAGAAACTAGGGGGAAATATTTTTTTATAGAAGTATTTTTTTTTTTCTTTTTAAAAATTTTTTAAGCAACTTGCTCCAAGACTCCAAAAGAAACAGCTCTCCCATTTAACCTCCTGCGTTAAACCCTATCGCACTGGGCTGCAAGGTCTGCCTCCTCTCTGGTAGGGGGCTTCTCTCGTCCTCCCGGTGGCCCAGGCCAGCTGGATTTGGAAGGTACTGAGAATACACACGGTAGAGTGCAACAGTGGATACCGCCTTGGCCTTCAGCCTTCCGTCTGGAAGAGGAACTCTGCAGGGCACAGATATGCAGTAAGTGCTCTTCGCAAAAGACATGGAGCTTTCTTTGGTCTTAAAAATGGCAAAAGTAGAACATGGTCACCATGGGGCTTCTGAGAGTGTTCAGGGAAGCATCGAAGAGGAGCCCAGTTTACTACTACAGAAGTTTCGTGATTTCATGAGCCGGGGGTGGGGATGGGGTATCACCTCTGTAAGAAGAAAGCTCTGAAAAGAGAGCGATCCAGTGAAGCGAATCACAGGACAGAACAATGTTGTGAAAACCTGTGCCAAAGGCAGCAAACGGCAGGCTAGACAGGAGAGGAGGTTGTATGAGCTATTGTGACTTGAGAAACACGTCTATGATATCAAAAACTGTGTGCATAGCCGGGTGTGGTGGTGCACGCCTGTAATCCAAGCACTCGGGAGGCTGAGGCAGGAGGATCACTGTGAGTTCGAGACCAGTCTGGGCTACA
>NW_022900926.1:10623073-10670983 GCF_012274545.1 Fukomys damarensis | reverse complement strand
AAAAAAAAACAAAAAAAAAAAAAAAAAAAAAAAAGTGTGCATGTTGTGGAAATTAAAATAAGTATTGGTCCATGTTGGCTGGTGACACTCACTCCCCACTCACAACTGTGACTCTGTGGGGTTTCCTGAGCCCCACAAGCTTAGGGAAACCTCTGGCCCAGCAGGGACTCCTCACAAGCACCAACTGTGTCCACTGCTGGTTTAATGATCCCGGGTTGCCTCACCTGTCACCTGGTTTACATTCTGATATCCATCTTTGACTGCAACCCACGGATAACTAACAGGTACGAGCAATTATGAAGAGATAAGTGGACCACACTCGGTCATCCACGCTGTAACTAAAGGTAATTTTCTAGAGCTAAAGAAGACCTGGGCTTAAAAAGATAAAGAAAACTCATTACTTTCCAGGTAAAAATTATGAAAAAAAGATTGAAGAGACAGATTCATTTATTTTTAAGCCAAAATATTGGATTCAGTTTGGCTGGCCTAACCCAGGATGAGTGAAATGATATTGTTTTTTGTTGTTGTTTGTTTGTTTGTGCTTGATTTTCTTTAAAAGGAAGAAGGGAAGTCAAACAATTAGAGGGAGATGGTGGACAAATGTGGTTGGACCGGCTGCCTCCTCTCCCAAGAATGGTCTAAGCTTCCCTGACCAAGGATACTCACCATTCTCCAGGCAGCACCTAAGAATCAGGCAGTTCTAAGACAGAAAGGCCAGGTCTGCACACCCGGATGTGGGACAGCTATGCAGCCGCCCAGGGCACCCGCTAAGGTCTCTGCTGTGACTGATGTCACACTTCACCTTCTCATCTGCACAACCCGTTTCTCTCTCACTGCTGCTGCTCCCAAGAATTTTCACCAACAAACTTCCCCCAGGACACTCAGGGAGTCTGGCTCAAGGCAAGAGGCCATGGCTGTGCCAAGCCCCGGGTGGCAGGAGGACACCCAGTGACTGGTGTCTGAGCCACCCCTGTGTCACTCACCGAGGAACACAAATCAAATCCTCAACACCAAAAGACCTGGCTGAGGACCGAGAGTCCCTGCCTTCAGGTGCCCACGACCAGCACCCGCTGGACGGGAAGCCAAGAAGGGGAGGCCAAATCTCTTCTGTACAAAATGGTTCTGCACAGAACACATTTATTTCAAAAAAGAACAGGGAATCTAAAGCTAAGAAAGATAGTACATGAGGTGCATCCATCAACATGATTTCACTACAGATAAGGTTAATTTTATGAAAGTCTAAAATATTTTTAAAATATGAAAAAGAAAAACATCATCAAATTAATTTTAGGGGGAAAACTGGATAACAAAGAAAAAAATCATAGGCCAAGCTCACCTAAAGATAAATGCACAGTTTTCAAAGCAATTTATTTTTATGAGGCTCTCTCTCACCAATGAAAAGGCAAAAAGTAAAATATAGATATTGAGCTATATATGCTGTGTAGGTAATAAAAATAATAAAAACAACCCATGGGTCACAAAGGAAATTACAGATTAGACAGTTTTTACAATTTGATGATAATGCCAGAACAACACACAGGAATTTATGGGACACAGTGAAAGCAGTTCTACATGGGAAAATCATAGAAGTGAATGCCCATACTAGGAGAATAGAGTGAACTCAAATAAACAACCTAATGGTGAATCTTAAGCTCCTAGAAAAAGAAGAAAAAGTGAAACCCAAAGTTGATACAAGGGAGGAAATTATAAAGATCAGAGCAGAAATCAATTCAATGGAGACTAAGAAACAATACAAAACAAACAAAAAAACAAAACAACAACAAAAAACAATGAATCGAAGAGTTGATTTTTCCAAAGAGTAAAATTGATAAACCCTTAGCCAACATTATCAAAAAAAAGGAAAGAAAAGGCTTAGATCCATGCAATTAGGAATGAAAAAGATGAAGCCATAACAGGTCCTGCAGAAATCCAGAGGATCATCAATACCTACAGCAAGAACTTGTACTCTAATTAAATGGAAAACACAAAGAAAAGGACAGATTTCTACATATTTATGAATTATCAAAGTTGAACAAAGAAGATATAAAAATTCTAAACATCCCCAACTACAATCAGTGAAATTGAAAACATAATTAAAAATTTACCAACAAAGAAAAGCCCAGGTCCTGAAGGATTCACTGCTGAATTCTACAAGACATTTAGATAAGAACTATTGTCACTACTCTTTAAACTTTTCAATGAAATTGAAAGGGAAGTGATACTTCTGAATTCATTCCTGGAAGCAAGTGTCACTTTGATGCCAAAACCAGGGAAAGACACGAGCAAAAAAGAGAACTATAGGCCAATCTCCCTAATGAACATAGATGCAAATATCCTCAATAAGATAAGATACTGGCAAACAGAATACAGAGGGTCATCAAGAAGATCATACAGGCTGACCAACTCAGATTTATCCCAGGGATGCAAGGATGATTCAACATATGTAAACCAATAAAGGTAATACACTATATTAACAAAGTCAAGGACATATGATCATCTCAACAGATGCAGAAAAAGCATTTGGCAAAATTCAACACCCATTCATTATAAAAACCCTAGAGAAAATTGGAAAGATGGTCTTCATCTCAACTTGATAAAGGCTGTCTATGCAAAACCAACAGCCAATATCATATTAAATGGTCAAAAACTGCAAACCTTCACGCTAAAATCAGGAATGATGTCCACTATCACCACTCTTGTTCAATACAGTTTGGGAAACATTAGCCACAGCAATTAGACAAGAGAAAGAAATAAACGCAATAAAGATAGGAAAAGAAAAAGTTAAACTGTCATTATTTACTGACGATATACTATACATAGAAGACCCAAAAATTCGCCAAAAGACTTCTAGACTTAATTGACAGATTCAGCAGAGTAGCTAGATACAAGGTCAAGACTTAAAAATCAATAGCCTTCTTGTACACAAATAACAGACTGACTCACTAAGAGAGAAACTAGGGAAACAATTCCTTTCACAATAGCATCCAAAAAATGAAATATCTAGGAATCAATCTAACGAAGGAAATAAAAGACCTCTACATTGAGAACTACAACACTCTGAAAAAACAGAGACTGAAGAGGATATAAGAAGATGGAAAGATAACCCTTGTTCCTGGGTAGGAAGAACCAATATAGTGAAAAATGGCCATACATCCAAAACTGCTATACAAATTCAATAAAATCCCAATTGAAATCTCAACAGTATATTTCACAGAACTAGAGTAAGCCATCCAAAAATTCATCTGGAACCAGAAGAGACCTAGAATAGCAAAAGCCATTCTAGGCAACAGAGAAATGTCAGGGGGTATATCACAATCCCCAACTTGAAACTATACTACAAAGCCCTGTGATAAAGACAGCATGGTACTGGCAAAGAAACAGAGCCAAGGATCACTGGAATAGATTGGAAGATGCAGAAACAACTCCAGGCACACTCAGCTACCTCATCTTTGACAAAGGAGCCCAACATCCTCACTGGAGGAAAGATAGCCTCTTTAGTAAATGATGTTTGGAAAAACTGGATTTCAACTTGCCAAAGATTAAAACTAGATCCCTATCTTTCCCCATGCACTAAATTAAAATCCAAGTGGATTAAAGATCTAAACATTAAAACAGAAACATTAAACTTGTTGGAAGATAAGTTAGGTAGAACTCTTGAAGACACTAGCATAGGAAAAGACTTTATGAACAAATCCTCAGTAGCACGGGAACTAGCACAAAGAATCAATAACTGGGATCTCATCTTATTAAAAAGCTTCTGCAGTGCAAGAGAAACCACCAACAGAGCTAACAGATAACCTACAATGTAGGAAAATTTTTTTACCAGCTGGTTCCTCACACAAAGGTCTACTATCTAGAATAAAGAATGAAAAAAAAAATCAGGCCCCCCAAATATAAAGACCCAATTCAAAATCGGACATCTGAAATGAACAGACATTTCTCAGACAAAGAGGTAAAAGCAAAGCAGCTAATAAACATATGAAAAAATGTTCAACATCACTGGTATTTGAGAAATGGAGATGAAAGCAACACTGAGATTCCACCTAACCCCAGAAAGAATGGCTGCTATCAAGAAATCAACCAATAACAAATGCTGGTGAGGTTGTGGGGATAAAGGAACCCTTCTTCATTGCTGGTAGGAGTGCAGACTCATGCAACCACTGTGGAAATCAGTATGGAGGTAACTCAAGTCCCATTTGACCCAACTATTACCCTGGTGGTTATCATCCCAAAAGAATTAAAAGAATCATACCACAGTGATATATGCTCACCCATGTTTATAGTGGCACAGTTTGTAACAGATAAAACTTGGGAACAGCCCAACTGCCCATCAACCTGAGACTAGATAAAAAAAGATATTTTTTTTAAAAAAACGAAATGGCGTACTACTCAGCCATAAAGAACAAGAAACTAGAAACATTTATAGCTAAGTGGATGAACATTGAGGCCATAGTCTTAAGTGAAATTAATAGGATACACATGTGTAAATACTGAATAGTTTCTCTGGTGTGAAAAACTAAAAGTGTAAATAAGGTTTGAATTATATAATTGTAACGTGAAATAGGAAGATAGGGGAAATAGGAGGATAGGGGAATTGGGAAGGGTAGGGGAAAGGAAAGAAGGGAAAAGAAAAAAATATGATAAAAGGAAAAAATGGAAACAAAGTCTTTGTAAATAGGGAAGGGGGGGTGAACGGAGGGCAGGGGAATGGGGAAAAAATAAGAACCAAGATACATCATGTAAAGGTACCAGATCCCAATGATAAATAACTGTACTGCTTACTTAAATTGTACCAATAAACAATGGAAAATAATAATGAAAATAAATTACATGAAAAACCCACAAAATTAAGAATTATATATGAATTCTAGCAATTGTCTTTGGAAAGAATTACAAAACAAACTCTGGTAACTCAAATTAAGAACAACAGAAAAAAGCAGAAACTATTGAAAATGAGATAAAAAATAAAATAAAAATGAGGTAATCATGCACATCAAATGTTAAATATGAAATTCCTCGTTAAACAGATAAGTTTGAAGAAAAAAAATACCAAAATTGCCTTAGCAGATACAAATTTAAATAGATCACTAAATTAAATCACAGTGCTATTAAATCATTATCCCCTCAAACAGCTCGGAGCCAGGAAGTCTTTCTTCTGACTCCCTCCGGCCCTCAGTGAGCACTTGTCGGTGTACAATTAGACACACAGTTCCAGGGTGGCACCACTACTGATGACAGGAGACACTGCTGCCTCGAACGCATTGCATCCTCAGGGTGATCCAGCACTGGGGCCCTGCGCCACATCCACGTCCACGAGAGGAACTGAGGGACATGGCAGAGCTGAGGCTGAAAGGCCACGACACTACCTGCCCGGGGGAACTGATGTTCACAAAGAAAGGCTCAAGCCCCTGATAACTGCACCGTTGTTATTAAACACGTCTCCCCCTCACACGTCACCTACTCGCTTGGGGTGTACTACATGGCAAGCACTGATCCAAGCAAGCACAAAAGGTATTGCCCTCCACCCTCACGGCGGAGGAGATACGTCGTCATCGTCCTTCTGGACAGACACGGGACAAACAGAAGCGCACAGCACGGCCAGGGTCACACAGCTAGAACGTGGCAGGGGAAGATGAAGCCCTGGCTGCCTGCAGGGTCTGCACAGAGCGCTACACGAAACGCCAGGAAACATGGCGAAGACAGCACTTAGCGTGACTTTGCCGTTAATCGTTAATTACTGCTTCGTGACAATCAGATTCAGAAGCCAGGGCAACGATTATGGAATGGGCCGCTGCAGGCAGGCAGTCATTAGGTGCTGCTCTCAGAGATGCTACCATAATCTGAACAAAAAATGCACACGGAATGCAAAGTCTGCAGGGCCAGTCATTAAGCTGATATCGAGACCAACATCTTCCTGTAAAAAATAAGTCAAAATTATACAGTTATGTCGGAATTACAAGTACAATCTATACTACGACTAACTGTCAGTATGACTTCACTGCTTAGTTAATCACTGTTTTTTTCAATAAAGATACGGGAAATTATTTTCTCCAGTACAACTTGAAACATTTGCTCAAATGATTTTCCCTTCACTTTATGGTATTAAAGACCATATTTTGTTTGGATTCAGAATATACTTGGAATCCACTTTTAAACATATGAAGCAAATAACACCAATGATACTAAAGAGACTGTATGACAGGAACCAAAGACAGAGTGTTACTAAACTTTATACAGTCCTGTCCTGGTAGATGAAAGGCACTGCTCATAAAGGCCACAGGTATATCTGTATTATGAATTGCATGCTATATCTATCCTTGACAGTAAAATTTTATTGCCTGCAATAAGAAATGAGCCAAGGGAATGAAGTTTATCTTTAATGTAAATATGACTGCTATATTCTGGTTACGTTTTTATTTTGCTTAATTAGCAATGTTAGAGACTGAACCCAGAGCAAAGTGCTCTACCACTGAGCTACATCCAGCTGTGGTCAAGCTTGGGCTCACTGAATGTTAGTGTTCATATCCATCAATCAAGAGAACATGGCTACCTCTGGCTTCGTGTGCCGGTCTCCTTTCGCCTTCTGTTCTCTCTTCCACGTCTTCTTTGACCTCATCGGCATGCTGGTCTCTGAGAAAAATAGGTGTTTTGGGATTTAGTTAAAGAGGCATTAAAAAAAAGTTCAAAATTGCATCTTAACAACTGTTTTTAATTTAAAACAAATGGCACCACTAAAATTCTAGAAAGGATCTGAGATTCTACCACAAAGCAATTAATATGAATAGTATCTGTAAAGGTGCACTTTCCTCACTATCAATTTCTGATTACTATTAAGAAAGGAGGTTAGCGAAGAATAACATTCAGATGAACTTGTTTAAAAAATGTAACTACTGAATAATTCAACTGTGATTTGGGGTAGGAATTCATGAGAAATATTATTTGTACTCTGGCAAACTTCATCTTCAAGAAAGAAAAATGTTCTCACAGTCTCCACTGTTTACTAAGCAACTTTATTCCTCTCAAACGTGGGACTGGGGTGGAAGAGGAGACTAACCCATGGGAATGGATCCCAATGCTACGGTCAAATCCATAGGCTGAAATGTTTCTGCCTCTTTTTGACCAGGAATAGCCTAATATTAAATTAAACAATGAGGGATGTCCCAGAACTGAATGGACTCATTGAAATCTTCATTCCGAGCTTTACCCTTCAAGCCAGAATGAAAATAGCTTTTTAACATTAAAGAAAGAAGCTGGGGATGGTGGTGTGATCACAAGTTTAAGAGCCCAGCCGAGGCAACTCAGCAACTTGGTCAAACTCTTCTCAAAGAGAAAGAGAAGAAAAGAAAAAAACAAAGATTGGTGGCAGGGATTTAAAACTTTTCAGCTGAATGTATTCTACTCCCAGCATTCAAAATATTCAAAATAAACCTTAGTTTGCAATCTCCTCTAAGATATGATATTACTTTGGTGCTTTATATTTTGACCCAGGATCATGCCTTTAAGTTTAAGAACAAGGAAATAAATCTAAAACTGAATGTTCCAACAAAATGTAAAAGCAGCTCTGTAGTTTTAATTACACAGGCACTGGCTTATTCTCCATTTGAAATTATAATACTGTAACAGCATGATGCTAATATGGTATATATGGAAAAATGTGACTTTTTTAAAAAGATCATTTCCAAAGCAAATGTGAAATTTCATTTGAACCTGAGCTCCTTGGCTGAGTTCTTCCTAGATATGACTGGTCACAATTATTAAAGATTATCTGTGTTCCTCTGAGAATGAGGAGGAATCAGTTATTAAGCAATGAGGACACTTTTTTTTTGAAGACACATTTTTATAGGAAATTCAGAATGCTCTGAGGTAGGATTTTAAAGAATCTATTCCATTTAGAGCACCCTTAGCATTTTCAGTTTAATATTAGAACAATTTAATGACTACAGAGGTCCTTACTCCACAGAAAGCAGGAGAGAGAGCTACCGAAAAAGCAAATGTGAGAGACTCACTGATAACTAGAGCAAGGATATTAGTTGAGATGTTGATAGAAGGTTCTGTCTTCTCTGGATGGGCAGTGATGAAGCCAAACTCGGTAATTACCATTTGTTAATATCAGCTTACTGTGTGCTAAAATGGAGTTGTGAACTTCCAAACTTGTGTTCTAGTAAGTTCTAAATGCTGAGTAATCAGAACCATCATTATATTTAAGACATTTATCATAGTCAAAGACCCATGCCATCAATTCCCTGCTAAATAACCCCTCATTTGGACACCCTTCCCCCTTCATTCTCTCCACTCCGAAGCAGCTCTCAGCTCCTCTTTGTGAGTCTTTAGTTACACTGTGGAGGCTGCCTTGACATCGTGATTGTTTTGGGGACGAGCCAGCAGTCACGTAGGCCCAGATCCAATGAAAGAGGTGGATGAGGACACTCTGTAATGTGTTTTCAAGTCTAACTTTCTGCTAGATGGCATTTGGTAGCAGAAATGCTGTATTTTTAAAACCACACCTCATAAATATGCATGAAAGTGGACTTCCAGAACTGCTATAGAAAGTAGCAAAAGCAATGGGATAAGTATGTTTAAAGTGAGTGGGGAGTATTTTCAAGTAGATTTAGGGCAATGCATTTTTTTCCTTTAACAATTATTTTTATTTAAATACACACCATATTTTTTTATCAGCATTTGTACATTCTTTGAACTCGCAAGTTCTATACCAGTAACCATTGTGGCCAACGGAAAAAGCTTTCTGTGGGTAGCTAACTATTAATATTTATTTGAAGCAAAGATATGATGCTGTGATATAACCTGAATTCAGCATATCCCAGAGTGAAAGAAAATAAACTCCCAATTAATTACTGTGGCTTTCCTATAGACTTTGATGAGTGACTGAGTTTTACTGTGTTTTTTTATAAAGAGAGGGACAAAGTGAGATCAAAAGCTAAAATTAACCTTTTTTGTGTCTATGTTTGTATGATCAGAGATACCCACTGATGATCGAGTTAGTATTTGTGTGTTTTTGTTTGTTTGTTTGCTTTGGTACGCGGGATCGAACTTGGGACCTTGTACTTGCAAGGCAGGAGGCGGAACCACTGAGCTACATCCCTGCCCACTCTTTGCGGTCTTAATAAAGCACATTGATCTTTAAAGCTACTTCCTTAAAGTAAGACTATTTTCTATGAACAGAGATAAAAAAAGGAAAAGAAAACCCTTAGCCCAGTTCCTTTTAGGGCCAGACCTGCCAAAATCAACTCCAAAGGAGATGGAAAGTGGAGGCTATGTGTTCCTACATACGCTGCTCCATTAAAGTGTGTGCAGTTTTCACTCATGACATTTCATTAAATTGTACCCACATAAATCTGGGAATATATATAAAATGCGTGGTTATCTTTACTGAACAATTCCAATGAAGGGCTCTACAAGAAATGGTAACTGAATGTGGTAAGTGACTCTGCGCATTCTCTGAGCTCAAGGGAGGGGGACAGGCCCCCGTGTTCCTACGCTGTTTCTCTTAGCTGGAGAGGGGAGGGGAAAGGGAAGAGACGACAGGGACACAGCAAAATCCTAATCGAGCACCTTGCAACAGGCGGAGGCTGTCATACGAATAAAGAAGTTAGCGCTCTCGGGAATGCACAATGAGCTGGTTTGGCCGCATTCTGAACACCAAGTATTTCCTACCAGTCCATGCAGGAGGCTTCTCTTACTACAACCACTGCAACACAGAGACTCCAACTTCCAGGTCTCCAGGCCCAAATCTATAATTACATCCAACTACGCTCTGATGTTTACACCCATGTTTCTCCAAAATAAACAACACAGCCTTGTTCTATGGAGTTACAAGGAACATGCCTTCCTGTGCTGTAATCTCCTTTTCAAACCATCCTTCACCGATAAGGTCAGGAAGGAGGACTCTTAACTCCACAATCATCTCGTCTGATGTTTTATTATAAAAATTGTTGTCTCAAGTGGGCAAACATTATTTTTCTTTTCTTAGGGTTGGAAATTTCATTAACCCAATTCTGGTTAAATTGATCCTGTGATGCATTTCTTTCTCTGTGCAAAAGTGAAATTCTAGCTGTAGAATTTAAATGTTCTCAGCAAAAAGTTATCCCAGCTACGTCTTTCAATTAAAGATAAAATATGATCACATCAGAATGTGAAGCATCTGGGAGGATATCATACTCTGGAGCATAATATGGGAGGCTTCTTGACAGATTTTTAAAAAATGAACCAGAGCCAGGAGTGATGGTGCATGTCTATAATCCCAGCACTTGGAGGCTGAGGCAGGAGGACTGCCACAAGTTCAAGGCCAGCCTGGACTACACTGAAAGCCTGTCTCAAAAAACAGACAAATGAACCAGAAATATTTTATGCCCTATTCTGATACTCTAAGATTGCTCGACATAAAGTCTCCTGCTCAGCTCTCCAAGCTCAGCACTTCTCATAGGCAGCAGCTCCCCTAGGTGGGCACAAATTGTGCTGAGACAGGAATGTGCCTCCCCACGTGTGAAAACAGCCAGCAACCAGTCGGCCACATGGTCCACCTCAGAATGCAGCTATGCCACTTAGTGCTCTCACACGACCCTCCGCAGACTTCACTTCATGAGCTGTCAAGCGTGTCATTTACAAAATGGGGATAATGGAGCCTCACAGGGCATTTGCAGGACTGAAAAAAACAGTGTATCACACTGCTTAGCACAGAACCAGGCGCATGAGCAGGAGAGCAAACACGGCAGCTACTGCGTCTCACCAGTTAGATAAAATGATCTGCTGATATCCACGCTCCCTGAACTGCTTACTTCAGTTACCACCGCAACCTGTAGAGCAAAGGTTCTGGGCTGCCTGGGTTAGACACTAGGTCCACTCCTGGGGGGCCTAAGTGAGCACCGATACCCGCCAAGGGCCCTGGAGGGCCCAGTGAGCTAGCAGAGGGGAATGCACCCAGCAGATAGCTACTTCTGTTGGGACCTTAGAATTTTTCAAGAACCATAAGGTTAAGGGATATAAACTAAACAAAAAAGCACAAGTATTACATAGTTTCTCTCATATGAGAAACTCAAGGTATGAATAAAGAGCAAAATATAAGATTACAGGAAACAGCGAAATATGTTTTACAAATTTGAAGGGGCCCAGAAGATGGAGGGAGTAGAGGGAAGTGAGGGGAAGATGAAAAAGAATTACGGTGTTATGTACACGTGCAAACTCCTCACGAGCAACGTAATCACGAGATACTGCAAACATGTACTAATAAAAATCAAAATAAAAAGAGAACCTGTTAAACATTTCTTTAGCTTAAAATAATTACAGTAAAATCTTGCAAATGCTCTGGGCTTTTAATTAACACAGTGGAATCCAAAGGGTGTCCTTTGTGACTCAGCGCTCTCTCTTCTGGAATTGTGGGTCACATCTTCCAAGTCTTCCTATCTTACTCTCATTATGCCTTGTGGTAAATATTAGGGAAACAAATACGAGAAGAGTAAGTGCCTGGGAAACAGGATGGCATTTGAATGCATACAGCTGTATTTCCTCAAGTTTGTTTACTTTTCATTTAAAAACAATCCCCACCCAATTACATTCCAATGGGCCTCACTGCTAAAAATAATAGTGAGAGGAATCTGAAACAATACATTATCTCGTCTCAGTTCAGGGCTGCATTCATTGTAGCCACCTCTAGCTCCAACATGAAAAGAAGCAGGAGAATATGAAATGCACATAGAAATGTGCTGTAACAGGGAAGCCGGGACTGCAGGAATTGCCAGCCCAGCCTCACAGAAGCAGCTGTTTTGGCTACTGCTCAAGTGCAAGGAGCCCACTCCTCAGTTTGGCTGGCTTTAAATAACATGCTCACCGGCCTTCTCACCTTTGATCAGAGACGGCCTGGCAGGATGTCCCTACAATAAAGGCTTGTTATGGTCCTGGTCTGGTCCTGGTTTTCGGCTTTCTTTACCTAACATATCTGGTGCTGAAGCCCAGGAGGAAGGCAGTTGATTAAGTGACAATCCCCAACGGGCCAGGGTCAATTGGCCTCTTGGCCGCCTCCTCCGGACCACATCTGCAGAGCCAGGACCTCCTTCGGTTTTCTACCTTTGCCATTGCTGACGAGTCACATCCACACCGTCACTGATCTCAGGGTGAGTAGGTAGTTAGCTTCCCTGTACTCGGGTCCTCTGTCTCATTCTCTCCCTTTGGGGACGACTCAGAAATCCAAGAGCTTGGTCAGAGACCAGACCCTCTCGGGCCACTCAGCCCAGGACTGCGCCCCTGGGGGACGCCCCACTGGCCCCACTCCTCTCCTTCTGCCCTTCCCAGTAGAGGCTCAGGGAGGATCCGAAGAGATGAAGACTTTCCTCTCTTTTGCCCTCCTCCTAGGAAGCTAACTCCTCCTCACCCACCCTAACATGGGCGCCCAACAATATGAACCCCCTCCCTCAACAGCTACTGGCTGCCTCCTGGCACAACTTCATCCCCTTGGACTGTTGGGACCCGACTTTAAGCCAAAACAACTCGTGTTTTATTGCAACCAAGTTTAACCTCAGTAGAAATTAGAGAATAAACCTCAATGGCCCAAAAATGGCACTTTCAATTTTAACATACTGCGCGATTTATGCAGTTTTTGTCAATGCAATGGCAAATGGTCAGAAGTCCCCGACCTACAAGCCTTCCAGCCCTTCCCTCTGTCAAACCTGTTCACCCTCTCAGGTACTTCTAGTACAGACTCCGTCCTCTACCCCTCCCGACTCCCACCTTTGATCTGGCCCATCACTCACCACTCTCACCTCCCCCACCCTATAACCCAGCCAGCGCTTGTCTCCTCATGCGCTTCTTCACTTCTGCCATCTCGTGACCCTTCCTCACCTCCGCCATCTTGTGACCCTCACCTCCGCCATCTTGTGTCTCTCCACCACACACCCGCACTCTCCCTGCTCCTCCAGCCCCTCCCACATAGGCGAGTGAGTTAACAACCACTTCTCTGCTTGCTCTTCCTTCCCCACTTCCTTGGAAGAGAGGAAAGCAAGACTGCAAAAAAAAAAAAAAAAAAAAAAAAAAGTAAAATCCTCTCCTGGCCCTGCCTATTTACATATCAACAACTTGTTTGGCAGGCTACATTACCAATAAATTCCATTGGGCCTATTATTTTCTACATAAATATTGGAAAATAAAATATAAGGTTTTAAAACAACTCAAAGAAAATGCAATGCCTAAGATCAGAGCTCAAAGTGCAAATGCTAGGTTATAGGTCAGTGTTGGCTACAGACTGCTTGCTCCATAGTAAAATCAGCTGTGATGTTCTGCCAGGCAGGAAAATCTTTTTAAAAAAAAGAAACAAAACAAACAAAAAAAATGTATATAAAAATTAATGGCTAATTGACAAATATACCTTTCGTCTTCAATTTAAAATGTTTGATTGATGTTTGGCTTCCAAATGTTTAACTGATGTACTTAAAACATTTCTTTTACATTGCAAGTTCTCAAATTGTAATTATAGGATTAAGTTGACTTCCTCATTACTTTCTGCTTACAGATTTCTGACAATAACTATAACACAAGTCAGGCTGGGGATTTGGCTCAATGATTCCACCACCTGTCTCACAAGCACAAGGGCCCATGTTCAATCCCTGGTACAAAAACAGACAATCAAAAACCAAAACACTCAAGGTTACAAATACTCTATTGTTAACCATCAAATTTTAAAGTATAACACTCTGAGGAAATAAAAAAAGGGAACACTTTAAAATTTTAACAACTCAATGATGAATGTAACTGTACTATATACTCAACAAAGTACCAATAAACAATAAAACTGTAACAACTGAAACCAAGTTTGTTATGAAAGGTTGATAGTAAATGAGATAGAAAAATATATACATTTAAAAAGGCAACAAATAAAGGGGATATACTTTTGATATAAAAGGATTTTGTACATTTGTCTTGTTAGAAGACTAAAGAAGAGATACACAAAGTCAGAAGGCCTAGGCATGGTGAGAAGATATGCGGAAGTGATTTATCAAAGAAATGTACGTTTGCTTGTTGGTTTCAAGTTTTTTATAAAAGGTTTACTTTTACAGTCAAAGAACTTTCATTCCTTCTGCTTCTAATTCTATAAGGGAGCTGTTAATTGACCTACAAAAGTTTTGACTGGTCTTAATTAAAAGAGATGTTGTAATTCAACTGGCCAAATATATTAGTTTCACAAATTGTCTTACATGTTTGTCTGTGTCTAATTGTTTGAAAATGTCCAATTATATTTTTTGATCAAAATGATATCAAAGATACAAATAAATTGCTAATTTCTACAACCTGGTTTTCCAGGTTAAACAAAAAATTGTCAAGATAATTAAATATAAACTTTTAGGTGTGGATAGACTCTGCTTGGTGAAGAACCAGCTGCTCAGAAAAATTTACTCTGATCTTTGTTCACTAATGGAGCCCCAATAATTTTCATTAGCTTATGGAAGATATAACCCCCAATAAACATTGCTAAATATATTGTTATAAAATGTTTACATTGGTTATCAACAAAGGGTTGAGTTCTAAATATGTTATTGTGATATGTTTATAGTGGTCATCTTCAAAATACAAAATTTTCTGTGGAAAAACAAGGAGTAATTAAAAAAGGTCCTTTTGGTACAGGCTACACTATAGGACATAAGGTTTCATATAATTATAATAATTATTATTACTACTTTTCTGGTGTACAAAATATATTCATGATTTCTGACTATACAAGTCTTCCAACATATTGTTTATGGTAATAACCTTTTGATCCAGGTATTCACTCTTCTCTTCTGCTCCATCTACTCATGATTACAGGTACATTTGTAGGCCCACACACTTTCCTTAGATAGCATACTATCAAAAGGCAATAATTTAAGAGTTCCCTGGTTTTTTGTTTTTATGTGTTTTTAGAGGGGAATAAATACATGTGACAATGGCTATTTTTTACTAAGATACATATCTAAGTTTGTTGCAAAGATAGTGTCATCATGATTGCCATGCTAAACTATTATTATTACTATTATTATTATTTTTTTTATTAATGTATGGCTCCTGATTCAAAGTTTTTTGTTAATATTCTATAGGAGATCAACTACTAGAACATGTAGTTGACTGATAAACCATGACTGATAAAAATAACAGCTCTCTAACTATATTTTAGATTCCAGGGTGCTTGCTATCCAGATAAAGTTATGATAGTTAGGCTCTTATTGTGCTATGATGTCACCAATCTTCTGTTCTGGCTGTTCAACCACCAAAGTGCAGAGACCAACATTAGAAGGCAGCTGGGCTAAGAAGACTGCCAATATTTTGGATGTGGCCCTCTGAGGTCATCAAAGATCCAGTGGTATGAAGGAACCTTTTCTACAACACCTTACATCTTTGGTAAGTCATCCAATCTCCTGAGCAGGGAGATTGTTGGACATCAGAAGACCAATGTAACGTGTGCCAAAGGAGGGTCCCCAAGAGAAAAAAATCTCCCACACTTTCACTAAAAACAACCAAGTCAAGCAAGGCCATGACCCATCCTAACAGCTGACACTGACAGAGGAGCTGAGAGGCTCTATGCATGATTCCAAAATGATACCTAAAGAGACTTAACTGACCTTGACGGATAGCAAGAGATTCATATTGATTAACACAGGTCTAGCTTTAACTTGGTCTTAAACACCCAGCAGAAAAGAATGACCCAAAAGAGGCAGTCAATGAACAGGCACTAGCGATAGAGAGACTTTTGAGGCCCACTACTTCATCTCCCTATAAAGGGATCTCAACTGATAAACCTGATTACCCAGTCTCAAAAAAAGGCTGCAATGCCTATTTAATACCACCCTCCACCATCTCCCTGTCAATATCTCAGACTGCTGGATGTGTATGTCTGTTTACCCCTGCTCGTTCACTCCAATTCCCATCCCCCTAGATTTTAACCTGTCCGCCTCAAATACTAGCAATTTATCCACAGTTCTGGGACCCTGGACTATGGGTTTCCCATTCCCTACAGAAACCACTAACCTGACATGAACGGGGCAAAGTGACAACATCACTTGCCTTGCTTGCTCCCTCTTTATCTCAGAATAGCATCCGATCTGCCTGTCCAATGGCCTATACTTCATATGTGATCAAGAGGCATTCTGATGCCTCAATCAGTCTGTTTTCTGTTGCATATCCTTCCTTAGCCCTCCCATGACCATTTATACAGAAGCCCAGATGTCTAAACAAGTTCTCCCACAGAACATAATCAGAAAAAGGGCGGCTCCCTTCTCGTCCTCTTCTTAATGGGAAGGGGGTCCTCACTGGAAAGGCAAGAGGGATAGTGAGAATTTCTACATCCACACATTTCTATCAGGCCCTGTCCATAGAGATTTTGGAAGACATGGATAAAATAAACCAGTCCCTAAACACAGTCCAGGACCAGATTAACTCCCTAGCAGCTGTCATGCTCCAAAATAGACATGCCCTTGACATACTGACAGCTGCCCAAAAGGGGGAACATGCCAGGTGCTAGGTGAAGAATGCTATTATTTTGTTAACCAATCAGAGATTGTTAAAGCCAAGCTTAAAGAATTACAGCAGTGCATCAAAGAGCAAGAGACGATAGAATTCTCGGGGAATAGACCAGAGCTTTCCTTGCTTCCCCAAATTATGCCTTGACTACTTCCCTTGTTAGGCTCACTGGCTTGTACATGTCTTTTAATCATGATAGGGCCCTGTCTGTTTCAGTGTTTTCAGAATCTCTTGCAGGAACATAGGAGGGCATTTACCAAGCAGACAGTCATAGAACTCATCATAGTGGGGTATCGGCCACTGTGACAGAGGGACGAAGCACCCACCTACTTCTGCCCCTACCAGATCCAGATTTAGCCCCAACCTTTGCCCCTTTGTGAGCCTGAAGCAGCTCTAGAAGAGACCTTCACCCAATAACCATAAAACAAAAGACTGGAATGTTAGATATCCCTCGCCTTAAGATGGCCATTACATAAAAAGAATAGCCTTTGCCTTCCCATAATGCCCTGCTTCTCACCTAAAAAAAATGGCTTCTCCCACTAAAGGACAGCTTTCTTCTTCCCATCATGCCTGCTTTCCTGCTGAGAGTGTCCTGATACTCACTACCACCTAGATAGTAATGCACAAGGCACTAGTGACATCACAAGCCCCACCTAGTAACATCACATGCTCTTCCAATCCCTAGTCACTACCTCACTCAACCCCCACCTCATCTTCTGTAAACCCCTCCCAGCCGCTATAAAAGATACTCCCTGTCCCAACCATACAACTCTCTCCCCTTTGATCAGAAACGGCCTGGCAGATTGTCCCTAAATTAAGGCTTGTAGTGGTTCAAAAACAAAACAAAACAAACACACGCTGACCATGAGGGCATGTATCACCACAGGCTCAAAAGCAATGGGGCTAAGTGACCATGGACCGAACCCTTTGAAACCATGAACCAAAATGAAGCCTTCCTTCCTGTAAGCTGAAGTTCATTGTCCCATGTACCTGCCACAGCGATGACCCAGAAACCCAGTCTTCTTTTTTCAAAGTGGCCTATTCTAGCCTTACAGGGGCTATGTGAAGACTGGAGAAGACTGATCCCCCCCAAGACACAAGTGGACACAAGAGAATGCTAGGGTGAACTATACAAAATGTAGGGTTTTCTATCTTGAATGTCAAAAGTCGGTTTCTTTGCGTAGCCTGAGTTACCCCCAGGATTCTATTTATTTATTTTTTATTTCCTAGAGTGAGGCCACTCACAGTAAAAGGTCAGAGATGCAGAATCTTAGAGATTACTTTATGGGTGGTTTCAAAGAGTACTTAACCCATCTCCAAAATGCCCCCGACACAGGAAAAAGTTTGAAAGCTTCAGGGCAAGGGAGCCACAGCCTCCTATGGGATTCAGAAAGGACCAGCAAATGAAACCAGTGGAGTAAAAGTCTTTCATTTCCGGTTAGCATCTGAATAAGTTTAGATTCCTTCTGAGATAATACTGAAGCCAGTTTTGGTGAATCACATTTTCTTATCTCTGGCGCAGAAGAGGGAACTATGGTTTATCCTTTATCTAAGGACTAAAAGTAAGACATTTTGATTAATATGCCTACTGAGTTAGAATTCAGTATAAGGAACGTATGTTAGTGAAGGACCACACTAACAGGAATAAAATGAGTGAATGAAATGAATATTACTCAAGATACCAAGGAAACACCCTCCAGAAAATCTCACTCTGCAATTAATACTCCTATGAAGTGAGAAGCTCTACCTAACACAGTGAGATTCGGAGAGCAAAGGTAACGCACCGCAAGAAGAGGGTGACTGTGGGATGTTTTTGTTGTTGTGGAAAAGGGAACAGATGCTGCTCCTTTTCTGCTCATATGGAAGGGTCTCCTGAGTAGGAATTAAGTGCTACAAAAGGAGACAAAGGAAGATCCTGCTGCAATACTGTCCCAACAACTTCACAGTCACCTGACAAAAGCACTCTTCTGTCCCCTGCACTCCGAATGGCTGCCTGGCTATCGCAGCGGTGGGCAAGAGAACTGAGTGTTTTCACTAACTGAGCTTCCGATGCACAAAAATCCTGACAGCTTCCCAAGAGCAGAGTATTTCAGAACTTGCACGGCTCCTAACCCGTACCTGGCAGCCCATCGACACAGCCAGGGAATGAACGCGGAGGGGATGAGGTGACTTTTTCCAATCTTCTACACCAAGCGCTCAGGACCAGAAAAGCGCAGGAGGCAAAACTCACGTCCCCAAGACTTCTCATTAACTTGCATAATCTTGCAGAATTGGGCTCTAAATTAATTTCGTTCTGCTTTTGTGATACTTTTGCAAAGTAAACAGATGTATATATGCTTATAGTTTCATGTTTTGTGTGAGTTCATTTTCCCATCTGTTTAACAAGCTCTTGGTGCACCTAGGAAATCAGATTTGTGTGAACAATACATGAGATTGATGGTGGCCATTCCTGAAATGGGCTCTATGTGATCCTAGGGAAGAAACACTGGTGCTAGGACTGAGAAGCCATTTTAAGGGCCTATAATGAACTAAGGCTAGAATTTTTCATCAGATTAGCTGGGCAGTGGGCATTTGCCTTACAAGGAATTACAAGCATTTGGCAGGCACTTTAAAGATGTTTTGTGTTCCTGTGGCCATGTCTAAGCAGGCTTAAACACGCGGGAGCTTAAAAGTAATTTTAATAGATTTTTAATAGAGATAGCATCTAATTTAGAACACAGTGACAAGTAGCTCTAAGACGGAATGATGGCAATAAGACTTTGTAGGGAGGAGTCTCGATGCTTCTTAACTGATAAGACAGTGAGTGAGTTATTACTCCAGAGGGGTGCTCACATTCGCCTGTGATTCCCGAAGCCCCACACACGGGTCACTTGGCACCTGTCACCTGGTGCTTGACGATGTGAGGATTCACGGGTGCACCTGTGCTTGCAGGTTCAGTGTTTCTGGAAGCAGCACCCTGAAAGCTACATTTTAAAGAAACATCCCCGATTACCTAGGCACAAACTGCTGAGTGGCACTATCTACATGGGCAGGGAGTTCAAGGGCAACAGGGAGGGAAGTTGTCCTTCACAAGTCAGCCATCACCCGAAGTCACACGGGTCTCATGTTTTTTGTTTGTTTGTTTGTTTTTTGGTACCAGGGATCGAACTTGGGACCTTGCAATTGTGAGGCAGGCGGTGGAACCACTAAGCGAGATCCCTGGCCCCTCAATGTTTGTTTCATAATCATTCCTTCAGTATCTGGTGTGGTGATCTTACAAAGTTGAAAATGCAGACATTTTTGTTTTGTTTTGAGGTACTGGGAATTAAATCCAGGACGGCACAAATGCTCGGCAAGAGTCTTACGACTCTGCTACAACTCTAGCCCATGGAAATACAGGAGTTTTAAGTGAAGGAAAAGGTCACACAGTCTGAGGCTATGTGACTGGAGTGACGGAAGACTGATGCCACCGCCAGCATCTGGAGCAGCTACAGAAACCGGACAGAGCCTTGCTGAGGAAAAGACAGTGGAAGATGAGAATCTGGCAAGAAGACAGACGAAGGTTCCAGGCAGAGGGGAGAGGATGCTGGAGGACGAGCAGGCTGAGGCACTTGGCTGAGAGGAGACTGGCAGAGACAAAGCTGGAGAATCAGACAGGGACCAGACAAGGCAGGCCTCTGGCCACGTAAGGATCAGGGTCTTAAAGAACTAACATCTAGAATATAGAAAGAACTCAGAAAAGCAGACCCCTCAAATTTAAAGACTCAATCCAAAAATGGGCATTTGAAATAAACAGACACTTCTCAGATGAAGACGTAGAAAGGGCAAACAAATATATGAAAAATGTTCAACATCACTGGCCAATCCAGAGGTGCAAATTAAAACAACAATGCTGAGATTCCACCTCACCCCAGAAAGATTGGCCGCTATCAAGATTTCAACCAATAAGAAATGCTGGTGGGGCTGTGAGGTATAAGGAGCCCTTCTCTACTGTTGGTGGGAGTACAGACTGCTGCAACCACTGTGGAAATCAGTGTGGAGATTCCTCAAAAAACTAAAATTAGAGGTTCCATTTGACCCAGCTATTCCCCTTCTTGGTATCTTCCTGAAAGAACTGAAAGCATCAAACCACAGTGATATATGTGCACCTGTGTTTATAGCAGCACAGTTTACAATAGCTAAATCTTGGAAACAGCCCAAATGCCCACCAGCTGATAAGTGGATAAAGATGTGGTTTTTATATAATGGAGTACTACTCTGCCCTAAAAAGGATCATCTTGAGACATATCTAGCTAAATGGATGCACCTTGAGACCATTTAAGTGAAATAAATCAGACACGCATGTACATGTAGACACTCACTATTCCTCGGGTGGGAGAATCCAAAACTGTAAATCAGGACCAAACCGTACAATGGATATTGGGAAGAAAACACTCCTATGAAAGGAGGAAAAAGGGAAGGGGGTATAGGAAAGGAAGGGACAGGGAAAAAAAGAGAGAGAGAATACAAGGGAAAAATGGAAACAGCCTTTGAAAACGAGGGGAAAAGGGATTGGAGGGAGGGAAAGGAAAAAAAAAACCAGCAAGATATATCATGCACAGGTGCAAGCTCCCTATTAGGACGCATGTGGTCATTATGTGTATCTAAAACGTACCAGCAAACACAGAAAAATGTAAAAGTGGAAAGAGAGAGAGAGAGAGAGAGAGAGAGAAACAAGGTCTTCATCGAAAGTAACGGGAGAGCCCTGGAAGTTTACGGGGGGTCATATAAAGTCAAACAAACTTCTAAATGCACACTGCACAGCTCGCTCCTGGGAGGTTCTGGGGGTGGGCACAGGCTCGAGCATGAATTATAAAGTGTCTGCAGAGGAGCTGACCGGAAGCCACGCTGGGAACGACTACCCGGGCATGAGCTGCCCCTGGGATTCTCTGGGGGGGGGGCTTCAGTGTCGCTGCGGTGTAAGAGGGACACACATGTTCCTCACGTTGCTCTTTTACTCTTGGCCACGTTATGTCAGCTCTTGGACCATGGGAGAGACCAGCTCGGCACTCCTCTGGGCACAGCCTGGCATTCGGGAGAGGGACTGGGCCAAGTCAGGGGGTGGTGCAGAGCCACTCCCTGTGCCTGCCCATGTCCCTGGCCTGAGGCCCACCTGGCGCACCTGCGCTGTTTCCTCCAAGCCCCGGCTCTGGCAGCAGAGCTCCCTGGGGCGCCTCCCCTGCCTGCCTCGCTCTCCTGACATCGTTAGTTTCCAGTAACTGAAGCCACCTCTTCTCCTCTGCATGTGTTTCTGGGACAGCAAACTGTCTCTCTCACTGTCCTCAAAGTACATTAAAAGAAAAAAAAGTAGAGACTGGCAACCAAATTTAGTAAATTAAAGATGATGCAAGGAAATCACACGAAAACCTGAGTGGGAAATCACATTTAGGTGAGCAGTGAGTAAAGGAGAATGTAATTTGGTAGGAGGATCACTATCTTATTTCAGCAAGTCACTGCATGTTTAACCTAGGAATATCAAAGACATCCGCTATCCATTGTTTTGCTCCTAAAAACTAAAGCAATACGGCTGAGAATCCCTAACCCAAACACCCAGGATCCGAAATGCTGCAAAACTGGAAACTTTCTGAGGGGTCTAGGACCATTTCAGATTAGGGATGTTCTATGGTTAAAGAACATAAAAACACTCCTAAGTCCAACAAAGTCCCAAATCTGAAAAGCTTCCGGTCCCACGTGCTGTGAATAAGGGATATGCAATCTGTACTATGAAGAAAATAAGTAAGTCATGCCTCTTTTAATAACATTAATAGAAATAACATTTCTTAAGGGATTATTACTTCTTAGTCACTCTTCTAAGGGCTTTACATACACTTTACTCTTCACTGCATATAATCCTGATACACTGAGATCCAAAGCCAAGAGCTCCTGCATCGTTCCAGGTCACACTCTTGGAAGACAGGGAAGGTGCGAGGCAGAACCAGGTAAGAGTCCTGTGCTGCTACTCAGCATGCTGTGCTGCTCCTCTCTGGAGGAAAGGAAAAAAAGGCCCCGTGATGCCCCTGTCAGGCTGGACCTAGACTGTGAGCTCCATGGGTCTGCGGGACAGAAATACCTAATCTTAAACCCTACGTTCAGAGACCAGATGGCCACGCTTGAAGGGTGACAGAAACCAAAGTGTTCACCCTGCATGGAGTGAGGAAGCTGGGGAGCACCCATCTTTGCATCTCTCACCGGCGGTGTATCTTTAACCACAGGGAAGGAGCAAACAGAAAAGGTTTGCATCACTGCCAGCCTGCTTTCCGGGAAATGCCACTGGAGGAAAGTTTCTACAAGAAATAAGAACCATGCCTGAACAGCATCAGAAAATGCTCAGTAAATGTTTTTTTTTTAATGTTAGTAATAATTTACTTTTAGAGTTTTACTTTTCCACCAGGAATATGGAAGGCTTGGATGAATTTGAGATGACTTGCTAACTCTGGGTTTTAGGGGATGGCATTCTTTTTAATGAAACAGAACACTCCTAATCCTCTTCATCTTCTCCTTCTGGCCCCGCGGTGTCCTGCTGATTTACCCCGGGCGGAAGTGACTCCCCATTTCTTGGCTCTGTGGGAAGACACGGGAAGAGCAGAGTCCCACGGAACTGCAGGGGAGCCCTCCTGGCAGCCCTCTCACACTTCCATAGTTTGACGTGGACCACAGGGGTCAAGACGCAATAAAAGCCACGAAATGAGTTGCTGTTTTTGACTCTGAACCCTCAAGAACAAGGGCCAGGGTTTCTACATAGCGGGATCGAGACTTCTCTTGCTATGATGATGAGTACAGCCCTACACTGGGTCTCACCCCGGCTGCCGACAGGGTCCTCCTATAAGTTGTAGCGAGAACTGTGAGATCACTGACACAGACACACACACCACTGCAAGTGAAGTACTGTCCTCTGTGTCACATGTTCAGGGTCTCCTGAAAAGAAAGCCATGGACAGCACCGGGAAACAAGTAGAAGGCTTTTTTTTTAACCTCCTCAAGACATCATTTCCAGCCCTGAATTAGACTCAAGTTAAAGTTAAACTCTTATTTTTGGTGAGACAAGCTTTCATGTTGCCCAGGCTGGCCTTGAACTCCTGGGCTCCAGCAGTGTGATCTTCCTGCCTCAGCCTCCCGAGTAGCTGGGACTACAGATGCGCTTGACCACAGCCAGTTTCTCTGTTTATAGGAGACCAACAAGAAAGCAGAAAGGCTCTCGATACCGTGGAAACAGGAGCCAGGATGGATGGTGAGGCTTTCAGGTACTGATCTCCACCATCGTTTCACATCGTGTCAAATGCTTTTTCAACAGCACACAGGAAACACAGCCATGGAGCCCAAACAGCGAAGATGGACAACCTTTGCCATCACAGTGTTTCTAAGCAACGGGAAGACTGCCACCTCCATTACCTGACTTCAGGAGACGAAGAGCTTTCATTTGCGTCTGTCCTCTTGTTTCTTGGAAATGTTGGGTTGGCTGGAGGCATCTCACCACTTAAGCGATCTGGGAAAATGCGGTCTTTATTCAAATTGATATCTGAATAGGGACAGCTGGCAGCACTGATGAATTAAAAGAAAAAGAAAAGGACATCTGCATTAGGCCGTTGCTACTGCTCTCGATGAAAATGACGGGCTACAGAATATAAAATTCCACAGTTGAACCGAGTACATGTTACATAAATCTCTATACGTGTGCATACATGATTCAAACATTCACATGTGCATTTGATCCATAAAACATCATTTCAGTATATTCTGCCTGGAATTGGATCTTCACACTCGATTTGACGAAGCGATCTGTGGCAGGCCCTGAACTGAGCAGCGGTTATGGGAGGGCTCCCTTGGGGGTGTTCAAGGGCAGGACCTGTGCGTACGTCTGGATGATCAGCACCGCAGAGAGAAGGCTTAAGACACGTGTGAGGGATTCAGGCTGGGGACCAACCGGGCAGATGAGCTTCCCAGGTGGAGCCCAGCCCAGTGCAGTCCCACTGTTCAGTTCCTGTCACAAGCCCTGCCCACCTAGAAGGAGGGTCGGCCACGGAGTATCCCCATCTCCAGGTCTGCACCGATGTCCCACAAAACACCCCTGCGATTTAATGTGGAAAGGGACGGGGGCACCCTGGACAATGGCCAGGAGTCCTTGTGTCCACATGCTGGTCTCTAACGTCTGTGTGGAAACCACTCTGGTTATGAGCAGGGGAAATCAAGGTCAGCGGATATGGGTGCAGCATTTGTCAGTGGCCATCCGGGCCTGGCCTTGGCACTGCAGACTCCAGAACAACTGTGCAGCCCCCACGCATCAGGCACGGGTACACACATTGCTCTCCAACCAACCGCTTGTTTTGTCCTTCTATTTCCAGGAAGCCTTTCTGAATCTGCAGCTGGTTGAGACCTTAGATATACATATGCCTTAGTGCTCTGCAGGTAGGTGATGCAGTAAGACTGTCACACAGGGCCAGTTTTTAAACCTTGCCAATCTATCATCCACCAGGTGAATCTGATAACACGCTCCTGGGAGAAAGAGGGGAAAGTTTGAGAACAGGCTTGGGTAATTCTAACAATGGCCTACAGGATTCATCACAGAAGCAGGTGAAAATGCAAGCCTGATTTCACTACATGCTGTTCCACACTGGTATTGGGAGCAAGAAAAGTAAGTTCCACCTGATGGTGGGTTGACATAAATTTACACAGTGTTAATCCAACAAAACCCAGTAGTATTTATTGAGCACTTACTTTCTCTCTCTCTCTCTCTCTCTCTCTCTCTCTCTCTCTCTCTCTCTCTCTTTCTCTGTATATATATAATTTGTACCAGAGATCGAACTCAGGACCTTGGGCTTGAGAGGCAGGCGATGGAACCACTGAGCTAAATCCCCGGCCCTTGAACACTTACTTTATACTAAGCACTGTGCTAAGTGCTTTATGTGCAAAACCACTGCAGTCTTTCCAAATGGATTTCAACCTGCCAAAGATTAAAACTGGACCCTTATCTTTCACCATGCACTAAATTAAAATCCAAATGGATTAAAGATCGAAACATTAAAACAGAAACACTAAACTTGCTGGAAGATAAGTTAGACAGAACTCTGGAAGACATTGGCATAGGAAAAGACTTTATGAACAAATCCTCAGTAGCACGGGAACTAGCAGAAAGAATCAACAAGTGGGATCTCATCTTATTAAAAAGCTTCTGTACTGCAAAAGAAACCATCAACAGAACTAAGAGACAACCTACAAAGTAGGAAAAAGTTTTTACCAGCTGCTCTACAGACAAAGGACTACTATAGAGAATATATAAAGAACTCAGAACAATCAGCCCCCTCCAAATATAAAGACCCAATTCATGAATGGGAATCTGAAATGAACAGACATTTCTCAGACAAAGAAGTAAAAGCAGCAAGTAAATATATGAAAAAATGTTCCACACCACTGGCCATTCGAGAGATCCAGATGAAAACAACACTGAGATTCCACCTCACCCTACAAAGAATGGCTGCTATGAAGAAATCAAGCAATAACAAATGTTGGCGGGGTTGTGGGGAGAAAGGAACCCTTCTCCATTGTTGGTGGGAGTGCAGACCGGTGCAGCCACTATGGAAATCAATATGGAGAAACCTCAAAGAGCTGGGACTAGAGGTGCCGTTTGACCCAGCCATCCCTCTGCTGGGTATCTTTCCAAAAGAATTAAAAGAATCATACCACAGTGATAAATGCACACCAATGTTTATAGAGGCACAGTTTGTAATAGCTAAAACTTGGAAACAGCCCATTTGCCCATCAGTTGGAAACTGGATAAAGAAGATGTGGTTTTTCTATAAAATGGAATACTACTTAGCCACAAAGAATGTGAAAATAGAGTCATTCATAGGAAAATGGATACATATTGAGGATATGCTCCTAAGTGAAATAAATAAGTCACACATGTGTAAATACGGAATAGTTTCTCTGGTTTGAAAAACTATAATAGTACATAAGATCCTAATGATATAATTGACCATGTGAAATAGGAAGAAAAGTGCTAAAGGTGTAGGGAAAATGGGAAGGGTAGGGGAAAGGTAATAAGGGAAAAGAAAAAAATATGACAAAATGAAAAAATGGAAATAAAGTGTTTGTAAATTGGGAGGGGAGGAGGGGGTGAAGGGAGGGCACAGAAAAGGTGAAAAAAACGAGAACTAAGACCTGTCATGTAAAGGTACACGATCCCAATAATGAACGGAATTGTACTGTATACCTAAAATGTACCAATAAACTCAATAAAAGGCAAAAAATAAAAAAACAAAACAAAACAAAACAAAAAAACGCTGCAGTCGTTCCAAGACCTTGTGAGGAGGGTGTTTCATATGCCAAATAGGCGCTTAGAATGATTAATTAATTTCATTCTTTATTTCCTTCATTTGTTTGGCAAGTATTTAACGAGTGTTTGTTATGGGCTGACTTTCTAGGCACTGGAAACACAGTGGCAAATGAGGACAGCAGCCCTGGTCCACGGAGCTGAAGTACCAGCCTCCAGCTCAGGAAGATCTGCAGGACCCCTGGGCGGCCGTGTCCCCCAAACACCACAGGCACTGTCACAGCGTAGACAACTTAAGACTGTAAGGCCACTGAGGCAGCACTTCATCTCCTGCTGGATAAATGAAGCAGAATGTTTCTCTACATCATCTTCCGGAAATGTGGACAGCTTAGAGGAAGGAAGGCGGCTGGCCAGAATGACACACACTCTCAGTAGCTCCGCAGCATCTTTTTCTTTTTTTCCTCTTTGGTAAAGAAACCGCCTCAGCAAGGGAGGAATTTCACTCTCAGCTGAAAGTAGTAATACCACCACAATTCTCAGCTATGAGGCTGAGACAGGAGGACTGCTAAGTTCAAAGCCAGACTGGGCAACTTAGTGACTTAATAAGACCCCATCTTAGAATTAAAAAAAAAAAATGAAAGAATGAGAATGTAGCTCAGTGCCCATGACCTGGGTTTAATCCCTGGGAGAGGGAGAGGGAGAGGGAGAGGGAGAGGGAGAGGGATGAAACTGAGCTCTACAGTTTCCAAGTGCTGCTCCACTCACCATACAGTTTCCGTGCTGCTCCACTCACCCCCACGAGACGCGGGGACTCTGTCCTCTGTGTGGCCGCCCTGTGTAGCCAGGGACACTAAACAGGCTCTCACAGCCTGTGTTCCACAGACGGGTGGATGGGGTTCAATTAGTGAGGTTCACAGTCTGCAGTTGGAAATTTGTAAAACATCCCATAGACCTGGGGAACATGCTTCAGGGGTACTGGAAAGACTGCTCTGTCACATTTTTTAATTTCTCCAAGATCGAATTTTGCACAGAAAGCATTTGTACGGGTACGAGGGAGGTAGAATGTCTACTTTTATTTAACTTTAGTTCCCCAACAAGCACTCCATATTTCTGACTGCTTGGTCGTCCGAGGGAACGAACTGACCAGGGTACACAGGAAGGCAGTACTGAAGCTCCCTCATCACAGCCAGAATTAAGCCAACCCGGCTGCTCCACCTCCAGGCCTCAGAGGGGCCCTGCCGCACCTACAGCCACAGCCACACAACTCTCATCACTGCTGTTTCAGCACCAAAAAGAAAAAAAAAGGGCCACATTCTCAGACTTCATTCCTGAAATGCAGGCTCTGTTTCTAGCACTTCTTAGACCAAATTTGATTTGTAATCCTTAAGAGCCCTAATAACAAATGCTAGTCAGAACTGTCTTTTGCTTATGTGTTCATAAGACGGACCATTCTTGCTAGCTAAGGAGCAATTTTCCTTGTTATCTTAGCAGAGAATTTGCATTTTGATTTATGCAATTTTTCAGTAAATTAATCCAAAGAGAATGTTATCACTATGTTTCCCTAAACACAGCATATCTCAGCAAGGACAGAAATCATGCCAGTGAAACGGACCTTACAAAGACTCCGTGATAAACAAGCATTTCCACAGTCCACGATGGCAACGGGGCAGGCTGTGCCTGCTAAGGATTAATATTCTGCCAGCAAAGGCAGCGTCCACAACAGGACACAGGAAATCTAAGAAAGTCGCTTTCAAAGAACGGGAAGGGTTTGGGCCTGGGCAGAAGCGGGGCCTCCCCAGCTCTGGTAACTGCACCCCTCTACCCAGAGGCCCCGCCCACCCCGGCTCTGCCCAAGGCACAGAGCCCGCCAGCCGTGCCCGCATGGGTGGAAAATGGGGTGCAGCTTCTTCGTGGACGCTTGCTTTCTCAGTCAGAAGGTGCGTTTCTGTTCCCTTCAAGGCACGTAATTCACTAGGAATTCTTTACCACGCCGCTCCATAAACTCTCCCAAGAATCTTCACAAAATTTCTCCTCTCTTAACCAGCACAGCGCTGCGTCGATGACAAAACGCCCCCAAGATAAACAAACACTGAGGCTTAGTGATCGCAGCCCAGGACAAGGGAGCCCAGTCCCGCAGCTGGGGGCGGGGCCGTCGGGAGCAGACAGGGCAGTCACCTGTCACCCCGCGCCGGCTGTCACACGCAACTCACCATGCGGACTAAAGCTCCTCTGAGGGGTCTCCCGCCATTGCTGGAAGGTGGGTTTGCTTCCAGGGGACCAAATTCAAACTTTAAATATTCAGCTGCATCCCAGCCACATACTGTCAGTAGTCATTATGTTTTTGTATCTTTATTCTTTTTCTCCACAATTTCAGCAAACTACCTTTAGTCCAATGAATGTCACGACTGCATAGTAGCAGGAAGGTAAACGTGCCAAAGTTTCAATATTAGTTATTTTGTGTCTTAAATTATGTTTAATGCATAGCTTTAATCATTCCATTATTGCCCAACAGCTGTGATTCACTCATGGGGCAGCGCCTGGAGAGGTGGCTGGAGGGGGGTCATCAAGAACCCGGGGCTCAGCCGAGCCTGGTGGCGGAATCCTGCCATCCCAGCGCTCTTAGACATGAGGACACGGACGGCAAGCGGGAGTCCAGCCTGGACAACTTAGGGAGACCCTGTCTCACAATGAAAAATGAAAAAAGAGGGTGGCATGGGGAGGCAGCTCACTGTGAAGACCCTGGGTTTAATCCCAAGTATTGAAAAAAAAAAAAATCAGACCCTTCACCAGCTGCTAACTAAGGCAAGTTACCACATCTCTCAGAACTATGGGGAAAATAACAGTTTCTAAACCACACCGTTATTTTGAAAACGATGTATAAAGTGATTATAACAATTCCTTGCAGAATAAATAAGTGCTGAGATATTAGTGCTTATTGAAAAACTGCTGCTCCAAAATATTTATCAGATGAAAGAAATTCTGTGCAATGGATATTTACCATGCTGTTGAATTATATCTAGCACTTAGACCTATAGAGCTTCTGAAAAATAATCAGGCTGCCTTGACTAGCCAATTTAATAACTTCTAAGATGTATTTCCAACACAGCTCTCTTCTCGTACATCTTCTAGTTTACAGCCCATGCAGGCAAAGAAAAGGATTTTTAAATGGATATTTACAAGTGGAATCATCATCCTGTCTATGCTCAGATTTTTTCTTCTGGACTATACTAAACCTCATTTAAAGAAAGAAAATCAGAGAGGAGTGTTGCAAAAAGAAGATAAGCAGGATAGGAAGTTGAAAGATGAAAGAGGAAACTATATCCAGATTACATTAATTACACCGGGTTTGCAATTCCTGTTAACTCTTGGGGATTAGGTGGTGTAATTTCAGAATCTTAAAGACCTAGATTCATAGCTTCCACCAACTAGATAAATGAAAACTCATTTTTCTTACTGGGCAATCCAATTAACACGCCTTTATAACACTTACAGAGACAAACTCCTACTTGAATGCATACCCAAACAGGGTATTTTGTCCCTTTAACATCTCAGAGAAATCACAGGAATTTACTGGCATTTTAATAATATTTTTTTAAATGTCTACAAAGACTCCCAAATCACTTGGACAATACATCAAATGCAAATGTAAAGATTTGGTTCTCTTTGAATTTATTCAGGAGGGGTAGGGAAAACTGGTTTTGTTGCCCTTACATTCTCACTTTTGACTGTATCTGTGCTTTTTCGGTGTACCTTCATTACTAATCTACAATAACGCCTTTTAGCATTCGATCTGTCAAGCCCCCAGTCACACAGTATTCCACTAAATAATCTCAAGGAAGTCTGCCCTTTTATCATTCTCCTGGTAATGGTCAACCCATACCCCTTCAGATGACACGTATCTGGAAAACCAGTCACGCTGCCAGGAAAAGACAACTGACTAAAGGAAATAAGTCTATTTTAAACCATGAATATATTTTTCTCTCAGGAAGATTTAACTTTAAATATAGCCCGGATTTTTTCCACGGTCACCATGGCAACACTATTGCTTATAGATCTGAATTTAAAATTAGTTCACATCTGTTTAGTAGTCAAGAAAATCATCTTGAACATCTGTGGGACAGGTACCTTCTAATGATCCTGTAAGACACCCCTACAGGAGTCCTGGTGGCCACGTACCTCTGAGGGCCCAGGTGCCGTGATCTCTTGAAATGGCCGATCCCTTTACAGCCGAGGGTTGGGCACCCACCTTGGTCAGAAGCTTCCATTAATTCTGTGGCACCTATAAAAAAGAAAAAAAAAATGTCATCCAATTTCTGAATGAACCGAAACAGAAAAAACAAATAGATAACGGGGAATAGGGAGACAGACCGGAAAATGGGAAGGGGACCAAGAGACGGAGGAGAGAGAAAAGGAAAGTAAAAGGAATGAAGCCGTGTTATGTACATGTACCAATGCCCTGTGGTGGATGTAATCATCATGTACTGCAAAGATACACTCGTAACATTTTTAAAAAATAAAACCGAAACTACCTTAAAAGTCACTACATGTAAAGATTTTCTTCTCTGACTTCATTCACACGATTTCTATTATTGCAGCACTGAAATAATAAATGTTGATCTAACTTCCTAAACACTGTCACAAATTACAGGTACCCAAATCTGACTTAGGGATTTCAAAGAAACATACAGAGTTGCTAACTTAATTTACCCAGGAATACTGAGGGAAGGGCGTAGCTCAGGGGCTGAGTACCTGTGTCTCATATTCCTGGTCCTGGTTCACACCCGGTTTCATAAAACCACCCCTCAGACTGTGAAGTACTGCAAGCCCAGGACAGAATAACGGGTGCAAAGCTCCTTCCGGCCCTTTCTTCTGCACTTAGAATCTCCCTCATCTGAGCACACAGGCGCAGGGGGTCCTCCCTCTGGATGTGACTGTAGGCGCTCAGGTACAGGCTTACATTTGTACAGACGCACAGGTCAGTCAGGGTTTTATTTTACTTTGCCACGTAAAAGGTATAACATGGATGTGCGCTGTTTCAAAACCTGTCTGATAAATCGTCTTCTGTGGCAACACTGATATTCTTTATGACTCGTGTACAGCGTCCATGGTATGGTGCGCCACAGTTTACTTAACCAATATTGTTTCTAGGTTGTGTTATGTTAGATGACCTGCATGAGTAAGATGAACATCATGCAGATTTATTGTGCTCTTATGTGGTTAATATGAGGCACCCAGAAGTGCAGTCACTAAAGAAAGAACACTAAATTTTTTTAAAACCCAACTATATATTTTTCCTGATAGTAAATATATATGTGTTATGTATGTTACAATGTAACTATTATCCAGAATTAAGATTCATGCTACGTTAAGTTCTCTCTACCTTTTTTAAAAACAGAACTTAGGGGATGCTGTTTTGTGAGATAACTGAAGACTGACATGCAGTCGTAGGGGAGTAATACGGAGGAAGATCTGCCCTTTTCCCAGCGTTTCCCAGTGGTAACATTTTGCAAGCTTTTTTTATAAAATTATTGTTAGGATTCCAGCACTGATACGGTTTTGATAGTCTGACAAACTGCCTTCCAAAACTCCATACGAATTTTAAAAGGGAGGGCTCACCCCTAAGTGAAGGTAGAAGAGTGTCTGCACATTACCTACTTTTTCAGGTAGTGCATTGTTTCTTTTCTATTTTTGTGACTAGGGTAATTAAACATATATCAAAAAGGATGACCTCAAGAAGAATGTACAGTAGACTAGACAGAAAAGAGAGGGAGGGGAGGCAGTGAAGGAGGGGATTCAATATGCTGCACGAGAAAACTGGACACCTGCCAAGTGCCCCCAGCTCTTACTCAGAGGAGGCTGAAGAGCGTGTCCGGTTTTGGAACACCAGCCCACAGGGTGGATATCAGGAGAATCGGCCTCTATCCAGTAGTCATAGGTGCTGCTCCAGCCATCAAAGTGAACCTGGAGAACAGGATACGAACAGTCACAAAACGTCCTACAGCGAGAGCGCTGCCCAGGGCACAGACACTTTATTATCTTCAAACACATACGGGAAATTTGCTCCCAATAAATCATTTCAACTACAGTTCACTCACAGTAGGACCTAAAAGGTCCTTTTGAAATCTTCAACGTATTATAATCAACATATCCATAAACGTCTCACCACAGGCACTCCTGGGGCACCAGTGCTGTAAGCACCCGATGCTTATCTCAACAGCATAAATAAGCTGGGCACAGGAACTGTCGCCACATCTTCATGGACTCAACATCCAACCACCCGGACGGAGGGCTGGAGCAGAGCGGTTTAAAGATCAGGGAAGGGACGAAGAGGGTGCAGATGGCAACAGTGGAGACACAGCAGAGGGAGACCTTTCTAGCACAAAAGTGAGGCTTAAAAAAAATGCAACTCTACTAGAAACATCCAAATTATAAAACACCCCTCCGCCAAATGCATTTCTGAGTATTATCCTTGTGAATAATTAAAACGCCTCTCATCGATGGGCACCACCTTTCCTGCTGAAAACTCGGCTGGTCCTTTCGTCACCATCGCCAGGATCCGCCACAGAACCTCTGAGACGGAAGGACACGCTGCAACTGCTTTCATGGTTTCCTTCTCAACCAAGTTTACCAGTGAGATTCCTTCCTTTAAGGTCTATGAATCTCTCATCCTCACGCACCAGAAACTTAAACATTAAATGCTGAATGGCAGAGCAGGAGCAAGTCACCAAGTTTACCAGCCACAAAAGACAAGACTGATCAATGTGACTGCATAAAAACTTAAAACTTCAAAGTGGCAGCAGAAATGACCACATGAGAGACGGAAGGCCCGCAAGACATCCCAAAGAACTCCCTTGCCACACAGGTGACAAAGCACTTTCTTTCTCAATTTATTAAAACAATATGTAAAAACAGAACAAGAGGAAAGCCGAGAAAGAAAGTCTGGAAAGACATACGAATTGTTTGTTATCAAGAAAATAAATAGCTAACAAACAAAAGACAATTTCACTTATAACTAAACACTATGAATTAAACCACAGGACGTGATTCTTCTCTAATATACCAAAAATGTCCCCATTTCTGGTGACTCTGACAGCTGGAATTAAATGGCTGTTTCCATAGACCATCCATCACAGGAGGAGTTAACTTGCAGGGGGATTTCTGGGGAGCTGTTTGGCAATACCAACCAACATTATAACATGTTATGTTGGACTTAATTACTTCAATAGCACTGTTTATAGCAAAGAACAAAGAGAAGTAACCAGGCGCCACCATCAGAAAACTGGCTACATGATGTTCATAGGATCAAAAGTATGAAAAGTGCATATTAATGGACTCAAAATAATGTCCTCGGCAATGAATCCACTTTCTCAAGCTCAGAAATCAATGTTCCTAGACTCAAAACCATAGAATGTCACACCTAGAAGAAATCATTTATATTATCCTACAGAGCAGAGCAGACTCACAGAGAGTAACTGGCTAGCCAACAGCCACAGAGCTAGTTAGGAGGGTAACTAGGCCTAGAATTCAAGAGTTGGAAATAAAACAATTCATCATTCACATACACTGAACTGAAACATCAGTCAAAGAAAGTTAACTCAAATAACTTTTTCCCTTCCTCTGATAAAAATACAATGCTTAAGGAAGACAGATCTCCTACAAAAGGAGACCAGGAGATGGGGGGATCAAGATGCATTTGTACATTTACCAACTCTTCACGATGAATCTAATTATTGTGTGCTGCAAGCATGCACTAAATGACAATAAAAATGAAACAAATAACCCCCTAAAAGTAAAAATAATGTTCAAATAATGAGAATGATACTCATAATTTTCTGAAAATACAATTTTATAGTGCCAACGTCACCAATGAATGAGTGATCATACTGTATTCTGTTAAGTTTCAAGCATTCTGATTTTCAACTAACCATAGTAAGTCATCATTTGTTTTACTAGCAACATGAAGCCCCATGTTTTCTGATCTTACTATCCCTGAATTCCTTTTCTTTTACATGGGAATCAATGTTTATATAACTCAAGCTCCCTTTATTGTAAATTAGCAATTAAATTTAATGGATGTTAGCTATCTGCCTATAGTAAATGATCTCAACACTATCAAGGGAAATGGTCCTCCACCCTGGACACACATCAGAAGAACCTGAGAATACTAAAAAAAGGAGCGGGGGACTCGAGGAAGGCAGGCATGGTGGCGCACGTCTGTAATCACAGCACTTGGGAGGCTGAGGCAAGAGGATTGCCAAGAGTTCAAGGCCAGCCAGGACTACTGGTGAGATCTTGCCTCAAAACAAAATGAAACAAAAATGACAACAACAACCACCACCAAGAGAAAGCTCACTTAGGCTCTGTTCAACCTGTGATCTATCATTTACTAAACTTCAAAGTAGTTACAATGAGCACTTAGAATGAAGAACCACTGGTAATAAGCAGGACCTTACTGTACAGCAACCGTCTCCGAAGTCCTTTCTATCGCCCCAGATCAAAGGGTTCCTGTTACATTTTTCTCAAGGATAACGACAAAGAATATTTTCTTTGAAGCTACTATGTCTGGTGACACCCTGTCACTTCTAGTGTTCATCTAGGCTGACCCCTCAGCCTGTAGCTGGCGGGAGGAATCTCTCCAGGGTTAATACCCCTTGGACTCGATAGACATAACGGCATTGCAAAGTAGGCTAAGTATTAAGTTTTAGGTATAAAATTAGTTTCATTATTAAGAAGAGATATAACCATTGTATTTTCTCTAAGGAGCAAAGTATTTAAAAATATTCTATCAAATTATGTAACTATGAACAGCATAAGTATCGATCCTCCTCAATATTTATACTCTGGAAGCTCAAATTAAATAGCAATTTTATTAAAGTTTTCAGAGTTTCATTTTATCATCTATAATTTTTATGACTTCAGTCTGTAGCATATTAATGAAGAAAAAACACCCCACCTTCTATAGCTAATAGTTTTTCTCTTGCCAGATGCTATTTTGAAATGAAACCAAATGCCCAACAAAGAACTAGGGAGGGAGACATATTAACATACAATATGGAATACTCAGAAACTTTATAAACACAAGAGAAATATAAAATTTATAAGACACTATTCCACTACAAGCACATTTATATGCAACTCAGCAACAATGCTGAATTCAATTAAATTTCTAAAGTAAGCAGACCACACTACAGATCAAAGTACAGCAATGGATACACTGCTTACCCAGAAGTATAATTTGGACTCTTTATATAAACTTCCTATACATATTAACAACAATGTTAAGAAGGTATTTTAGAAACATGCGATTTCTTTAAAAAGAAAATCTGGAGGGATTTCTTTTGTTCATACAAAAGGGAGCTCAGTGGGGCCAGGGGCCAGGCATTTAGCTCAGTGGTGCTGCCACCTGCCTCGCAAGTGCAAGGACCCGGGTTCGATCCCCAGTGCCAAAAAACGGAAAAAAAAAAAAAAAAAGGTAGGGGGAGCTCCGTCAACAAACGCATTTTGCACACAGGTGTACAGACCTGAGGAAAAACAAAAAGTCACAAGGAAAAGACTACTTGATTCAGCAGTGAACAAGATTTCCTGATTCACAATATAGTGCATGCTTCTAAAGAGACATTATTTTACCAAAAGAATATGGAAAAAAAGAATGGCAAGATCTATGTGTTGAACTTAATAGGAAGAAAATAAACCATATTTAAAATTGAAGAATTGAGAAATAGCAGGATATAGATGATACTTTAGAAAATAGGGGATAAAATGTCTTAAGAAACACCCAAAGTGCCTAAAGCTCCTGCTCGTGGTGGGCCAGACTGGAGATGAGATGGCCGCAAAAATGGGTCCTTTTAGGTCACCAAAAATGGAAGAGAAGAGCGAACACATTCTGGTTGCTTTTCTTTAGGAACATGGGGCAAAATATTTAAAAGTTTTATAACTACTTACCATATTGGCTCATGGCATGAAATACCACATCGTACATGTAACTTTAAAAAGTTGATTTTATTTAACTTCACTTGAGTTTATCCTTGAGAAACTTCACAATATTAAGCTACACTTAGTCTACATTTTCTCCCCCTTTGTCTTCCTCTCTGAAGAAGGAAGATGTGGCATCGTCTGCGGTTATTATGAGAGAAACTCCTCCTGTGAGGAGCTCTGCGCATTTTCAGAAGCTCTAATGAATGTGGAGCGGACGCCATGGCCCTGTTTATGACCTTTGGAGGATTCAGAACAGCAGGACACAGCTTGGCAGTAGCTTGGTAAGTACAACAGTCAACTGCACACCTCCCTGTAACACCTGCAGCCCCACCCCGGTGTTAGAGATGGGCCGTGGTGTGGTTTTAGAAAAAGAAATCAGCTTCAAGGCAAGAGCTGGATTCTATTCTAAAAGTTTCCCATTAACCAACGGAAACATTTGACTTTTAGCGGCCCTGATCTCCTCACGTGTAAAATCACAGCGGTGACCTCAGTTTCTGTTACTGGAGAAGGAACACAGATTTCTGAAAGCAAACAATTAACAAGAGAAACTTAATGGTGTGCAGTTGCAGCCCCCCCATGAGGAGCACTGTCTCCGCTATGGGGTGTTTCTTTCCGGTGCTGGTTATGCATCTGTTCTTTTGGGGAAAAGCAATCAAAATTGAACATAATGTAAAGCTGGAAATTGTCACGTGCCAACAGCAAACGTTCTTCTAAAATATTTTAATTTACCATCATTGTAGATGTATGAGGGTTTCTTTTGCCTACCAGTGACTGTGGTAGTTCTCAACGTTAAACATTACCTCGGCATTGTTCCCACCTTCCCTGGATCTTAAATCTGTGAGTATGTCCACAGCAGATACCAGCACAGAGCTTCCTGAATTAAAGGATGAACAACCTTCTATGATTCTGATGGCAAACTGCTCTTCAGAGTCGCTGGGATACTTTATATTTTCCGCCCGGCCATTATAAACGTTTCCTCTAATCTAACTGAAAACAGCATTTTCCCCCAATTCTGAGCAATCTGTCTTCTAAAAATAATATTGTGCTTAACTCTGCATTCCTTTGGCTATCTAGCTTATTTAGAAAATATTTCCAGTTCTAATATATTCTGATGGCATCATGATTTATATCACAACCAACTCAATTAATAAGAAAATGCACTTGAAAGGCTGACACATGCCTTGCATTATTTATAAAATTTCTGAAAGTTATATAATTACATAATCGTAAACAGTGAATTGAATGTTAAAATTTCTCTCTGATGGGTATATATTTGTACAGCTTTTAGTTCATTTTACATTTTATTTGCTTAGCTGGGCATGGTGGTGCACACCTGTAATCCCAGCACTTAGAAAGCTGAGGCAGGAGAATTGCTTAGAGTTTGAGGCCAGCCTGGACTGCACAGTGAGTTCAAGGGCAGCCTGAAATACATTAGTGAGACCTTGTCCCAAAAAAATGAAAGAAAGGAAGGAAGGGAGAGAAAGTTTATTTTCTTACATACTATCTCACTGCAGATAGATGAGGCTGTGATTTATTATTTTTGTAAATATGCATACCTCTAAATTCCCACAGTATAGAACTGAGACTCAGTTCTGCCACTGCTGCTACTTACAGTGTCAGAATGAAGTCATTCTTTTAATCTTTCTGAGTCTGGCTCATCCGTAACACAGTGATGCCAGCCTATTTCCCACACTGCAAAAGCTACAGCGTACAGATAATAGGAGACCGCTGCCATCCTGTAAAAGGCCACAGAGGAGGTAGGTCTTTCTGGGCAACAGTCACCACTATTCCTAATGAAACGCTAAACAGCCCTTGGTGGTAACAACCAGGCAGCATTCAGATTTGAGAGAGAAGCAAATGTGGAAGGCGGCAGTAGCCAGGCCTTAGGCATGACTCAAATCACCTCCCAACAAACCAAACCAGCATCCTGCGCGGCCGCTCACTTCCTGAGAGCTGTCTGATTTTACTCATCCGTTTGTAGTAAAAATGTGATTGTATCTATCAAACGATTTATTTTTACTTGTCTTATATCAAAAGCCTAGATACTCTTTGGAAAAGACTACCTAACATACCTCACAAAAAATTGACCCTTAATTTTTTTAAAAAAGAGCACAATGTAGGAGAACAAAGTATGTATTTCCTTCTGAACACAGAATTACCTAATGTGTTGCATCTACTTTATTTTTCTAAACACATACTCAAAATATTGAAAGTCACTCAGCATTAAAGAGAAAGCAGCCCGTGCCTATAATCCCAGCACTCTGGAAGCTGAGGCGGGAGGACCACAAGGTTAAACCCAGTCTGGGCAACTTAGGAGTATCCTGAATCAAATAAAAAGTAACAACAGCAAAGATGGAGGAGGCCATGGACAATACCAGTTGCCTGGATTCAATCCCGAGCACCACAAGGTATGGAGAAAGATAGATGAAAAGAACAGAATGGGACAGACAGGACTGCACCAGACCAGGATGAAGAGAAAACATCCTTAAGCACCTCAAAGGAAAAACCTTGAATGCATGAATGACTTGGAGAGACTCATAAGCAATTACTGTGCCTATTCCCACAGTCTTATTAATTTAATTCCAGGACTTTGTAAGTTAAATATCTACTGAAGTTTCCATTCAAGGAGACTTGTACCAAAAGCCAAAACCAAACCCCAGCTGGGACACTTACTTTGATTCGGTGATCATCCGTGTCTGCAACAGTCGCGACCCTAATGAACACGGGGTTCCTTTTATCTACGACTTCCAGCTTCATCTTTTTCTGGAAACCATGTGGAGGTTTCTGCCATAAGAGAAAAGTTTCACAGTCAGACTTAGAGGGAAAACAGGAGGACCTGACGCTACACAGAATAGAAACAGACAAGCTATTTAGGGAACCAGCTTTTCAAACTCTCAAATTCCCAGTGTGTTTCTGGATATAAACTTCCCCACCAGAAAAGTAAAGCCACAACACACAGGAGAAAGACAGCTGAGGGGTGAAAAGAGGGGCTGAAGGAAACACACTGGTTATTTCCTTAGCTACAGGGGAGGCCAAACAATTTTCTCATTGGTTGGAGGCATCGTAGCAAAAATCCACAAGCACTCATTTTTATTTTTAAAAGGAAATGAAAAACAAGAGTGGCTGAAACAATGCACCGAGATTTAGAAGTACTGAGGGAAAGAAAGCAGAAGACAGCTTCGGAAAAGAAACTTAGCAAGATGGAGTAGCTCTTACAAGACAGGGATGGGAAAAGGGGATCCACAGCTCCCTACGGTCCCTACTCAGAAGAAAACAGACCTCTGAAAAACTCACGGGTGGGGAAGGCAAGGTGATGGACCTGTAAGTGGTTACACAGATTACTTGTATTTTCTAACTTCTGGTCCCTATTTTGGAAAATGAGTGTAATAAAAGTGCTGCTCAAAAAATTAAGTGTGAAAACTATGTAAACGAAGCTAGGCATGGTAGTGCACGCCTGTACTCCCAACACTGGGGAGGCTGAGGCAGGAGGATAGCTGAGAGTTTGAGGCCAGCCTCAGCTACATAATGAGTTCAAGGCCAGCCTGAACTATACAGCTAAACCCTGTCTGAAAAAAAAAAAAAAAAGAAAAAAGAAAACCAAAATTATGTAAATGATATGGAGCAATCAATGCAAGTCATCTAAAAAGCCAAATAAGAGAAATCTTAATTTTCTTCCTGAAATAATATTAGATATGTAAATTTATCCTAATGTAATTTATACAGTTTAAAGCAAGGTTAAAAAAAATAGCGTTTATGTTAGACTCAAAGTTAGAGTAGATAAAAATTAATAAATATGCCAATAACTCTAAACATTAATCTTAAAAATTCCAAGCTTACTATCACTATCAGATGAAGTCATACAAATTCTTTGATGGTGTGTCTCTTCATGTAATGTACTTTTACTCTTAAAAATTCTTTTTTTGCAGCACTAGGGATGAATCTAGGGTCTCACACTTGCTGGGCAAGTGTTCTACCACTGAGCTACATCCCTGGCCATTCAAATCACTTCTGATCTTATATATATACACTCATAACTGCTAATTAATTCTATCATTAAAAATCCTAGAAAGTTATACATACAAGCGTCATTTAAAGAGCAGTATTACTTATGAGACTATGCCACATTTTAAAATTTATTTAACAAATATTTTTCCTTTAGATTTGTGAGAAAATACAAATGTTACAGCAAGCTATTTGATTTGAAAAAACAATAAATGCATTTCATTTATTACTCTTCTCGTGCTGAAGAAAGGACGTTTACTTTGCATCTTAATAAGTTCTGTGCAAGAAGTAAAGACCTTGGGCTTCTGTGAGATACAATACTATAATAAAAGCAGGTGACCTCACTTTAATAAAACATGCTGATTTGTAGCAATAAAATACAAAGCAGCATCTCAACTTGCCACAAACAAATTCAAAGGAATTACAAATGTAAATTTTATTTGAAAACGTTTTCCATCCAGTTTGGTCTTTAAAAATATCTAGCTAGAAAAACAGATGTAGCATTATTTTTGAGGAAGATTTTAAAATCCAAAAAAAAAAATAAGTTTGTTTGCCAACAATCCCAGTTAACAGTTTTACTTTAAAAAATTGTAAAATTTCAAAACTCCTTCGGGCTTCTGTTTTCTTCTTTCCTATTCTGATTTACCAGTATCATCTTTTCCTGTTCTTAAATTTCAGGGAACAGACGACAGCACAGACACAAAGCAATCACACAGTGTAACACATGAGAGTGTTGTCTCACCACTTTGAAAGCTCTTGCAGGAGCAGGTAAAGAATTGGTTTCTTCTAAGTATTTATCCCAAGAAAAATGTTTCACATTTGGATAACCTAAGAAAAAAATAAAAATATAAATCATATGAGATTTAACCAAAATGATAACAAGAGTAACAGATTGCCCTACAAAAATTATATATATATATAATTTACATAGGAGAAGTGTTAGCAAACACAAGTAAATGACTTGAAATGAGCTGTTTTAGTTCTTCTGATTTATGACCATCCCACGTGGATGTAAAAACACAACACATAACTGCTTTTGCACTTGAAAATAGAAAAACAAATTAGAAGATCCTCATGTGCAAAAAATAAAGTGCATATGAAATAAAAAGCGTTTACTAAAAAAACATTGAAGGGGTGTGTGTGTGTGTGTGTGTGTATCTGAATATATAAACTACTCTAGATATCTCTTCGTAGTGTTAGGTTGAACAAAGTAACACACCCTAATCGTAAGACCTTATTAATAGAATTATAAAAATAACTATCCTTTCCTTTCTCCTGCTGCCTTTTGTATCCTCCAGAGCCCCAAATCCATTAGGTAGGTACGAGTAGGAATTAAAGCGGCCCAGTAGGGTGGGAGATTAGCTACATAAAGGGGACTGAGAAGATATCCAAATACATGCGGGAAAACAGAAGCTGAGCTTCTCCCTGGCTGAGAAGCACAAGAAAGGGGCATGGAAAGAAGAAAAGCAGCAAGGCAGCCGAGAGTCTCGGATCTGAATCGGAGTCCATGGCATCGATCCCCAGTTCTCAATACACACGGATGCAGAAACACGCACACATCTGTGCACATGTTACACATTTATGCGTACGTATTTCCTCCGTCCACTGAGACAAGTCATGTGTCAGGAGCAGTGAGCACACAGCAACCACACACGGGGTTCCGAATATCATCCTCTACTGAGGAGAACCACGGATCCGTGGAGGAGCCGCTACTGCAGCAATGGGCGGGGGCAGGTACAGAGGTCAGCTGCGCTGGAAAGTAAGAAGTCCCCCAGAAACGCTAAGAACACATCCAACAGGCTCTCACCAGCTAAACTCTCGCAGAGTCTGAGATGTAAATAAACAGTGCCACTCAAGGATCATAACTCCTTGTTAAAAACAGTAAGCTATGGGTCCATGCTGGTATAAATAAACGCAATAAATGAGAAAGCTACTCTTTGCAGAATAATATGAACCAACTATGCACAAAGACTAATAATACTAGACGGTGTGGTTCATAATGAAAAACTACCATTTATCTAGAAATATCAACAGATGCTAAAACTGGGGGGCAAATTCAGCACTGCAGCATTTCTGAGGTATTCCTGCCCGAGTGTGTGAGCTGGCCAAGCTTACTCCCAGTGACCTCCACACACGACAGTGCGATCCTCCAGCAGGCTGGCACGATGCAGGCCGGGAGGGCCAGCCACGGAGCGCAACACCTGATCTTTCTGCTGCAAATCACATCATTTGTTCAGCTGACTAAACCCAGTGCATTTCGGGGTCGAGGGCACGGATGGATTCTGCACCATTCTTGACACGTTTGAAATTATTTCAAAGGAAAATGTCTGAAAAGTAGGTTTCTTCTTTGTAAGAATCTTTTTGGTCTCTGAGAGACTTCTTTGAAGATAATAAATGATACACAGTGTGCTGACTATTGTTATTCTCTTATTATTTTGTTATGACATTTGTTTTATTTTCCTAAAAAACGAAACATGCAAGCGTACTTCTGTATGTGCATTTGACAGCAGATTTTTAAGCAACATGACTCGCACAATTGAAGTAACTTCAGTCAGAACAAACAGTCCATCCAACGAAACCGGTGGGTATGCAGAGGCATGTGTACTCACACAGAAAAAAGGCTCATGACCAGCTAAACTATACAGAGAGAGAACTGAGTTTATTTCCATTTTTCATTCTAAACTGAAAAATAAGCATGTAGGAACATAACTTGGAAAGTTCAAAATAAAAGAGATGAAGAATTTTTAGAACGGATCAACAGAGATGGCAGCACAATTCAGAGCAGGTAAATCTTGGAAGCAGCCTGCATGTCCATCACAGATGAATGGGTAAGGAAAACGTGGTATTTATACAAAGTGGAGTACTACTCTGCCATATAAAAGGACAATCCTAAGTCATTTGTAAGAAAACAGGCGCACTTGGAGATCATAATGTTAATTGAAATAAATCAGACACACAACCTTAAATATCACATGGTTTCTCTTATATGAGAAACCCAAGGTATAAACAAAGGGCAAAATAAAAGCTAGATAACAGGAAGTGAGGAGAGTTTTGTTTTTTTTTTTCAAATGGGAAGGGGATCAAGAGATGCAGGGAGGGGAAAGGAATCAGACATGGTAAGTACTTGTGCGAACTCTCCATGAAGAATGGAATCACTACCTCCTGCAAACATGTACTACTAATAAAAACAAGAAAAAAACAGGTAGGCTGTGTACAGAAACTGTGAAAGGAAGGCCCGCAAGGCTGGTCAAGGCGTGGCCTGATGCATGATACAACGGAGGTGCTGAGGGGAACTGGGTGGAGAGGACCTGCTTTTCAGGTAGGAGGGCAGAGACTGAGCACGGTGACCGAAGGGAGAGTGTGTCTTTTGTCGTGGGGCAAAGAGCAACATCAGCATGTGTACAGGTAACCATTTCATACTATGTGACGTCTTTCTGTTGTTGTTAGGTTATTTTCATCGTGGTTCGATATGTAAATTTACCATTGTAACCATTTTTAGGTGTACAGTCCAGTGGAATCATGAACATTCACACTGTTAGATCTTTGGCCTAATTTTTCACATGTGAATTTTTAAAAACGCGCCCAAAGCTGTTATTTTCTCTTCTGCTGAATTATAACGGTCCATAAAAGGAGAGCCAGCGGCAGTGCTAGACCCTACCCCTCCCTGGGTTCCTGGTAAGGGACCGGTCGTCGCCCAGCTCACATCTGTCTGCCTGATCTGACTACGACCTGGAATGGTACTGTAGGGAGAAAGGGTTTGTATCCAACCAGAAAACCCAAGAATCCTCAGGGTAGTTTAGATGGTGAGAGTGAGACAGGGTCACCTACGCAACAGTCAGTTGCTAATATTCTGTAACCCACAGGACACAGAAGGCCAGCATAAGAAATCCTCCAGACAGCACATTTGGAAATTAATTTGCAGAAAAATGTTAACTAATTATGTACACAGAGTAATGAGAAACAGAGCGGATTCCTACTAGCAACGGAGAAAATAATAACTCATATTAGAAACATCAAAGATGCTAAAACTAGTTACTGGTTTTGAAATGAGATTCAGGATAGTTACGCCCTTAGTATCTTGCTGTTTTCAAGTCAGCTCTGTAAATCAGCTGGGGCAGAGGCTTTCCTTTCCTCCCTTTAACTCAGGAGAAAACTCAGACAGTGAGAGAGGCGGGGCCTGCTGGTACCGAGTGAGAAAAGATCCAAGCGACTGGGGACCGGCTGGACACGCAAGTGGCTGTTAAGAGTGGAACGAGGGCCGGGGACGTAACTCGGTGGTTCCGCTGCCTGCCTTGCAAATGCAAGGGCTTGTGTTTGATCCCCAGTGCCAAAAAAAACAAAAAAACAAAACAAACAAACAAAAAACCAAAGAGTGGAATGAGCCTAACATTAAGCTCCAGGCTGCTGCAGGCGACACCCACAGCCGCTCTTAGGAAACTGAGGCTTGCCCTTCCCCATGACCAGGCGCCCACTTCGCCCAGGGAAACACCTGCCACCCTGTGTGGCGGGGCAGTGTGGGCCGCTGTCCCTACCGCTGTCCCTACCGGAGGAGCCACACCTTCAGCCTTCACAGGCTCAGAAGGGCATCCCGATTAGGACGAAGCGGCAGAATCTGTTCTTTAGCACAAGATGACAAACTCAAAAGGACAGAAAACTAGGATGCTATTTATCAGCAGCGGCACTGCTCTGTCGACGAGGCAAAGAAGCTGAGCAGGCCAGAGGCACACGGCTGCGGGCCCCCAAACCTCAGGGCACAACCGCTGGCACCCAGAGGACAGGGACCACTGGCACCCAGGTGCAAAATCTACTCTGGAGCCAGGAATCACAAGAGAAGAAACACAACTGATGCGTGAGCTCTTACTGAGAACACCTGAATTTCAGTCCTCATTTAACTGAACATCACGCTGCTCGCTTACCAGGCCTGACCCTGGTAAGGAGGCTGCGGTCTCCACACCACATTCCCGGACTTGCCCTAGACTAGGCAAATCACATCTGCAGTGAGGTAACGTCTTTTGATGTACGCTGATAGAGAGTCCTAAAAGTCAATTTCAAGTTGAGAAAGGAAAAATACATTAAAACAGCTTATCTCTCCAAAGAAGACCCCAATTTGAGACTCTGCTATACACTAGGACAGCACTCAATACACTGGAAGGTCAGGAAGCTTCCACCTGGGGCCGGCTGCACAATGTCGTAAAGAAGGCGTCCATGCAGCGTGACCACACGGGTTCACGGACTGCCTACCCATGCCTCTGTGCTACGCCCAAGTCAAGCAGTTGTGAGAGAGGCTACAGAGCATGCAAAACTTAAAACATTTACTACATGGCCCTCTACAGTCAGGGCTTACTGGCCTCTGACGTAGGTGAGTAATACTGGATACAGAATAAACACAAACCTGGTGGGGTAATGAGGGTCCGTCTGTGTTCTTTACACCAACCGACCGGATGAATGTGTGGGCTAGAGGCTTCGCACCTGGGGGGTACAAAAATGAAAATGCTGAAGTTACTGGATGAGCTCACAGACACGAGTACAAGTGGTCTTTGTGAATGGCGCATCAGAGATCATGAACACCTTACAGGCTTCTTCCGTACAATCGACCTACTTCGCCAAAAGGTGCTAAGCCAAAGGGTCTTTCACTTCTGCAGTACACCAATGCCAAGTAGCGTTTTAGTAGATAAATATCTGATGGATCCGGCATCATACAATTTCCTCCCCCCTGCAAATATGGTTTATATTCTGAAACTTCAAATGTAGCAGAAGTACAAAGACCATATCATTAAAATTCAGAATTTTCATTCATAACCATCATATGGAAAAAGACTGCACGCCGGCAAGATAAAATTACTTCACCATCTCTACAGGTACACACGCCAACACCCAAGGCTCAGTCACTCCAGAAACCAACAACATGCTACTTGTATTACCCACTACGATGGCAGAGACCAGCTACTAAAATAATACGCTTCTCCCTTCTCCTCTCTGTTACCATCACTACAGCTAAGCACAGATGTCCCCAGGACCTTTCTGCTAACATTCAAACCTGGTACTTCTGATTCCCTGCTCCTGACCATAACTGCTCTGCGTGTTTCTCCTGCCCGCATGCGACAGGGTTCGCCAGGCATCTGCTCCCCTGTTCCTCCAAGTGCTGAGGCGGGGATGAGATGCAGGGCGCTGGGAGAGCCTGAGCAAACTGCCCGAATACAGCAAATGCAAAGCTGCTGTTCTTGTGGCACTTACACTATAGTCAGAAGAGACAGAAGTAAACAACAAACAAAATACAGCGCGTCCCTCTGTATCTGCAAGGGATTGGGCCTGCAAACCCTGCAAATACCAAAATCAGAGGATATTCCAGTAACATATACAGGGCAGTCACCTTTAGATTGTACTCAGAACACCTGGTGTAACGCGCCTTGGTACACAGCACCAAGCAAGCGAAGTGGGAGCAGGCTGTGTGAGCACAAGAGTGCGCCTCACGGAGCCTGGTCAAGTCGGCTCCTAAATGCAACATTTTGAGGAAAAACCTGAAGGATTTGAAGAAAGAGAGAAGGGAGCCACAAAAAGACAGGAATGCAATCAGGGCACAGGTGACAGCAAGTATAAGTCCGTGGAGTGGGAGCCTGGCCGGTCTGTATCAGGAACAGGAGGGAAGAAACTGGGGAAGCGCAGACCAACAGGAAATGATGTCAGATGGGAAGGGCCATCGGGCTACAGGGAGCTTTGGGATTTTATTCAGGGTGAACTAGAACATCACCATGGAGGGTTTTAGGCACAGAAGTAGCTTACTCGTATTTGTGTTTTCATTATTCTGGCTGCTGTGAGGAAAGTAATCCACACAGGTGGCAAGAGAGGAGGTGGTCCAAGGCTCTGGCAAGGGTTGATTGTGGTGGCCTCAGTCACGGGGTTGGCAGTGAAGAAAGGAAGAAGCGGCCATGTTTTAGGCATTAGTTTTAAAGACGGAGCCAAGAGAGTTTGCTGATAGATTTAATATGGGACTTCCTCAACTGCTTCAGGAAGCGATGAGGACTTCTACCAGGCAAACAATGTAAGGAAACGCGAGTCTGCTCTTACAAGTAGTTACAATAGCATTACAGAACAAATGAGCACATAAATAAAACACAATGTCTTTTTTTTTTTTTTTTTTTTTTTTTTTTTTTTTTT
>NW_022900926.1:10572606-10622787 GCF_012274545.1 Fukomys damarensis | reverse complement strand
TTTTTTTTTTTTTTTGAGACAGGGTCTCACTATGTAGTTGAGACTGACCTGGAACTCACTAGGTAGCCCAGGCTGGTCTCGAACTCACAGTGATCCTCCTGCCTCAGCCTCCAGAGTGCTGGGATTACAGGCCTGGCTGTACCACCGTGCCTGGCTCACAATATCTTTTTAAAAAGTGAAAAGGTGGTTAGCGGCGTTATCAAGATAAATGGTGAATTTAAAATTTAAAAAATGTATTTCAGTAAAAGGTATAAGGCCTTTAATCTCCAGGAAAATGCTCCTTCTTGCTTCACTCATCCCATACTCCCGCCACTTTCTGAAGCAGTTCTGGAGGTCCTCTTTCTGAGTGTCTTTATAAGGTGTGAGCAAAAATGTAGTGAATTACTGTTGCCAAGGGCCACCCGACAGAAAGGCGGGCTCGCAAAAACATCGTGCCATGTCCTCATCCGGCGGCAAGAACAACGGGATAGGTGTGTCTAAAGTGAGGGTGGAAGTCCGTGAGGGGATTAATGGCAATGTGCCTTTTACTATGTAAATTTTTAAAAATTTAATATCCACCGTATTTTTCATCAGACCTATTTATACGGTATGTGTGCACGTGTGTGTGAATGTGTTGGGGGGGAATCTCAGGGTCACACGACATATTTCAGAAAAGCACTAATATGCTACTACTTAGAGATTTACAGCACACATACAGCATGAGCACACTAAAGACTGAAATTTCACTGGAGAAAACTAGTGAATCGTGCAATGCATCATTTTCTAAAGATTGATTAAGAAAGACCACTTTGCTAGAAAATGTATTAACACAAAACTAGTGGTCTGCAGGACACCTTTTGGGAAAAGGTGCTTCAAGGAAGCCAAGGAGTCCAGCCTTAGTCCACTAACCACGTCTATCGTCTCTGTCCTGGGAGATCAAAGGATCCACGCAGCCCTCCAGTGGGAACAGAAGGGGGACCATCACGAGGGTAACAGTGGTTGGAAATTCTAATGTGAGAGTCTAATGAACACAGAAAAACAAAGAACTTTCTACGAAAGGTTCTCAGTGAATGATGTTAACGTACAGTCACCACCTTCCAAGTCGCCCTCTCCCAGGGCACAGCCTTTCAGGTTAACACGCCGTAAGCTGAGGTATCCACTGAGTACTGCTGACTTTTTCCTGCCATGCCTTCAGCAGAAAACACCTTTAACTTTAGGGTGAAAGATTTATTCGGTTCTTCTCTTAGTCACTTGTGACCTCATACCCTCCTCTACTACCCAACTGTTATTTTTCCTTACACTGTATAGTAGGGTAACAGGTGTGTATGATGCTATTTTAGAAATATGAAAGGAAAACAGGTACCACTAAGGCATGCCAAATTCCTATGGTCATCACTACATTTCATACAGTATGTATTTTCATAAGAGATATTTTAGTATACCGTTCCTTAAGATGTACTGCTACAAACTGTAAAAATGGGGAGGGCCCTGGAGTTCTATTTCTAGCTATCCTAATTTTTCCTAAACAATGATTTTGCTCAGGGATGATTACTAATGAGGCACTTCTTATTTTAGGGAAACTGTACATTCATACAGTTCTATCCTTCAAGAATAAAAATAAATATACGACGTGCTTAATTTTTCCTCTTCAGTCTAACACAATTATGTGGTAGCTTTTATAATGATCTGTCAGAGTCATGGTGACTATTTTAAAGCAAGAACATTAAACATTACCCTTGGTGTTGTTGGATTTCTCTAAAATGTCCAAGTAAGGAAAATAATATGACATATTACGGCTACTCATTCTTGTACATTAAGGTTTTAATAATATCTAAATATTACTCAAAGTCACCATTTAAAAATAAAAACAAAGGCATCTCAGAGAAGATAAAAATGCCTCTGTTTTTATCTACTGTGCTTCTACCTCCTCAATAAGCAAACCTTTCATTCAGAACTCAGAAAGCTGTGAACCCCTTTTCTTCTATCACTGCCTGCACGTCACCCGTTAGTCCCATCTAGTGTTCAAAGGCAGAAATGTAACCGAAAAGAAAGAACAAGGAGCTAGTGGTGAAAAGCTTAGAGAGTCACTGATCACAGTATCTCTTCATTACTATTATTTGTTGTCTTTGTGCAGTACATCATGAAGTCCATTTCAAAAAGTATATTTTTTAAGAAAGCAAAATCCCCAGGCTTGGGATTTAGCTCAGTGGCGTAACGCATGTCTCCCAAGCATAAGGTCCTGAGTTTAAACCCCAGTACCACAAATGAACGAACAACAACAACAAAAAAAACATGCCCAAAGGTTGCTAAAATTCAAACCAGATCCAGACTGATACATTTTGAAAGGATAAGAAACTAACTAAAAAAATGCATGAAAAACCCATGTTTATGATACAAGGATAAAGTGAGCAGACATGAAGATTATTTTATGGAAACACAAAGAGATTATGTAACTTTACCAGGCCTTTCGGTTGCAAAGAAAGTTTCTGCTTATCAGCTACAGCCAAAAGCTAAGCAAAACTAATGCCCTAGCAGAGTCGAACAAGAACATCGCAAGGAGCCTATTTCAGTCTCTGTTTCAAGCGACCGTGGCCTGGGTTCTGTGGAGCACTGCAGAGCACTGGCCTTTCCCGCCGTCTGAACTCAGAGCGTGACTCTGCCCGTGACTACTGAGTCCCCGGCTCTCTCGGCTTCTCACGCCAGCTCTTCAGGGCCTCTCTGCCTCCCGACTAACCCCAAACCTCGTCAGGCTGAGTCACCCTCTCCGTCCCTCATGTAGAGCCAATCTCATTCCCACAGCAGCTTTTGTAACTATTAATTAATCTGCTTCACGATGAAAATCTCTTGCTAACATAGCAACTTGGAAAACACCAAGGGGAGCCGTGTCACCACTCTGGTGCCCGGTTTTCCTTTTATTTCTTTTCCTCCGGGCTGAGAGAGATGGGAGCCTATTGGTGTCATCAATAACCCCGTTTCAAACAACTGCATTCTCTCTCTTCACGGTGGTCTGAGACCTTTCTCCTACCGAAAGACCAAGCTCAGATTGCCCCAGTGCGAGGAACCCTCCGCGACACAGACTCCTGCCTGGAATAGTCCTTTCCTTTCAGCACCAAACCCCTCTGATGTTCCTGACAGCCGTCTCTCCAACCCTCTGCAGATTAATTTCCCAGATCCTAAAACTCTTAATCCTCAGAATGCATGGTAAGGTAGACGTTTTTCTTAATTTATTTTGGAAAGAAAGAGGGCAATGAAAATTTAGAATAGTTAAGTAATTTACCGAATAAGTGAGGTGCCATTCTCTAAATACATCCTACCCCCGGACCAACACAATGGTTTCCTTGGCCAGACAAACTCCCTGCCAACATCTGAGAAGCAATTCCTCTCTTCCTTCGCGGTCAAATACAAACGCTGCGACACCCAAGGAGCCTTCCCCAAGAATCCTGCAGTGAGCCTGGAGGTTGTTCCCCTCCTGTGCCACCAGAGACGGCAACTGATTGTCTCTAACAACGAAGAGCTCCCCACACAGTCCACGCGGTGGTGTCCTGCTCGCTCCTTCTCCGTCACAGTCCTGGGGCCGGAGTTCAGAATGGCCCAGCTCCCATTCATTTCCGTAAACCGCCCCCTCATCCCACTGCTTCCCCACTCTAACCAAGTGTTGACGAGCCTGTCAGCTAAGGCCCTGTCAGCACCCTGCCCTGCAAGCTCTCGGTCATTATTTTAGGAGACTTGCAACATTACCACTACTCTCAATTCATAAATGTAAGAGAAAGCCGGGCATGGTGGCGCACACCTATAATCCCAGCACTTGGGAGGCTGAGGCAGGAGGATCCACTGTGAGTTCAAGACCAGCCTGGGCTACATAGTGAGTTCCAGGTCAGTCTCAACTACACAGTGAGACCCTGTCTCAAAAAACAAAAGGCAAAACAAAACATAAATGTAAGAGACATGCCTCTAAAAGCAGTTTGCCATACATTTAGAACAAGCAGGAAACAAGACTGCCTAAGGCTTGTACTGATTCACTGAGTGCCACTTCTTTTCCATACATGGGCTCACTGCAGGCTGAACCCTAACTCACCGGCACCATCGGAAAGGGCTCCGAGCTGGCGGACCCTGCGATCTCAGTTGATCTTCCTGCTCAACAACAGGCTACGTCCCGTCCTTATGCCTCTTCCCGGAAGACAAGGTCACAAGAAAATAACATTCCATAGAAGGAAGGTCTCTCCCAGTGGCGGGTGTGCGTGTGCGCTCTCATTCTGGACTGTGCTATTTTGTGATCTTTGGGATTATTCATAGTTCCAAAGACTGTCAGGGCAAAAGAGTTAAACAGCTGACAACCAGCTCAGAAGAAGCCGAGAAAGCCATTTGTGCTCTCATGTGTACTATTTTCCTTGCATAAAATACTTTTTCAACCCCACATCAATTTCCATCGTGTGCTGCTCTGGAAGAAATGCTTGACTGCAACTAACCCTGCAGTACCACAAATATATACAGACACCTACGTTTTGAAATTCACAGTAATGTAAAGATATACAGGATTGCTATCCAATCAAAGTAACTTTTCATTTCAAAGCTATTTTAAATCAAGAAAGGCAAGCAGATCTGTAGCACACACCTAAGGAAGTTATGCAGATAAAACCATTCCAATGCAAAGATCAAAGAATATAGTATTTAATAAACCTAGACAAATTCCAGCGCATTTAAGCAATTTTCTAAGTGAATTAACTATGGGTTGAGGAAGAAAACATACAGTATTCTTTTTCTGTCCGTTAACAAAATACGATTTCAGGTCACCAGTAGTAAGTAATCCTCAAAGTATATTTCATCCTAAAAAAAATTACATGTTTGTGCTCAAAAAATGTGAAAAATTAGAGTTTATAAGAGGTTAGTAGTTTTTTGTTGATGTTGTTGTTGTTATTTATTTTGGTACCAGGGATTGAACTTGGGACCGTGCCTTTGTGAGGTAGGTGGTGGAACCACTGAGCTAAATCCCTGGCTCTCTGTCCTTTTTGTCCTTTCTAAAAAAGAACCCATGAGATCTGTTCTACTTGATCCTTATAAATTTGGCATCAAGAAAATTCAGTGCAACAAATTCTTCTAGACTACCTCATTATTTTTCCTCCAAGTATTTGGAAAGGCAGTATGATGTATCAAATAACCAATTTGTATCTTTAAAACACTGTAAGAAATTACTATCCAACCATTTTTTTTTTCAAATCACAAAAAAACTTAAAACAAAAACAACTCTCCCCAAATAAATCAGAACTTTAAAAACAAAACAAAGGCTAGGGGTATAAGCCAGTGGTGAGAATTTGCCTAGCACATGTGAAGCCCTGGGTTTCCATCCTCACCACTGCTCACGAAACAATCAATCAATCAAACAAAGAAACAAAAACCAACTCTCACCTCAACAAAACCGAGTAACTGCCTCAGTGGCACTTACTTCTAAAATGCCGTATTCAAGACACCACACTGATGCCTCCAGCATCAAGATCCATGCGATGGAGAAGATAAATATGTTCAACCCAGACAGATGAGGCTATTTCTAAATCTAAAGATTTCTCATCCATTCACCCATGCAAAATAAATATGGACAATCTTAAACGAACACCGATTTATAGAGGAAATCAAAGGGATAGAAAAATACAGCACAATGAAGATTCAAGCGGCAAATCCGGACTGAAAGATGCAACAGTACCAACCACCTGGTCTCTTCACTAGAAGGTGTGAGCAGAAGAAAACATGAGAGAGAAACAGGGATCTGAAAATTAAGTGATCAAGAAAAGCATCAAAGTAATCACAAAGCATGGAACTTATTTGGACCTAAAAACATTTTTTAAGAATGCAGTCACTAACACAACTGGAAAAAATACCGTTAAGCATGTTGGTGACATGATAGCTGTTAATTTTTTTTAAAGATACAAACTGAATCATTCTTACATGAAATGCTATGTTATCTGGAGTTGGTATCAAAATAATCTTAGAATTGAGGTTTAAGAAACTCAGAGGGACAATACTAGATGTAAGTCAATGATGGTTAATGCTAAATAAAGGCCACAGAAAGACTGCTTTATCACTAGTTTTGCATATGCCTACAGTTCAATAAATTTTTATCTCAAGCTAAATATGAAGACCTCCTGTGAAGAAAAGCAATTCTTTGGACAACAAAGCTAGAGAAAACAAAAACATTCTAAAAGATTTAATTAACCTTGTACCGTAATAATCATACAAGGACTTGTCTACATTTTTAAAAATTTCTGTAAATCACATACGTAACATATAGTGGAAAGTATTTTAAGAATGTGAATAGCAAATGGATTTCAACTCACTGCCTTTTTTTAAAAAACAAAGCAGGAAAATGAGTATCTAATAATTCAGTCTGAGGAGCAATGGAAGTTACTGATGTGTCTACAGAATAATCAAACACATGCATACTAAAAAAAATTACTTCCCAGAAATTTAGTTACATTTACAGAGAACAATATTCACTTGATACTATATTAGCCATATATTAGCCGTGGTGGTGCTCGTCTGTAATCCCAGCACTCGGGAGGCTGAGGCAGGAGGATCGCTGTGAGTTCGAGACCAGCCTGGGCTACACAGTGAGTTCCAGGTAAGTCTCAACTACATAGTGAGACCCTGTCTCAAAAAACCAAAACCAAACAAACAAACAAAAAAACTCATTGGTCACTTCTCTAAAATAATCTCATTTCAAGAGATATCTAGACTGAATTGAATAATACAAACGTCTTCCATCAGAAAACTTTATTCTAGAGATCAATGAATATGAAATATAAATTAGGTATGGAAAATCCTTAGTTCACTTGTTTAATCAAAACATGAAGGCTTTATTGCAACTATTTTATAATTACAGCCTTTATATTTCTCTTACTGCTTTACACAGAGTATCTAAAATTGCTAAGAATTGAAAACATTACTCCTCAATACATTCGTAAGCAGCTATCATGAATGGTTAAATTAGCTATTGAGCATGAAAACATGAAAGGAAGATTACCATTTTTTCCTAAAAAATGATAGAAGACACCCAGGAGGAGGGGAAAGGGTAAGTCTGGGTGCACATGCGTGTCAATTTATGCCGGGAATTTGGGGGGCACCAACGCCACTTCCACGGTATAAAGACAAGGAAAATACAGATCAGGAAGTAGCATTAAAGGATGTTACTTAGCAATACATGCAATACTAAACATGTTAAAATTTAAACATCTGAAAAAGGAAAAACTGGGGCAATGTAACTGTTATCTTTGGTTAGAAGCTGTTTTTAAATTGTACACCTAGTTTACCTGGATATACATTAAATTCTGAAAAGCACGCATCAACGTGAAACGTCTCACCAATAGTCATAGCTCTCATCCCAGTTGTCAAAATGCACCAGGAAGCGATTGTCCACCATATCCGTTACCGTAGCAACACAGATGAAGGCAGGATTCTTTTTGTCCACAGCCTCCAGCTTCATTCCAACTCGGAAGCCTGATGGGATCACCGTCTATGGAAAAAATGCAGATTTAATTAGAGATAAGCACACACTCAACAGCAGCAAGACCTGCAAATCTGCACCTCCTGCTGCCCATCCCTGTGTTCACAGAATTTAAAAATCATGTGCCAGTGTCACAGCAGGGCTGCTTTCCAAGCAGCAGTAAAAAAAAAAAAAAAAAAAAAATTTTAAATGCTCTATGCCTACCCCCAATTAACTATCTGAGCCTCAAAACTAAAACACTCACAACGTTGCAGAGATGAAGATGATTTTAACAAGCATGTTGATACCTTAGTTAGAAAACTACACTTCCAGGCTTTATTCACCCAAGAGTTCACATTCTGGCCTTTTTTTTCTCTTGATTACAGATATAATAATGAAAATTATTTCACACGAAATATGCGCTTCATCAAGTTAAGAATGTGCACGAGTCAGTACAAATTCTCTCCAGCTTAGATTTCTCAAGAGTACTCTACAGCAAGAAGGTCATCTTCATATATGAAAGGCCGCAGACTACTTAACACTACAGATACTTTTTATTCACAACAGTAGCAAATAAACTGACTGTTCGTTTACGCAGCCTTCTAACATGGCTGGCGATTGGAAGGAAATCCATAGATAATCAGCCATCTGGGACTTAAAAGAAAAGCAGCAGAAGTTCAGTAAGAGTTACTGCTTGAGGGACAGTAACATGTAAACATCCCTTATACTCCTGTGTGAGGAAGAATATCCTATCTAGATATGAATTATGTCAATCACAATATATCCTGTAACTAAATCATTTCTACCTTTCTTAAAAAATAACCAAAAGCAGCCTGGCATGGTGGCGCACGCCTGTAATCCCAGCACTCGGGAGGCTGAGGCAGGACCAGCAGGACCTGTGAGTTCAAGACCAGCCTGGGCTACACGGTGAGTTCCAGGGCAGACTCAACTACATAATGAGACCCTCTCTCAAAAACAAGTCTTTCCATACAGACTGACATATATGGGAATTATTCTAAGTACTTCGAGCAAAATAAATGTCATCTCTTATTTTATTATCATTATACAATGTACAGCTATTGTGCAAAAAGGAGGTCATATATCTGAAAAATATCAGAATAAGTCCTGTGTGAACTGAAGGAATAAGCATAAATAACTTGGAGAAATTTTTATCTTACAGTTAAGACCTGAAATTATTGATCAGTTAGGACCATAAATATTTGACTATTTGCAGATAGATTAATCTAGAAAAGAAAAGAGTTTCCTGTTAGATCCCCAGCACAGAGCCTGAGATTCAGGTGTACGTTAGCAGCATCCCCCGAGAATGTAAGGGGACAGCACGAGGCGGGGATCAAACCCCTGAGTCAGGTCAGGTCCTGCACAGAGAAGCAAAAGGGATCAGGACGCTCAGGGGGGGAGCAGCGACAGCAGGCCGCCTCCCCTCCCCTCACCACCCTCTTCCTGGGTGCGTCCTGACTGCACAGTACCTACTGACCAGCCTGTGCTCACCGCTCAGCAATTCCGTCCGCTCTTCGTGGTTAAGATAACAGGAAGTAATAACCTGGCTCATTAACTCTTCTCCTGTCCTAGCCACCCCCAACTTCTTCAGTTCTCTCAATCAGTCCAACCAGAGAATATTTTATCCCTCAGCCTGATGCCCTCACGCCAGCTCATTACTGTGACCTCCCAAATGCAGAGTTTTCCCCGCGTCACTGCCCCTCCTATCTGTTACTCACTGATCCTGGCAGGCAAAGCCGGGAGGCAGGAACTGCTCAGACTCTGGAGGGGAAGACAGGCTTCAGGGACACGGTGCTCCTCATTAAAGGGTGCCCACAACAAAACGGCACGGTCACTTGCAGTTCATGCCTCTGAACTGTAAATCACACCTGGATTTTGTACTAAGCTGCTTTCTACCATTCAATAACAACCATAATATGGCTATAAAATATTTATTCATGGAGATTTTAAGTGAATCTTAAAGTTTAATTAAGATAACTCTATTTACCAAGGCAATAAAATTTATTTTAGTTCCATATTAACACTTGTAATTTATCCAATGAGATGCTCAAAAATCACTTCCTTTGAAAGGAAAAACATATTTGTATGTACTTACTATATTCTGGTTTTCAAATAATGACTTAGGGGCAGCTTGAGCTTTGCATGTCTTAAGATAGGTCTGCCAATTAAATTCTTCTTCTTTATATCCTAGAGTAAGCACACATGAAAGACTCACGAAAATATTCAAGTACTTTACACTTTCTTTTCCAACCTACCTTTCTTTGCCAACATGCAAATCAATCAATGAGTGGTTATTTTCAAAGCACAAAATTAAAACTCATAATTTACAGCTGTATTTTTAGATATAGGCTATCATTATTTTTAACCAATTTTACTACATTTTCATTTTTAAATGAACAGTAATGGATAGGAAAAAAAAAAAACTAAGGAAACCAACACATTTTTGCACTAGGTATACTTTTTATGCAATTACTTCCATCAGTATTTAGTTAGAATTTCTTAGCAGTCTGGACTACTGAGCTGGGATAGTCAAGTTTTTCCCTCACCTAGTCTATTTTGGGAGACTCATATATAGGAAAAAATAAAAAATTGAAAAAGTAGTAATAAAAAAGCAGGTAAAAGCTTTTCAGCATATCACCATAAAAATGACAATTCAAGCCAGGCATGATGGTGCACAACTGTAATACCAGCACTCAGGAGGCTGAGGCCGGAGGATCGCTGTGAGTTCAAGACCAGCCTGGGCTACACAGTGAGTTCCAGGTCAGTCTGAACTACATAGTGAGACCCTGTCTCAAAAAACAAACAAACAGAAAAAGATAATTCAAGGTTTATGAAGCAAGAATGTTAGCAAATTAAGAGAAATGTTTGAGGGCTGGGGATTTAGCTCAGTGGTTCCAGCACCTGCCTCGCAAGCGCAAGGACCTGAGTTCGATCCACAGTACCAAAAAAAGAGAGAAATGTTCATTGCTTTAATTTTGCACAATTTCATCAAAATTAACATTAGAAAAAAAAAAGGAAATGGAGCATTTTACTCGTCTGCTGCTAACTCTTATTTCCTTTTCATCAAAGTCCATCAGGATGCACCACATGTAAGAAGTTCATTTATAAAAAGGCTTACAAATTTTCTCTTCACCACCACCTTTCCTGTGTTTTTTGGTTCAGTCCTTTAGCTATCTGAAAATACAGTTCTGGCATTAATTTTTTACTTAAAAGCAAGGATGCTCCATGCATTAAAAGCCAGCGCCCGTGGGGCTGCGGGTCCAGTTCTATTAGACCCAGAGAGCTTGCCCAGCATTTGTGAGCCCTGGGCTCAGTCCCCAGTACTGCCAAAAAATGTTTTAAAAGTCCTAATGAGACAAAAATTATCAAACTGTGACCTGAACTTCTGACATCCAGTCCACAATAATGAATATAATAGTTGAAAAAGAAGGAAACACGACACAGGGGTGATGGACTGAAGAAAGTGGCATCCGTTTTTCTTGGCACTTTACATACATGTGACACAGGCAAAAGCTCTGGTTTGGGGTTTGTCTCAGTGGTACGGCACTTGCCTAGCCCAGGGGAGGCTCTGGACCTGATCCCCAGCACCAAATAATGAAAGAGAAACAAACAAAAGAAACTGCTGAGTTCAACGCCCTCCTAACCCCATATTCACTGTTGCAATCTTCTCAGTTTCCTAACTATTGAGATCTGTGTGTTCAAGGCACGATGTCTCAAGATTTTCTACCCAAAGAAATATGAGTAAATAAAATCATGTGAAGTAGTTGAAACTAATTTTTCAAGCTGTTTTTTAAAAAAATACATATGTATGAAATAATAGAAATTTGTAGGTAAAAATAATTTAGTCAAACTTAAGTAGCATTACCATGCAAGAGTTACTTTATACGCAAATTAATACACAGTTTATTCTCTTGTGGTAGAGTCTACTTTTATTTCTTTCACTTTAATTAATGTATTTTATCATGAATAATATGCTTGAATGAGGACCTATTTGAACTATCATAAAAACTTAATTCTTAAAAACTCCAAAGTGGCATGTAGGAAAATGAGTCTTCAATGATCCTAAAGCAGGAAACAAAAAGTGGCCATACCTTTCGGAGGGTGCAGTTTGTGGCCAGTTTTCTCGCACCACCCAACAGGATGAATGTCCAGGGCGTCCGCGTTCACCCAGAAGTCATAGCAATCTGAATATCCATCAAAGTGCAGCTTTATCCGGTACCCACAGACCTGCAACAGCCAAGTAGGTTGAGGCGTTAAAAAAACAAAACAAAACAAATCCCAGCACTCGCACACACAAACAAAAATAACACGGACATCGGGCCCTACGCAGCCTGCATCCTCCAGACCACCCCGAACAGCAACAAAAGCAGCTCCACAAATGGCGACACCTAAAAGCGACACTACGAAGAGCTAAGCTGGTTCCTCACCCAGCCTCTGCTCCCCACGGGACCTGAGGTGTGGCCAGAACATCCAGCTTAGCTCTTTGCAGTGCTGCCTTTAGGAGTTGCCAGGAGGAATGGAACGACAGGTATTTATTTATTCTCTGCTTCGAGAACTAATCTGGACTCCAAGAAGGGAGGTACTTAGCTCGCACGGGCGGCCATGCCGTGCTCCGGGTGGCCGTGGCGATCGCTCAGGGTGACGGCCCCCACCCAGCCCTTGTGCGCTCTCATCCTGCGGGAGCCAGGGAAAGAGCACTGTGATAGCCACTAGCACCCGAGACCATCGCATCCTTCTGGGGGGGATTTTTAAAAGATGTGCAGCCCTGGCTCAAGAGTAAGACCAAGAAGGCCAGCCTGGGAGAAAAAACGTAAAAGGATATATTCTCAGTAATACACCGGCATCGTGCGTGGATATAATTACACATATGTGACTTAGTCACTTCTTCCTGAAGCTTTCAGAGAAGCTCAGAATGCTAAAGAAAACAAATACCTGTCATCCCATTCCTCGTTTAAGGAACACAGCACAGGAAAATCTACGGCGCCAGACAGACCTGGATTAAAATCTGGGTCCTATGGCGGCTAAGAGCTGGGGCCCTGTACACCTTGCTTCACTTCTCTGGCCTCAGTTCTCTCATCTCTAGAACAGGTACGAGAAAGACCTGCCCAGGGCAGAATTCTGACGCAGATCAGGCGAGGTGACGTACACAAGACACTAAGCACCATGCCTGGCATGAAGTAAGCACTCCAACAGGGACAGGTTTTTCTCTTTACTAAAGCCTCATCAAAGCCGGGCAATGCTGGCAATGCCGGAGGCTGAGGCAGGAGAATTTCAAGTTCAATACCAGCTGGGGCAATAGCCTGCGTCAAAATAAAACAAAAAGAAAAAGAAAAAGAGAAAGGCCGAGGTACATGTAGCACAGTGCTCGCTAAGTTCGATCCCTCGTACTGCAGACAAAACAAATCCACGATCAAAAATCAAGATGAGGCGAAGCTCACCTCGGCCACGGTGAGGACACAGTACACAGACTGATGCTCTGGGTCCACGCCTTCCAGCTTCATCCCGACCTTGAATCCATTCTTGTTGTAGGGGAAGGACTGGTGCTGCAGTACAAAATGACAGCAGCTTTAGTACCACCCGAAGTCCTTGTTAAAAACGTGAGTAATCACCATTCTGATTCTAATACATAAATACATAGATCACTCTTAAAACCCAAAAGAAAAGGATCAATGAAAAATGGACAAGGGCTATAAACAAGTCACAGCATGGAAATGTACCAGTTGACAGCCTTGGTCTTACGTATTTGAAAAGATTGTCAATCTCATCCATCAAAGTTACACAAAGCAAATTAAACTAAGCCCTATTTTCCCTATCAGATTGGTAAAGACTGACAGACTCACTAACACCGTACGGGTAAGGCCCTGGGAAAACTGACAGCGTCACAGGTGGGTGGGCCTGAAACGGGTCAGTCCCTGGCAATGCCGTAGTCTCTGAAAATCTGAATGTTCTTTTCACCTCGGCAATTCTTATTCTAAGAAAGTAACCAACAGACACGCTCACGCGTGTGCAAAATGACCGGTGTACAAGAACATTCACCACTGCACACAGCAAAAGGCTCGCGAGCAGGGGTCAGCGTAAGAGAAGCACTGTGCACTGGAGTACACGGATGAAGGGGTGAATGCACGGAAACGGAGGACTCTCCAGTCTGGTGAAACGCAGCGGCAGCAGCCAAGACGTGTGAGGCACACGCAGGACGGGGCTGGGCTGCTCCCCGGGGCACGTGGGCTCTAGGGAGGAAATAAAGGGACTGGTCACAGCAGCCACCCCAGCAGAAGCAGCCCGGTGCTAGGCGACAGGCCCATGGGGAACCTGCTTCACCTCCTTTTGCATTCTGAGTCACTGGGGTGTGCACCGACGCGAGGAATTAGCCTCACTTTAACTTTTTAAAAAAATGTGTAAAGGTTTGTTCTGTTAAGATCCAAAATTACAGGAAACAGTAACCCAGAATAAGTTCATATGTCACTGCTATTACATCTAAATTAAATATTCTCAATGTACATGCAATCATCCTATCATGTACTGTTCACTACTTTCATTCATATATAAAAAGACGTCCACAGATTTATTACCTACCATGGTGAGATATAACATAACAACTTAAAAGTCTGTGAAGTACAAGTCTGACAGTCAACTCCAGGCACTCCCAGTCCTGCAGAGGAAGCTGGGACACAGCCACGCCCACTCTAACAGAAACTAGGAGCTCTGCAAAGGCCAAAATATTTACCATCTGGGCCTTTGGAAAAAAAGTTTAATGATTTCTGCTTTGGTCCAAGGGCAGTGGCTCTTCCTCAGAACTACACCTGATAACCTCCATGTGTAACTGATTTGAAATTACCTATGAAAAAAACGTCTGTTATGCTCATGCAATATAGAAATCCCCGTTTTCACATGTCTTGTTGTTATGATATAATCTCTAACCCACTCTCTCAAAGCTATGATGTTGACATAAAATTCCACTGCAGTTTTTGTGTACTAATTTTCCAGTAGTTGTATTCTTGTTCCAAGTCATGAGTGCAAGTCTCACAGACACTGAGGGAGAACAGCAGGTGTGCGTGTGTGCGTGTGTGCGTGTGTGGGTGCCTGCCTGCGTGCATGTGTCAGTGCTGCAAACAGGAGAAGCTGTATGTCTGAGAAGTGATTCCAAGTCATGGTCCTACACAGGCAGTAGAAATAACGTCGATAGAAGGAACCATACCTCCCTGAAGAGCTTCGCAGGCACGGCAACAGCCTTTTCCTCTTCTAGGTAGGATGCCCAGCACCAAGACTTCTTGCCTTTAGGAGGCAAACCTGAAAGGCAAGTGAAACTGAACGACAGAATTTCCAAATCTATGAGCAACCACTGATCTATTTTGTAGCCTCTCACTGCCTGGTTCCTCTCCTGTTTCCGTGGCTGGTTATTTCTCAGTCTCCTTTCCTGGCTCATCTTCCAATGAAACGAGGGCTGAGAAGGGAGCCGTGGTAAACAGCCACAGTTGCAGAGGCACAAGACAGAAGAGAGTAATTCAGTAGGTGAAGGAGGCCAGCAGAACAGTACCATGGAAGCTACGGGAAACGAAAGCTTCTACAGGCAGGGCACTCACAACATTTTCCCTGACAGCAAACAGCTGTGTTCTGAAGGCAGACAAAATAACTGATGTACTGTGAGTCAGGTTTTTAGGTTAAAAAAAAAAAAAAGAGTACTTAAGTGTTCAATGTGGTGAGAGGAGCAATTAATATCAATTTTATTTTGGATTAATTTGACAGAGTAACAGAATTGGGGGAAAGAGTGTCACAACTTCATGGGTGGCAAGCTAGGGGGAAGTAATTGGGCGATTCCTGAACAAGCAGAGTAGAGACAGAGAAAGAAAAAGTTCTGAATATTTAAAGAAAAAAAGCCAACGGGCTGAAAGGGAGTGGAAGACACCGAGGTCTCTGTGGGAAATGACCCAAGGCCCATTCCAAGTAAGGGGACCATTTCTTCCAGCCAAATATCCAAGGGAGCAGCCTGAGGGCTGGGCTGTGCAGAGGGATAAAATCCTGCCGGCGGAAGAGGACAAGAACAAAGGGGATACAGCTCTCCTAGGGTGCACCTCTGACGGGGGACAGGAGAAACCTAAAGTCTTGAGAAGTGAGTAAAGACAGGATTTGGTAAAGGTACAGATACAAGTACCATCTCCTCGATGAAGAAATAAAGGGATGAAATAAAGAAATAAAGAGCTGAGCCCACTTCCAAATTCCACTTTCCATTTTTTCCTCATCTATTTCACTCTTCTTCAAGTCACCGCTTAAATTCAGGAAACCAAAGGCCACGAGCAGAAACGCCAGTCCACATATGAACTTGTAGATGGGAAAAATCCACGGGGCACATGTGTTAAGTGTGCTTTTCCATCCACTGGGAGGGATCTGAGTTTCTGGAAACACCGCCCTCCATGAAGAAACATGACCACCTCCCTCCTCTTTTTTTAGAGTCCAGTGCTTTTAAACCTTGTTTCCTATTATAGTTATGATGTGTATTAAGCGTATAAATTAATGGGCTGCACTGTGGCATTTCCATACATGAATATATCACGCTTTTCATCCTCTCTCGGGCCCCCATTTTTCCTGATAAAACTGAATCGAAGAAAAACCCAACGCAATCCTGTAACTACAACCTTGTGCAGAACAACAGGATGACAATGTCTATTTGTGTGAACTACTTTAGGTTTTCCAGGTTCCAAGTAAAGCCTCTCATCAGCTTACCCTGCTTCAAGACAGCCGGGTCCCCTCGCCGCTTCCTCCGGGCTCTCTGCGAACCCCTGAGGATTCTTCCATCCTGCTTGTTGTCCTACAGCACAAAAGGAAGATGACGACCTGTAAGTTCATGAAACTGGCACCAATGGAAAATACAGAGAGCTGTCAGAAACCTTTTTTCACTTTTGTCCTTTCCTTCAATTTCACTTTCTAACTTTTTTGTTTGTTTGGTACGGGGGATTGAACTCAGGACCTTGTACTTGCAAAGCAGGCGGCAGCACCGCTGAGCTAGATCCCTGGCCCTACTAACTTCTAAAGAAGGTAAGAATACATTTTACTTGAGAGCCATGTTGTCTTTGGGCTGAGCGCATAAGAAAAGAGGATCGGTTCCAATATTTACATCTGGGGGCCTGGCCACCGCCCCTCCTCCACAGCCGCTCTTTCCTGCGTCTCCTCAGATCTCGCTGGCACGCGTTCTCAGGCTCCTCTGCTGATGTCTCTGCCAATGCAGCCTCTTCTCTCTGCCACCCATCACCAGCCTTGGGCTTCACGGTTATATCAGTGCCCAAACCTCCCAATCGCTCTCCTCCTCCCGGTCCCCGACTGCACGCGCCTGCATCCGCCCCTCCTAAGGACGCCCACCTGCGTGGCTGCGGAGAGTCCCCGACCAAGGCCAAGGGACTCCTGATTCCCTGCTCCAGCCTTGCCTTCCCACTCGTAGCGAGCGACGTGATTATCCAGCCAATGGTTCACTCCAACCTCGGAGTCTTAGAACCCCTGGCAACCCTCCTTCTCCCTGCCTTCTCACACAGGCCTCTTACCTAGTCTATCGCAGAAACTTCTAACCAGTTCCCTATTCTACTCTTACTCACATACGTCAAGGCCACAGTAGTCGATTCTAAAACATAGGTCAAAAGTCCCTTGCCTTCAACTTTCCTGTGGCTTCCAGTTACACTCAGAGAACAATGAAGACTTGGCGCCGGTTTACCGTAGGCCGGACCTGACTCTAAAGCACACAGCTTTGGGGCCTTCTCACTCGGACGCTGAAAGCTCTGCTATCTTCCTCCAACAGAACATACTACATATGTTCTCCTTTAGGGACTCTCCCTCGATATTCAGTGGCCCTAAAGCCCAGAGCCAGTTCCCACTTTCTATTCAGACCACAGCACTCGTGTCGTTGGAGGCCTCACGGAAAACCCAAATCACAGCAGTCAGCCAATCCTAATGCCTTGTTTTAATTTGAAACTTCGGATAAGCTGGTATTTCTCCTGTTTGTCTTGTTTGACTACACGTACTCTGAACAAGGACAAGCATCTCTGCGTGCCAGGGGCACTGGTGCATCTGTAATCCCCACTACTTGGGTGATGAGGTAGAACACAGCTAAGGTACAGTCCAGTCTGGGCAACTCAGTGGGACCCTATCCCAAAATAAAAATTTTTTTAAAATGGTTGAAGACACAGCTCAGTGGTATGGTAGTTGCCTAGCACGTGTAAGGTACTGGATGCAATCCATGGCATAGAAAAAAAAATCCCTGCAAGGAAACATTGTCCTGGCTACCTTTCTTATTCACCCATGTACTCCCAGCTTACAGAATAGTGACTCACAATAACAGGTGCTCAAAACTGATCAAGGCCTCACGGTTCTCTCTTCATACTGGAATCATTAATACATACTCTAGCGAGACACTCATGCTTTATTGGCACATTTTGAAAGCTTTCCCCAAGTGTTCTTGACATTTAAGTGCTCCCTAGTTTTATGAGATCTACCTGCAATTTACCAAAATGGGATTGGCATTTTGTGGGGAGGGGGATTCAAGATTTATCTACAAAACGTAAGGTTTTGCTGTTGTGTCTTCCCCAAGGAGTAAATCTCAGGATACTAAAATTCTTCAGCTGGAGAGATGGGTGCTCTATTTAGTATCACCACTCTGAGAAGAGCGCGGGGAGCCAGAGAAGTTGGGAACTTGCCCATTGTGACAATTTCAGAACCAGCACTGAGAACTCAACCAACGGGGGACTGTGACGTCACCCGCTCAAAAGCCAGCCCTGCGCCCCCTGGTGGCCGCAGAGAGGTACTAACCATTTCGTCCTCCCTCTCCTCTCCGTCCTCCTTGGGGTCCGCTTTCATAGACAATTTCGGTTTTTTCTTCCGACTACATTTAGAATCCTCTTCCTCGTTGTCTTCTCCTGCGTCCCTTTCTTCCTTCTGATCTCTGTTGTATTTATAACCCCAAAACAGTGAGAGGAAACACCTATCAAACATCTACATGGTGGTTATCGGTGCAAAAATTATCTTTTAACAAAACACGCTCCAGAGGAAAAATATGTCACTACCAGGAGCAGGTCGTAGGCATCAGCATACCATGTGAAGAAGCTGTTTTAAGTCACTATGACGGGGACATGTGTCAGGAAAGAAAGTGGAAATTACATCGTATGTTAATTTCCAAAGGAGACCAGCAATGCGTGTGAAATAAGTTCTAACAAGTTTATAATTGCTTGTCTACCGCCTCTGCCAACTATACTAATAAAAGAATTAATTAGTTAAGGATACTCGCTTCAGGGCAATACCAAAGCAAGGATCTATTATTAAGAAAGGCAAATTCAGCGCAATTTAGGGAGCACCAGGGCCAACAAAATCAGTCCCCAAGGTCGCGCCGATAAAATATGCGGAAAGCTGCGTTAAACCCTAACTGTACAGCCGCCGCGGGCAGCACCCAAGAGTTCACGGGTACACCTTCCTGCTGCGAAGCGGAATGGGCCAGGCGTCCGGAGCGGGCTCACTTGTTGCTGCGGGCGACGCCTGCGTCCTTGGCCTTCGGGGGTCGCCCTGACACCGAGCAGCCCGTTCCGTCCCGCGGGAACCATCCTCGGGAGCTTGGCTCCCAGTTCGGGCGAAGTTTCAGCTGAGTCACCTCACATCTCTCCGTCAGGGACAAAACCGAGTTCCCATAAATACGGGGATCGCCAAACTGTGTGGGGCACACAGTGAAATCTAGGTGCTCTTAGCAGAGAGGCGTTCAAACAGACGGAGCCCTGCGGCCGCGACAGAGCCAGGAGCTGTACTGAGGCGGCCAAGACCGGGCCGGCACAGGTCTCAAGGGCGGGGGCTCCAGAGAAATCTCTGCAAAGGGGCGGGGCATGAGAAGGTGCCAGACATCAGAGGGCACAGAAGCTCTCTATATGCGCAGGCACCGTGACCTTGAACCCTAAAACCCACTTTACAGATGGGACAAAGCAAAACCTACTTGTCTTTCATATGCCGAGCACAGTTCTGGCTGCAAAAGCTTCCTCCAGAAAGACACTCATCTACGCTGCCGTACTGACAGCAGTTCTCACAGAACGGAAGCCCGTCTACTTTCATCGGTTCCTTCAACCTGAAAGGCACCCCAGTCTTCTCTGAAAAGACTGGAAGATGAAAAGGAGAAAAAGAGTTAAAACCGTGACAGAAGATATTCCAAAATACATGTAAACTTTTTTTTCTCATCAGTTGGTTAGCAGCACAATAAGAAAGAATGTTTGTTGAATGAATGAATGATTAAGCTACAGAATCTGGAAGAGAGAGGGCTTGACAGGAAATTGCTCAAACCGTGTAGACAACAAAAAATAACTGGCAGAAAAGATGTAAAAAGCCTGTGCATGGCATTTCCTATAGTGTTCAAAGTAAAATAGAGAAAACATTAGTGACTAAATTGAGAAATTGAGAGGATGAAATTGTCCATCCATGGAACCATAATCTACAAGAGTATGCGTGGTAAAACTGAGAAGGGTCAGGGCCGGGGATGTAGCTCAGTGGCTCTGCACCTGCCTCGCAAGCACAAGGTCCTGAATTTGATCCCAGGTACCACAAAAAAAAAAGAAACCCTAAAACTGAGAAGGGTTATTCATGATGGGGCTTCACATTTATAACCTTCTGATGAGCAATTCTGTTTTACTTAACTGATGAAATCAGCATCTATTTTATTTTTCATGTAGATCTCTTGAATTACAATTACTCCAATCATTTAGTAACCCACACTACCCTTTGCCTGAATCATTACCAATCAATCATTCATTCAACAGACATTTGTTAGGCACCAATTTACATTAGACACTCACAACGACAGCACAGACCCTGCCCAAGACAGCTCACGGTCAAGGAGAGAAGACAGGCCAGAAAGCCGATGCTTCTAACAAAATATGCTGCATGCACTACCAGAAGTACAGACAAGTTCAGAAGTAGTGAGCGGAGGAAGTGATTCTTTTGGCCTGGGGTGCGACTGGGGAAGCCCATTCTGGTACGAAGCCGAGGACCGGGAAGGCCAAGAGATTTACGAAGTGGACAGAGGGAAGTGGAATTTGAGTTTGAAAAAACAGCATGGGTAAGGCAAGAAAGCAGGAAACCACGCGAGATGAGGCGGGGAATCGCACATGGTTCCGCGCTGCGGGCACGGTGGGTACACGACACACAGAGCGGGGGGGACGCAGAGGGAAGAGCCAGCGAGCGGTGGGGCAGGCCACTGAGAACTCTGTATGTTTTGCTAAAGAGGCAAGAGCAATGGGCAAAGTATCAGCTAAGAATCTGCGCACGCTCCTCTGGCTTCTTGGTAAGAGCAAGTAGGAAGGAGGCGACACGACAAGCACAGCGAGTGTGGAGGAAGAGTCGGGAGGGCCTACGCTGAGGAGGCAGTGCCGAGTGACAGCAGACGGCCAGATCGGAGACACACTCGGGAAACAGAGCCCAAGAGCGGGAAGGACCAATTCGGGGGACTCACTCCTCTAGGTCTTGCTTGCTACTGGGCGGGTGACGCTACCCTGGACTCTAGGAGTCACGGGAGGAAGAGCGGGATTTCAGGGAGGGAGAGAGAAACAGAAAACGAGTCGCACTTCAGACATGTGGAGTTTGAGGTACCTGTGGGACAACCAGGTGGAGATGTCCAGTAGGCAGGTGGGAATACCGGCCTGGAGCTCGGGGGAGAGGTCGGGGCTGGGAATACAGACGGAGGAGTCATCAGCATACAGGTGTTAGTTACAACCATCGGAGCAGATGAGAAAAAGGGCGCAGGCTCTCGGCTAAATAACCTGGGCAGGCGACTACGACTTAGATGGACTTGATAATTTTCAACTAACCTTGTGCTATTACAGATCTGGCATTAGAAAAGAAGACAGTTTATAATTATTTTAAAATATAAAATCGGCTCCTATCAGTTTCATTACAGCAATTTATCCCAGAACAGGAGACCCAAACAGGCATCCAGGACTTTCAAAGTTCCAGCCCTACTATAAAACCTCGGAGATTCTTTATTTCAAAGCTTTCCATAGGAAGAAATAAAAGGCCAAAGGCTCTTTCTTACCTTCTTGAGCAGTCGGTACCATCCATGTGGTGGTGGCAGTTGCTTTTTTAACATTTTCCATCTCAGTCTCATCTGTAATAACTTCCAGGGCTCCAAACTCATTTACCCGAAACTAGAGACAACACAGTAAAGAGAAGCAAACTGCAGCACTGCTTTGTGACCGATGCATAAAAGTCTCTAAGCAAACGCACTGTTACAAGTTATTATTATTTTTTAATTATGTGCTGGATAAGCCTTCTGCCAGTGTGAAGACCTCTGCATCCTGCCCACTTGGGAGCTGTACGTCCTATGCCAGGGATGGCGAACCTTTTAGAGACAGGTGTCCAAATTGCAACCCAAAACCCACTTGTTTATCGCAAAGTGGCAGCACCACAACTAAACCTCGATACTGAAGTTTTAGTCTAGACAAAATAACTCACACACTGACATCTTTGGTCTTAAAAGAAAAATGTAATGCGCACACCACAGGTTCACCATCACTGTCCTATACAGTTCCCGTTTACGTGGATTTTACTAATCCTTTCAGACACGATTTTTACTAAGATTTGTTTTATTAATTTTATGTTTTTGCTTATTTAATTATCCATGAATTAAAAAACTATTTTTTCTCAGGAATCAGGTTACCTCACCAAGCTCACCTCGTTCAGGACAAGGAAATGATGGCTCCGTGCAGAATAGGTGGTCCACGGACATCTCCCCTGCCCAGGACTACACTTCCCCTTCCTTCACAGACCTTTAAACTTCTCCACCACCTTCACCTTGAGTCCTCCCGACCCCCTGGAAACATCCGTGACCGCTGACCAGGTCCCCTGGCTCTGACCAATTCTATCCCTCAAGGTGAGTGGTATTTTGACTTCCCAGACTTTCTCATTCTGAATTTTGCAAATCTCCTCTCTTCTCATAGCAAGCTTTAAACAAAGTATGTTTCGGCAACTATCTGGTTGCAGCCTGTGCGCTGAAGTGTGACCATTAGCTATGTGCAGGGCCTGTCCTCTCTGAAACAGGGCGGTGTACTCTCATAGTCCTGACTTCACGAAAACAGTTTTCTGATTTCTTTCTGGTTTTCTATAAAATATAACGGCAGGAGAGACTCACAGATTTTTAACAGATGACGAGCAGGTAGAAACCCAAAATTCTAAAGGACAATAAAACTTCTTTAGGCCTTTTCATCAAAACACAGATAAACATGCATATATATAGTATTTAACCAAGGCCCTCCATTTCCCAACCTAAAAAATCCAGTTGGTTAGCATACCAACTCAATTTTTATTTTATCAAATGACAGTCTGATGCTAAGCCAGAAAAATCTTAATACGCGTCAAACATTAATTACTGTTTCCACCAGGTGCTCTAGGTTGCATGAGTTAGAAATAGTTGAGGAGAATGCCTTCTCCTTACTATATTCCAAGCTAACTTCCCAGGTAATGCGTATGTAGTTCATGTTAGTCTAGGAAGTGTCAAAAGCTAATGAGATGGGAAAGAACTAAATATAACTTTACTTTTTGGAAAATGATATCTTAAACTGAAAAAGCAGACTCTTAATGATTGAATCTGAAAACAGAATATTTCAAAATAAGGCTGACAGTACCATCTACTGGGCAAGAGCAGAAAAAACAGGCCGTTGTGATAGTTATTAATTAATGATATTAAAGAATGTGACAGAAAATATATTCTGAATTAAGATTTAAAAAAAAAAAAAAAAAAAGCAGGAACAAACTTCATAATCCACTCCAGGCAAGTAATTTTACTTTGATTAAATGTTACTGATGTTAATGCATGCTTATTTGACAAAATCAATATAGGAGAAATGGCCTCAGACATTTACATTAAACAAAAAGGATCCCATGGCTGAAATCTACAAACTTGCTGACCTGGAAGCCACCCTGCATTTCAGATGCTGAGAAAGAGGAAACCATGGGGTACAACCCCCGAGTAAAAATGCAGAACTATGGGATTGCGGCAGTGTTTGGCTCGAATACTTTTAAAGCTAAAAGTTAATCCCCCATATAACATTCAATCTCAATCACTTTTTCCTTCTCCTGATATCATTTGCCAAAAACTGACCCATCGTCAAACTAGAAAGTAGAAACATAGTGTACATCTCAGGGACATGGGGAACTCCTCTAAGCCACAGATCCACAGACAGATTTCAAAACAGGATGCAAGAAATATGAACAAAATGAGGGTACATGCATAGAGATGGGTGGGCTAAGGCTCATCAGATCTTCAAAGGCACCAGATAACCCTAAGAGAGCAAAGCATATCCGCTCTGACGAAGTCACTCATCTCAAAAGTTAAAAACCTCAAAGCCTTTTCCAGGTACCCCATCACGTGCAAAAACATACAGGGAAGAAGCTATTCTGTGGCTTCTCTACTTGGGCTTCCTGTGTGTTCCCCAGTACGCTACTGCAGAAAATGTTAGCAGTATTCTGGGTACCGCTAACCCTGCTGGGGTCTGAACCATAAAACTGCAGAGAGACTTACAGATTTCCTAACTTTTCTTCCCAATTAAACACTCAGGTCCTGAAATTGGTAAGGCCACCCCCCTCCATTTTTTAAAATTATCAGTTCTTTTAACCTAAAACAGTATGAAAATTTGTCAAGTGGCTCCATTCTACACACAAGAATATCAAAATTATAAACTTTACAAAGGTGACTTTTGTTTCATTTTGTTTTGTTGGAGACAGGGTCTCATTATGTAGTTGAGACTGCTCTAGAACTCACTATGAAGCACAGGCTGGTCTCGAACTCACGAGATCTTCTCAAGCGATCTGCTCAAGCGATCTTCTTGCCTCAGCCTCCCGAGTGTGGGATTACAGGCATGCGCTACCATGCCCAGCTACAAAGGTGACTTATTAAGCAAATGAAATACGGCAGCTGACATGATAACTCCTGCATGTGGATATACACAAGTCACTCAGCAAACAATTACACCTGAGATGTTCAAGGGGTGGCTTGAACTACCCTGAATTGATTCAGTTCTCTTCTTTTCTTTCTTTTTCTGGTTCCAGGGATTAAACTCAGAACCTTGTGCTTGCAAGGCAGGAAGCAGAACAACTGAGCTAAATCCCTGGCCGTCTTCTCTATTTCTATTGCCTACTTTTGCTTATCTTTAATAATAGATCATTAAGAGAAGTGACCAAGGGTATTATTTTTGTCTTACTACTTTCAATGTTGAAATTTGAATTCTAATTACAGTACCAGTGTGTGGTAAGGGCAAAGATGTTTGATAATGAAGTCGTCTTACACATTCATCAAGGGAAGGCACCCTGTGCATTTAGAGTGAGGTGAATTCTACTGCTAGGCTTCCGCCTTCATCACTGCAGGTCTTGCTCTCAGTTAAATGGCAATTATTCTTACCAGATAACATGCGATAGCTCTCGGGAGAGTATCAACCTCTTACCCAGGGACTCTGGAAGGCTAAATCCTTACGACCTACGGGAATAATTCCCTGTGGGTAAATTTCAGACACCATCAGAAGTTCATGTACATAAACTACGGAGGCACAGGGAGCCCTTTCAGGCACCGTCCCACTGCCTGTCCTGAGACATTAATCGACAAGTACTTATTTACATCTTCAGAGAACAAATTAGGCAGTGGTAAAATTGCCAACATCTCTTAGGCAGAACTGCCTCTTAATGATCACAGTGTTTTCGAGAGCAGCCCCGATCTTGCTGTTCTCCTTGAAGCTGTGTCCTCTTTGGGAAGCTCTTCTCCTGGAAGTCATCATGGAAACTGCTGCCTATGTCCCAGCACCTGAAGGCCAAATGGTACCTGCTTTTCAAAGCCTTCCTGATGGCTCCAGATGAAATAAATCGTCACCACCCGCACGTCCCTGTAACACTCTCCTTGCATCTCTGTTGACAGGGAAATGCTCTCTGTCTTTAGACAGCAGTAGAGCAGTGTTGAGAAAATCCACTCCAATGTCAGGGAAGCCTGGTCTGAGACCCAGTTCTGCCGGTGTCTGACTTGAGCAAATGCGTACAGCACTCGGGGCCTCTGCGCAAACGGTGAACGACAGACGCTGCCTAACACCGCTCCCCGAAAGGGTTACACAGACTCGGCTCCTGCTCACCAGAGTAAGGTCCCTGTCTCCCCGCGTCTCACTCTGTTTATGTGAGGATGCGAGGGTCATTTGTCTGGAGCTGGAGAGGGGAAGGGACGCTTCCAGCAACAGGAACAGCAAAGCGGACTCAGAGGGCTGGGTACAAACGAGATGAGGCCAGAAAGGAAAGAGGGGCCAAACCTCTCTCTCTCTCTCTCTTTCTCTCTCTCTCTCTCTCTCTCTCTCTCCAGATGCAGACAGATAGACAGACAGACACACACACACACACACACACACACACACACACACACACACACCTCCTGTGGGAAAGTTAAGGGATGCAAACTCTGCCAACCTTTCAAGGTCCCAGCCATGGCTCACAGAGATGTGGCGGTGTAGTGACGAAATGGGACCGGCCAGCAATCCCAGGCTTCCACAGAGGAGAATTCTTTCAAAACAGCAAAACCCAAAGCAAATAGAAACCTCCTCCCAAAACAGAACATCAGCGCTCATGCATGAGCTGACTGTACCAGCTGAATGAACCTGGGCTGGCCATCTCAGACTACCATGCTGTTAAAACTTCACAACCCTTCCTGACAACCAGAGCCTGCCTCGTGTGGAACAGCCGATGCATGATAGGACAGATAGTCATGGTTTATTCACAGCTCTTTCCAATGTTTTAATTGCATGAAACATCAATTTCTCAATCAGCTCTCTTAAGGAACTTACGTTTTAATGCAAGAAACAAGTGAATTAAAAATCCTAAGCAATACAATCAATGGGCTAGTCTCTAAATCTCAGATCATGAGGGGTATACAGTTGAAAGTAATTTTTTTATTTATTTTTTTTAAAGTGAAGACCTAAATTGTCTACAACACAGAACATGAAATGAACTGGATGCCCGGCAATTGCCCCAGTAATTAGATGAATCAAAAAGTCATATCAAATAATTCAGATTACAATGCCCACTAAATGGTTTAATTACTTGATTAATGATGTAATTACCTATAATGCATTGCTTAGAAAATCTTAAACCCATCCAAATTACTTAGGGTTGGGAACTTTAATGTCAGTGCTAACTCAACAAAAGTTACAGATTTCATCATCCACCTGACACTCAAAGAAACAGCTACTAGAAAATAAGGATACAAACATGTACAAGAAAAATAAAAAATTAAGCAATAAAAAAGCAGCTTACAAACTATACTGCAAAGCCAGGAAATAGACAGTTTTGTTAAGCTTACTTATTTATTTACATCTTCCTAACCACTTCATGGTTTAGCATCTTCTAGGTTCCAACAGCCTGATTTTACAAATAAGGCTCACAAAATTTAGGATTTTAGATAATTTGACAAAGCTCAGGGGAGCAATATATGGCTGACATTGTCAGTTTAAGAAACAATGTTTCTTTCTCAAAAAATTTCAAAACATTAGCATACTGTATCCAGATGGCCATTTGGAAGTGTCAGGGCAGATAAAATCCCCAAAGACAAAAAGCTGATTTGGTCAAGGTGGCTAAAAGCACAATTTCTTTTTAAAAATAATTTAAATTGAACTTAATATTTCTGCATATTCATGGGGTACAGTGTATTAAGTACACAATGTACAGTGACCAAATCACGGTAAGAAAAACTTCCATCACCAATATTTACCATTCCTGTGGAAGAGGGGACTGCAGGACTCTGCAGTTTTACTCAGAAATAGTGTATGTATATAGCTGGAGAGTACAGTCACCCCGCTGTGCTGTAGAACACTAAACTAATTCCTCCTACCTGTTTTGGTGCCCATTGAGAAAAATCAACCCCTTCTCCAGACTTCATGAAACATCATTACAATATTTTTTTACCCTGAAACCAGATGTTGCAATACTGCACTTAACTAAACCGGAGCTAACTAAAATCTCAAGCATTTTTCCAAACCGCACCACTGTGGAATGGTAAGGGCGGGCGTGGCTATGATACTTGTCAAACAGACACCAAGAGGAATTAGATTCCAAGAAACCTGGACTATAGGGTAGAAATTTCTATCAAGCATTGGAAAGGCCAGCCAAGTGCCCGCCTGGCAGGGAGATGAGAAGTTTAAACACGTGAATGACCGGGTACAAATGCAAAGTCTAAAGGGCCGCGGGTAGGTTTCAAGGTCTCGGCGATAGGATGAGAGGAAAAGCAAATCAGAAGTGAAAGGTCGGGCGGCCACATCCCCAGATGGGTGCTTGTACAATCACGTCTTTTGGGGCAGTAGAGGTGCCCCAGAATGGCTTTGGAGGCCTGGGAAAGGGTCTAGAGCAAGCACCTATAAAAGCAACAGCCTGAATGAGACTGCAAAAGAGTGTTCTCATCAGCCCAAAAGCAGTCTCACTTACAGAATCACCTGCTACTGAACATGTGATTGTACAAAAATCCATTATTTACACTGTCAATAATGTAAGAGAGACGAACAGTCCTATTTATTCAATATTTTAATGTAATTTGTTTATGTATATTATTTATTTTATTGAGTTTTTCATTGAGAACACGAGGGCACAGGGAATGAGTAGTTACTCAGTTACAAAGCCAATACTACAACCCTCCAAGAAGCTAGGACTTTGGGGAACACATTTCTGCCTTTATTGGCCATCACGATGGAGTCAACACTAAGACAGTCAAATAGATCAATGATGTGCAAAATAAACACGGGCTGCAGAACTACCCAAGTGACAAAAGTTTTGGCTGGTCTGCCAGCACTTCAAGCTGCCATGGGAGCTTATTACAGATATGTAAGCATTTTGTAAACCTGAAGCACGATGCTTGATGTTTTTAATTATTTCACATGTGTACTCATTTTAAAATAAACACACAGATGTGCAGCACACTTACACATGTAATTATGTGTAATAAAGACAGCTTACCTTTAGGTCACTTCCTGGTAATGTACCTACTCCATCTTTCCAGTCCATAACACTGAACACATCGAACTCTTGACCGCTTGTGCTAGAGGCAGATTCAGTCATGATTTCTTTTTTGACCTCAAAGGAGGGAAAAAGCAAAATCACTACATATTCCACAGGCAAGTTAGTTTTTAATTGAATGATGATCCCTTCAGTTTCCCACCAGATCCCATATCTACAAATCTAAAGCAAGTGCTTCCGAAATATCTTTTTTTTGAGGGGGTACTAGGGATCAAACTCAGGTCCTTGTGCTCACAAGGGAGGTGTGGTGCCCCTGAGCTAAATCCCGGCCCTCAAAAATATCTTTAATGAGGCTGGGGATGTAACACAGCAATAGCTTAGGCACAGTGCTAAGTGTGTGTGAGGTCCTGGGCTCTATCCCCAGCACTGAAGAAAATACACACACACACACACACACACACACACACACACACACACACACATCTATCATTTTCTCCCAGTGCAATTTCTAATAGATTACAGGAGAAAAATAGGAACATTCCAGTAAACTTTTGCTGTTCTTAAAAAGAAAAGGAATTCACTGATTCATGGTATAGTCACTTGAATCTTTTTAAAAAGCACGATACCATACAGATAGAATTCCTTGCCCTCTAAGAAGGTTTTCATTTTTCAGTGGCATTGGAATGATAGTAGGTATCAGAATTTATACAGTAGTACTCCCTTCTCCTTGGAATATGTGGATATCTACAAACACAAATAGTACAAGCCCTAAATATAACTATGTTTTTGTTTCCCATATGCATATACCTGCAATGAAGTTTAATTTATAAATTAGGCTCAGTAAGAGATTCACATCTTATTAAAGATCTCAGCAACCTCAGCACAAGACTTGTGTTTCTTTCCTTATTAAGTTGAGCTGTTTCACCTTCTCGCTCATACAAAATAATTTATAACTTGTCTTTGGCATATTCAAAGTCAGCATGTTCATAGTCAGCATCAGCGCTCTGGCAGCCCAGGGCCATTTTGCATAAAATAAGGGTTATCTGAACGAAGCACCGTGATACCCAAGACCCCTACAACGTGACTGTCCACAGGGTAGCGTATACAACATGGACACGCTGGACAGCAGGATGATCCAAGGATGGACAGGACAGTGCAACAGTTAATCATGCTATGCAGACTGTAATTTAAAATTTATCACTAATTTCTGGAACTTTCCATTTAATATTTTCAGACTGAGGCTGACCTCAGGAAACTGAAAGCTTAAAAAGTGAAACTACAGACGAGGAAGGACCACTGAATGAAATACAATACTGATACACACAAAATAGGCCATTTTGGTAGATGAAAATAACAGGAAAATTCAGTCTGTTATTGACCGTCACACACTAAGCTTCTCAATGAAGTATTTGCTCCCTATACATGAATGGACAGTGTGACTGGATCTTTTATAAAGTCAATATTCTAGGCAGTTGAAATATCTGTCAACTTGTTGTTCTAAGGAACAAGAAAACAATCTTAAAAGATACAGCAAAAGCACCAATAATTACGCTGTTAAGATAACCAAGATGGCTAGTCAAACTGTGATATTTTTATTTTCATTTTTTAAATTGCAAAATGAACTGCTTTCCATAATCACATCATCCGTGGCAATACTGAAAGTGTTCCAAACCTGTCATCTGTCAGTATGAGGTAAAACAAGTAAGTAATTCGGTGGGTATCATACACAAGCCACAAAGGATCAATGGATCCTAAATTTGACTGCAAAGTATCAGTAGGAATTCATATATTTTACTTTTAAAATATGCATATTTTCTACCTTTGCCCACCAAAAAAAAGTCTGGATATCATCAACGATCCATGCTAAATGAGCAACCTCGTACTCAGACTGGGGCACCTAAGTATCATTTCTCCCAAATCTCCCCAGGGAAGGAACAGGTTTCTGCTCATTGGCAGGAAATGTCCAAGATGAGCCTGTAGCATCTTGTCAACCAAGAAGGCAAAGAAGTTATTATCAAGGACAAAAAAAGTCATACACAAGGAGCTCAGGGGCCACCCAGGAGGGCTCCTGCCAGCCACCGTAGGGCAAAGCAGGACCATCCACATTAACCACAGAGTATGGAAGCCTACCAGGAGGTTTAAAACCACGAGTTCACAGCAATCCTCAAATCAAAACAAGGAAACAAACAAACAAACAAATGCCTCACTGACCATCTTTTGAATACACAAGGGAACCAACTCCTACTTTAGAAAAAGAAAAAAGCGCCTGTGCATTATTTGACATGCAAGCTAGACAGGCTGCTTTTTATATGAAATGCCGTTTTCACTTAACAAGCTGTGTTTATTTGGGTTTGGGTATTTGGCAAGTATTGTGTCGAAAGTAAATGAGGTGAGCCCAACCCGTAAAGAAAAACACTGACAGTATTTGTTGCTAATCATAAAACTTGGGCATTCACAGGAAAACCAGGATTTTGGAAAGCGTATGTCCAGCAACATGAATTTGATGGGTTTCCAGCTAAGACTTCACTGAGGCGATGGCTGGGCAATGATAAGAATGCGACAAGGAAAACGCTTCGTAATGCAAGAGTCAGCATTCGGAAAAGCCGTACTGTTCAGCACAGCAACATCTTCCGCAGTTACAAAGCTCTGCACACTGAAGGGATCCAGTCAAAGCACCAGACAGACGACAGACGGATTTTAATGCGAGAGTATGAAAGGCTCCCTGGTGAGGTTTCAAACTACACACTCAGCGAACCTTCAACAAACTACCACCTGGCAAGTTTCGTGTGGTGTCAGAGAAGAACGCGCACTAGAATCTTGAGGGCCAACAAAACACTTCTGTCTTTTCTAACTGCTTTACAAGGAGTGATCAAAATACATGGGGAAGATTAAAGTTTTATAAAGTACTAAAGTAAAAGATATACTGCCACGAGTCCCCCTCAAAATGCCTCCCTCACTTCAAGCACACTTATCCCGTTGTGCTTGCCACTTTCTGAAGCAAAAAATGGGGTAATTAAAAATGCGGTGAGTGCCGCCGCCAGGCGCCACGCGCTGGAAAGGCAGGGTCACGAAAACCTGACGCTGTGTCCCCATCCACCCCGTTCAATGCGTCTGGCACCAGGTGACTTGTGGCTCTTCTCCAAAGTCAAAACTACCGTGAAAAGTAAACAGTTTGAATCAACTGAGGACGCCGACACAGCCACAACACTGAGGGAAAAGGACCGCCTGTACTGCTTCGGAAAGTGGCAAGATGTTTTAAGTGTGTGCGAAGTAGGGGGGTGTGTTCTGAGAAAGATTACAGGCAATGTGTCTTTTACCGCATTTAAAAAAAAAATAACCATCCAACGTATTTTTCCATCCTACCAGCTATCGACGTGAGGCTGGATTTTCTTCTTAGACTGTAACTCAACCAAAACACTGTATGGCAACAGACAACGGTGAAGTGGTAAGGAGGAATTCAGCCTCCTTCCACTACGCTGGCTGGGCGTTAAACAGATCGGCAGAGGTGTGACACAATGCCGCTCTTCTCACATATTTTTTATTTTGAAACTATGACTATCTTTCAGTCAACCTTAGCATATTACGATATCCTGGGTTTGTTATTAGCATTTTTCAATAACTAGTCCAAATTTATTTCTAATACAGTACCCATATGAGCAATACTTTTTTGACCTTTCAAACACCTTTAAGTGTAGAGGAAAAAGTCTGTAAGTCACTGCTATTTGATGAGCCCCCCCCCACAACGAACTGCAAGGAATCAACAATAACAACAACAAAACAGTAAAGAAAATCTGAAATCTAGATTGAGAGATTAAGAGACAAATTAACCAATCACATTATCACAACTCACAGATCTGGTCTAGATCCTGACTTAAACTACTTTTAAAAAAATGATTATCAGACAGAAGGGGAAATAATACATTCAACTGCCTGATATCAGAGAAATGTTATTGTTTTAAGGGATAATGATGGCATAGACTTTCAGAAGGCCACTTCTCCTTCATATTTTTGTGATACAAACTGAAATGACACAATGTGAGAAATCTGCTGTAAATTAACCAATGCAGGTACAGTGGTAAGATAAGACTGGCTGCATGCTGGGCACGGTCTAGATACAGGTAGAGTCTGTGGCAGTTTATTATAACTACGTCCTTGCTTTGTATATGCTTGAAAAAAAACCCAAGATTTCTTTTTAAGTGTTGTTTCTTTTCATATGCATTCATCCATTTTTAAATAGTCCATAGAAAAACAAAAGCTTGTGCTTCTTTGAATGATAGCGCTTCTGTTGGAAATTTCCAGACATTAAATATCAAATATTAGAGACTTTGAAATGTATGCACTTTGAATTTGAATAAGAATCAGATTTTACTATCATTAAGACTTAATCCTTGGAGGCTGAGAACTAGGATATAAAGGCCGCAGAAGAATTAAACTAAGAAACTTTGGAAATATGAAATGAATGAAGACTTCTACTTATATTTTTATTGGGTTTCTCTCCCACTCAGTGGAGACAGGTCAGCAGTGAAAATGACTCTCTACGAAGTGAGGTACGAATGGCAACTTTTTCCTGGTAGGCTGTAGAATGACAGAATAATTTCCTCCCTGCTGAATAAACTGAGCACAACCATAACCTTTAGTGTTTTCCTACCTAAAAATTACACATGCATAAAATGCACAGCAATAAAATGTTATCCATACCTAGGAAGATCAATCTAAAAGCTAGGACTGTACAAAACCTGCTGCAAATGTTTATTATGAGCTTCTAGATGTATCAGAGCGTGCTTCTGCTATTCAATACATTAATGATTGCATAGGTACTCAGACTGTAAGCACATAACTAAACATGTGAAAATTGTTTTTGTCCCTTTTTTTTTCATTTTAAGGTTTATGGATATTTTGTATTAAATATGATAGCACAGAAACATTTACTATATTATGTTTCCCATCATCTAATTTTATTAAAGCCACTGGCTACTTTCAATGATGCAAGAGGTCTGGATGGCTACAGCAGATTAAGTGTTTTCCCCTAAATATTAATCAGGTAGAACAGCCAGCAGCCAGTACTAAATTAACAAAAGCTGCTGCTGCTAAGATGCGTCCAGTCTTCCTCCCTTCTTTCACACCCCATGTGGGTGCCTACAAACACAGAGTTCTTTTGTTTCAACAAATTATGTCCTCACGACTTAGATTTTTTTTTCAATACTCAGTAATGTTCTTGTCCAGTTTTGTTTCTGCTATTACCATCTGATGCTATTCCATATAATTCCATGCATAACCTGTGTACCACAAAACCAGGTGACAAAAACCAGGTGGGTAACACAGTAACTTACAAAAGCATTTCACATTCTGCAGAAAATCCTGTGTCCCTTCACCCCCCGTGCAAAAAAAGAATCCTATTCCAGGCCAGGGATTTAGCTCAGTGGCACCCTGCCTACCTCCCAAGCTCAAGGTTCTGGGTTCAATCGCTGGTATGAAAAAAGAAATCCTATCCCAAATCACCTGTTAAATGGTGCTGAGATTTCCATGCACCACTTAACTTAGGTGGTGGTAAAAATCAGTAATTTTTCTGAGGTGCTTGTGGCCTTGCACATATTAGACAAGTGTTCTACCACGGAGCTACAAGTTCAGTTTGTACTGCACAGTCCACGCCAAGGGGGTAAGCAGCAGCTCTGCGACAGAGAGGCGCTCAGCATGCAGAAGGGTCTGCATTAAATTCCCACCCCACCCCTGGAACCTTCTGCTGGCAGGTAACAGAGAAGGGGGCATTATAGGGATCGGCATTCGAGACCCAGTCTTCCAACTCAGCCCTGCTACTTCTTGAAATTTCTCTTATAGAAATGCATTTATGCCCTTTACTTCCTATTTCACATTATTAATTATCTCATTAGGATCCTGTGTACTATTGTAGTTTTTCACACCAAAGAAACTATTCGGTATTTCAGTTAAAGAAATCTCTGTATGAATATTAAAAATAGGGAATCCTAAAATAAAACTAAAAAGGAAAGTAAAAGAGAAAAGGCAATGATGTAACATCAAAATAACCCTTAATTCTGGAGATGAAAATGGTCCCTGAACATATTTAAATTGCTTCTCGCTCTTATAGTCTTATCTTATTCTTTTTTTCATTATTTAGAGAATACTTTATTAGTTTCTGTAATCAAACCCACGTAGATATGACCTTACATATTTAGTATGCTGTGTTACCCCTGTACACATGGAAAAAAATTAAAATTAAAATTAAAATTAACATTTCTAGACCAATATGGTTGTCCATTTCTGCACAATGCCAAGTCAACACAGTAAATTGGGATGACTTTTTCCAAAGTTGGCAGCACCGTTAAAGTTTCCCAAAATTCAATTTATATATATACGTGTGTGTGTATATATATATAGATATACAGATATACAGATAGATAGATAGATATCTATATATATATAAAGACTAATAATAGTATGTTATGCATCGATAGCAGCAACAGCTTTTCCAGGTTCTGCAGTCATCTGAACAAAATTATAGACATTCAGCACATTCCATTAAAAAAAAAAAAAAAAAAGAAAAGAAAAAAGAAATGCATTTATGTATCGAAATAGTCAAGAGCCCAGATGTCGCTCAGTGGAGGACAAATGTAGTTAATCCACATAAAAGTAGGCAACGCCACAATAAATGAGGAGAAAACTCTGCATCCCGATACAGAAAGAACTCCATGGAAATCCAAACCCTACTGATTTTGTGCACGGCACAAACACTGTGTGCTACCCTCTGTGTGTGATCAAAGGGGCGTGCACACATGGGTGAGCTGCTCGTGCAGACGCAGACTGTCTGTGGAAGGCTGCGCCCAAGAGGGGCACAGGGGCTCAGCGGCGGTGCCTCCCTCTGTTCACTCTTGGGTGTACCTGACGAGTGCTCAAATAATATTTTAACTACCAAAACGAGCTTTTAATTCGTTTAGTGTTTATTTAAAATGGTAAGAAGTGTTATCTTTCCACGGACATGTCTGTTACAACGTCAACCACTGAGGCTGTCATCTGAAGTCACCGAGGGGAGTGGACTTCCGCAGCACGCCCGCCCGGAGAGCCATCTATGCAGCCGGCGTTAGCGGTCTATACACGGGGATCAGCTCGACCCATGGTGGCGGCAGAAGTGTGGTGTTCTCCCTCTCACCAAAGGTACAGAGTCCCAGACTGCACATTTGTGGCTTCCCCATTCCTAACACCCGCGGCTCTCGTGACTTGTAATTGGTCGTTCTGCAGAGGTGTGATTGGGCCAAACTGGATGTTACAGCCAGGACCCAGGGATGCTGTTTGTCCCAGTGCTGTGAACACTGTAACTCAAGTGATGACACCTCTGTTATCTAAACAAAACGAATGACAGCGACGGGTGGAGCGGGTGAGGAGGGCAGGGACACGGGAAAAACTGAGAACCGAGACCTGTCATGTGACGGTACAAGATCCCAGTGATGAACGTGACTGTGCCGTGGACCTAAAATGCACCAATAGACTTCACGGAAGGAAATAATAAAAATAAATAAAATAAATGAACTGCTACTTGACTTAAGTCTAGTGTTGCTGACGGAATGAGGGAATATGGAAACATTTATGAAACAGGTTCTAGCCACAAAACAGAAGTTTCGGATAAATGACAGACTGAAATGTCAAACGCAGTGATGAGTCACACTGTGTGAACTGAAGTACCAAGTACTCGAGAAAGAAAGAAGCAGAAAAGATGTGTGAACTTGTTTCAGTACGCGCTCCAGACAGTACAAAAATCACTCATCAAAGCGAGACAAGTACTTAAGGGTCATTTAAATGTTTCAGTTATACTTTGGCGATTTTATAGAAGCAATATCGTGTTACAATGATTTTTTTTTTTCAAGTTGAGACTTGCAACTGTCTCGGAACCTACCCTGCCTAAACATCAAGAATCCACTGTATCTTTGTGACTGGAGATCAAAAGAAAGCAGGAGTCCTTCATACTCCTTCCTTCACGCCACCTCCTCTTGCCGGTCTACCATGCACGGGAGGGAGAGGCTCACAGTGAGGGGTGTGGATCCTCCGGCCCCGGGGCCGAGGGGAGAAGACAGCAACCTGCCCAGGGTGCGCAGCTCAGAGCAAAACAACAGTGGAAGGACTCCTGAGGAGGGGGACCAAGAACATCCGGTCATTCCTGCACAAACCACTGTTCTCCCTGAATAAACGACACTATGAGCAGGGTGTGAAGGCGTGTACCCGTAATCCCAGCACTGGGGAGGCTGAGGCGGGAGGAATGCCACCCTGGGCTACGTAGTGAGTTCGAGGCCAGCCTGAACTACAGAGGAACCCTGCTTCATTAAAAAATTAATTAATTAAAATTAAATTAAATGCCCAGTCGATGGCCATTAGATTAGCTAAACAGTTTTAGTCATTTTAGACTTGCTTTCTTCAAAGCTGCATTTAATAGTCATCAAGTGTGCTCTCAAAAAGAAGGTGCGGGGAAGCTAGGGCTGGGAGCTGAGTGTGGTCTTAAAATGGGGGTAGACATTGCCTCAAAAGCCAAATCAGATTAAAATCTGAGTCAGACGAAGATGCGTCACTCAGATGAGAGGTGGCGCGGCTGTGCTACGCTGTCCAGTTTGGGGTTAGCAAAGCCAGGGCCCTTTCGGAACGAGCGCCGACCCGACACTCATCGCTGAACCGCAGCAGAGCCGGCAACTCCGGAGAAAGCAACAGGGCCACGGCCGCGGGAAAGCCGTCCCTGGGGAAGCCCAAGGGCCTGCGGGCTGGAGCCCACCAGGACCAGAGCGAACGCGAACGGTTAGGGGCTTCCTGCTTCCTCAGAGACGCGGTCACCAGTCACGCAGCGCTGCACCACAGCCCCAGGGCCTAACAGTGGCGCTCTGGTAGAGGAGGGAAAGGGCCGCTCCCCTCAACCGCCACCCTCTCAGAAGTGAAACCAAGTCCCTTGGAGAATCACCCTCCCTGACCGCGCTCCTCCACCCGTGTTCTCTTCTTTCTATCCCTCACCCTTCCCACACGACCTTTTTGTCTCGTCCTCTCCGGCACTTTTTAAACTATGATGAGCACCTGTTCTGTGACTACAGGCAAATTACCCTGTTCAAGTCCTGACTTTCCCATGGGCGAGCTGCAGGAGAGCAACAGAACCTTTCTCCACTGGGTAACAGATCAGATAAAGCGGGCAAAACCTCGGCTGTCTCAGAGAAAACAAGCAATAAGATGGTAGTTTCTTATAATTATCTAGTTAAACAATTGTTTGAGTTCATAAGAATTACTCAGTACCCTTAAAAAAAAATTAGGAGGCCAGGCATGTTGGTGCACACCTGTTATCCCAGTACACAGGAGGCTGAGGTAGGAGGATCACCACAAGTTCCAGGCCAGAATGGGTTACATAGTGAGTTCAAGGCCAGCCTGAACTGCATAGTGAGGTCCTGTCTCAAAACAATAATAAAAAAAGTAATAAAACTAGTAGAAGAATTAAGCTGCCACATACATGTACATGTACCAACTCCCCATGAAGAATGTAATCATCATGTACTGCCAACATGGGCTAATACAAAATTAGTAATTTTTCCCCAATTTATTTTATTCCAATAGCATCTATGATAGTAAGCCACCTGCCTTCAAACCTACATCAGAGGAAGTTAGGATTGCTACTTCATAAGTAGATATTTTAGCTGGGCATGGTGGCACATGCCTGTAATCCCAGCACTCTAGGAGGCTGAGGCAGGAGGGTCACAAACCTGAATCCACCTGGACAACTGAGTGTATTAGGAAGATGTTTTCTCAAAGTAAAAAAGGAGTGAGGATATAGTTAGGGGTGAAGGCCCTAGGTTCAATATCTTATCCCCCAACACACACACACACACACACACACACACACACACACACACATACACACACACACACACACACAACACACACACACACAGTGAAAATCTTGAAGAATCCGCCACTCTGGGAGGAAGGTGGACTCGAACCACACTCTTCTTCCTGCAGGAGTCTCCCTTGGAGGCCGCACCTCCACCACGCTGGGCTGCCTGCACTGGAGCAAGATGTGCGGCATCGCCGAAGTCTGCTCCCTCCAAGCCATATTCAGGAAGCCGTGAGGACAGCCTGTGTCCCCAGCAGCCTAGGCCCAGCGGGCAGCCTCCGCATGACCCCAGCGGACGGAGTCCAGCAAACACCACCACGGAAGCGCATGCGGGCAAGAAGTGAAGGTGAGGAGGAGCGTCCCCATCCTGGGAGGCCAGCCTTGACGGTGACCTGGACAAGGGCATCGCGAGACCCCCACAGCTCTGACACACACCTCGGTCACCTCCCGCCAGAGCAACCTTCGGCCTTCCCCGGGGAAGTGCCACACACCAAAGCAAGCCCGAGTGGGAGGCCAACACCAGGCCAGACACCAGGACGGCAGCTGCCACCCTGGGCCAGGGGGCTCCCAGGGCTTTCTCCTCTGAACATCCCACCCATCGGCCTGACCCTCACAGCTCCCTTTTACCGTGAGAAGCGCTATAATCCCCATTTTACAGATGAGAACACTGAGGTCACCCAGCCAAAAAACAGCCCTTCACACCCCGAGGTGGCGGGGATACACTGGGTTTAGTCAGCAGAAGACGACTCAGTGGGACAGAATGGTGAAACGCGAAGGCTGCGCAGCCAGAGCCCCTGGGTGTGAACATCACTGTTAGTTTCCTAGCCGGGTAATAATACATCAGGAAGGGCGCCTACCCTCCATCTCTTGAGCCCTGTAGCTCTTCCCACTGCAAAATGGATAGGAATACCTCCTTCATGAGGACATAAAACCTTTTAACAAAAAATGATGGGAGTCGCTGGGCGTGGTGGTATACACCTGTAATCCGTGCACTCCTGAGGCTGAGGCAGGAGGATCTCTGAGAGTTCGAGACCAACCTGAGCTACATAGTGAGTTTCAGGGCAGTCTGAACTACACAGTGAGACACTGTCTCGAAAAAATAAAAAGATGGGAGCTGGAGCGCTCCCCACAGTGGACGCTCAGCCCATCAGAGCCACAGCAGCAGTGAAGAAAAACAAACGCACTGTTCTGAGCGCTGACCTGCTGTCAAGCCCCAGGTGCAGGGCTCTGGAGCACAGAGGTGAGGGATAATGACCGCATAGGGCCAACACACCGGCATCACAGAGCCCTGCGTCATCTTCGAGGGGTGCAGAGCCTGGGGCAGAGGAGGACGGAGAGGACAACGGCTGAGCTCTGAGACGTCGCAGAGGCTTGGCAAGGTTTTCCCGTGTAAGATCAACAGCCGCTAGTTCTGCAAAGCTCTTCCAAAGAAAACAAAGATGTAACGACCCACCTCCCTCCAGCAAAAAGACCTAAGTTCTGAAGAAAAGGCACCTCACCTGGCTGGGCCTCTGGCAAGCTTACTGGGACACAGGAACCTCCCTGCCTAGCAACAGTGGCTCCAGGACCCAGACAGCTGGGACAGAGGTGAACAGGAAGTCCTAGCAGGCAAGGGGCTGGGCAGGCTAGAGGAGAAAGAAGCTCCAGACCTCCACGGAGAGGCCCCAGGGGACTACGGGACAGCCTCTTCCTACCCTGGACAACGCATGAGCACGTAAGACCCGGGAGGAAGGGCTGAAGACACACGGCCCTCTTTCAGTGGGTTCCAAAGGACGCCTTGATTTACTCACATTTAACCCCCAGAAGACTCAGAGCAGGGAGCCAGAGTTTATCAAATGAATGAGTGAATGAAAAGGGGAAACGCAGCAGCAGACCAGTGAAGAGGATATCAGAGGAAGGAATTCGCTTGTCCATCCATTTTACCGTCACCAGAGAGAATTCCAAGTACCGAAGGCAAGGCCGCTGAGTATTTATTTACCTCTTTGGCAGAAGCATAACATCACTGCTCCAAGAAACTCTCCGTATTTAAGCATCAGTGAAGAACACATCAAAGGAAGTTAAATTCAAACCTCTAAAATGAGCTTATTCAATAAGGATAAGAGAAAACTCTAAACTCACACTTGAAGCACCTCTCAACAAACACATTGCTAAAAAGCAAATGTTTCCTTTCAAATCAAGCATGACAGCTACAGCTTTGATATTCTCCTCACCCTGCTGATACAAACTCGAGTGGCACACACATGGGAATTGAGAACTGTTCTGGGGACATGTGAAATTTTGCCATGAGGGCCCAAGTTCATAAATTTGAGACAGGTAAAACCCTAGATTATTTCAGTGTGATAAGTGAAATCTCAGTACAATCAAGAACAAATCCTCCAACATTTGGGTCTTCTATTCTCAACTTTCCTTGCTTAACAGATATTCAAATGTCAACTGATCCACGCTGCCTTTAATTATGAAATCAGGCTGGGCCTGGTGGTGCACCTAGGAGGCTGAGGCAGGAGGATCGCCACAAGTCTGAGGCCATTCTGGGCTATATAGTGAGTGCAAGGCCAGTCTTAAGTACATAGTGAGACCCTGTCTCAAAAAAATAAATTAAAAAAGAAATACATATTTAAACATAAAAATAAATCAGTTCCTAAAATGGTTCCACCTTACTGATACTTTCTCAAAAACACCTCCGTTTTAATGAATGGTCATGTTTTAAGGTGCAGGCTCCCATATTTAAGGTACAGCAGCGACGACATCTGGATTGCTATCTGTTCCATCACAGAGAACTGTACACAAAGGAGCAGTCACCAAGGGCAACTTCTACAAAAATCTCAACTTCCTGCCCCTACGTCTGTTATTGTAACAAGGACGAATTATCTCAGATTCTGTGGCCTAACCTACTTACTTCCTCTAAAGGAGGAACAGAAAATTAAAAATGCCTTTCAAGAGAAAAAAAAAAAAAGCACTCAGAAAGTGAAATCACGTTAACTGACATTAGCAGGCCTGTGGCCTACTGAACATATCCTCGTCAAATGTTCAACGTACAGACTACACCTCTGTGTGAGGAAGAAATTTCCTCAAAACTGCTATCATCTCATCCACATACTACATGAGAAGGATGATAATAGGAATTTTACACCCATTCGAGAGATTCAAAGGCCATAAAAAGAACAAGACCCTATCTGACACATATTTCTAAGCCTTTGATACATATGCAAGAACCTGAATTGAAAAAAGAAAAACTAAAAGTAGTGTCTTGTTCTTTTTTATTTCACTCCATAACCTTTAAAAAAAAAATGCTAAAAGTGGTATCTTACTCTAATTCATATCTTTTATTGTTTGTTTGTTTTTTTTGTTTTTTTGAGACAGGGTCTCACTACGTAGGTGAGACTGACCTGGAACTTACTATGTAGCCCAGGTTGGTCTTGAACTCACAGTGATCCTCCTGCCTCAGCCTTCCAAGTGCTGGAATTACAGGCCTGTGCTACCATGCCCAGTTTTTTTTTTTTTTTTTGCTACCCAGGGATCGAACTTGGGACCTTGCGCTTGTGAGGCAGGCAGTGGAACCACTGAGCTAAATCCCTGGCTCTAATTCATATCTTTATAGAATACAGAGCTAAAATTAAATGATTTTCACTTGATTTATCTTTTTAAATTCGATTTGACCAGATTTTACTTCTCTCGCTGAAGAGACGCCTATGGGCTTAAACTGATGGCCATTCATAACCAACCTTTTTATCAGTGCATCAGACAGTTTGGCTTCAAGTCTACCAAAGGAGAACACAAACCAACGGGTTGAATTACTGAGATCACTGAACAACCGGACCAGGCGACTGACCACGTAGAAATCTCAGTTCACTACTGAGGATTCTGCAGTTTCACAGAGTGAGGGGAGGCCCGAACCCATGCTGGTGGATCATGTTCTAGACACGGAATGAGTTTCATTCGACACAAGCTATGGCAGCAGCTTGAAAAGGCCTAGCACACTGCGAAAGCTCAAGAGAAGTACTGATTCTCAGAGTTGCAACAAAGAAACCATCCACTGCTCAGTAATCGGCCCAAGCAGTGGCTTTGCTCTCGGTCAGATGAGACTGCCTGATGGGCCCACCTCACCCAGCAGAGAGAGAATCCCCAGCGCCACAGGCCACCGTAACCTACTCAGTGTTAGGGCGCAAACACAGGACCCCGCCTTCTGGTCGAGTACAACGCAGATAATAAAAGCACTGTTCTTGAGTATCGTCTCGTTCATATTCAATTTTCCTTCTTGATTCTGGGACACTGTATTCCCCAGCCTGGCTCCTCTGCACCATCATCTCTATTCCTCCATTTTCGCTTTCCTTTGAACGCCCTGCTTTTGAGCACGTTATCTTCTGAGTCTACTTCGGTAAACTCAGGTCCCATTCTTTCTGACTGACTGCTTTATTAACAGGATGTGGTCGTTTCAAGGCCATGGACTAGACCAAGTGTTCTTTTCTCAATTCTTGGTTCAAGAAAGAAACAAAGAAGTGAAAAGATAGTTATCTTCCCAACATCTCTGGTATACTTGTTGCTCAACTTAGCATAAACTAATGCGTAAGGACAAACGTATCAACCTGGAAATGGGTGTTCTTTGAGATCTTCTAGAACTACTGTTTTGAAACTCAGAAACCTACACATGTAACAATGCAGTCCTAAACTAGAAACATTTCCCCAGACTCACCCCTTTCCAACTGCAAGATATGAAGTCAGACAAGTTACAAAGTATCTCTGGAAACTATTTACTTTAAAAGAGAAATTAGACCCAGTGTCCAAGGTTAGTGAAAGTTGTAAGGAGAACTGTGCGTATTTTTAGATGAATTAATGAGTACATCTGAAGCCCCTAATTAGTGCTTGACATTTGAAAGACACTCACTGTACAACTGCAGCTAGAATACCAAGACTTCAGGTGCCCTGCAAAGCCCAGCCCAGCCCGGGAGCACATCGGACACCCTACCCCGAGGTTCCACCATGGTGCCTGTGCCTGCGTCTCTCCAGCCACGCACCCTTGGTCTCACGGTGAGCCACGGCTGTAAACAGCCACCCCGTGTGCACGGCAGACCTCCAACTCCATCCTGAACACACTAAGGCCAAGAACTCAAGCTCTCTTCTCTGCTAGCTCCAACACTTCGTTCATTCAATGCTGTTCTAAGGGTTGATTATGTAAATCACTTCCTGGACTCAATTTTCAAAAAACAGATGCGTATATGAGGGAAAGAAGATTAACACAGGAGGGACATTTTACTGTATTACACAGAACACCAATGCAGTCTTTACAATCACCATCCAAATCCTTAATTCTAAGTCCCCTTCTGAGAAAACTTGAGCCCATGAGGAAAAGCTCTCACCCAAAATCACCCAACTCCACTCGTTTCCTTACCCAAATGCTGTGTTCTTTCTTCCAAACTGCCCTGTCTCTTAAATGGGCACTTCTGAGCCGCATAAATCAAATTTAACTATCTGTCAAAGGTACCTGGCCCCGGTGTTCCCTTTCACTGGCACGTAACTACTACAATCAATGCCGGTTCACAGTCTCCCGTAACTGACTCAAAGCCGCATGAATCAGTGAAACAATCTGACATGGTAAAGAGAAAGCCTGCGAATATTCCCACTGGATAATGACTCCCTGGACAAAATACATCTTCTAAAGATTCCTCAGATTTCAAGGCATGGTGGTGAACCCCTACAATCCCAGCAGCTGGGAGCCTGAGGCTGGATGAGTGCCTGGGCTACATTGTGAGTTCAAGGCCAGCCTGAATTACACACTGATACCCTGTCTCAAAAAACAAACCATCAAGATAAATATATATACACATGAACCTATACATAAGTCCCTCTAAACACACTATCTTCACCCGGGAGGTGTAATCAAGAAATAGTGAATGCGTAAATTTTAATAAACTGTCACAGTAACAGACACGTTGCCATGGATGTCTGTCAAAATACTCCTCATTGCAAACAGACACATCCATCGCTCTTGCCACGTTCTGAAGCAGTTCTGGAGAATTCTTTCCTGAGAGTCTTTAGCTGTGCTGTCACAGCTGCCTCAATGACCGGCATCAATTCAATTGGCAACAATTGTGCATCAGATAAACGCCTGTTGGCTACGGGGCTGCCCCTGCGCAAAGCTACCCGAATCAATCCCAAACATTCTTTTCTCGATCATTTTGACTGTGGGGAAGAGCCTGGAGTCACCAGGTGCCACGTCTGGCGAGGACACATCGTGAGCTTTTCACCAGCCTCCCTTCCCACTAGGTGGCACTGAGCAGCGACAATAGCCACACTTCTGATCACACCTCATAGAGACAGATGCAAAAGGACTTCCAGAACTGCTCCGGAAAACACGAACCAACAATGCAGTAAGTGTGACCCAAGTGAGGGGAACTATTTTGAGGGGGATTAATGTGTCTTTTACTGTAAGTTTGTCTTGTAAACATTCCTTGTGCTTTTTAATCACCCTTGTATACCGTGATACCCCAAATCCTTGGGAGGAATGAGTCTCTCACCACAGTTTTGGTACCGGGGATCAAACTCGGGACCTTGTGCTTGCAAGGCAGGCGGTGGAACCACTGCGCCCCGGCCCAGGAATGAGTCCCTCAGAAGCAGCAATTAGGTCAGCGGTCGGGCAGATCTTCGCCAGAAAGTCACCTTGTGAGGTCAAAGAGAAGCAGTCAGCCCAATCCATCACCCACCCTACTCACTAGTGAGTACAGCTGCTTACTGTTTTCTAAAGGGCAAGTATTAAAAGTAATAATAAAGAAGGCACTGGATGGCACCATACACACAATTATATGCATGGTCCTACAACAGACAGCCCGAATCCGTGTTTCCCGGCTCCCTAGTCTAAAACCCTCACTCTCTCCACCTGTCCATGTGCGACCGTCATGCAATTTCTTCCTCCCAGAGCTCAGAGTCGTCTAATCCTCGGGAACTCTACCAGGCCAAAACCTCATCTCTTAGACTTCGACCCTGTAAGAGCTCAGAAAAAGCTGGTTAAGTACCAGAGGGATCGCTCACTCACCCACCCTGGGGACCCTAAGGACAGCCTTGTCTTGTAGCACATCAAGTAACTTCTCTCATAAATTTGCCCCTCTAACTACATCTGCTGTCAGGGGTGCTGGGTGAAACAGCATACAATTCTTAAAAAATAAAGCGTCAAAGTGACCAGCAGAATTACCCAAGAACCAACATTCTCCCTTATTCGGGGACTAATTCAATAGGACATATATTTCTTTTCTTTCCTCCACTTAGGGGCTTTGGGTCCTTAGAATATTGGAGAATCTACAAAAGACAAGAGATGAAATAAAACTCAACACATCAAGGTTAATGTTGCCAGCCTCAGTATTATCAAATTGAGAACAGTGACAAACAGTACTTGTAACTTTTTTCTACCTAGATTTTGGAGAGTTGGCTATAAATAAAACGTAACGGCAAAGGGGTCCAGAAAAGGAGTGGGAAAAGCCCTGACATGGACTTCCCCTACCTCTAGTCATTTACAGGCATCAGTTTCTGGCCTCATAGTTAGTTTAAATCACTACTACCCCAGTTACCTATTTCCTGGCCTCTTCTCCCAGTGGACTCCCGCAGCCAAATCATTAATTACAGTACCTGAATTCTCTTCAGACCAGCTCTTTGACTTTCACTGCCGTACCATTTCCACAAGAAGGCGTTACTCTCAAGTATTTCTTTCATTTATTCTTCTTATTTATTAAATGACTAATTTGGGATAAATAAATTTCAGGCTTTATATCTAGCACCATGTTAAACCTCAGTCCCTCACTTCAAGGATCTAATATTATCAAAAGTATATTACTTTTCTCAAGAAAAGAAATACGGCTGGAAGTTTGCACACACACACACACACACACACACACACACACACACACTACGTTCACCAGAAACCAATCTAAAAATTTTAGGCAAGAATTAAATCAGCATACCCTAGACAGCCTACCTCCTGCCCTTCATAAGGCCTGGCTAAAATGAGAACACAGTGAACACACACATGAATAATTCTTTATGAGTCTTAAAATCTTACTTTATTTGATCCTTTTTTTTTTCAAAAAGAAGTAAGGCAAGTACTGCTATTCTCCTTTTCCACATGACAAAACTAAGCAGAAGGAGTAAAGGGACTCCCATGGGTGATCCATGAAGTGAAGAGGTTCAGCCCTCTGGCTCCTACTCTAGCCTGCTCTCCTCAGCCACAACGTGTCCCCAGATGAAGGACAAGCGCTATCCTGAGCACCGGGGAGCCTGTCAGACCCACCTCCCGGCAGTCTTCTCCCTCACCTGTGCCACCTGTCACCTACACGTCTGCACCACACCTACCAGCCACGCTGGTCACAGCCCTGAAGATGAGCCACAAGCAGAGAAAGACAGCGCACACCTGTGATGGTGCATTTTATAGCCTAGCTACTCAGCCTGACGTCCGTGAGGGTTACTAGTCCTGCTCACAAAAAAAAGGAAAAATGGGTCTAGGGTAACTGGCGATAAGCTTTACCAGACAGTGGCCGCGTCCCCCGGAGCCGTGTTCAAAAGTGGACACATCCATGCTCACCTGCTAGGACCTCACTACCCCTCTCCTTGAGTCCGGCAGGACTCAGCCCTGCTTGACTTAAAGCCGGCAGAGTGACTTAACTACTCCAAAACTCTTATTGTAAATTTTAGCTACAAAATTTTTATCACAGACCTCCAACCCATTTAGAGTTCTGGAATCTTCTGTATCACTGAATACCTACCTATGTGACAGTTATGTGAATTTACAGTGCCTTTTTCCAGTTTTTCTGTTTTTCCATTCCAAAGAATAAAACAACTTGCTTTCAGCAGAAGATGCAGAAAGGCTAAGAATCTTGTCAGTAAGCCATTCTCAAGATTACCCAGGAAAATCTCATGTTTCAGTTAGCCCTCAAACACACTTTAGTGCAAGTTCATGCATTCAAAGCAACTGTTACAAACTTAGGCATTTCTTTCTTTTTTGAGACAAAGTCTGGCTATGTAGTTCAGGCTGACCTTGAACTCAGTATGTAGCCCAGGCTGGCTTCGAACTCACAGCGATCCTCCTGCTTCAGCCTCCCCAGTACTGGGACTGCAGGTGTGCACCACCACACCCAGCAAATTTAGGTGTTTCTGCTAATCCCAGCCCACACTCTCCTTCCTGATTCTCAAATGTAACTTCCAACATTTGCAAGTGTATTAAGCAATTTATACCACCAAGCAAATCTTACCTTGTGGCAGTGAAGATAGAAACTTTAGGCGGTCTTCTCAATCACTGTGCACCCTCAAGACTCCTCCTTAAGACCTAGCACAGATTTTAAAAGAGAAAAGGTAAAAAAATCAAATCACTGTCATCAAAAGAAGCCTTCAAGTCCATAAAGCACAAGTAATCACTTTACATTTCCATACTCTGGCATACTTAGTTTCACACATCACTCTGACTGTTAAAATAAACTAGTGTCAGGTGAGGTGAAATTAATTTTAATTATCCATCTCATTCCCATATCCTAAATTCACCCAATCAGATATCGCACTGTCTAATAGGCAGGTGAAATTTACAGGATCATGTAGGACAACTTGAATCTCCCTCATTGTATTTCTCTAAAATTAACCCAATACTTTACAGGTACACACTGGCAAAAGAATAGATATTATGTTTACCAGCTATTCAGATAAAGGACTATTAAGTAGAATATAGAAAGAACAACAACAAAAACAACAAGACAGGTCCCCCAAATTTAAAGACCCAATGTAAAAATGGGCATCTGAAATGAAAAGACATTTCTCAGATAAAGAATTAGAGACAGCAAATATGAAAATAAATTGAAAGCAAATAAATTGAAAAAATGTTCAACATCACTGGTCATTTGAGATGCAAATGAAAACAACACTGAGATTTCACCTCACCCCAGAAAGAATGGCTGCTATCAAGAAATCAGCCAAGCCAGGGATTTAGATCAGTGGTTCCACTGCCTGCCTCAGAAGTGCAAGGGCTTGAGTTCGATCCCCGGGAAAGAAACAAAAGAAAAGAAAAGAAAAGAAAAGAAAAGAAAAGAAAAGAAAGGAAAAGAAAAGAAAAGAAAAAAGAAAGTGATCCACTGCTTGTGGGAGCATAGACTGAGGCAACCACTGTGGAAGTCAGTGTGCAAATTTCCAAAAAAACTGAAACTAGAGGTTCCATTTGACCCAGCTATTCCCCTTCTTGGCATCTTTCTGAAAGAATTAAAAGCATCAAGCCACCGTGATATATGCACACCCATGTTTACAGCAGCACAGTTTGTAAAAACTAAATCTTGGAAACAGCCCAAATGCCCATCAACCAACCAGTGGATAAAGATGTGGGGTTTTTTTATACAATGGAGTACTACTCTGCCATAAAGAAGGATGAGCTTCAGACATTTATAGCCAAATGGATGGACCTCGAGACCACACTCAGTGAAATAAATCAGACACGTGTGTTTAAATATAGCATTTTTTTCTCTGGTGTGAGAATCTGGATGTGGAAATAAGGATTGAGAAGTATAATAGATGTTGGGAAATGGGAAGAAAGTGCTCAAATGGGGAGGGGAACAGGGGAAGAGGGAGGGGAAAAGGAAGGAAGGGACAAGAAAAAAAGTGAAAACAGAAGGAAAAAAGAAATAAAGCTCTTGTACATGGGGAAAGGGGAACTTGTGGGGAATGGGGTAACATTTTAAAGTGTTTTCCTAAAAATACTAAATTTTCAAGTCACAGATTATATAAAGCACTCAGTAATGATGTTTTAACCAACAAAACAAAATCACACCCTTAGAACTAGACCGGGCGCCTATATATATGGAACTATACAGCTATGAACGGAACGTGAGCCCTAAGTTACATTTCCCAAAGAATAAAATTACCAGCTCATATGAAATGTAAATAAACCTCAAAAGGTTTTTCTCGGTTTTTTTTCTTTTTCAGTTTTAAACACATATCATCTTGTACTTTTAGTAACATTCAAACTGAAATCACTCGCTTTCACTCGCGATCAGAGACTGGTGAAAGATACAGGCGACGACACACGCAAAAACACGCAATTGTTCCTTCACCAAGGAAGGCCCCGTCTCAAACTGCAGAGCAAAAGCAACGTGGCTTCGTGAGAGCAGAGTAACGGGTGGAAACGGCGGGGCCGAGTGCTCGGGACTCACTGCTCTCCGCTCTCCCCAACTTTCTAGCTCGGATCCGCATCCTTCCACACGGCGCCCGGCCGCCGCTGGCCCGCTCGCCCGTCCTCTAATCGCTTCCACGTCTGAACGGCGACGTAGCCAGAAGTAAAGGCCAAACTTTGCTCTCGGCCCTCCGAACTTAGGACGCGTTTAACCGCTAGAGGTCTCCCCTTGGCCAGTTTTGCACGTTCGCTATTTTGAGGCACTTGAAACTTTCCGGAGAAATGCTCTCTAGTGGAGTCAGTGTTTTTCTAAAAACTTGCGCAAAAATCCACGCGACCGTGATAGCCAGCCCAGAGCCTCGGGGCCCCCAACACCCGTGGGGACATCACGAAAGGCGATCGGGGGCCAAAAGGAGAATTCCACGCACCCGATCGCCCCGGCCACGACCCCAAATTCTTATTGCAAGTCTCGGTCGCCCCTTCGCCGAGAACAATTTTTTACATTTGTGTTTCTGTGCACTCGGAACGCTCCCCCGTGCCGGTTTCGGGCGGGGCCCGCGGTGGCGAGGAGGGGGCCGGGGACGCGGGGGTGAAGGAGGGCGCATAAGGAAGGGGGCTCCGCTTTTCGGGTCCCCTCCCAAATGCATACATACATCGGGAGGGGGGAGGACAAGGAAGCGGGGTGGCGGCGGCAGGGGCCCGAGAAGGGAAACCGAAGCGCCGTTTACCTTCGTCTCCCCGCGGAGGGTGGGG
>NW_022900926.1:10570818-10571272 GCF_012274545.1 Fukomys damarensis | reverse complement strand
TCGCTCTTTTGTTCCTCTTTCACACTCGCACTCACTACTTCGCGGGGAGATGCCCGGAGACTCCCCCTCCAGCCCTTCCCGAGTCTCTCGCCCACTTTTTTTGCCGGGGATGAAGTTTGCGGCTGTTTCCCAGGGGCGCGGGGAAGTGGGGGAGAAGCCCCTCGGTCCTGCCTCCCCGCTCGGTTGCACAAGCCCAGGCACGGTGCGCTTCCTTCCCTCCGGAGGGCTCTTTAACTTTCATCCCCGGCCGGAAAAAACAGCTCTGCGTGGCTCGGGCACGGCCCCGGCCTGGGGTTCGGCCGAGATTAGGTCCCGATCGCCCGCTCCTTACCCCCCAATTTTCTCGCTCGCTTTTTTTTTCTCCGTCTCACGAGTAGTCCTGACAAATGGTCCAGGGCTGCGGGCGCAGTGCGCATGTGCGCGTGGAGCCCGGCTGGGGAGAGGGAACTGCGCT
>NW_022900926.1:10566039-10570630 GCF_012274545.1 Fukomys damarensis | reverse complement strand
CTGGCAGTCGGAGCACATGGGAGAGGCGCTGAGGTTGTGGATCTATTTGTCTATTTTTCACTTTACTTTTTTTTTCTTTTTTTTTTTTTAAGCGAGCCTCAGAGCTGCTCAGCCACCATGTGCAGGGAAATGCGTGCGTTCAGCCATTCGGCAGTGGGCCCGAGCCTTCCCCGAACGCTGCTGCTCGAAGGCGAAATCCCTGCCACAGGTCAGGAGCCATGAGAAATAAAGTTTTAAGCCTCCGACGGAGTAGCAGTCTCCCCCTCCTTCGGGACTGGAGGAATGCAGCGGAAACTGCATGCGAACTTGCGCCTCCCCGGGTCTGCCCGAGTGTGGGTCGGCGTGGGCAGAGGCCGGGAGGGCTAGGCCTCTCCGAGACCCGCCGTATCTCTGCCCCAATGTAGAGTGCTGTTGAGCTACCTTGGGAAGGCAGGCCAGGGCTGCCCTCTGAAAGAATTCAACCAAGATGGCTGAGCGGTCCCCAGTAGCAGAACCTGCCTTTGTCAACGCATCACTACTGCTGGAGATCCAGACTGCATCGTAGGGCGTGGTGTGCACGCCTGTGATCCCAGCATTTAGGAGGCTGAGGCAGGAAGATTGCCGATGAGTTCAAGCCAGGATTGGGCCACATAATAGTGAGTTCAAGGCGAGCCTGAGCTACATCGCATGCCTCTTGTCATTAACAGCTGCCCTCTGTTTGACAACCAGTTGTCTTTGGGACAATTCACTATTGTCTACTACACAGATGATGAGTGCAGACAAAATAATTCAGGTAATTAAAGTAGTTCTAAGAACTGCACAGAATTCACTGTGCAAAAAAAAAAGTACCGTGTGTGATCTCAGGATTAGTGAAGCGAGTCATATTTTTTAGTGGTGATGGGGTAGAGAGGGGCCTCCGCCCCCAGAGCAGACTATTTATTTTGTATCTAATAAAGGGTGAAGGAAGCCCTTTTCTGAAATTGTTGCCTAAGGCCTAGAATTTAAATATATCACAGGTGGAAAGTCTGTATAAAAAACCCTTCTCCCAAAATGCAATATTATTCTTGATTGAAGTTTTTCATTTAAAGAGTGTTCCTTGAACCCGTTGAGAAAGTAAACTGCCAAATGCTTCCTTCCGCCCTTCAATTCCCCTAGAGAAGCAGGTCGCCTGACTATTCTGTGGGAAAGGTGACCAGATTTCTCCAAACCGGAAATCTCGGCGTGTGGCCTGCCCTGTACTCCGGAAGTGAGGTGCAGACCTTTCGAAGCCTTTTCAAAGTGGCCTATAAAATACTGTCGCTTGCTGGGCAGCAATGGCGCGGGGTGTGAATGAGCAAAGGCTGCGTTAGTGACTGCGACCCAGTCTCAAGCCACTGGCTGGCCCAGGTTTCACTCCCCTCACCCAACCTGCTCCTTGTGCGTCTCTGCTTTTCTTCCTGGCCTGGAAAAATGAGCAGTAAGTCGCCGGAGGTGTGTGCTCACTGCCAGTCCTGTAAGGTGCTGGAATAAGGCAGGCCGTCCATCCGCATGTATCAGACGCCGCTTGAACAGGCTTCTCTGAAGGCACACGCACAACCTCGATATCCCCCAGACAGGGCCGGAGAGGAATCTCAAATTAATTCAGTGTCTTTTGGGGAAAGGTCTATTTGACACGTAGCTCGGGCCTTTCTTCTTCTCCTGCTCCCTAGTGTCCCTAGAATGTCCTCCTGTCCTCAGCCAATTGGCCTCCATTCAAGACCTGAGCTGACTTCGGGGTAGCTGTGAGTCAGCAGGGAGACCCCCCCCCCGGCCTGTATTCTCACACTCGGCCACCTGAACCAGAGATCCCAAGGGTAGAGCTGCTGGAAGGCATTGCAATGGCGAAGGGATTCCTAGGAGAGGGCAGAGCGGGGCAGCAGGACCCATAGGGACAAGCAGAAAGAGGCTGGGAGGAGAGGTAGAGGTAAAGATGGCAGAGGCGCCCTGGGCTGTGCGTGCCCTCTTCCCAAAGGTCACTGCCATCTCCAAGGCCGGGCTGCCTGGTCCCCAGCAAGGCCCCCTGGATGGCGGAACCCTTGTCTGCTCTGGTCATCCGTAGTAACTGGCCACCACTTAGGGGGGTCGAGGAGGCTTTCGAATAAACAGAAAAACAACGACCTCAAGTAGTGTGTACGATGCAAGCATTTTGACCTTGCGAAATTGTAGAGGACGAAGTTAGGCACTCAGTTTGGGCGATCCAATACCCACTCTTTTTTTTTTTCATTATCAGAAAATGCAAGCCAGACAGAGTCAAATCCCAACCTCACTACTTGCTGGTGTGTGATCCTGGACTCTTACCTCCGTTTCTGCATCTGTAAAATGGGGATAGGAACAGTCCCTAGCTCAGGTTGTGCTTGTGAGGTGTGAATGGTTGACTGCAAGAATAACCCTGGGCATTTAATTTCTGTCGGATGTGGTGGCACCGCCTGTAATCCCAGCACTTGGGAGGCTGAGGCAGGAGTTCAAGGCCAGCCTTAACCTCAAAGACCCTGTCTCAGAAAAAAAAAGCTTCTGAGTAAACACTTTCCTGCCTTTATTATTTTATTAGATATTAGCAAATTATGATTGCATATCTTTATGGGATACAAAGGGATATATGTACATGAATCACTGAGTTGATCTAATTGACATATCCGTCTCCTCTGGTTCTTTTCCGGTGCAGTGTTTCTCTTGTCTCGCTGAAACACTGAATCCTTTGGCCAACATCAATCTCGTCTTTCCTTCTGTTTCCAGCTCCAGGTATCCACGATTCTGCTCCCTGCTTCTGTGTGTGCCATCTTTTTAGCTTGCAGGTAGTGTCCTCCAGGTTGATCCATGTTGTACCAAACCACAATTTCTCTCCTTTTAAAGCTGCCCCCGTTTCTTTATCTGTTCCTTGGTAGATGGCACTTAAGTTGATTGCGTAACTGGGCAATTGTGAACAGTGCTTTAATAAACATGAGAGTGTAGACATCTCTTCGGTATACTGACTCTGAATCCTTTGGATACACATGTAGAAGTGGGATTACTGGATCATATAGTAGTTCTATTTTCTATTTTCAGGGTTTTTCTCTCTCTTTGAGACGAAGCCTTACCATGTACCTCTGTCTTGCTTCGACCTCTCCACCTTCTTGCTTCAGGCTCCCAAATCCTGGGATTATGAGTAAACCATGTTGGGTTCTTTTCTTTTTTTGTACCGGGGATTGAACTCGTGTCCTTGCACTTGCAAGGCAGGCCACTGAACCATTGAGCTATATCCCCGGCCCTATTTGTTGAAGTTCTTATTGTTTTGTTTGTTTTGAGGCAGGGTCTTGATATGTACCCCAGGCTGGCCTTAAACTGGATCTCGCAAAGTTGGCCTCTTAAGCGCTGGGATTACAGGCGTGTGTCACCACACGCAGCCTCTCCCTCTCTCTGTTGATCCTCTTTCCCTTCGAGGAAGACCTTTCTCTGCACCTCCTCTTCCCTATCTTTTATTTGGTTCTTTATATTTTGGGTTTCTTATGTAAGAGAAACCTTATGTGATACTTCAGCTTGTGTGTTTGATTTACTTCGTTTAACATTTTGGTCTCAAGGTGCATCCATTTTCCTACAAACGATTCAAGTTTATCTCTCTGTTCTTTGTTTTTTTTTAACTCAGGACCTTGTGCTTGCTGGGCAGCCTGCGGAACCACGAAGCTAAACCCCCAGCTCCAAATTTATCTTTATGGCAGGGTAGTGCTCCATTGTGTGTAACATTTTCTTTATCCATTCATCTGTTGATGGACACAGGCCGCCCCCATGATACAGTTCTTATGAATTATGCCTTTTGGCTTTTTGCATGTTTTCTAAAAAACACTAGTGCATGTCGTTTCCCGTTTGCCTGTTTTTCCCTTCTGGTATTCCTAGCATCTAGAACTACCTGCACATAGTATGCAGTAACTGTTTTTTAAATAACTCAAAAATATTAATTTTTACATTGGCATTTTACCTTTCTTTGCTGGTTAAGGGGCCATAGGTAGCAATGTTGTAGAATGTTTGTGAGCAACATCCTCCTAAAAGTTCCTGAAACCATGTAAACAGGGAGTGCTAATGGAATTCATAGGCCTTAATTCAAGAGAGCCTGCTGTTCAGAATATATTATCTTTATTTAGCATTTATATTACACTGTACATTTTCAGAGTCCTTTTCAGTTTTTTAACTAAATATTTGTTATAACAGTTCTACATTATCTTTCGTATGGGTGGTAACACAGGTACAGCACCCACTGTTAATGCCGGTGTCTGGAATCGAGTTTGTCACATAAACACAGTCGATGGAACTGGATGTAGGAAATCTGGAGCCTTACTCTGCTCACATAGAATGTGGGACGGGACATCAGTGTCAGAGAAGAGGACAATCTGTTACTTTAAATCACACTGTGCCTTGCACGTGCTTCCACCTCCCAAACTAGAATCAGTGGAAAGGTTTTTGAACCAATGCTTCTCAATGAGCTTGACTACTTTAAAGAGTAGACTTTTGAAGGCCAAGGATTCAGCTCATTGGTTCTGCCGCCCTCCTCTCAAGCACAAAGTCCTGAGTTTGATTCTGGGTACCCAAAAAAAAAAAAAAAAAAAAAAAAAAAAAAAAAAAAAAA
>NW_022900926.1:10556805-10565945 GCF_012274545.1 Fukomys damarensis | reverse complement strand
AAAAAAAAAAAAAAAAAAAAAAAAAAAAAAAAAGCAGTAAACTTTTGAAATTCATTATGGAAACACTTCACCATATCTGAATAATTTCTCAATGTTTTCCTATGGACCTCATCAAGACAATCTCTTTCCTCACGTCTGTATGGGGAGTTTCGATACCTGCGCTCTTGGAATTTGTTGACAATGAAAATTGAAAGCAAGGACCAGGGATTTAGCTCAGCGTTGCTGATGCCTGCTTCACAGTGCAAGGTCACAAGTTCGATCCCTGGCACCAGGAAAAAAATGAAAGCAATACAAATCCACACACCATGGACAAAATCAGCGAAGATTGCTTCTCTCAGGAGTCTGTGAACTGACTAGGGAAACATCCAGGCCCAGTCAGGTGTCGCCTGCTGTTTCAGGACAGTCTGAGAATGTGCGGGTATGGAAAAGAGCGAGCTGTGATCGCCAGGCTGGCCGACTCGCTCCACTGCCAATGAAAGCAGTAGGGGCTCCAAGGATCCCTGAGTGACGCTGGAGGCCTGAGTGGGGAAGACGCCCTCTCCCCATGGTGAGCACCATCCAACCAGCCGGGCCTTGATAGCAAAAGAAGGCAGCTTCCTCTTTTTTCTGGAGCTGGACGCACTTTTCCTCTCCTGACCTTGAATGTCAGAACTGCAGGCTCTCTGGTTTTGCACTTGAGGACATATACACCACCCCACCCCTCCTCCTCACACACTCTTCTCAGGTCTTGGGCTGCAGGCTGAGGGTCACACCGTTGGCTTCTCTGTCTTTGAGGCCTCAGACTTGGGCTGAGCCATGCACAGCCCCACAGTTTGCAGGAGGCCTTTGTGAGACTTCTCAGCTTTCATAGTCATGTGAGCCATTTCCTCCATTTATTTATTTCATCCACTTAAACATCCAACTCTCCATCCATCCATCCACCCATCCGTCCACCCATCCATCTGTCCATCCATCCATCCATCCATCCATCCACCCATCCATCCATCCATCCACCCATCCACCCATCCATCCATCCACCCATCCACCCATCCATCCATCCACCCATCCGTCCACCCATCCATCCGTCCATCCATCCATCCACCCATCCACCCATCCATCCGTCCATCCATCCATCCACCCATCCGTCCATCCGTCCACCCATCCATCCGTCCACCCATCCATCCATCCATCCACCCATCCATCCTTCCACCCATCCATCCATCCACCCATCCATCCATCCATCCATCCACCCATCCATCTGTCCATCTATTCATTTACCTATATATCCTGTGGGTTCTGTCTCTGGAGAACCCTGAACTACCACTGGGTGTTTCTGGCATTGTGTTCTACCCTTCTCTTCTGGCACTGCGTTCTCTCCTGAGTGAATTCATGTAGTTCCTCAGCATCACTCGAATTCATCTTTCATGGGAAGAACTAGACTACATTTTTGTCATGAGCATTCTGTTGAGCTTTACAGCAAGAAATACATTTCTAAATTCCTAAGCGTACTTAAATCTACGTGGATATTCTTTGTATTTTATGACAGTGGCATAGCATGGAAGTTAAAATGACGTTTGAACTTTGCAATTAGATTTGCACTGGCGTCTCCCCTCCATCAGTTAGCTCAGCATTTGAGGGTAACTTAATCTACGTAGATTGTACATTCCTCAAATATACAATAATCCCCAACTTACTGGGTCATTATCAAGATTAAATGAGATAATATATGTGAGGTAACAAATACATTAAGAGCTCAATAAGTGGTAACTTATGTTTGCCTGCTGCTTCTTCCTTCTTCCTTCTCTGTCCCAGTTTATAATGTCATGGATTCAACAAGCACTTCCCTTTCCTGCCTCCCACCTCCAGCCAGTCCACAGATCCCACTGACTGTTCCTCTATAATAACATCCTTACTCCCTTCCGCCTCCTTTTACTGTTTCCTCTGCCACTGCCCTAATCTGTCTCCTTCCAGGATTATAACCCTGGATCTATAACTATATCTTTACTGCCCAATTAGCACTCCTTAAATATACAGTGGGTAATATTATTCACCTGCCCCATCCCCTATGTGGTTCCTCCTAACTAGAAAACGTTCACCTTCTTGGCGTGGTACTTGGTGCCCTCTAATTACTTGTACGAATTGACCCTTCCATCTCCAGCCAGTGCACCTTACCTGGCAAGCACAGGACACTACCGACTGTCCTCAGTTATGTTCATTTCCTAAGCTTGAGATGTCCTCTCTGCCATCTTGATGTAATCAAAGCTTCTAACTCACTCTAACAGATATTTCATACACTGATGTTCATATCTGCGATATTCACAGTGGCTGAAATATGAGAAAACCCAAATGCCCACCGATGGGTGAATGGATAAACAAATTGTGTGTGTGTGTGTGTGTGTGTGTGTGTGTGTGTGTGTGAACACATATAATAAAATCTACCCTTGAAATGGAAGGAGATTTTGAGACAGGTTACAACCTGGATGCATTTTATGCTCAATGAAATAAGCCAATCATAAAGGAACCAATACCATATGAGTCCATTTAACCAATGGAAAGTTTTCCTAGATTAGGCAAGTTCATACCTGAAGCAGAAGGGTAGCTAGGGGCCAGGAGGAAGGAGGATCGGGAAGTTTTTCTTTAGTAGATAAGACTGTCAGTTTTGGAAAATGAAAGCACTTCTGTAGATGGGTGAAGCATGACTAAAGGAATGTACTGAGTGCCTCTGACCTATACCCTTAAAGCTTATGTTGCCTGTTTTTCCTTCACCTCAAACAATTTTTAAACTCACCATTAGTTGCACAAGTTAAGGACGAGGGGGCTGTGCTAGGCATAAGAGTATAAAACAAACCAAGTGTTCCCACTTCCGGAGGGACATTGATGAGGAAAGGCACAAATTCTTCTTCTTGGAAAGGTCCAGGCAGCCACACTGGAAATGTGAGGCTGTGCTCTGTCTCTGTATCTATTTTAGCTCTTGTCACATCTTGCTCTGTACTCTGTCCGGTCTTTGTAACGTTTGTCTCCCTTTGGAGACAATAAAATACCCTCAGGTCAGGAGCTCTGTCTTATCTATTCATTTTTTTAATCTATCAAAGCACGTTACACAGTCCATTGCCCATAATGGGAGCTCCATCAATACTGGTGGAGTACAGCAGGAGGGAAGGGAAGTGAAGTCCTGTGATGTTCTAGCCGGAAATGACGACACCCGAAAGATAGGCCTTTATCAGAATGGGCCCTGACTAAAGGCCTCTTCAACTAGAGATCAAAGCAAAGCTGCACTTCAAAAGCAGGAGTTAAAGGTATGGCCCAGGTTGCAGCGCTTGCCTAGCATGCATGAGGCCCTGGGTTCGGTTCTCAGCAGCACAAGACAAAACACAACGACAGTGTGTCATACTCCATACCAAGTAGTAACCGATTTTATGAGTTTTATGGATATGGCCAGACATGAACAGTATGAATTTTTTTTTAAATTTCTGATTTCTGCGGCTCCGTAAACATGGCTTTAGGTACATCCATTGTACTTATGATCAGAACCATGGGCCAACCACTGAGAGAGGTGGGTGAAGAGACAGAGCTACCGCTGCTTAGCTTGACTCGGTGGAGTTTGGAGGAGTCTACGTCATAAGTGTTTGGCTTTGGTTTCTTAGAAATAATCTGCACGAATAGCATGTGGGAATCTGCAACTTCCTAACCCCTGACGGGTCTTTAATTGTGCCATCTTGGTGTCAACAGGCACTTGAATCTGTCTTCTTGACAGTGAGGCATTTCTTCTCCTCCTCAGGATGGGATTTCTCTTCTCAGCTCTAGGAATTGCATTTTTATTTTACTGCCCAGGTGAGGCTCCAGTCTAAGATGACCACTAATGATGGTTCAAATTTACTAAGTTACTGAGGGCCAAGATCTTTACAAGTATCCTGTCACATCTCTTAGCCCCTGGGAGACGTAAGACGGCCGCCTTTCATGCATGTCTGCCCAGCTCTCTGTGGCGGAAAGCCTCACACTTCCCTCAGGGAGCTCTGTCTTGGTCCCATGGTCTCGGCTGTCCCTTCTCAAGCTGCTGACAAAGGGAGCGTGGGAGGGGAAGGACAGTGAGGCCCTGTCAGGAGAACCGGGCTCCTAAGACCAGAGCTAGGGGTGGAGGTAGGAAGGTTGTTTCAAAAGGTGTACACGAAGCTTCCTGAATGGCAATTTAAAGTCACCCTCATGCCTGTGGCCCCCAAGGACTGCTCATTTCCCTTTGTCGTCCATTTTGTGAAACACCAAACTTTGTTCCAGTTAATTCTGTCCTTTCCATGTAATGCTTTCTCCCTCATGCTAAAGAGTCCAAATTGCTTATAAAATGAAAATCCTCCTCCAAGTAGAGTGTTTGTTTCCTATTGCTATAGAACAGCCTGCCTCAAACGCCCGGCCCTGAAATAATGCGTGGTTTTACCACCTGGCTTCTATGTCAGGACGTCTGCTAAGACTCCTCCTTGGCGGTTTGCAGTGTGATTCCAGGTGCACACAGTTGTGGGGAAAACGCCATTCTGTGTAGTTTTAGGACCAAAGTCGCTTTTTCTTGCTTTCACGTGGGGCCTTCCTGCTCTCAGGTCTGAGGAGCCTGAAGCCCGGCCCATGGCCCTATCCACAGTCCTCTCCCAGACATCATTTGGTTCTTTAAGGTGGGCAAGAAAAGCTCTCACTGGAAATCTCCCTCCTCTAAAGGGCTGACCTGATTAAGAACCTTCATTAATTACATCTGCAAAATCCCTTCATCTAATCAAGGGGGCGCAAACCTATATTCCTAGCATTTTGGCCAGTTGGGGCAGGAGGATTAAAAGTTTTAGCCCAAACTGGGCTTGATGGCATACTGCTGTTATCCCAGCCCTCTGGAGGCTGAGGCAGGAGGATCACTGTGAGTTTGAGGCCAGCCTGGGATACACAGTGACTTCAAGGCCTGCCTTGATCGAGTCTTCTTAATGACACTCAGCCCCTGTCTTCACAGGCACATGGGTGCAATAGGTGAGACTACTGTCCTCAGCGGCCCTGCATCCTACTGGCTAGGTCATAGCAGGCACGGAATGCCTGGCGCCCTCAGACTTGGATCTGAGTGTGTGGTTGGGGCGGACACATCTGACCCCTAGGTCCATTGTGCATCGGGCTACAGTGTGTGTTGCACCAGTGTGTCCAGCCTTGATTTTCTTACGTGATGTACCCTGTTGTTTCTTGGAGGGCGCCCCTCCTTGTGCAGAGTGCTATTGATGACCACCGAGGGGAGTAACTCCTAGGTCACTGGAGCAGGTTGAGAAAGCAGAAGAGAAAACATCGTTCTCCGCGGGTGCAAGCCATAGGCTACCGGCTGCAGAGATTCTATGTGGATTGCTCGAAACTTTATAGGAGATGGTACAACAAAGAACATGAGGGTAGTATGATAAAAGAAGTTGCTCAGAGATTTGAGACTCTTAGACGAAAATTTTCAGCTAGTCAGAGCCTATGTTCTGGGCAAAATTATCCTTCTATTTGTTCACTGACTCAACCAACATTTATTGAGTGCCGATTATCACAGGTGCTAGGTTAGGTTCTGCGAACACAGTATGAAACAGGGTGCACAGCGTCGCTCTGCCTGCGTGAGAGACAACGGGGGCCTCCCTGGCAAGGATCAAGGGTAAGGGGCCATCCCGTCTGTCATACGAGAGAGGCTGCACAGTCTCCTGGGAAGGCAGAGGCCACGGTGTGAGTTTCCTCTGGAGGAGAGGACCTCTGCGGTGAGATGTGAGGACAGAGTGGGACGTGGGCAGGAGATTCACTGAGCACAGACTCCATGAGAAGCCGGGCGACCGCGATGGGCGGGCGGGAGTAGGCGCTGGGGATCGTCCACACGGAGCAGTCTGCGTTCTGCTGCAGTGACTGGGGATTTATTTTCGAGCTGAGGTTTGTGCAGCCTGTGGTGTGGGAGCCAGAAGCGCGGAGTCGGGGTGCTGGAGCGGTGTGGGTCTTGGCGCTGCATCTGAACAGGGCGTCCTGGGTGAGGCAGCCTCTCTCTGAGCTCAGCTCCCTGGACCAGGCATCCCCCATCCAGTTCCCTCGAGAGACCCGGCCTCCAGTCCCATCGACACATGCACCTGGGTATTCAGCCTCCAATCTGTGAACTTGGGGGATGAATCAGACGGCAGCAAGCCTTTAAAAAATTATCTGAAAACGTTAGGATCTTTTTATGAAAATCCCTTCACCATACACACAAAGAGCTGCGTTTTGTTGTTCAGGCCTATCCTTAGAACCACGCACACTTGCCTGTAGCACCCAAGCAGGAACTCGAGGATCCTCCTCCACCAGCCCTGAACCCTGACTTCCGGCGGGATAAACCTAGGCCCTCCACTGGCCACTGGAGACACGGACATTATTTGAACTCCGGACCTTATGCTTGAGAGGCAGGTGGCAGAACCACTAAATTAAATCCCGGCACTGGAGACCTGGACTTTTAGAGCACTGGACCTTGTGTTCATTGGCTTCAAGAACTGCAGGAAAAGTTGCCAAATTGTTTCGATCATACACCAGGAAAATGCCCAAATCTTATGACTTCTCCCACACTATATTCATGACTCAAGGCAATCAATAATACATCTTCATATTACAATAGAATTTGACAGGAGAGACAGACAGACAGACAGACAGAGACAGACACTGAGGATCCCAGGGCCTTCACACTGAGCTACCTCCCCAGTCTGTTTTTTACTTTTTTATTTTGACCCTGGGTGTCACTGAATTTCTCAGGTGATACTCAAACTCCCAGTCCTCCTGCCTCAGTTTCCTGTGTAGCTGGAATACAGATTGGTCTTTTTTCATCTGTTTGTTTTTGTTTTTCCTTTTTGGTACCAGGAATGGAACTCGGGGCCTAGTGCTGGAATACAGACTAATTTTAATGTTTAATTCCAAACACTCAAATTGGATTTGTGAATACATCCTTGCCATTCAATTCTAGTGCATTCATCTGACCACAACTTACATATGACATTGATGTAGTCTTTATCCTCTATTTTACTTTTCCTGGTACTAGGGATTGAACTCCAGAAGTGCTGAGCCAATCGCTGAGCTTTCTCACATTTTAATTTGAGACAGGGTCCTGCTGCGCAGCCGGGGCTGGCCTTGAACATATATGATACATCTTTCCCTACCCTCACCAGTCGCTGGGATTGCAGCAGCCTCCATCATCCCTGGCAAAGTAGCCTAGTTTTTCAAGTCTGCAATATATTTCTTACCTTATACAAAACTACGCACTTATACATTGTGCAACATATATCAAAATTATAAATTCATTCAGTCTTTGATCAGCATTTATACTTCTACCTCTTGGACCTCCCCCACATGTGAGTGACATGACAGGATTACTAGGTTATTGTTATGACTTGCTTGTATCTAGATGTCCCTCCAATGCCTCATGCAGTCATGGGGGTGCTTTTCAGAGGTGGCTGGATCTAGAGGGTGTGGTGCTGAGATCAAGGGTGTGTGATCTCTAAATCAGTCCACTATTTTTTTTTTAGACAAGTTGTCACTAGTGAGTTCAGGCTGGCCTGGAACTCACTATGTAGCTCAAACTGGCCTTGAACTCATGGCGATCCTCCTGCCTCAGCCTCCCAAGAACTGGGATTATAGGTGTGTGCCACCATGCCTGGGTTCCACTGATTGGCTTGGCACAGTTCTGGCTGGGATTAAAGTTGAAAGTACTGTACCTCTTCTAGTGTGAACAATCTGCATAAAATAGCAGGTACAGAAAGATGGCTAATGTGCTCTTGCCTGCCTGCTTACTGTGGACTGTTTCTCATCTCTGGTGCCCTTCTGCTTTGGAGCCAGCCAACTATAGACTAAAAGCTCTAAAAACCATGAGCCAAGAAAGCCTTTTCTCTTTTAACTTTGGGTGCCAGGTATTTTATTTCAGTAAGGAGAAAAGTAATTTAGTTATTCACTGTAGTATTTCTTGCAAGAAAAAAAAAACATTCCTCAATAAAGTACTGGTTTAAAAATTATGATAAAGCTTTACAAGGAGACAATATGTAGCCCTAAGAAGAATAAGAAGCTCTGTATATCCAGATATGGAACTATTTAGTAAATGCAGAGTGTTTTTATAAGAGTATAAGAATACATAAAATGCATGCACATGTAGATATTTGGAGAGTAGTAGATAAATAAACAAATAACCTTCAAACTTCTGGTGTTTTAGTTAGATCTTGCTTAGACAAAAATAATATTGGCCAATTGTGGTGAGGCATGCCTGTAAGCCTAGCACTGGGGAAGCTGAGGCAAGAGGATAGCTGAGTTCGAGGTTAGCTTGAACTCCATAGTTCAAGGCCAGCCTGAACAACATAGCAAGACCCTGTCTTTAAAAAAAAAAAAAGAATTTTCATTATGTTGGTTATATTTATTAATATTTACCAAATAAGAAATTGAAACAGGGAAAAATTATATATTTCAAGATAGCAACAATAAGCCCGTTACATGGCAGCATAAATACTGTGCCAGTGGACCCTCCTGTTATGACCAGCCTGACATAGGAACAACTTGAGTTACAACCAAAATTTTAGTTTTAACTTATGACCAAAGTCTTGAGTATGACCTAAATGTTAGCTGCTTGTGCTTCCAGATGGCCTGAGATACAGATTTAACCCTTAGAGAGCTGTGGAAGGAACATTAGAACATCCTTTCCTGTGTGTGGTTACTTGAGAAATCCTGTGCCACATACCTGACATACAGGATTTACGGGAGGAACTGCTTATGGATTGGCTCATGGGTTCCGTCCATGGTCTACTGGCTCCAAGGCAAAAACATCAGGGCAGACGAAGTGGCAGAGGAGAGCTGCTCAACTAACACCAGGCAGGAAGCAGAGAGTAGGAGTAGGCAGGGGCCAGCAAGAGCCTCCAAAGTCCCGACCCCACAGCCCACCCAGCCCTACCCAGAAGTACGCTTCGCTGGTCTCCTAGGCAACAGATCTCTAGCCAATCAGGTCCACATCAAGATTAACCATCCCAGTTGCTCAGTAGTCTCTGAAATCCTATCAAGGAGCTATTCACACTCTCTTACATTCAATTCATTGGCCTCCCTTTGAATGGCTTTTTAAATACAGGCATAATTTTTTAAGATCATACATTGGTCATTCTAAATGTTAATATGTATCATTTCATATATATATATAT
>NW_022900926.1:10519960-10556501 GCF_012274545.1 Fukomys damarensis | reverse complement strand
AAAACCCATAGATTATATTACCATCAAGTTCATCAGAAAAGGATTTAGCTGATGAAAAACATTTGGATTGATATTGACGGATACAAGATTTCCAAAATTCTAACTTTTATCCCCCAAAAGCTCAAATTTTTTCACTTGTGGTTTATATCATCATTTTAGAACAAACAGGTTTATTATGTTCACTTTCAAAAGATATTTGCCAAACACTCACTATTGGTCATCTTGAAAGAATGCTTTCAAGCAGAAATAATAATCCATGAAATAATTGGCTAGATGAGTTTTCGACTGGAACCATCATACAGATGGTTTTCAACTGGAACCATCTCCTTGCTCCAACCAAAGCACTTAGGTGTGCAGCGGAAGGGGTCCTTTATGGTTCACACGAACCTCCTGGTGCACCAGGCAGATATGGTGCAGTCAAGGTTTAATGCAATTGTTCCGGCGATTTATCTCAGCGATTCCGCTGCCTGCCTCGCACGCCCAAGGTCCCCAGTTGGATCCCTGGTCCTAAAACTAAACAGACAAAAAAACAAAGCAAAAAAGATTTAATATAAGTGTTGGCTTTTCCTATTTTATCAAGCATATTCTGCAGTGGAACTTGAGTGTTTTCACCCCAGAGTGCTTGGCATTGAGGAATACAATGCCTCCCGGGACAGCTTCACACCCTCCCATGCCCACGTCAAGTTGTGGCCTCCATTGCTTTTGCGTCTCCAGTGCAAACGCCAAGAGCTATCATGACAAGTGATGTCCTGCTATCTCTTCACCATTCTGAAAATACCTTTGATCTCATGCCCCCTCTTAAGGACTCCCAGGCATCCACAGATCACAACTTGAGATCTGTTGCTAGAGTGACAGAACAGAAACTGGTAACATTATTGATCATTAATAAAGAGCACTGGCGAATTGGGGTTGGTCAGGAGTAGAGGAAAGACATATCACTGTCTATGCTTTCCACCTCCTTAAATTGAACTAAGGGGTTGCATTATTCCAAAATTAACTTTAAAATGATTTCAGAGGGCATGAGAAACTCCACAGCTGGACCAAGGGGAGTGGTGACAACTTCCTGGTGCCTTCACTCCCGTGCAGGGCTCCGCGTGGCTGCACCGTTACAGAGAGGAGCGCTGGGAGAGTATGCAGAGGTGTCTCGAGCCTTGTCTCACAAGGGTGCTTGTTCTAGAGTTACTGGGTGGGTTTGTGCGCAAACTGCTACCTAGCACGATGCAGGTATGGGGAGTGAGCAGCCCAGTTCGATAATAAAACTCAGGGAGGTTAAATCAGGAAGCTGTATTGACTGTAAGCAGTTAAAAACATCTGGTAACTCTGATTGTCATTAATGCCTCTCCCCTCAAAAGCTCGACCCCTCTCCTAAGGGTTAAATCCACACCACACTACAACTATTGAAAGTGGTTGTCCGGAAAGGGGCCTCCTTGTCCCATACACTGGCAGACAATGTTTGTCTGTTTCCCCAGTGCAGCGCACCTGCCTCTCCTCCTTTTTCTACTATCAAGAGCAACAGTGGTCACCCGAGATGGTTGGAGGCCCCCAGCAGGCAGTGTTACTGGGTGAGGCTGGCTTAGGAAAAGACACTCTCCTCCCCCGCCCACCAGCTCTCTCGCTGAGTCCCGTGCATTTCCGTGTATGCTGGAAGCAGAGTGTAGAAAATAGATCATTTGCCTCCTGGCTCTGTCGTAAAATCAAAAGTTCTGGTGTGGTAATGAACTGGAAGTGACAGCCTCTTTCTGAGTTCAGTCACAACTGGTGGGGACCCCGGCCAGCTGGAGGGCACAGGCCTTTGTCAAGAGAGTATCTGTCCCATTCCCCTCTGCAGTCAGGGTCTGGTGCTGCCATTGGGAATGTGCATTTCGCGCAATCGTTGTGTCTTTCATTTTACAAGAAAAGACTGTTATGTGACACCTCCCACCCTTTAAAGATAGACAACTGATTACAAAAAATCTTTTAAATAGTACACAGTCTCTGTATGAAGGCAAACACTCTTGCTGGCCAAAGAAAACATGCCTGTGGGCTGATTTCAGACATAGCCGGATATGTCTGATCTAAATTAACTTTGAAATGTCTTAGTGAACACTAAAGGAACCCGTAGAGGAGTCAGTGCACCTCACCTGTTTCCCTTCGTCAGCGCTGCTCATTCCAACAAAGGCTGACTCCTTAGTGAAGGAGAAAGAACAACCGAGGAGCCCAGGCATCTTGGGTGTGCATTACGTTAAAGAGGCTCGGCATGCCGGGATAGGCTCGATAACAGGCAAACCCGGCAACTCTGCTTGCATCAGAGGCAGGGCGTGCTCTGTCACTATGGTGGTTCATGAGGCAGGAGGAGTTCACTCAACCCTCGGACACACTGCTCATCAGCAAAACACCAGCCCAACTCCAGAGACATTCTAATGCAAAAACTCCTCCATCTTTCAGCCTCAGCCGGAGTTAAGGAAGGCAGGCCAGGGGACGGTGGCCTTTGGCTGTGTGTCCAAAATTGGGCATGGGAGGGGGACTTCCTAACCAAACCTAGCACATAGGTGTCTTGGAATGAGCTGCACCCCCGCCCCAGTGCTGTGCTTCTACTGTTCCAGGCCACTGTGGGCCCCTGAGGACTCTGCCTTCTCGTGTTAACATCCCAAATGCAAATTCCCAAGTCACACACAGAGGCAGGAAAGATTGGAAAGTCTAGAGTAATTCCTTTAAGACCCACTGCGCCCCTCTGAGATAGTCTCACCATGTATTTCATCAAGGGCTGCTCCCCTTTTTTTACTGCTAAGACAGTATCACCTTGATGGCAGCAAATGCCCTTGACAAAACCAAGGGCTTTAGCTCTGTGTGAGAGAACCAAAGTCTTCTTTATTTACAATGGAAATGTTCTGCGTCCGTCTACTTCCAGGCACTTCATCTACCACTGTAGAAAGAAAAGTCTGGTTAGACTATTCCCTATCTACGTCTGTCTGGGTATCTGTCTGTCTTTCTCTCTTCCTAGGAAGAAGAGAAATCTTAGAAAACTCATTTTGCTGGTGATACATCTGGTCTACCAAGCTTGCCATGTACAGAGAAATCTGTAGAACCCCACTCCCACATCAGCAGTAATTCTACTGCTGTTACTGCTTTACATCACCATCTTTCCAGAGGCTACTGGGTGCATACAGATACTGCAAGCAAACCAACAGACGCTCCAGGACTTGCTTGAGTAGTGCAAGGAATCAAAACCAAAGGCAAGAGACACCCAGAAGGCAAAATGAGAGTGAGAAAGACCATCTGGTATTCTTCGTTACATATTCATATGCCCCAGCTTTTCTAAGTTGCTCGAAGACATTTCTCAGGACTGCCAAAATTTTAAGAGCAATAACTGAGTCTCCAATTGTCGTAAAATAGTCAGATAAGAAGCACCGAACCCCAAGACACATCTGGTGCATTTACTGTACTTGAAATTATGAAAATGAGTTCATCCAGTACCTAGAGAGAAAAACAAATCCCCTGCAAGGGGAAAAAAAGGTTAGCATCACTTTTTTCTCCGTGGTAGTTTTTGTTTGTTTTATTTTTGGTTTTTGAGACAGGATCCTACCATATAGCCCCCGCTGGCCTCAAACTTGGGGTCTTCCTGCCTCGCCCTCCCAAGTGCTGGGATTACAGGTAGAGGGCCAGCTTTTCTGCAACACCGTTCAATGCAGATGCAAAGGTAAAATATACAAAGAATCCGAAGTTACAAAGAAGGGTAAAAAAAAATAGTTTCCCAGGCCCAAGAAATGAGCGTAGATGAACTAGAACGACCTCGGAAAACGGAACACACTGAGTTCTTCTTGAAAGAAAATGACAGAATCCATTTGCTTAAGACATGAAGCAAAATTAAAAGCTGAAGCATGAATAGGTGACGGGCAAATTAATCTATTTCATGCGGAATATTGGAAAATGCCCCGTGCAAATAGGTCCAGGAATCCTTTTATTTTTCGAGACAAGGTCTTGGTTTGTAGTTCAGCCTGTCCTGGAACTCACTATCCATCACAGGCTGGCCTCGAACCCTGTGGGACCACAGGCATGTGCCACCATGCCTGGCTAGAACCAGTAAGTGCTGACAATTTAAAAACAATAACTCTCGCGATCCTTGCAAACTTGAGAGAGGAAGGTGACAAGAAGCATAAGAAGGTCGAAGAACTCATCCTTAAGAGCATTGACTCAACTGAATTTCACAGTGCTCTTTTTTGGGGGGAGTGGGTACTGGGGATTGAATTTGGGTCCTTGTGCTTACGAGTGGTGGAATCACTGAGCTAAATCCCTGGTCCCTTGAATCAACTGATACTAAAACCAAAACAAATTGAAGGTTCTTTTTGTTTTTTTGTGTTTTTTTTTTGTTTGTTTGTTTTGTTTTTGATTTTGTTTTTTTTTTTGAGACAGGGTCTCACTATGTAGTTGAGAATGACCTAGAACTCACTACGTAGCCCAGGCTGGTCTCAAACTCACAGCGATCCTCCTGTCTCAGCCTCCTGAGTGCTGGGATTATAGGCGTACACCACCACGCCAGGCAAGTTGAAGTTTTTTTTAAAAAAAGCTTTGATCTTTTAAAAAATCAACTCCTTTTTAAATTTAAGAGTTTTTTGGAGGAGGAAATAGTGTTGTTTTATGTTGAATAAACATACTTGAAGTCCAACTATATCTCCAATTTTTTTTCTTCTGTTAAATAAAATTAAAATTACTTGGGGGGGACGGTTTAGCTCAGTGGTGTCGCCACCTGCCTCACAAGTGCAAGGTCCCAAGCTGGATCCTCCGTAACAAAACCAAATAAACAAACACCCCCCAAATTAAAATTACTTTTAAAAATGAGACCATGCAGTATGTTTGTCCATCTGTCCACCCCCCACCCAGTAGTTCCATATGCATTTTCTTCCTTTTGATCTTCTCTCTCTCTCTCTCTTTTCTTTTCCTTTTTCTTTCCGCTCCCTTCCCTGCTCTTTCTTCCTTTTCCTTTCCTTATCGTTTTTTTCATTACTGGGGGTTGAACTAGGGGCACTCTGCCACTGAACTACCTCCCCATCCATTTTGGAAATAATTTTGTTTTGATTTTGAGCCTCGCGGGTCTCACTAAATTTCCCAGGCTGACCTTGAGCTTTGATCCTCCTGCCCCAGCCCCCACAGTATCTGGCCTATGACTCTGTGCTGCCACGCCCATCTTAATGCCTGTCGGAAGCCATTTTAAGATTTTCCTTTGCATTTTAAATTTTGCTTAAAATTGTTCAACATCTATTCTTCTCACAGAAGAGATTTATCTTTCAATATAAACAACTAAATGTAATTTTACATGAACTTCTTAACCCTGAATCGCCTGCCATGTGTGAGGCAGTCACCTGTACCTCTGCTCGCCTCCCTGCCCTCAGTCACATCTCCCTGACCTCAAGCTCTTCTTGCAACCCTAATCTCGAGCCCCACCCTCAGCCTCTCTTCTCCAGAACCTGGGACCTAACCGACCCCTCTGGGCTTCTGTTCATTCTCCAAGTCTCCCGGAGGAATCCAGCCAGGCTCTACTTTTTGCCATCTGAAGACTTGCTTGCTTCTTTACTTCTTTGAGCCATAATATGTAGTAAATGTTGATATTTTACTCAGAAATTAATGTATCAGAATCTTAGGTGTGTGTGTGTTTCTGTGTGGTGACGGAGGTACTAGGGATGGAACCCAGGGCCTTTCCACTGAACAATATCCCCAGACCTTTTATTTAGTTTTATTTTGAGACAGGATCTCACTAAGTCACTAAATCTCCCAGGCTGGGCTGGAACTTGTGATTCTCCTGCCTCAGCCTCCCAGAATGCTGGGGTTACAGACCTGTGTCACCACTCCTGGCTCTGCATTCTCTGAACCTCTGGAAAGTATTTATGCTGACTTTTTGCTTGAGTAAAAAGATTTTAATCATATCGTATATTATACTGTATAAAATGAGAAACCTGAAAAAGAGAGACTTTTGTTTCTCACGTCCAAAGTGTTCATTGCACAGTTATATCTGTGCGGCCCTAGACTTGCTCTGTCACTGGGACCAGCTCCATCTCTGAGTGTTGGTGAGTGAGGCGAAGGTAGAGGGTGAGGGGACATCATCTGGAGGACAGCAGCCTCTGCTGTGACCGGGCGAAGTAGGGCACCGGCTGCTTCTGTGCTCCATGTGGATGGGACAGGAGGGTGGATCGCAGCCTGGGCCTTTCTCAGCCTGGGCTGCACTTCTAGCTGTTCAGCTTCCCTTGTTTCTGCCTGCTTTCAACGCCTGGCATTTTAGTCTTCCTAGGGATGGCACGGGGCAGCCCACACCTTTCCTTCCTTTTCTCTTCCGGTCTGTGAGCATCCGTGTCTGTGGTTTGTAGTTGGAAAACCTTGAGAGAAGCTGCACTCATGCTCCGTGCGTGTCTTGTTGGACTTCAGGTGATTGGTACTTAAGTTCAAATTCTGAGTGTGGCCTGTGTTGCTAATTCAGCCTGTGCTTTTGACAGCCTACCAGGACTAATCAAAGACATGATGAATGTTTAGGCATTTTTTTTCTCTCATTGAGTTTATTGGTCCATTTTAGACATACAGTCCAGTCACGTTCATCACTGGGATCCTGTACCTCTACATGACAGGTCTTGGTTCTCAGTTTTCCCCTTGTCCCTGCCCTCCCTTCACCCCTCCTCCCCTCCCTATTTACAAAGACTTTGTTTCCGTTTCTTTTCTTTTCTCATATTTTTTCTCTTCCCTTCTTCCCTTTCCCTTACGCTTCCTGCTTCCCTTCTCCTTTAGCCCTTTCCTTCCGATTTCACACTGTCCACCATTTTAGTGAATATTTGAATTAAAACATGCATTGCAGTACAGGACACATTGCCATTCACTGCCCTCAAAACACCCCCACTCATCCAGTCATCCTGGGCAATGTGCGTCTTTTCAGGAAGAAGTTGTTTAAAATTTAAACCTTTGCTGCATTTGCCTGTTTTTATTTTCTTAGCTATGGACTGCTCCAATTTTGTTTTCTAGTAATTAATTCAACGAACATTTACTGTAGAGCCATTGTAGTCGGCTAAGGATGCAGGGGAAAATGGCCCTGTGGCTGCCAGCAAGGAGTTCGGATTCTAGTGGGGGAGAGGGAAAGGGAAGGACACGGTGACCACAGTGGAGAGGAATGTGCCCAAGGCTTAGGGACATCAAAGGGCACAGGAGAGTGGCACCTGCAGAGTCAAGAAGCCTCGCCCTAGAAGAGGAGCCTGAGGGCTGATTAGAAGTGAGTCAGAGAAAGGCACAGGTGGTCTACACTGCGGGACCAGAGACACGCGTGGATTTGAGAGCTTCTTCCAAGCTGGCTTGCTTTGTCATTTCTCTTTTCCTTTTTTCTCCTCCCTCCCTCCCTTCCTTCTTTTCTTCCTTCCTTCCCTCCTTCCCTTTCTTTCCTGTCCTCTCTTTCTCTCTCTTTTTCTTTGCTGTACTGGGGATTACTCTCAAGGCCCTGTGCACGTTTGTCAGTCTCCTTGCCGGCACTGGGGTACACAGCTAGTCATTTTTATTTTCGTTTTGATACAAGGTCTTGCTAAACTGTCTGGGCTGGGCTTGAACTTGTGATCTGCTTGCCTCAGGCTCCCAAATAGCTGGGGTACAGGCGTGCTCAGCCATGCCCAGCTCATAAATTGGCTTCTGAAGTGACAAGTGCAATGGCGAGGTCTGAGGGCTGAGTTTCCCAAACGTGCCTGTGCTTCCCAGAATCACTTAGGGCTCCTTAAGTCTTAGACACTGAGATCTTCCTCCAGGGAATCTGATTCAGGAAGGGGACTCAGGTGGAAGGAAAACTGTCCCAGAGAAAGAGACTGCTGCAGGCAAAACTCGTGAGGGACACTGGGTGTTAGGAAGTTCGAATCTTAGCCTAGAAGCAAGGTGGAACCATTAAAGGATTTAATGAAAAGTAGCGACAAGATCAGATTTGCATTTTAGAAAGGTCACTCCAGTAACCCTGAAGAATGAAAGAAAACAGAAGACCGTGCGCAGTGAATGGTGGCTGGGCTTGGGGACTGTACAACTGTGTGGATAAGGTACCCTTCATCTAGATGAAACAGGGAAGAGGAACACACAACCAAATCCCCAAATGATGAGATCAGTTTTGGCTATGTTGAATTTGAGGTATGTGTTCGATGACAGTCAAATGCTTTGATGGGGTCTTGTATCCGTGAGTCCGGGAGCCTAGGACACGGATCTGGAGAAAGGCTACTTAGTTACAGTCTCCCGAGTGTGGCTGGAAGCTTTGTCAGTGCCGTTCAAACAGCTGGAAGGCAGGCAGTGCTGACCCTGCTGGAAAGGCTCATTCCAGGCGGTGTTTCTGCCAGTGAGCCTCTGCATTCTGTTTACCTGGAGACTCATAAAAAGGGGGTTTCCTGGATCCCACTGAAAATCCCAGAAAGGTGCATTAAAGAAAAAACACCTCCCTAAATGATTTCAATAAATTAACCACCAATTTGTCACACATGGGAATCATCTGGGGCACAGCAGCTTTGAGAAGTCCAGAGTCCAAGTCCTACCCCTTACCTATTAAATCGGCTTATCAGGGTGGGCCGAGTGTCAGTTCCCGTTAGAGGTCCCCAGGGTAATCAGCTGTGTAATAAACGCGGGACCCACGGATGTAGACTGCTGATAGATGGGGCCAAGTGAAGTTTTTACGCAGAGCGACGGAAAGCAATGTGATTAAAGGTATAGGTTTGGAAACAGTCGAGGAGCAGAGCCCGGATCAGAGCTGAAGAAGCGGCACCTAGCGCCAGATCTGCAGGAAAGAGGAAGTGGGTGAAGGTGACCCATGTGACCTTCTCGGAAACCAGTCAGAGCCCAAAGCTGTACGGATGTTATGAGCTTAATGATGTCCTCCCGAGTGGAAACGGTGAGATCGCTGGAAAGAGCCAGTCCCTTCTCTTTCTGCAGACTGAAGGCTGGGAAGAGCCTAAGTACCTTTACCTGAAATTGTAGTGGAGGCAGACAGCGGAAGAACTAGAGAATGCAGACCAAAGCCTGGGCTGTGCGGTCCTTCAAGGGGATCAAAGAAAAAAGCTACTGTGTAAGGGGAATGGGAAGGCACATACGCCAGAGAGGTAGAAGGAAGAGCAGTCAGGGTGATATTTAGAAGTTAGAGGCGCTTGGAGTTTCAAGCAGGGAGTAATCAGTGGTGGCAGCTGCCGAAAGCAGTAGCGAGATAACTGAAAAATGTCAGCCGGGACTTATCTCTCCATCTGTTTAGAAACAATTGGAGGGTAGGATGCCTTTTCTCTTGCGACTTGCCTGATAACCAAAACCTTAGACCCACTTGACTGGTGCATTACTGAGGGGCAGGAAGTCCTATGTAGGTCCTTTGCTAAGTTTACATTGCTGAGGGGTGATGGCCTTTCCAACAAGCCCCTACAGAAATCAAACAGAACGGGATAAGGGCGGCTGGAAGCTCTAAGAGGAGTGAAAAGTGCTTCGGTTTAGAGAAGGCTGAGAGGGTGGGCCTGCGGCTTGATGCCCTAGGAAGGCTCCGTCTGCACCCCATGTCCGCCAGTGAGCCCAGCGGTGTAGGAATGACTCGGGCCTGGGTCTCTGCCACTCCCCTGTCCTGTGACCCTGGGAAAATGCTGTAAGCTTCCTGTACCTTATTCCTGTATGCCTTTGTGTGACTTATTTTTATCACAAAAAGCCCTAAGAGCATTTACCTTATAGGAACACTACAAAATGAAACGCACTGCACGCAGGAGGTGTGCAGTAAGGGTTATACGATACAGTGAATCAGTTTCAGATTCACTTTTCTCATCTATAAGATCCCAGTGGTGCAGCATTTATCTAGCACATGCAAGTTTGGGTCCCAGCACCACAAGGAACAAACAAACCAGAGGCTATGGAAGTCCTGTCTACCTGGTGTTGTTACGGAGATTAAAGACTGCTCCTGAAGTACATCAGCCAAGCGCCCACTACGTACTTAGTGCACTAACAAATGCTCGCTGTTGCAATTATTGAATCCCAAGGAAAATGGCGCCAGCGTGGTGAAGGCTTTCCTGGCCTCAGCTTAAATAAATTACTCCTTGTTCCCTGCTTTGCTCTTCCTCTTAGTGTTAGAGTGGCCGTTCCTGCTCTTAGGTCCTCTCCTTTTTCATTGTTCCTAGTTTACATCTTCATCTGCTGCTCTGGATTGTTAGGTAGAAGGCAGCCCTCTTCTGTTAATTTAAGTCTTATACAGCATAGAGTCACGTTGTGAATTTTAAATTCTCCCAGGAGGCTCTCCTTAACTTTCAGCCGGACTAATTTGTTTGCATTTTATATTGAGTTTTTATTTCCTTTAAGTTTATATTGTGACTTTTGATAATGCTTAGCTTGGATGCAAAAGAATGTGGGAAAATTGTAGGTTGGAATATAAATTGGTGTGGTTGTTTAAAGAAAATATAGCAACCATAGTTTCCAAAAGTAGGGAGCTGGTTAAATAAATTAGGGTCTCTTGATATGGTCGGATAATAGGGAATATTATCTATGCCATGTTAAACAATAGATAAGTACATACATATGCTAATATTGAAAGATCTCTAAAAGAGATCATAAGTGAAAAAATGTAAATTGCATGCTTCCTTTTGTGTAAAATTAAAGATAGATATGTGTTTATGCAGATTTATGCTTTTTTAAATTAGGAAGTATAATAAGCAATTGTTCACTTGAGAAAGAGTAAAAGAAAGAGAATGCAGCCTTACATTTCCATTTTATAACTTTCTGCACTATTTACATTTTTAATCACATGTATATTAGTTTTTAAAAATGTTGATGGGAAGGCAGATTAAAGTCTATCCTCTTTGGTTGTTTTATTTGTACCTCACTGTTTTCATTTTTCAGTATGTTTGGTGCTGGGGATCAAACCCAGGGTCTCACACATGCTACATAACTGCTCTACGACTGACCTATATCCCCAGCCCCTCATATAAATGTGTGCATATATATTTATATGTATATACACACACTTAAATATATATCTTTACATACCAAAGATAAAGATATATTTATACATCACACATTTACAAATATAATTTAAAAGTATTACACAAATTTCCTCCTATTAAGCCAAGGATGGTGGCTTCTGTCTATAAGCTCAGCATATGGAGGTTGGGTCAGGGGGACTGAGAATTCAAGGCCAGCTTAGACTACATATTGAGACAGTCTCAAAACAAAAATAAGCAAAAATTTTCTCCAGACTCAATGTTTTTTGACATCATATTTTAATAGTTCCACATTGCAACATCCTATCAGATGACACATAATGATTTACTAACTCTTGTGTAGTATTTGTCTTAGTTACTTTCTCTCATTTATTGCTGAGACAAAATGCCCGACACCCAAAGTTAAAAGGGGAAAGGTTTATTTAGCTCACAGTTTGTAGAGGCTTCAGTCCATAATTGGCTGGCTTTAAGGCAGGGTGGCATGGCAGATAGGCAGTGCAGAGGAAAAACAGTTCATGGTGGGCAGAAGGCAGCAAAGCAACAAGGGACGACCACAACCCTTTCTATCCCTTATGTTTTTTTCCAGGCTACGTACGGCAGGCAGCACTCAAATCTCTAATCCTAGTGGCCTTGAGCCTAGCATTGCACCATGAATCAATTCCAGTGTCACACACCCTGGATCCAGCGACCTCTGAAATAACCCCACCCATGACTGCATGAGGCTTTGAGGAGACATCTACACACAAGCCACAGCAATATTTAAGTTTACAGTGCTTTGGTGGCTATAATATGGAAATGAGTATTTGATTATTTAGATCATTTCTGGAAGTGGAGTTGCTAAGGCAGTAGTACAGGTGGTCATTGATTACCCTTGAAAGATCAGTAGGTCTTCGGATACTTTTCTAAGTGCCTTCAAGGATTTATTATGTGACTTTGGAAGTTGAAATTTGGAAAATCTGAAATGCCATACATAATGCAGAAGAGTTTTGAGCCCCCAAAAGCAATGTTGGGGAGAATGAGAGTGGGGAATAAGATGTAAGATTCATGCTTTTAGGATGTGACCCCCTTCCTGGGAGTGGATTTCTTGAGACTTGGGAAGAAGCAAGAGAAAGACAGCGTAGAAACACAGGATCCTGAGGCCAATTACACCACAAAACAGTAAACCTGGGAGTTAACACAAAGCAGGGGAAAGTGTGAGAGTGTCTCCAACCCGGCAGCTAAGAGTAGAGGCAAACGTAACTAACTAGAATGGCTAGGGGCCCCTTCCAGCCCTTTGCCAAACACACGCCTCCCACCAGGACCTGTGAGGTTGGCATAGCAACATCTTGTGAACACGGTGCCCAGCTGCCTGTGCAGAACAGCCCTCCTGTCCAGCCACGAAGCCGGAGCCTGGTTCCCGCCCCCATCATCAAGCATGGGTACCATCATTTTCACATCGTTAGCAACTTCATAGAGAACAATTCTCATTGTTTACTTATCCGAATTTTGGGTTGTAGAAAAGCTTGCAAAAGTTTATTCTCATCTGGATTCACAGAGACAATATCAGCCACCCACCTAGATCTGCTTCATCAAATCATATGGATACGGTGACAGGTAATACGGCGCTTGGTGTGTGCTGGATATTTTGAACATGCTCTTGTAAACATTAGCTCATTTAAAACTTCACAAAACACATCTATGGCATAGCTAATGCTCCCCTTTTTCATTCCACAAATGATATAATTGGGTCAATCTATAGTAAAAGGAAGAAGCTGGAATTAAACCTGGTCTCCTAGTCTCTGCTCCTGACTGTCACGTTACCTCCTCTTTCTCTCTCCATCCCCTGCAAACCTAACCACATTGCTGCTCCCCCATGGTGCTTAGGTTCTTAGAGTAGTCCAGTCCTTCCGGTCTTCCTTGGGTCACAACTCTCCATGCCTTGCATAAGCTTTGTCATCAATTCTCTCCCTCTCTCGTATCCCACCTTCAAAAAATAAAAATCGTAATAAAAAGCTAACACCTACAAAAACTGTCAGACCTGTATTTCCTTCCCATTACCATGTTTCCCCCATACTGTACTTTCTCTTTTTAAAAGTTAATTTTATTGGTACAATTGAAAAATACATAAGGATTACATTCATCAAAGGGAATTTGTATGTGTACAAGGTATATCTTGATTCCTCTTTTTTTTTCTTTTTATTGAGTTTATTGGTACAATCTAGGTCTACAGTACAGTTACATTCATTACTGGGATCCTGTAGCTTCACATGACAGGTCTTGGTTCTCATTTTTTCCCCTTGTCCCTGCCCTCCCTTCACCCCCTCCTCCACTCCCCATTTACAAATAGTTTATTTCCATTTTTTCATATTTTTTTTCTTTTCCCTTATTCCCTTTCCCCTACCCTTCCCACTTTCCCTACACCTTTAGTCCCTTTCTTCCTATTTCACACTATTAATTATCCCATTAGGATCTTGTGTACTACTATAGTTTTTCACACCAGAGAAACTATTTGGTATTTACACATGTGTGACTTGTTTATTTCACTTAAGAGTATATCCTCAATATGTATCCATTTTCCTATGAATGACTCTAATTTCTCATTCTTTATGGCTGAGTACTATTCCATTTTATAGAAAATCCACATCTTCTTTATCCAATCTCCAACAGATGGGCAAATGGGCTGTTTCCAAATTTTAGCTATTACAAACCATGCCGCTATAAACATTGGTGAGCATATATCACTGTGGTATGATTCTTTTAATTCTTTTGGAAAGATACCCAGAAGAGGGATGGCTGGGTCAAATGGAACCTCTAGTTCCAGCTCTTTGAGGTTTCTCCATATTGATTTCCATAGTGGTTGCACCAGTCTGCACTTCCACCAACAACGGAGAAGGGTTCCTTTCTCCTCACAACCCCAACAACATTTGTTATTGCTTGATTTCTTGATAGCAGCCATTCTTTGTGGGTGAGGTGAAATCTCAGGGTTGTTTTCATCTGCATCTCTCGAATGACCAGTGATGTGGAACATTTTTTCATATATTTGCTTGCTGCTTTTACTTCTTTGTCTGAGAAATGTCCCTTCATTTCGGATGCCCATTTTTGAATTGGGTCTTTATATTTGGGGGTGCTGATTGTTTTGAGTTCTTTATATACTCTAGATAAAAGTCCTTTGTCTGAGGAGCAGCTGGTAAAAATTTTTTCACGTTGTTTCCTCTTTTTCTCCTGGTTCCTCACCCTCTCCTCAACTCCTACCCTGCTTATCCACAAAAGCTTTGTTTCCATTTCCCCCCTTCTTTTCTTGTTTTTTCCCCCCATTTCCTTTCCCCCACCCCTTCACAGTTTCCCTTTCCTTTTGAAGAGTCTCTTCCCATTTCATATTATCTATTACACATTTTAGTCTTTATTGACCCTTTCAGTTTCTCATACCAGAGGGACAATGTGATATTTACATATATGTGTCCAATTTATTTCACTTAGGAATATAGTCTCAAGTTGCATCCATTTAGCTATAAATGTCTCAAGTTTATCTTTCTTTATGGCTAAGGAGTACTACACTGTATAAAAAAACCACATCTTTTTTTATCCATTCATCCATGTATGGATGTTTGGTTTGTTTCCAAGATTTAGCTATTACAAATGGTGTCACTATAAACATGGGTGTGCATATATCACTGTGGTATGATGCTTTTAATTCTTTCGAGAAGATACCCAGCAGGGGAATAACTGGGTCAAATAGGACCTCCAGTCCACAATGATTTTCATAGTGGCTGCACTGGTCGGCACTTCCACTGACAGTGGAGAAAGGTTCCTTTTTCCCTACAGCCACACCACCATTTGTTGTTGGTTAGTTGATTTCTTTTTTCTTTTTTGGAGGGGAGGGTTGAGACAGGGTCTCACTCTGTAGTTGAGACTGACCTGCAACTCACTATGTACCCCAGGCTGGTCTTGAACTCACAGAAATCCTCCTGCCTCAGCCTCCCAAGTGCTGGGATTACAGGCACGCACCACCACACCCGGCTGTTAGTTGATTTCTTGATATTAGCCATTCTTTCTGGAGTGAGGTGAAATCTCAATGTTGTTTCAATTTGTATCTCTCAGATGATCAGTGATATTGAACAATTTTTCATATATTTATTTATCATTTATACTTCATCTGAGAAGGGCCTATTTATTTCAGATGCTCATTTTTGGATTGGGTCTAACTTTGGAGGAGTCTATTTTTTTTCAATTCCTTGTATGTTCTAGCTATCTGAGGGAATTCTGGCTAAAATTCTTTCCCATTCTGTGAGTTGTCTCTTCACTCTGTTGATTTCTTTTGCAGTGCAAAACTTTTTAATAAGATGAGGTCCCAGTTATTGATTCTTTGTAGTCTGGGTTTCGTTCATGAAGTCATTGACTACTCCTATGTTCTGAAGAGCTCTACCTAGTCTCTCTTCCAGCAGATTTAGTGTTTCTATTTTAATATTTCGATCTATGATCTATTTCTACTTTAGTTTAGTGCATGGTGAGAGACATGGGTCTAGTTTTAATCTTCTGCATATGGAAAGCCAGTTTCTCCAGCTCCACTCATTAAAGAGGCTGTCTTTCCTGTAGTGAACATGTTTGGCCTCTTTGTCCAGGATAAGGTGGCTGAGTGTGTTTGGGGTTGTTTCTGCCTCTTCTAGTCTGTTCCACTGATCCTCAGGTCTGCTTTTTTGCCAGTACCTTGCTGTCTTTGTCATGGTAGCTCTGTAGCATAGTTTCAAGACAGGGATTGTGATACCATCTGACTTGTCTTTGTTTCCCAGAATTGCCTTTGCTGTTCTAGATCTCTTCTGGTTCTAAATGAATTTGAGGAATGTTTTCTCTAGTTCTGTGAGGTATGCTAATGGTAATTTGATTGGGATTGCATTAGATCTGTATAATAATTTTGGGAGTGTGGTCATTTTCACTATGTTGTTTCTTCCTACTCAAGAGCAGGGTATATGTTTCCATCATATGATATCCTCTTTGATCGCCTTTTATAGATACTGTAATTGTCTATGTATAGATAGGCCCTTTCTCTCCTTTGTTAGCTTGGTTCCTAAGTATTTTGTTTTTCAATGCTATTGTGAAAGGTGTGGTTTCCCTAATTTCTTTCTCAGTGAATTTTTGTTTTTTTTTGTTTTTTTTGAGACAGGGTCTCACTATGTAGTTGAGACTGACCTGGAACTCACTATATAGCCCAGGCTGATCTCGAACTCACAGCAATCCTCCTGCCTCAGCCTCCCAAGTGCTGGGATTACAGGTGAGTTCCACCACATCTGGCTTAGTGATTTTTTTATTTGTGTACAGGGATGCTGTTGATTTTTGACTGTTAACTTTGTATCCAGCTGTGCTGCTGAATTTGATTATTAAATCAGAAGATTTTGTGGAGTTTTTGGGGTCTTCTATGTAGAGAATCAAGTCATCTGCAAATAATTATAATTAAATTCTCCCTTTCCTATCTTCATTCTTTTTATTTCTTTTTCTTTTTGCTCTGGCCAGTGTTTCCAGAACTACATTGAGCAGAAGTGGTGATAGTGGACATCCCTGTCTTGTTCCTGATTTTAGTGTGAAAGCTTTCAATTTTTGATGGTTTAGTGTTCTGTTGGTTGTTGGTTTGTCATACATAGCTTTTATCAGATTGAGTTAAAGACCATCTGTTCCAATTTTCTGCAGTTTTTTTTTTTTTAAATCATGAATGGGGTTGGACTTTTTCAAATACTTTTTCTGTGTCCATTGAGATGATCATGTGTTTTTTGTTTTTGGCTCTGTTGACATGGTATATTACATTTATTGATTTGCTGAACTATCCCTGCATCCCTGGGATGAATCCTACTTGGTCATAGCATATGATCTTCTTGATGACTTGCTGCATTCTTTTGCCAATATTTCATTGAGCATTTTGCATCTATGTTCATTAGGGTAGCTTTCTTTATTGGTTGGGTCCTTCTATGGTTTTGGTGTCAAGGTAATACTTGCTTTCAGGAATGATTTTGGGAGTATCGCTTCCCTTTTTATTACACTTAAGAGAATTGGCAATGGATCTTCTCTAAATTTCTTGTAGCATTCAGCAGCGAATCCATCAGGATTTGGTATTTTCTTTGTTGGTAAGTATTTAATTACATTTGTAATTTCATTGACTGATATTGGGTTGTTTAGAATTTTTATATCTTCTTGATTCCTCTTTGATTATTCAGATGTGTTTAGGAATCTGTCCATTTCTTCTGTGTTTTTCATCTTTATTACAATACAGGTTCTTGAAGTAGGTATTGATGATTATCTGGATTTCCACAGGATCTGTTGTGATTTCACCCTTTTCATTCTTTTTTTTTTTTTCTTCTTCTTCTTTTTTGGTAGCAGGGATCAAACTTGGGTCCTTGTGCTTATAAGGCAGGTGGTGGAACCACTGAGCTAAATCCCTGGCCCACCTTTTCATTCTTAATTGCATGAATTTGAGTTTTTTTTCTTCCTTCTGATAAGATTGGCTGAGGGTTTATCAATTTTATTTAATCTTTTAAAGAACAAACTCTTTGATTCATCGATTCTCTTGTTTTCTTAGTCTCAGTTGCATTAATTTCTGCTCTGATCATTATAATTTCCTCTCTTGTGTGAGCTTTGGGGCTGACTTGTTCTTTTTCCAGAAGTTTGAAGTTCAACATTAGGCTGTTTATTTGAACTCACTCTGTTTTCCTGATGTGAAAGTTCAGTGCTATAAGTTTCCCTTATAGGACTGCTTTTATTACATCCCATAAGTTGTGGTATGTTGTGTCAGCATTATCATTTAATTGTTGATACTGTTTAATTCCTTCTTTAATTTCATCTGTGACCCACTGGTTATTCAGTGGGGTTATTTAATTTCTATGGATTTATGGAGTGTTTATGATTTCTTTTGCTGTTGACTTCCACTTTCATTGCACTATGGTCAGATAATATAACTGGGATAATTTCAATTCCTTTGCATTTGATTAAGCATGTTCTATGGGCTAGTATCGTGGTTTGTTCTGGAGAATGTCCCATGTGCAGCTGGGAAGAATGTGTATCTGATGTTTGGGGATGGAAAACTTTGCCCCTACTGTACTTTCATCCACACACTCTCCACTGTTTCTCATTCCATTGCTTCTCTGCCCATCTGCTTCTATCAGATGCATAAAACTACACTTTCCAGGTGCATCAATGAGGTTAGTCTCTCACATCCAAAGGATCCTTCTTCTATTGAATGTGGGGCAGTCAAACATTCCCTTGGCATAGTAAGTGCTCCTGGTTCTTATTCTGTGTTCTCTACCTTGTCTTAGTTTTCCCTTGTTGGCTTCCCCATCTCTTGCCTAAGCCTCTAAATCTTGCCTGAACACTTAGACCAGAGACCTCTTTTCTTCTTGATGCTCAGCCTCTCAAGTTATCACAGTCTGTCTCACGGTTCTAACTGGTGATACTCTCCCAATCCATGGCACATGCCAGTTCCAGGGGGTTGTCTCTCAGGCACCTCAACCTTGACCTATTAAATTGAATTCTTTGCTTTCTTCCCAAATCAGAAAATTTCTTCTTCACCTTCTACACTTCTGATGTCAGTGGCCAACACTGTTTTGCTGCTTAAAACCTAGCACCGTTGTGTAGACAGAGAAGGTTCTCCATCAGTGTTTCGTGAGTGCATGACTGAATCATCATAACTCAGAATCTGAACAGTTCTTCACCTACATACTCCTAACTGGTTAATAGTGCATACCAGACTAGCAGAAGAACTAATATATGTAGTAAATGAACTTGGAAATTTGAAAAATACTTTAGATCATTTTTAGAGTAGAAGGTCTTTGAGTTGAAAGGAACTCATTTTCAGTTCAGATCTCCTACTTTATAGATGAGGAAAGTACTGGTTAATTTTCTTATCCAGTCTGACATCAGTCTTGGCAGAGCTGTAGTAGAATCCTTGTGTCTTGTTATGAGACACAACGTGGTGTGTTATGTTTACAGGTTTATGTTATGTTTGCACACATCACATTATTTTTTCTTACTATGAATGTCTGTATCACTATCAGGAAATATCTTATTTTCCATCTGCTCCTCCGCAGGATCTCCAGACCTAGAAAATTACCTGACACATGACCCATGGTCAACAAATACTTTTAAATATTGACCTACAGATTTTTAAACTTACTAACAGCTAAAAGAAACCCTAAGATACAGACATATATCCACACATGCATATATCCACATACACACATTTACACACATGCATATATATGTTTTTCCCTTAAAATCTAGGATGCACAGAATGAGAAATCTAAGCAAAATTAAAGGATCAATGGGACATTTGGAATTGAGCTTATTTTTAAAAAATCAGAAATGTGGTTCTTTTAAAAAAGGGTCACAACATTCCTTCCAAATTCCCAATCTGTGATGGGTATTTTATACATCCTACCCCATTTAACACTGGCAGCCCAGAAAGACAGGTGTCGCAACCACTGTACAGGTAAAGAGACAGAAAATCCAAAAGAGTAAGTAATTTTCCCAGAGCTATTCAACAAACGAATCAAAGATGGTATTTAAATTCCTATCTGCAAACCCTAGTTAAGGCTTTTCCACCTCTGATTTTCTTTTCCAAAACAGAAGAAAAAGTTTCATTTTCTGCTTACTACACTGCTGAGTTCAAGTTAATTTTGAGTGAGGCAGTGATGGAGAAAGAGAGAAACTATATCTCTTTTTCTCTTTTTTTCCCACCCTCCCCCAAAAAATGATGAAAAGGAAAACCAAAAATTTAGGGTTCATAAGAACAAAAGCCTAACTTATTTTTTCTTGTATGAGTCAATTTTATGGAGGAAGATTTACATAAAATAAAATGCACCCATCTGAGTTTATAGTTTAATGAGTTATGACAAACGTACATGTCTGTGTAGTCACCACCCCAGTCAAGAAATACCACATTTCCATTGCACAAAATTTCCATAATCTCTTTCTTCCTAGCTCCAGGCAACCACTGATATGGTCCTGTCACTTTTCCTTAGTTTCACCCATTCCAAAATTCCATATAAATTGAATCATATGGCATATACGTTCTTAAGTCTACCTTGTTTTCTCTCATTATCATGTTTTGGAGTAGTGAATATGTTGCATAGTTAAGTACTCCCCTCCTTACTGTTCAATAATATTACATTTAATGGACATGACATACATTTTTGGTGCATTTATCTATTTTCAAACATTTGGGTTAGCTTGAGATCTGGGGTGTTTTGAATAAAGCTTTTGTCATCACTCAAGTGTAATCTTTGTGTAGGCAAAATATCTAGGCGTGTGATAGTGACTCATAACATCTAAGTATTAAAAATAGTCAAATTATTTTTCAGTATATTGCACTATTTTCTATGAGGGCTTCAGTTGCTTTATGTCTTTTTTCTTTTTTTTGCCATCAATAAGAAATATACTTGATTTTTTAAAATTAATTTTATTGGTACATTTAAGGTATACAATGTAAGGACATCCATCATTGGAAATTTGCAGCTTCACATAATCAATCTTGGTTCTTATTTTTTCCCCATTCCCCTCCCCTCCCATGTACAAAGACGTTGTTTCCGTTTTTTCTTTTTCTCATATTAATTCCATTCCCTTCAGAAATTTACTTGTCCTTAAAACAATCCCATGCTGGCATTGTTCAGAAGATTTTTTTTTTTTACCATTAAGTTTTATCTTTTTTAATGTTTGATATGATCAAGAGTTATCACTTTAATGGGTGTATAGTAGTATTGCATTGTGAATTAATTTGCATTTCCCTAATGATTAATGATGGTGAGCATTTATATGTTTGTTTTCCATCTGCATATCTTTATTGCTAAGTAGTGTACCATAAATTTTTAAATGTTTGTATATTAGAAGGTTCTTTTAGGTACACATGTATTTGTATCTCCCTAACCAACTGTTCCCTTTACCATTGTGAAATCTTATTTCATCTCTAGTAATAAACTTCATTTTTTTTTTTGAGACAGGATCTCACTACATAGTTCAGGCTGGCCTTGGACTTACTATGTAGCCAAGGCTGGTCTCACCTGGAAGTCCTTCTGCCTCAACCTCCCAAGTGCGGGGATTTAGTTGCGCATCACCACCCCGAGCTAATAAACTTTGTTTTAAAGATTATCAGTTTTAATTTATGTAACCACACCAAACTTCTTTTATTTATTCTTTGAACAGCTTATCTTTCCATTTGTTGACTTTCAACTGAGTAATTCTTTTTTTTTTTTTGTACTGGTGATCAAACTCAGGTCCTTGCACTTTTTAGGCAAGTGGTGGAAACATTGAGCTAAATCCCCTGCCCCCAAATTATTCTTTTATATTTAAAATATATGTCTCATAGGTGGCATATGAGTAAATTTCTTTTGTCCAACCTGACAATTAATACAATTATTGTTATTGCTGAACTTAGTAAACCAGTTTATTCTTCTTCTTTTTTTTTTTTTTTGGTACCAGGGATTGCTTATGAGGGTACCTTGCCCTTGCGAGGCAGACAGCAGAACCACTGAGCTAAATACCTGGCAAGTTTATTATTGTTTTCCCTTTTCTTTCTCATATTTTTGTCCTTCTATTCTCTTTTTCTGCCTAATTTTATATTAATTCAATATTTCTTGGTATTCAGTTTTAACATATCTATTAGCTTTTAAGACATATTTCTTTTCATTTTTTAGTTGTTGATTTAGGACTCAGTATATATTTAAGTGTTAGTAAAAATAGAAAGTATATCAGTTTTTGTCACTCTAAATTGACATTGTCCCAACTACTTTGTGAACTGTAGAAAATATTAAATGGTGTGGATTACTTTACTCCCTCCCGCCACCATTTATGTTGTAGATAACAGGTGACTTAATCCACATACACTGAAAAATAACACACAAACACATGACAGAATTATAACTATTGCTGTAAAAATCATACATATCTTAAAACACTGCTTTTTCAGTTAGCACTGGGGATTGAACCCAGGGACTCTTTACCTGTGAGCTACACACATCCTCAGCCCTTTACAATTTTTATTTTGATACAGGGTCTTGCTAAGTTGTGTACCCTGGCCTCCCAGCTTTGAGTGTTTTCCCACAGCTTTTTTTCTTTTTTGAGACAGAGACTCGTTATGTAATTCAGGCTGGCCTTGAACTTACTACATAGCCCAGGCTGGCCTGGAAATGTGCTGAACCTCAGCCTCTTGAGTGCTAGGATTGCAGTTATACCATATTGCCCAGTTTCTCTGTCCCTGGGATTGGAACATCTTAGAATTAACTCAACAAATTCTATTTTCAAAAACTGTTATCATCATGTACTGCAAATATGTAGTAATATACATTTTTAAAAAATCTGTTGAAACGCTTATTAGAACTGAATTGAATATATATTTGATTTGGGGAATTGCCATATCAACATTTTGTTTTCATTTCTAGTAACAGAGTTTATTTTTACATATATTTAGATATTTTCATTTCTCTCAGTAATATTTTATGATTTTAGTGCATATAATTTGCATATACTTTGCTCAATATAACATGTATTTTATGTTTTTGATGCTATTGTAAATAATATTTTATTTATCTTTTGAGACCAGATCTCAGTACATACTTCAAGCTGGCTTTGAACTCACTATGTAGCCCAAGCTGGCCTTAAATGTCACGCGCCATTGTTTCCGGGCTCTTCATGCCCTGCATGAATCCCGGATGTGAGTCCTCCGGTGACGGCGGTTCGCGCATGCGCAGAAGGGGCGCTTGGCTCGTCAGAATGACGCAGGCCGGCATTGGCCAATAGAAATGGGCTACGTCACCCGAGAGGCTATAAAAGGCAGGCTCGCATCCGGCTCGGGGTCTTTCCGCCATCTTGAAGAATGCAGAAGAACCTCCAATAAAGCGTGCTTCAGAAGAATCCTGAGTGTTGCGTGCTCCTTGCTGGCGAGGTGCGCGTGACAAGTGGTGCCGAAACCCGGGAGCGACGACCATCATCGCCGGCATCAGCGGAGACCCCTGACTTCAGGAGGATTCAGAACTGAGACACAGGAGGGGAGGATCCACCAACTTTCCTAGAGGTACGCTGTCTGGTGTGGGCGGGTGTTTCAATTTGTTTACTCCAACAGGTTTAATTTTGTCAGTCGCCCACTTTCGTAGATAGGGGAGAAATGGGAAATTCAACTTCGCAATCATTGGTCTATGCTTTACAAAGCCTTTTGAAGGAAAGGGAGTTAAAAATATCGGAGCAAATTTTAAGGAGGATTTTAAAGGAAGTGGATCGAGCGGCGCCCTGGTTCAGCGGTACCGGGTCACTCACGATCCCATCCTGGGAAAAATTAGGAAAAGACCTTCAGCGAGAGAAAGATAAGAATACCTTAAGACCGGGGGTTTTACCAGTGTGGAAAATGATTAGAGCCTGTTTGGAGGATAAGCGCTGCAATGATAAGGTGCGGGAGGGACAAAAATTGTTCAGGGAGCATCAAGACAGTGTATCAGAAACGGAGAGCGAAGAAAGAAGTAAGTCTAGACAAAAACGGAGAACAACGGGAGCTCAAGAAGAAGGGAGCCAAATTTCCGGCCCTATTGAGGCCTCAACGGGCCTCTACCCTGCCCTAGATGAACTAAAAAGATTAACATTAGCAGAAAAGGAAAGTAATTCGGAGGGCTCCTCGGAGGACTCCGAGACCGCGTCGGAGTCCTCAGGGGAGCCGCCCGAAAAAGAGGAAGTAGTAAGATAATTCAATTGGCCAAAACCATCTGAGTGCACTCGTTAAAATTGTCTTATATGTTTGTCTGTCTTAAGTGTTATATGTTTGTCTGTCTTAAATGTTCAAAGATGTTTGTATGTTCTTGATCAGAATGACGTCAAATGCAAGTAGATTGTTGATTTCTACAACCTGGCTTTATAGGATCAAATAAAAAATTTAAAAGATATTTAAATACAACCTTCAAGTTTGGATATGCTCCTGTTGGTGAATAAAGAAGCAGCTGCTCAGAAAGTTTATTCTGATCTTTGTTCACTAATGGGAGCCACCAAAATAATTTTTTATAGCCTTATAAAAAGATACATCTTGTTAAATATGTTGTTGGGAATATTGTTGGTTATCAAAGGTCTGAATTATAAATATGTTTCTGATGGTTATTTTCTGTTAAAAAAAAAAGGGGGGGGAAGATCCTGTTGATACAAAGCCACATTACAGGATATAAGAATTCATTATAATTATTATTGCTATTTTTCTGGTATACAAAATGTATTTATATTGTTTGACCATGCAGGTTTTCCAGCATATTGTTTATGACAATAACCCTTTGGTCCAGGTATTCTCTCTTCTCTTCTGCTCCACCTACTTATGGTTAGTTCTTTTCACCACCAACAACAGGACCATCAACATCACCACAACACTTCAATGGTCTGCGCAACATCACCTTCGCACCCACTCCAGTTTGCGTGTGGCCACCATTTCTTTGGCTTGTGGCTAATGTGACTCTCTCACAGACTATGGAACTGAATTGTGCCAATGATACTTGTTGGTACGCATCCTGCTGGGACGCTACCAAATTTCTTCATGCTGTGGTCGTTCGAATGCCTCGATTCATTCCTGTACCAACGGAAGTCTCGAATCCCTTGAGTATTGTAAGATCTAAGAGAGACTTTGGGATTACGGCAGCAATAGTATCGGCGATAACTATTGCAGCCGCTGGTGCGACCGCAGCCGCCGTCTCTCTTTCCACGTCAGTACAAACCGCAACCGCTTTGAATAATTTGTCAGCCAATGTAGCCTCTGCGCTCGATATGCAAACCTCTGTTAATGCTCATTTGAAGGGAGGGTTAATGATTGTTAATCAAAGGGTTGATTTAGTGCAAGAGCAACTTGATGTGTTATGGCAATTGGCCCAAATAGGATGTATGTGGAGGATGCCAGGACTCTGTGTTACACCTGTACAATATCATAATATGTCAGAAGCTGCGAATTTATCTAGGGAACTCTCTATGTATTTGACATCTAATTGGACGGGACGTTTTGATCACTTGGTTAGACAATTGAGAGTAGCCATTGCTCATGTTAATTCTACCCGAGTAGACATTGTTTTTGCACAAGGTATATCTGATTGGATTGCAAGTGCTGTATCTATTCTGAAGGAGTGGGCTGGAATGGGATCAATGATTGCTTTGTTGGCTTTGGCAGTGTTTTTGGGATTTTGGTGGTTATGTAAGCTGAGACGACAGAGACAAAATGATAATATCATGTTGATGCAAGCTTTTGCTGCCCTTGAAGCCGGATACTCGCCTGCTGTTTGGTTGGCCAATTTACAATAGCTTGAACGTTGGTCATTATCTGCCTATGCCTTGCTCATTCGGGAGCCATAAATATCTGCATCTCTCTACCTCCTTGGACATGGCCTCTGCACTCTGTGGACTAGTCCATTGCACCAGAATCAGGCATGTCTTTTTACAATCTTGTTGATCAGCCTTTGCACCGCTCAGAGGTTCTCCTCATTGCACGAGCTAAGGTGATCCAACAGTTGCTCACATGGAATACCTGCTTCGACCACCTTCCGGCCGGGGTGGTTGACAGGCTCCTCCTGAGCTCTAGTTATTTTAAGGAAGGGGGAGATGTCACGCGCCATTGTTTCCGGGCTCTTCATGCCCTGCATGAATCCCGGATGTGAGTCCGCCGGTGACGGCGGTTCGCGCATGCGCAGAAGGGGCGCTTGGCTCGTCAGAATGACGCAGGCCGGCATTGGCCAATAGAAATGGGCTACGTCACCCGAGAGGCTATAAAAGGCAGGCTTGCATCCGGCTCGGGGTCTTTCCGCCATCTTGAAGAATGCAGAAGAACCTCCAATAAAGCGTGCTTCAGAAGAATCCTGAGTGTTGCGTGCTCCTTGCTGGCGAGGTGCGCGTGACACTTAAACCCACAGCAATCCTCCTGTCTCAGCCTTCCAAGTGCTGAGATTACAGGTGTGCACCATTCCTGGTCAGAAAATAATATTTTAAAAACTATTTTCCAATTGTTCTTGCCAGCATATAGATATTTTATTAATTTTCATATATTGATATTGTGTCCTGAAACACTACTAAGTTAAATTATCATTCTAAATCCATTTAAATTTTCTTTCTTTGTTTACTGAGATAGGGTTTCACTATGTAGTTCAGGCTGGTCTTGAACTCACAGTGTAGCCGAGGCTGACCTCAAACACATGGCAGTCCTTCTACTTCTACCACCTGAATGCTGGGATTACAGTTGAGGTCCTGTTCCTGGCTTAATATCTTTTTTAGTGTCAGTTCTTTAATATTTTCTACATACATGATCATGTCATTTGTAATTTAAATAGTTTTATCCCTGTATTGTATATGCACTTTTTTCTTGTCATATTGCATTGGCCAAGAGATTCACTATATTATTGTAATAATAGCTATTCATTTGAATTGAATAGCAATTATAAGAAAGCACTACTTTGCCTTATCTTTGACATTGGAAAATAGGCATCAAGACTTTTAGCATGATATATATTAGTTGTAGAGTTTTTGTATAAAAAATTTATTAAAGAGGTTCTTTTCTTTCTAATTTGCCTCAAGTTTTTAAAAAATAAAATAAATTTTGAATTTTGTCAAATGCTTTTTACATGACTATTGAAATGATCATATGGCCTTTTCTTGTTTATTCTGTTGTTTATTCTTATTTATTCTGTTAATATGGAAAGTTATCTTGACTGATTTTATGAATATTAAACCAGTCTTACATTTTTGATATAAATCCTAATTTATCGCGATGTATTATTATTTTTTATATCATTTAAAAATTTTCTCCTTGGTATGAGGGATTGAACTCAGGACCTTGCACTTGTGAGGCAGGTGTGGCACCACTGAGCCAAATCCCCAGCCCCTTTGTTTTGTTTTTCTGAGACAGGGTCTCACTATATAGTTCAGGCTGCTCATGAACTCTTCATGTAGCCCAGGTTGGCCTGGAACTTGCAGTGATCTTCCTGCCTCAGCCTCTCAAATGCTGAGATTACAGCCATTTGCCATGACACCTGGCTGTATCATTTTTTGATGTGGTAATATTTTATTAAATACTAATTTTTCATCTACACATAGTTTTCTTTTCTGGTAATTTCTTTTTCTAGCTTGAATTCATGACAATGTTGTTCTCATAATCTGAATGAGTCAGGATGTGTTCCTTCCTCTTCTGCTAGGTGAATTTATCTAGATTGTATTATTAAGTTTTGTCATTATAGTTATTATTTCAGTTTGGTACTCTACCAGTGAAACCATGCATGCCAGAGATTTTTTTGTGGAAATTTTAAATTTACATGTTCAGTTTCTTAACAAATAGTGTGCTAGAACTTCTGTTTATTCTTGAATCAAATTTGGTACTACAGTTTGTTCATTTTATCTAATTATCAAATTTATTCTCCTAAACTTGGTCTTAATATTTCCTTATGATTCTTTTTGTTTGATTGTTTGTGACAGGGTCTTGCTTTGTAGTTCAGGTTGGCCCTGAGCTCATTATGTAGCCTAGGTTGGCCCCAAACTCTGGTGATCCACCTGAGTGCTGGGATTAAAGGTGTGAACCACCACACCTAGCCTTATGATTTTTGTTAGCTCTGTAGGTTCTCTAATGATTTTTCCTCTTGTATTTCTGACATTAGTAATTTTAATTTCTCATGTTCAGTAGTTACAAATTTTATTAATCTTTTCAAAGGAGCCACTTTTGCTTCAATAATTTTCCTTGCAGTTTTATCTTTTTCAACTTCATTGACATCTGCTTCTTACTTTTTTTTTACTGTTTTTAACTTTTTCTTTCTTGCAGTAAATAGAAATACCTTTTTATTTAATCAGCTCTTACTTTTTTCTGATACTGAACTTTATTTAATTAATTTCAGTTCCTTTTTCTTGAGGGAGCATTTAAAATTATTTATCTTCCTAAGCATGGTGTTAGCTGCATTGTGTAGATTTTGTTACATTTACATATGTAGTCAGTTCAAATTTATTTTTGAACATGGATTATATATACATGAGTTTTTAATTTCCAAATAACTGGAATTTTCTGTATATTTCTGTTAATATTTTCTAACTTTTCTCATTGTTAGTGAACATATACAATAAAGAATTCCCTCTCTTCCTGTACCTGTGAGAGATATTTTCCAAGATTCCCTGTGGATACCTGAATATGCAGATACTGCTAAACTCTCTATATAATGTCTTTTTCATCTGAAGCATTTATCATGCACTATGGCCATAACTTATAATTTAAAATATGATCTCAAAACTAGCCCAGATTTCCTTTTTCACATTTTTATGGGTAGAAAATTCCTTCTGAGGATAGACCTCAGTGACCTCAGCATACAAATATTTTCTTTCATTAGCAGGTGGAGAGCTTTGACCTTTCCACTTAAAGGAAACACATTATGGTTCTCTGGCAAGTCTGAATTGCCAGCATCACTGATCTCACATCTTTGGACCATTGTTAAGTAAAATAAGGGCTGCTTGCATAAAAGCATTGCAATGCCATGGCAAATGATCTGAAAATGGAGGACAACTTTGAGTGACTAACCAGTGGGTAGCATACACCATGTGGATACACTGGACTAATAGATGAATCAGATTCTGGCACAGAGGATGGCACAGAAGCGGGTAATTGATTTTTTGTTTGTCTTTTTTTGTTACCGGGGATTGTACTCGGATCCTTGCACTTGCAAGGCAGGCCACCAAACTGCTGAGCTAAATCCCCGGCACAGAAGCGGGTAATTGAAACTGCAGAAAATAAAAACGTAACTAAGGAGAGAGGGAACACTACCCATATGTTTCTACTCAAATGCTAAAAGGTTGAATTTTGAACTCCTGCATGGTTTATTTTGGTATTTCATGTATACTGGAGAAGAATGTGTATCCTGCTTTGGTTTGATATAGTGTTCTCTACATATCAATTAGGTCGAGTAGGTTGATAATAGTATTTAGTTATTTTGAATTCCTGCTATTCTGAATTTCTTTTTGCTTGATTTATCAATTACTGAGACAAGAGTATTTATCTTTTCATATATGTCAGTCTTGGTTTAATATATTTAAGCTTTATATTAGGTACATAAACAGCTGAGTTTGTTATTGTTTTTGAAACAGTGATAGAAATCAGGTCCTTACCCTTGTGAGGCAGGTGGCAGAACCACTGAGCTAAATCCCCAGCCCATGAGATTTTTTTTTTCTGGTAACATGATCCTTTAATTATTTTGAAATGTCCTTTATTTTTGGTAACACTTTTTGTCTTCTAATCCACATTTTCTGATAGTATTATGATTAGTGTATACATCATACACTTTTTTGCTTGTAATATGTATCTTTGTATATCACATGTGTTCTTTTATAGATAACATATAACTGGGTTTTGTTTTCTACCCAATTTGACAGTTTCTGCCTTTTAGTTGGGGTGCTTAGAACATTTGCATTTAGTTATCAACACGAGGATTGGATTTAATTCTACAATCACATGAGTTTTTGGTTCCCATTGGCTCATCCATTCTTTCCCCTTTTCATTCTATTCCTTCTTCCTTTTCCATTTCTATTATTCTTTTCCATTTTTACTATTGACTTATTAGCTATACATTTTTATTTTTGAAGATTTTCTCAATGGACCTTGATTTTCATCTCTTTAAAGTCTCTATTCAAAGACACACACTTTTAACCTCTAATGTAATTACACAAGACAGTGTACTTCCATTTTCCCTTCTGTCCTTTTAAACTGTTATCACACTTATGTTTTACCTATGTTAGGAACTCCATAATGCATTGTTATTTTCACATGAAATAATTGTCATTTTGACACCTTTAAATTTTAGAAAAAGTCTTTGCATTTTGTTTCATTTTCAGGGTTGCCTTATGTAGCCTGGGCTATCCCTAAACTCACTATGTAGGGCTAGGGATTTAGCTGACTGGCTCTGCCACCTGCCTCAAAAGTGCAAGGTCCTGAGTTTGATCCCCAGTACCAAAAACAACAAAATGCCCCAAACTTACTAGGTAGCCCAGGCTAGCCTCAAACTCCTGATCTTCCTTTCCTAACCTCTCCAGTACTGGGATTATAGGTGTGTGCTACCGTGCCTGCAGGAAAAGTCTTTTCTATGTACGGAAATATTTACAATTTCCATTACTTTTCACTCCTTTGTACAGACAAGGGTTTCCTTTAATGTAGCTATATTTTTGGTTGGTGTAGAATTCTAACTTGTTAGCCATTCATCTGGATTCTATTATTCAGCTGTCTTTTTTTCCCCAAACTCTTTGCCCATATTTTAAGTCATCTTTTTATTATTATTATCTTTTTATTATTATTTGAGCTTATTATCTTTTTATTATTATTTGCCAAATCTTCATATGCTTTGTCAATCCTTTATATGCTTTACAAATATTTTCTAACAGCTTTTGGCTTGCCTATTCAGTTTCTTAATAATGTTTTTTGATAAACAGTAATTTTAAATTTGGTCAATTTTTCTTTTACATTTATTGCTTTCTTTGATCTACCTAAGAAAATTTTGCTTATATGCGTAGATTTATTATTAATCTCTGCAGATGATGTGAGATAATTTTCTATTAAGTTTTAATTTTCTTATTCTTTATTTATAGAAGTTTCTAATTGGTCCTTTTTGAACCTGCAATATTATTTATTATACCTTTCTGTACTGTACAAGTATCTTCAACTCATTTTATTTCTTTAATCACAGGGAGAGCTGCTGTTGTGTGTGGGACCTGAAGTCTTTGTACATCTATCTGTTGTGTGTGGCTTCTATTGGATCTCAGTCAAAGTTCCTTCACTTATTTCCCTCTTTATGTTGGACATGACACTTGCAAAACTTCTGTGGTAGTAATGTGAGGCCTGTGATGAGGGTACATCCTCCTGGAAAGGGTTTACATTTGCTTCTGTCGGACACTTGGGGGCACTACCTGACTCGACTGTATTAAATCAATCCAAGCAATCTGAAAGTGGGTTTTAATTCTTCTCCACAATCTTGTTTTGTTTTAACTTGGACTCACCCTTACCTTGATGATATAGCTCCTTGCGGTGAGAGCTTATTGTAGGGAGAACGTCTATCTCAGAGGAGTTATAGGTTTTTGCTTTTTTTTTTTTTTTTTTTTTTACAGGGATCGAACTTGGGCCCTTGCACTTGTGAGGCAGGTGGAGGAACCACTGAGCCAAATCCCTGGCCCTTGAGTTATAGGTTTTGATTTCGGTTACCCTCATCCTGTGAGGTGTCAGACGAAGGTACTGCCTTTCAAAGAACTGAAAGTAGCCTCAGAAAAAGACACATTTGAGTTGATAGATTTATCTGGGTTGTACTTTGTTTCATTTCAGGCCTCGATATCTTTTCTGTCCTATCATCCCGTCTATATTTTTAAGATTTTTTTTTTTTTACATTTTGTCTAGGCTCTTTAGTTATTTCCATCTGATCTGAGTTGATCTCAAGTGCCTGGTCCATAATTGCTATCTGTGTCCCTGCCTCCCTCTCCGGAAAGGAACCATTTGCCTGAAGACATTTGTTGAAAAATTATCTTATCCACCAGGTGGCAAATGTCACCTTTGTATCTTGCTAAACAAATACATCGGTCCATTCTGTCATCTTTTCCTGTCCATTCAGCCTCACTGCACACAGTGGAGATGAACAGTTGGACCAGTCTGCCCTTCCTTCCTTCCTTCCTGGGCCTTCTTTCATAGGTTGGATTGTTCTCATGAAAGGAGAGTTCCTGGCTCAATGCTGGATTAGAACATGTGCATAAACTGCTCCAGAAAGTGCTAAGAGAATTCAGCTATGTTTTTCTCTTATGGGTCCCTTTAAAAAGCTTCTTTATTCATATGTATTTGTAGTACATAACAATCACATTCTTTGGGGGAAGTTGGTACATGTACATAACACATCTTAATTCCTTTTTAAAAAATCCTGTCTCTCCCTTCCTCCTCCCTCCTTCCATCTCCTGGCCCCCTTTCCATTTGCAAAAGGTCTATCATTATATTTTTCTATTATCTATCTTTATTTTGCTCTTTATTTATACATTGAGTTTCTCATATAAGGGAAATCATGCAATATTTAAACTTGTACGTTTGATTTGTTTCATTTAATATTATAGTCTCAAGGTGCATCCATTTTTCTACAGATGGCTCAAATGTATCCTTCTTTAGGGCAGAGTAGTACTCTACTGTGTATAAATATCACATTTTTTTTATCCTTTCATCTGTTGATAGACATATAGGCTGCTTCTGAGATTTCGCTATTGTGAATTATGTTTATATAAGCATGGGTATATATGCTTGTATAACACAATGTCTTTAATTCAGGAAGATACTTATAAGGGAAATTGCTGAGTCAAATGGACTTTCTAGTTTTAGTTTTTTGAGGACTTTCCATACCTTCAGCTGCATCTTTTAAAATTACTTGTGAATTAATGCTTTAGTTTAAAAAAAACATTTCTAGGAAGTTACTGAAAGTCGTACTTCAAAAAAATTCACATACACATTTATTGGCAGTACCTAGATTTGAAAAACATTGAAAGGATCTCAATGCCTATACACAGGATGCAGGTTGAACAAGCCATCATATATACCCACACAATGGCAGTGAGGGTTACAAAGCCATGGAAACAGTCATGAGATCTCTGGGAACCCTAAAAAGCTTTCTATGAGACATAGTTAAATGACAAGTGTAAAATACCAAAGAATTTATATGGTATACTGCTATGTATATGATAAAAAGCCATATTAAATCACGTGTATACCACACAGAAAATAATCACAAAGCACAAACATAACATGACATGGGAAAAACATAGCAACAAACTTGGAGTGTAGTACTTTTTACACTTTCAGTAAGAGACAGTCTAGGGGGAAGAGAACTGAAAAGAATTCTTGAACTTTCCAATTAGTGATTACTGTTAGTGGCATTAGTATGGTAATTTTAAGACTATCCTGCCTTTATATATAAGATAGACCTAATTGAGTAAATACTTTGGTTTTCTTTTGGAAATCAAGGTTCTCACTGTCAGAGAAGAGATATATAAGAAGCGATGTTGGTGAAAGGGGAAAGGATTAAGTCCATAGTCCCAAAGTATTGTTATTAATTCTGTTGCTTATTAATTATGAAGGAAGTGATACATTCATATGAAGAAACTGACAGATATTCCCTTAATTAAGAGATCAAAGTCAACAGCACCAATATTGAGACAGTGACATCATGAATCTCACGCTAGAAGGCACTGAAAAGAACACAGTATCATTTCTGTGACACTTCTGCCAAAAATGTATAACCCACATCTAATAATAAGGAAACATCAGTCATACTCAAGTTGAAGAACAACATATAAAGCACTCTTCAGCATTCTTCAAAAATATCAATGTCATGAAATACAAAGAGAAGCTGAGTAAAGAGACGTGATGATTAGATGCAATTCATGAACTTACATGAGCTCTTGGGTAAGGAGAGAATGGGGCGATTTAAAAGCTGACAGTAAAGTTGCTATTACATTTTCTCAGTTTTACAAATGGACTACACTGTGATCATAAGAGATATTGTCCTGGTTCTTAAGTTACGCTCAGTGAAACATCTAAATGTAAAGGCACACATCTGTTTCTTAATCTTAAGCAGTTATAAAATGTTATTGAAATATATATGTTTATATTTGTATAAATGCTTATATAGCACATATATGCTTATATAACATACACACACATATAGTAGAGAGTATATGTGCTAAAGGAAGTAGGAGGAAGGGTTAACAGTGGATAAATCTGAAGATTTTAAGACGTGGCTCATAGGGATCTGAGCGACTCTGACATGGACTCAGATTTGGCCTGGAATCACTAGTTTATGGAAAAAGCTCCTACCATGGGCCATGGTGTCTAGGAAGGGATCTGCTAACACCTGGAGGAGCCAGGCTCCAGGTTCACAGACCTTACTTTAGAACATTGGTCAAAATGGCTCAGGAAAGGACATGTTAAAGCTTCCAAGAGATGAAATTTCATACTCATTGAATGGGCAATCATTAAAAATCTTCCAATTCAAGAGGTCAAGGAAATAAAAATTCTCACACATTTATAAAATAGTCAGCGCAATCATTTTGGAGACCAGTTTGGTTAGGTATCATTCTGAGTCCAAGCAGGAGACTATTAGAAACCACACAATTATCTGAACAGGGAAAGTTCAATATAAAGAATTATTAATTTAGCAGATTTGCGTGACAAGTACGAAGTGAAAACAGCAGCATCAGAAGTAAGGAGGAGTTGCTCCCCTTGGCTCAGTCAGATGTCCATGGAAGAGCGCCCATCATCATGGCTGACACACAGGGCCGTGCTGACTGGGTGGCTGAGAACTCATTTGACGCCACATGAGTAGAGCTGGCTGAGATTTGCCCTCTAGGAGTTGCCTAAAGGAAACATCTAGGCATCTAGGCTGCCAAGGAAAGTGGTTCACAGTGCCATGCTGTGGTCAGTTGCCTGAGGGATGTCCAAAGACAGCTGTTGGCCACCAGAGGCAGCTGCCTGCATGGACTGCAAAAGTGCAAGGCTGAGAGGCTGTGCACCCCATCAGGAGCACGGTGCTAAGGAAGCGGCCCAAGGTCGGAGCTTGCCAGGCTGGCATACCAGTGCCAAACAGTAAAGGAGGAAAGGTCCTCCTGTGGTGCCACTCTACCGCACTCTGCTGCATTAGTTGAGCAGTGTACCAGCTGGCAAAGGAGAAATGTTTAAAGGTCCCAGGTTCATTTTCATGAGGCGGGCAAGAAGAATCTGCTGCTGAGTGATAGTAAATCAATGGCATAGATTGTACATAGAAACATTTCAGATGTATTATACCCTACCTCTGGGAGATGACTCTCCTGCAAGGAATGATCTCCACCATCTCCTGGTTTTTAAGGCTTGCGTCTGAATGTTCCCCCAAACCTTCCGTGGTCATAGGTGTGGCTTTTCCCAGGTGGCTGGATCTAGGGCATTTGATATTGGGATCAGGGATAGGATATGATACTGGGATTGATTCACTGTGCGATGCTGTGATGTTAGGACACGCACTGTGTGAGTGCTATCTTCCTTAAGGGAGGGTAGACTGGATAAGATATGAGACAGAAAGAAGGTCCCTTGTCATTGCTTGCTTCTTGCTGCTTCTTTGTACTTCACCGTTTTGTTGCCTTCTGCTTTCCATAGACTGTTTCTCTTCTGCAATGGCCCTCTGCCGTGCTATCCTGGTTTAGAGCCAGCCAGACATGGACTGAAACCTCTAGAAACTCTACGCTGAAATAAACTTTTCCTCTTTTAGCTTGGGTTTGGGGTATTTTGTTTCAGCAATGAGAAAAGTAACTAAGACACTGGTCCAAGTAGTAGAAAATCTAGTCTGTTTTATGTGCCATTATGGGAGAAACTGGCTTCATAAATCCTTAGGTCACATTACAAAAATGCCAAATTTCTGGAAGAGAATCCATGGTTGGCCTAGCTTGGGTTATGTGCTTACCCTTTGGCTGGGATATCGCTAAGTCCTGGCTTTGCTACAGCTATAAGAAACAGAGAGCAGGGTGCTGTCCCTGCACCATCTCCCCCAAATGGAGGTGAATTTATGGGAAAGAGCATAGATTCTAAGCACAGAAAACCAACTGATTTCTTCTAGAGCCAGCAGACTCCAGCATCTGGGCCCATTCTGGCTTAGCACATATGTTTGAATGGCCTGAAAGCTAAAAATGTTATTTATACTTTAAAGTGGTTGGAAAAACTGAAAGAAAAATAGTATTTTATGATGTGAAAATCCTACCATATGAGATTCAAGTCTTAGTGTCTGGAAATGAAGTCTCATTGGAGCATAGGTACAGTGTCATAAGTATTGTCTATGCTTGTGTGCTTTCATGCTATGGCAGAGAATACAGCAGAGCGGAAAGTGGATGGTCCCTAAGGAATGGAATCTTTATAATTGGGCCTTTCTAGAAAAATTTCCATGTTTCTCTCTGTTTCCCTGCTCTAGAGTCTTTCCTTGAAGTGTGGTGAGCAGGCCAGCCAGCAAAATGTGGGCCGACTCCTGGGCTGGTACAGCTGACACAGCCAGGGGATCCATTTACACACGGAAGTTAGGGAAGCACAGCTTGGAGAAGGTAAATCTGGTCTCAGATGGGCCCAGTCTAGCTTTGTGTTTGTTGGCCATTTGTGAACGGCCAGTACGTGTGAGGCACTGTGCCTGACTGTCACTGTTTACTAGGTCCTTCCTATTCCTCAAGATCGCAGAAATGTTAAATCCACCTTAGATGAAAGAGGTTTATCATAAGAGCAGCAAGGCAGAAAGAAAGGAAGGGGGAGGGATAAAAACATGCCGGTCAAAATCACACGACAGCTGGCCTCGTAAACCCCACTTGCGGGCATTTACGGCAGCTGAGAACCCAGCAGTCCTGGTGGTGCCAGAGGCTCTGGTGACGGCGACACGGTGCTTAACCTTCTGCTGCTTCTCCATCTTTATCCCTAGGTTTCCGCTTACTCAGTGTTACTCTAATGTCCTCCTCTTGAGTACCTCTAGCGGTTCCCATGGGTTCAGGTACTTCTGGTAATAAAACAGAACTGGTAGAAAATATTAGCACATCGAAGGAATAAGATCAATACAGTGGCATGGAATTTTTATTCCATGTGTGCAATTTTTATTTACATGTGTGTGTGTGTGTGTGTGTGTGTG
>NW_022900926.1:10514707-10519749 GCF_012274545.1 Fukomys damarensis | reverse complement strand
CACATGTATGCTTTCTGGCTCACGATGTAAAACATATTTTTATAGTCAGAAACCCCTAAGAGATGATCCAGACTAAACCACCTAAGTCTCTGCATCTTTCAAAGTCCTCCTATATCGTCTCTGGGATTCCTATCTGTGCACCCTCTCTAATCGTGCTCCGGCCTCCACTTTGCCCAAGCACAGCTGCACTCTTACCTTGTGTCACTCACGGCCCATCCTTCCGTCTTTGAACTCTCCTCTGAACCTTCTGTCTCTGCTTCCGGAAAAGTAATGACAATTATTTCTTGTATCCAAAGACCATTTGCCCTTGGGGTAGGGTAGAGGTCTTTCTCCATGCTTCCCTTTGCCATTTCTAGGAAAAAAACCAAACCAAAACAAAACAAGACTCATCTTCTGCCTTAAAACAAACAAATGCAAAAATACTTCTCTCCAAGTGGCATGTTTTAGGGAACTCATGTCCCCTCCCTCTGTGTACAGGGCCCCATGGCTATGAACATAAGGAAGGGCACAATTTCCCAGTTTGCAGAGATGGAAACCACTTTTCCAAGCCTAGTTTGAGTGAAAAGTGTTTTTCGTCAAGGGGGTTATTTGCTGGCATCTGTGAAGATGCACACTGGATGGGTGGCAGCTCCCGACTGGACTATGCCATCTTCTTATTGTTCCTCACTCTTTTCAGTGAGATTCATCGCCTTTCTCTCTACCACTGCCTTGGTCTTCACTCTTGGTGCTATCGGTATCCATCCAGAGACCAAGCACTCACAATGTCACTTCCAAAATTTCCATTCCAGATGTGACAGCTAAGGTACTCTTTCTTGTCACACCCTTAGTATGGTGTTTCAGTAATTCTTCAAGGTCACCAGGACATGCCTTCAGCACTGTCACCATGGATAAAACCCAACCCCTAGTTGAGTCTGGTATTGTGTCCCTTCTCTTTTTCCATCCCAGGTGCTGGAAGTGGCTACAGAAAAATGAATGGTGAAAGAGACTGTTGGGACTCTGTATTTATCACAAAAATACTCTTAGATGTGCTAAATGTGACTTGGCAGCGTTACGTGAATGACTTTGAGTGACCTCATTCTCACAAGCTCAGAAGTGAGTGTACCACTTTCACAAATGCCAGCAGACTACACAAGACTGGGGCCAGCGACAAAGAATTTTCTCACTTTTGCCCAGAAAACAACATGAGCAGGCAGTATACATACACTCCTGTGTTCTTCAGAGACGAGCCTGGACCAGGCCCTGAGTGAGTGACACAGGTCATGTTCAGGGGGTGAACCCTGAGACTGGGACCCATATTTTTTATGATGAGGAGGAAGCAGCCACCCCTGTGCTCTAGAGGGAGATAATATCGCCAACGTCTGAAGCTGTTCATCGTACCAACACCCTTAAAAAGGCAGCTGAACATAAAAGGAATCACTGCTTCTGCTTGCAGATTTGCAGACTCACAGAGAACCATGGAAAGTTGTCTTCTATGGGTCTGGATCAGAATCATACGCTTTCTCAAATTCGTGCACAAATGTTCCACTTCTATGTGGGTCCCATCTCTTCTTGCCCACTCTTGAATGTCTTCCTTTTAAATTTGTTTTCTCACCTGGACCATGAATTCCTATACTTTCTAATATAATTCCTATAATTAAAAAAAATAGAAAGGAAAAATCTGTTGACTTTGCCCTTCTGTCCGGCATCTGACCATTTTCTCTTTTCCTTAGAAAAAGTCACCTACATTATTTCCTCAGTCCCATTGCCTCCACCTTCCGTTTGCTCTTGTCAGGTTATCTGCCTGTCGATGGCATCAGTAATCTTCACATTACTCAATCCAGTGGTCATTGATCAGTCATCAGCTCAATTGACTTTTTGGCAACATTGGACACAACTCTTTGGTCTCCCCTTCTGAAACCCTTTCTTCGCTTGGCTTCCCAATCCTCCCGATTTGCCCCAATTCACTGGCTACCTCCACCTTTTAAGTCTCCTTCACTTGATCCTATGGTGATCTCATGCAACCTAATGATTTCAAGTCCCATCCACTCTCCAGTGACTCCTAAATGTATTTCTACAGCCCAAGACTTTTGTCGACCAATGTCTTATGTGTGACTGTATTCGCCTTTTCTTATTAGAGGCTTAACATTAACCGATCCAAAATAAAATTCTTAATCTAATTATTCCTTTTTCTTACCCTCCACAGATCCCGATTCTCCTAAAGTTTTTGCTACTTCAATAAAGGGCATCACTTTGTAAACCTGGGACAATCCTCAAGTCTTTCTTTTTCTCACATCTCCATATGAAACCCATCAGTAACTTTTATGAATGCCGACTCCAAAATGGATTCAGAATCCAGTCTCCACCTCCACCACCAACCTTCCTGTGCAAGTAACCATCATGTTTTCTGTGGATTATTTCCATAACCTCCTGCGTTATTCTTTGTGCGGCATTCCACATTTAAAAACTCCTCCATGACTTTCCATCACACAAAGAACAAAAGCCCAAATCGTTGCCATGGTCTCCCAGGTCTTCCTGACCAAGTATCCCCTGTCAGACTCCTGCTATTACCCACTTCCCCTTGCTGGCCATCCACACTCCAGCCACAGGAAGCTGTTACTCCTGCAGCACTCCACACACACTAGCTTTGCAGAAGTTCTGCCTTTGTAGTTCCTCTCATTGGGAAAGTCTTCCCCTGGAAATCTGCCTGCTCACTTTCTCAGTTGTTTGCATCTTCTGCTCACATCTCTCTTCAGTAGAAAGGCTTTCTTTGAACAGCACAGCCAAAAATAGCATAATCTGCTCACTACTTTCCCCTTACCTGTTTTATTTTTTTATGGTACTTAGCACTGACAATATATAGAGATTGAATTTCATCAACTCTGATATGTTCTCGGTTGAGACATGTGCTGTTATTTTAGCCAATAATCAAGAAAGAGAAATGCTGACAGATAAAACTGATGTCAATTTATCCTTCAGACTTTTCATTTTACACATATTGAAATAACTCTTCTAGACTTTTTTAGCCATGTGGCTTCCCCCCACAGTACTGAGGCTTGAATCCAGGGGTGCTGTACTACCGAGCAGCACCGCCAGCCCTTCTGACTTTTTACTGTGAAACAGGGTCACACTAAGTTGCTCAGGAAAGACTCAAATTTGTGATCCTTCTTCATTAGCCTCCCAGAGTGCTGGGGTTATGGGGGTGGGCTGTGTATATCCTTCACACACACACAAGGAAACTATAAATAAAATAAATCAATGAAGTTATACAAACAGCCTTTGTACATTTAGAATTTAGTTCTGATTCACTCTTGTTAATAGTTGCCAATATCAGTGTTTTCCCATATAATATCTCACAAATAAAATGTAATGAAGCTTCATCTACTTGTGGTTACCTGCCTTTCTTAGGATCCATAAAGGAAGAGATACGAAATTGTGGTCAATCTTCAAATGATGGCACTCACTTTTCTAATACCAAATTTATGTCCCATTTCTCTAGTTCTGAGCCTGGCTAGTTCTACATAATAGCTTTTCTTTTTACAGCCATATAATAGTATCATCTTTGGAAGACAGTGAAAATAGTACTTTAACTCTACAAATGTGGTACTAACAATTTCTGTGTACAGTTATAAACAGCTATAAGTAAGTTTTTACAGGAATTGACTCTATGAAGATGCCTGAGCCAAATGTGCCTGTGAGATAACATTATCAGATGCAGTCCCTTTTTAAGATATGAAAAAGTACTTGTCTTCATATCATTTAAATACAGTATGTATTTGTATTAGTCAGCTTTCCCATTGCTGGGACAACTTCAAGGGGGAGAGATTTATTTTGCCTCACAGTATCAGTGGGTCCAGTCCATGGCTGGCTGCCTCCAAGGCAGGAATGACACAGCAGAATGTGATGGTGGAGGACAGTTGCTCACTGCACAGTGGCCAGGAAGCAGAGAGAGAAGGGAGGAGCTGGGGACAAGAATGCACCTTCCAGGTCACACCCAGGGACCCACCTCTTCCAGCCTCCTCAGCACTGTTATGAACTCATTACTGTATGAATCCACTGATAAGTGTAGGCCTCCTTGATGTAATCACCTTCTAAAAGCCCTATCTCTGAACACAAGACTTTGGGGTAAACATTTTATATTTAAACCTTAACAGTATTGTTTGCCTCTTGCACCAGAATGTGAGCACTAGATTTGTTTTGTTCATTGGCTATTTAACTTCATGTAAAAGAGAATTTGGGAGTTACTCCATAAATACAGAGTAAAATGTTGGATTGTGAGTAATCTGTTCTGTGAGTGTTCCACAAGATGAGCAAGTACTTTTAATACATTTTGACTTGATAAATGAGCAATGTCTTGCAATATGAGTAGTACGAGGTACTGAATATCACATGATCACAACTGAGTCAATGAGGCCTCTCTGTCTCTTTTCCTCTCTGCAGGATTGTGGGTGATCATCTCCCAACAGCAAGAGGTTATAAAGAAGATTTTATCCGCAGACAAAAAAGGTGGAGGAATCCCTCACTTCTATAAGATTAGGAGGACCAGGGATTTAGCTTCGTGGCACTGTGCCTGCCTTGCAAGTGCAAGGTCCTGAGTTCATTCCCTGATACCGCAAAACAAAAAACAACAAAAATAGGTAAAATGTGGGAAACAGTGCAAAATCTGTAGGAAAACACTACTTGAATTAGGCTGTAGCTGTAAAAGCAGTGAGCCTATCTAATGACAATGCACTGTCACATTTACAGAGTACCCTCAAAAGGAGGCAAAATCAAGTATCATTGGATAGGTTCCTTGTTAAAATTTCATGAAAAGAAAAAGATTTCATTGAGCAGCAATTCCATCAGTGATAGTGAAAATTGCCCTACATAATAACCTCCCTCTCTCTTGTCTTTCTCACACCAGCTATCAAAGTTTTCAAAGGTAAGTGTAGGTTAATTTTGCTATTTTTCTGTAATATTTTATATTATATTACTGTGCTATAGTTATTTTTATACTAATATTTTTGGCTTGTAGAATGAATCATTTAAATTTCTTTTTTTTTTTTTTTTTTTTTTTTTTTTTTTTT
>NW_022900926.1:10457058-10514591 GCF_012274545.1 Fukomys damarensis | reverse complement strand
ATGTAGTTGAGATTGACCTGGAACTCATTAGGTAGTCCAGGCTGGTCTCGAACTCACAGCGATCCTCCTGCCTCTGTCTCCCGAGTGCTGGGATTACAGGCCTGCACCACCACTCCCAGTGGTGAATCTCCATTGTTTCTTATGGAGAAATTTGGTTTAATATATAAGTGCTTTGGATTACAAGCATGCTTCCAGAATGAATTATGCTTACCAACCAAAGTTTTACTGTATTAAAATTAAGTATTAAATTTATGAATGCCCCCATTACTAATGGTTGATGCTATAGTACTTTGTATTTGAAATGCTCAGGTCAGAATTCTAACTGGCTTAGTGATGGTGAACCTTTGAGACCAAGTGCTCAAACTGCAACCCAAAACCCCACCTATTTATCGCAGTGTGACAACATTGTAATTAAACCTGAAGGCTTGGCTGCTGGAGCAATGCTGGGGCAACTTAGTTTGCTGGGGACACTTGGCTCCCCTGCCAATAGAGAGGGCTCTGCATGCCTGCTGCAGCATGCATGCTTAGGTCGCCACCACTGGATTAGTTGGTCACCAATCAGTAGAAGGCACCCCTGTTGGGGACAGATACAGTTCTGGTCACATCATGCACCACTGACTAGCCATCTAGTCACATTTGTAGATGGCCATCTTTGACATGGGCACCCACCTCAGAACCTTGCCTTGGTTTCTGGGGAAACTCAGAAAAAAACAACTTAGTGCTCATAAATTTGAGGTGTTTTATTACAACTGGGAAGCCTTTGAAGGGAGCCATGGCCAAGGCAAACACTTAAAGGTATCAAAGAAAGCACACAGGAAGGAACAAAACTTGCCTGGTCTGACTAATAACCATTTTTTTTTCCATTTAATCCCTATGACAACCTTGTCAGATGAAACTTCTTTTCAATATTTAGAGATAAGAAATTCTAATAAAAAAGGAATAGGTCTCTTATTTAGTACTAGTCAATGGGAGATTTTAATGGACACTTTGTGTGTTTCTGTTTTACTGTGCTCCTTCCAGGCTCCAAGCACTTGGCTAGGGCACTCATTGAGAATAAAAGCAACCATGGACTCTGAGCCCACTGGACTTAGAATCAATCACTGCCCAGAAGAATCTTGGCCCAAATACTCGATGTGCTCCATTATGAAGTTCTCACGCACTTTATTCTGACTCCAAACATCTGCCCTACTGGGCATACTCACTCTGGTTCTTCTTCCTGCCTGCACACACTCATACTCTGAATTGTATAAAGGTTTCGGGATTGTAGGTGGCACCAAGGCACATTAAAAAGTCTTCCCCCGTTGTTATACTGTATTGGTCTTTTCAGTATATACATTTTTCCTGTTTATGTGGTCATGTCCTGCTCAAGAGTAACTGTCATCATGGAGCAGGTCCAGGCATGTAAGCCTAGGTAGACACCTTTGCCTGGAGTCCCTCCTGCCTAGGCACACCATGCAGCTCTGCCTTTGCAGACTGCTCCTCTGAGCAGCTGCCAGAGACCAGGGCCCCTTCACAATCTATAGAAATGCCTGATATCCCATGCAGCCTCTTAGGAGCCCTCTCTTTCCTCTCCAACCCACACCAAAAGTCTCATCAATGGGAATTACCAAAAAGTTGTTGGCTTCAGCATTGTATACTCAAATTCCTTGTCAAGGAATTAAAAAGCCCAGCTACTGCATGAAACAGGGCAAAAGAAAAAAACAGGCTCATGAAGAAATTATTAGGCAGTATGCTATTCTGCCAGTTGGCCCTGTCCAGGTGTCCCTCCAGAGGGAGGGACCCAGCTGGGTTCTCTGCACTCCCACGCACAAAGCAGCTCCTGGCTGGAGTCTAACGACTGGAGTTCTAGCTGCTCAGGTTTGGTGCTTCCCTGTGTCCCATTGTCTTACTCTCCCATCCTGCATGGGTCTCCATAGGCCCAAAGGTGTGTAATACAAGGAGTGAGTGAAATACAGAATATGGTGAATGCTTAAATTTTTAAATTTAAAAAATTCAGAACTATTTTGAACAAGAGGGTGATAGTGGACATTCTTGTCTTGTTCCTGATGTTAGAGTGAAAGTTTTCAGTTTTTGCCCATTTAGTATGATGTTGGTTTGTCATAGATGGCTTTTATCAGGTTGAGATAAAGACCATTTTTTTCTCTAGTTTTTTTTTTTTTTAACACGAATGGGTATTGGACTTTTCCAAACACTTTTTCTATATCTGTTGAGAAGATCATATGATTTTTGTCCTTGGTGCTATTAATATAGTATATTGCATCTATTGACTTGCATAGGTTGAACCATCCTTGCATCCCTGGGATGAATCTCACTTGGTCAGGGTATATGATCTTTTTGATGAGCTGCTGCATTCTGTTTGCCAGTATCTTATGGAGAACTTTTTTTTTATATCTCTGTTCATTAGGAAGATAGGCCTATAGTTCTCTTTTGTGGTTGGATCCTTCTCTGGTTTTTGAATCAAGGTGATGCTTGCTTCCAAGAATGAATTTGGGAGCATTGCTTCCCTTTCAATTTCATTAAATAGTTTGAGAAGTAGCAGCATTAGGTCTTCTCTAAGTTTCTTGTAGAATTTAGCAGTGAAGCCATCAGGACTTGGATCTTTTTTGTTGGTATGTTTTTAATCACATTTTTCATTTCATTAACTGATATTGGGTTGTTTAGAATTTTTATATCTCATTGGTTCAGCTTTACTAATTCACATGTATCTAGGGATCTGTCCATGTGTCAGTAAAATATACATTATCATTAATCGCCCTCAAAATACTTGCACTTGCTTCAAACACACACTTACCTGCCATTCTTGCAGGGACTTTGGGAGACCATTCCGGAAGCCCTCTTCCAAGACAGCCTTCAGGAGGTGTGATCACAAATACAGGAACGCTGAAGCCAAGTGCCATACAATGAGCAGGCCAGCTTATAAATACATTGTAGTGTGGCCTCGTCCACCTTCACTAGATCTTGCAGTGTGCAACTTCTGGCTCTCCTCCAAAGTCACAATGAGCATGAAAGGTAAACATTTTTTTGGTGCTGGTTATCGAACATGAGCCCTTGCATTTGCAAGGCAGGTGGCTGCACCACTGAGCTAAATGTCCAGCCCAAAGGTAAACATTTTGATAGCAGGACCGCCAGGACAGGGCAACTAAAGACACTCATGAAAGAGGACTTCCAGAACCACTTCAGAAAGCGGCAAGAAGAATGGGATGAGAATCTTGCAAACCACTGGGAATATTCTGAGGGAGGTTAATGACAATCAATGTATTATTATAATTTTTAAAAGATGTTTCAGCATTCACTATATTTTCCCAATCTTACATCATAAAGTTAGAAGAGGGAGCCCAGAGGTACAAGAGCTCCCTGACATTTCCTATAACTCTCAAATGTTAAAGTAAGTTTCCTATAATTCCTACTGAGGCAGAAACATTTTAATTTGATTTCACGTATATACTACCTAATTCCAAAAGGAATTTAAGGCAGCTAAGAAATTTAGAGAAGTTCTTTAATAACAAACACTGAAACAGAAAAAGGTTGCTGCTTAACCTGAAAATTCAATTTAGTGAAGTAGTTCATTTAAAATGTTCCGGTTAAACAAGATTTAATTATACTTTATGTTTGTATTTACTAATGCATTTTCTTATTCCTACAGTGAAGAGTTCTTGAATGATTTGTCTACCGAGACAGAAAGACCCCCCACTTTTTTTGGCAATGAAGTGATTAGTGTTCTCCTGTTACTTTTCTAAATTTTTAATCATTTACTAAGAAACAAAAACTATCGGAGAGGAGAAGCAAGCCATTGTGGTAAAGCAATGGAGATGACACTTTGCGCCTTCTCTGACAGGACAGGAGCAATGTCTTCTCACCCCTCCTCGTCTTAGTTCAGGTGGGGAAGGGCTTGGGGGCCGCCCCTTACGGAACTTGGCCTGTGCCTCTGGAAGTCGGAGCCAGGAGACGCGGAGGACCAATAGCTACCGCAGCCCAGAGTGGCAGAGCAAAAGAGGAGGAAAGCGGTGTCCAGGGAACAAGCTGCCTTTCGGGCAGTGGTGGGCACGATGTGTGCTTGGATCCTCCTGGCCGCAGAACACTTACCACGGGGCCAAGTGGGTGGACAGCGCCGCTGGCCAGGTTGGAGGGCAGCGCTGACGGGGAGAAGGGTGCTGCACGCAGCCTGTAAGGCTGAGGCTCTGCTCACCTCAGGGCACCCAGCAGAGCTACAGCCAGGGTGAGAGGCAGCCTGGCTCCCTCCCTCCAGCTCTCCTTCTCATTCACACCAGGGCCCTGCTACATCTCCTCCCACCAATGTCAGGCAGCGCGACCACTCTCCTGTGCTTGTCCTCTTGCCCGGTGAACTGTTTCAGAATGCCAGGCTTCTCCTCACATGCCTCCGTACACGACCTATGTGTGAAGAAAGAAACAGCATATTTACACATAGGCAAGCAACATTTGCCGTTTTATCCACTTTTACGTGTACAATTCTGCACAGTCACACTGTTGTGCGACCCTCACTGTAATCCAACTCTACATTGTGTTCTCTGTTGTAACCGGAAGCTCGGTACCCATTAAACAGTGACTCCCTGGGCCACGGCAGCTGCCACCCTGCATTCCACCTCGGTGACCTTCACTATTCTCGGAGCTTTGGGGAAGTCAGGCCACACAATCTCCATCCCGCTGCGTCCTTCTCCCTTTACTCGGCCTAAGGTTTTGGCGTTCCTCCACGTTGACCACGTGAAAGCACCCTGTTCCTTTTTGAGGGGAGAACAACATTCCTTCACGTGCATGTAACTCATTTTGTTGACCCACTCTGGTGGGTATTCGGGCTGTTTTCATTTAGGCTGTGAATGCTTCTGTCACCTGACTTGAGGGTCTTCCCCTGACTACGGCCCCTCAAAGAAAACCTTCTTTAATGCTTTCATCCTTCGCTGGGCTTGTATTTTTACACAGTGTCTATTTCACACTTACTTATTTTACACAGCATTCATTCTTTACTCAAAATCTTCCAATGTTTTGCTAGCTCATCCAGAGTACAGATTCCAAACTTTGCTTCTCCACGAAACTGTACATCAGAGGATCTAAGATCCAGTTGAGCATATGAATTATCTGGGGGAGTTTTTAGAAAGATACCAAGACTGGGCCCGCTCTAGATCAGCTCATCGGCTCTCTGTGTTGTGCCCTGGGGTTGAGCAGGCCAGGTGCTCAGTCCACAGCTGCTTCTCTGTTCTCACTGTCCCCACTTCCTGCTGTCCTCACTGTGCTTCTGGCCCTGTGGAGACCATATAATTTCCTTCCGATACCTATATTGGAGGGTATTGGGATTCTGGATGTTGGAAATACTCTCTCACTTCTTTCAGGATTCTGCTACGGGAAGCTTTCCATGACCACCCGGAATTAAAAGGCACACTGGATCCCACCTGTCCATTCCCCTTTGCTTGTTCATTTTTCTTCCAGGGACTTATCACACTTCCAAACGTACATTGTTCATATTTTCTACCTCTCCCCCTTAGATTGCTGTAAATGCCAATAGAGCAGAGACTTTTTCATCAGTGTTTCCCTACTCACCAAAATAGTCACTGGCAAAAAGCAGACCTTGGTCAGCTGTTGTGAAGTGAGGAGCTAATCCTACCTCTTCAGAGCAGAGGACTGGACTTAATTCAAGGAGCCTGGGGCAGTCGAATGTCCATTTTAGTGTCATAACATGGCACGCCGTGGGTCTTCAGGGAGAAGCTAATGCCTCCAAAATGACGGCCGTTGGGCCTTTCTCTTTGTTCTTCATAGTCTGGAAAGCGATTGTCTGTCACATTCCCAGCACGGAGAGACTCCTCTGCCTAACATGACACAACCGTCCTCGGTGCTCTGCAATCCTACAGCCTGACCTGCATGGGCAATGGGGGCCCAGCCCAAACAGCGTACCCAAGGCCATGTTCACCGTTGAGAAACAAATCAACAGTGCAGAAATCCTACAAGGGAAGTGGGTCAGATCATGGAGCCCAGGACCACGAGGTGGAATTAGTAAGAGAAAAGAGAAGAGGAGGACAGAGCCAGGGGAGCCCACAAGGGATTAATTCCACATATGCTGCTCCTATTGGAACTCAGATGGGCAAGTTGGAGAGAAAAAAGAAATTATGAGAGAAAACGTTCTTGAGTAATGAGAGACTTGAATGTATAAGTTAATAGAATGCATCGAATTTTAGGAAAGGTTGTTTAGAAACACACGCACATGCACACACACACACACACTTTTGCTTCTGGCTGAGTCAGAGTGAGAGAGACTAGATCTAGCCCCCCCAGATCACTGGGAGGCCTCCTGCTGAGATGGGTGTCACTGAGGTGATCCTGAGGCAAGGGAGCCACGGGCTGGGCTCTGCGAGGGTCCCTGCTTCCTGCCTGGAGGTATTTTGAATATATTGAAATTCTTGAACTTTAACTGTAAGAGTACTCCAAGACAGGAAGAATAGGGCATTCAAGAGTGGAGAAATAAAAAAAGTATAATTCTCAGGTGTGGAGAAGGAAGGAAAGGAGAGAAAGTGCAAAGAATTTCATAGAATTGTTGTATTTGATAAAATGCACATGTAAAGATTTAGCTAGTCACCTAATTGCCAGCGGAACATAAAATAGAGATGAAATTCCAAATGATCAATTTTGAAAAAGCAACAAAGAAAAATTCAGGCTGAAGAGGTAATAAAGGGACAAATTAATAGTGTCAGAATAAGAAACTCCAAAGAAAACATGTAACATCATGAAAAGAATAATGTGCAACAGTTCTCCAAATTTTTTTTAACATGGCATGTTACAAAATAATTTTAAAATAAAACTCAGAAGAATGTAGCAAAGGAATACAGAAAATGACACAAGCAAAGATACAAATAAAATATAAGTATTAAAATATCAATAAGGTCAAAGACATAAACAGAACTAGAGTGAGGCATTAAACTAGGGTGAGAGACACAATCTACCCAGACTCAGGAAAGCCATCAGTTACAGGGTATTTATAATGTTTTATGCACAAAACAACATACACATCAAAAATATAAAATGGTTCCATTAGTACTGCTCATTATTTAAAGAAATATAGTGGCAGAATTCAATATATCTTTTCCAGAATCTGATAGATTGAGTAGATAAATTACAAGTGGGAACATAGATTATTTTAACAATACAGTACAGTACAGAAAGGGTGTAAAAAACAGTCTTACATCACAGAACTTATATTCTTTGCTTAAACCCAAGTAACACTAAAAAAATCAATCAAGTTCTTGGTCACAAAGAAAAAATTAATAAATTCTAAAAAGAAGAGATTTTATGAGCTACATTTTCTAATAATAATTCAATATAGATGTAAAAAAGATAATCATCCCAAACTCCTTGGAAATGAAAATGTCCTATGTTTTAGAAAATCCTAAATCAAAGAGAAATCAAAACCTTAGGAAAAAACGATCTCTACAAATGAAAAAATGAGAAGTGTTAATACTAAAACTTATGGGACACATCAAAACCAGGAGGAATTTTATAGCCTTCCAAGCTTTCATTAAAAATAAAAAGAAATATTAAAGATAAATGAAAAATCACCCAACTTACCATATAAAAAGAAACCAAGTAAATTGAAAGAAAACAGAAAGATTATAAATTTCATGGGAGCAGGAGTTTTCTCTGGTTTACTGCCACAAAGAGTTCATTTTCTTACAATAGTGCTCACCAGGTATTTGTGATCTCAGTGAAAAGAATAAATAAAAACAAAAGCTTGTTTTTGCAAAGATCAGTGAATGAATATTGGCCAGAATAGACAAAAAAGATAAAAATATAGTATACTAAGTTGAGAATGGCAAAGAAGACATAATTAGAGATAAGGATACAATTAAAATTAAAATGACTGTCAAAACCATTGTGTGTAATTCTGTGGTAATGAATTTGAAAATACAGAGAAGCTAGGTGATTTCTAGGCAAAATACAACTACTATGGCACAGGGGAGCTGTTTTATTTCTTCACTATTTCTCCTCCCTCTCCCCTTCCTCCTTTTTCTTCTCCTTCTTTTGAGACAGGGTCTTGCTCTGTAGTCCAGGCTGGCCTTGAACTCACTATGTAGCCCAGGCTGACCTTGAACTTGTGGCAATCCTTCTGCCTCAGCCTCCCAAGTGCTGGGATTACAAGAGTGCAGCACCATGCCTGGCTCACTATTTCTTCTTTATGGACACAAACTCCTGTTTGTTAACTTGAGGCCATGAGACTGAGATCTAGCCAAAGGAATAAGAATACAAGTGATATAAGCCTCTTTTAGGACCTTTCCAGGCATGGTGGTAGCACACACCTATAATCCTAGCACTCTGGGAGGCTGAGGCAGGAGGACTGCAAGTTTGAGCTTTGCCTGGGCCTTGTCTCAAAAAGTTTTAAAAAGAGCTGGGATTTAGGATGTAGCTCACTGCAAAGGCCCTGGCTTCAATCCCATGAAACAGACAGACAGACAGACAGACAAACAGACACACACACACACACACACACACACACACACACACAGAGCTCTACTTATTCATCTAGTGTTCTTTAGAATGACTTTATTTTTATTTTTTTATGTTGGTACCAGGGATCGAACTCGGGTCCTTGTGTTTGTGAGGCAGATGGTGGAACCACTGAACTAAATCTCCAGCCCTTTAGAATTATTTTAAAAGACCCATATTCCAGATAACTATAAGCTGGGACACGATTCTCCATTTCAGACTGTGATGCGAGCAGATATGCAAGTCTTACTATGTTAAGCTTCGGAGATGTAGTGTTTTGTTTCGGTAGCCTAGTATCACCTATCCTAATACACTTACAGTATTTGACTAAGAAGAAATATGAACTTGAATAAAGAGAAAACCCTCTCTACACAGGGAAAGGGTGATATACTCAGGTTTTAGTGGGAATGATAGCTCATGTCTGTCATCCCTGTGCTCTGGGAAGCTGAGGCAGGAGGGTAGCCAGTTCAAGCCCAGCCTGGAAATGTAGCAAAATCCTGTCTCAAACCAACAACAAAATATAATTTTAAGAAATGGCTGGTGGTGTAGCTTAATATGAAGGCCCTGGGTTGGATCCCTGGTATCTCAGAAGAAAAAAAACGCATCAAGTCCATATTGATTTTAAGCTAATAATAACATCTGAAGCCCAGATAATACTAATTTGAACTATGTCAACTCCTAAGGGGAGAAGAAGGAAACTTCCTGGGTTCATTTTAGGAGACCAATCTAACCTGAATGCCATCACCCAGTGCAGATAGGAGAGCAACAAGAGCCAATGCCATGGAGCCCAAGTTCTTCAGTATATACAGATGCAAATTTTGTACACGAGTTATGGACACATCGGAAAGCACTACACAATCTGAAGAGTTTGTCCCAAGAGCGTGTGAAAGACTCAAAACCAGGAACTCTTTCCCTATGATCTCAACAAATTAAAGGAGAGCACTTATGAATACATCATTGAGGCTGCACATGATTTGACACAGACCTTTTAATGTTAGATTTACTGAAATAAAAGGAAATGAGTGAATGTGATCAGGAGTGTCTACAAAAGAGGATATGACTGCCATATTAATGATGAAATGTGCTAATGCCATTTGAGAAAAAAAAATGTGGCCGATTTTGGAATGATCTTAATCAAAGGGCCAGTTCTTCTGTAAACAGCGGTTCTTCTAAAAGTTAAAAATCTCAACCGGTAAAAATACCCCTCCTCGCTCTTCCGTGTGGTACCCTACACATCAGTCCTGTGCTGTGACCGGAAGTCGCTTGTCGAACGCAACCTGACTCCTTGACAAAGGCAACGAAGCCCTCTCCATCTTTCAGGTCAAGAAATACAAACCAGTTTAACCTATGAGCAGATGAAAATAAAGACAGGGCCCCTTCCACATCTACGAGGCACGGGAAAGGAGAATGCAAATAGAAGCACAATTTCGGTAAATCCCCTTATTGTATTTCATTACTATAGACATTTTTAGCTGCTGGATCTCTTGGGAATGTATTTAAATGGTCCCCACAACTATTTTTTGTAGATTCCACCGGAGAGAAATTAAATTTTATGAGTAAAACACAACCTACTGTACAACATAATTTATATCTTACACGAGCCAAAGGTATTCAATCACAGACTTAAAAATCTTTTTCACAGAATTGTAAAATCATATGGAATATTTTATATAAAAGGGAATGGAATATTACAGTCAATATTTTCCCAATAATAACAGGAAAAGCTCCTATGTGCATTCTCTTTCCTTAGAATAAAAGTGCCTTTCTTTCCCTCCCTTGCCTCCCCTCTTCTCCTCTCCCCTCCATTCCCCTTTTCTTTCCTTTTCTGTGGTGCTGGAGATCAAACCCAGTGGTCCTGCGTGCTAAGCAGGTTCGCCCCCACTAAGCTGAGCTACCCGGCCATCCCGGGGACGTTTCTTGGAGGAAGAAGCGGGTTTCCTGGGTCTCACAGCGCGGACGCCAGGAGGCTCCAGGGCCCTGGCGGCTCCTTGGGCCTCAGTGAGGGCTGCGTCCCAGTGGAAATGTGTGACCTCCCACACAGGGCCCCGAACTCACCTCGCAGGAGAGAACTCACTCTCACTTCAGTTTATGTTCTCTGGGCCCGTGCTCCAAAGTTCCCAAGTCCCCAGCTGGACCCGAGTAAGAGGCCGCCTCTCACCGCGGCGCTGGTCTCCAGGCCTGGGCAGGGCTCACAAAGGCGCCTTGTGAGGCCCAGGGCTGAGTCCCAGCCCACCCCGCCCTGACACCAGAGGCCTGGTGGCCCCAGCGGCCTGGGCTGTCCCGCTTCGCCTCGGGCTCCCTCTCCTCCACTCTCAAGCAGGGAGCTCCGCCTGGCGCACTTCTCTCCGCAGAGTCCTACAGGGTAAGCACCTCGGGGTGGGTTACCTTGTCTTGATTTCTACACCGAATTGCCTAGAAAGTTTGAAGTAATAAGCTTTTTGTTGTTGTTGTTTTGGGGGGTACTGGGGATTGAACCCTTGCTCTTGCAAGGAAGGCAGAGGCACCACTGAGCTAAATCCCTGGCCCTGAAGTAATTTTTATTTCCAGCAGTGTGAAAGTTTCTCCATCATGATGTGAACACTTATCATTGCAGTGCTTTCATCTTTTCCCGTTTAGTGGTGGGGGGTGATACCTTATCAAAATTCGTATTTCTTTTAGTAGAAGCAAATTTGAATATTTTTCCTGGTAGCTTATGATTGTTTTTTTTTCTCTCTTATTGAAAAACATGTTTTTTGTACTTAAAAAGATTTGAGAGCTGGGCGTGGTGGTGCACACCTGTAATCCCAACACTCAGGAGGCTGAGGCAGGATAACTACCATAAGTTTGAGGGCAGCCTGGGCTGCATAGTGAGTTCAAGTCTAACCTGAATTAGAGTATGAGACCTGTCTCAATCAAAAACAAAACAAAACAAAACAAAAACTGCGCCCCAAACCAAACAACATTTCAAACAATAGTTTTTTTAATTAATGAAATAATAAAGGTGCACTGTATTAAATAAAGAATAACACAACCGTTACTGCATTATGCATTAGCCAGCTTAAAAAATAAAAATGAGCAGTAGAATTGATGTTCCACATTCTTATTCTCTTCCACATGAGACAAAAGCTTTATACACACATGAAATCATACATTTCTGTGTCTTTGTAAACATATTTTTTGGAATTTTCTATTCATTATCTTAAACACTGCTGTACTTTACATGTTCTGGTTAAGAAAGATTTCAAACAATAACAAAAATTGATAGAACAAGGAGCCCAGCACCCGTCTTTAACAATGCTTGGTTCATGGCCCATGGTGCTTCCCTTCCCTCCCCCTATACTTGTGAAGCAAATTCTGGGCTTCATACCATTTCATCCGTGAAGGTCTCATTTAAAAACATGGGCTGTTTTAAGTGAAAGACATCATATTGTAGTGATGCGTGCTTACCCATATTTATACTGGAGCAATTATAATACCTGCATCTAATGAGCGGCCTATATGTCCACTATGAGATGAACGGATAAAGACAACGTGGTATTTATACACAATGGACCGCTACTCTGCCGTAAAGAAGGGTAAATGAAGTCACTTGTAGGATAATGGATGTACCTTGAGACCATAATACTGAGTGAAATAAAATCAAACACACAAGATTAAATATCATGTGGTTTCTCTCATATGAGAAGCCCAAAGTATACATAATTTAAAGAGCAACATAAAAGACATAATAAGAATCAGAAAGTTAGAGCTTTTGCAAAGGGGAAGGGGACCAAGAGATAGAGGAAGGGGAAAGGGAGGGGGAGAGGAAAGGGAAGAAAAAGAATTAAGATGTGCTTTGTGCACGTACCAACTTCCCATGATGAATTTAATCATTATGCATGGCTATATGTACTAATTAAAAAAGGACTTTTTTGGACCCTCACAACCCAAATATCATACTTAAAATCATAATTCTTTTTATTACTAAATATCAAATGAAAATTTCCAAACTGGGCGTGGTAGTGCACACCTGTAATTCCAGTACCCAGGAGACTGAGGCAGGAGGATCACCATGAGTTCAAGGCCAGCCTGGGCCGCATAGTGAGTTCAGAGCCAGGCTGAACTACCAAGTGAGACCCTGTCTCACAAAAGTTCACAATACTATTTCCAGTTGCCTTCTCTAATTATTTTGTAGTTTGCTTATTGGAATCAAGATTTCATTAAAGTCCACACATTGTGGGTCTTATTTGTTTTTTTAATGGCGCTTTCATCTTTGTGACTGGTTTTTAAGACTTATTTATATAATGTATATTTTTCCCTGTGGCGCTCTTGCAATACTGCGTTGTTGGCTTTTATACTTGCTTACATTTTGGTATTTCTAGAAATTTTAAAGAAAATTTTGATAATCAACTCAAAGTCTCTCCCTTTTGAAGTGTTTCTTACCGGGACCTTTCTCATGTCAGTATCAGATACTCATCCACACTTCATGCTGATAGTTCCTCTACATTTAATTTCACATATCTAGGGCTTAAAATTATATATGTTACAAATTACTGTTCTAATAGTATTTCTAAAATAGCTTATTTGCAAAAACACCCTTAATCTTTAGATGAGGAAACTGACTCTCACAGTGTTTCTTTTAACACAAAGTCTAGAATTTAAACTTCCTAACAAGCCAAGGCCCTTATTAACTGCTCTGCTTTTTTTCCTTTCCAAATCATAGGGAATTGCTGCAACTCTACATGACCTAGGTTTTGAAGTTACAGTGCTCTTGAAACCACTTGCCTCGGGTCAATCTCAGATCCTCCAGCCCCAAAGAAAAGACTAAATTCTTCAAATAACTGTACTATTTTAATCCCGGAAATAGGAGGACTTACTGTGTCCATCAGCACTCATAACAGAGCCAAATATGAAATGTGCAATTGATCCACTGAATCCTCAGACCTGAGTTCATAGACTCAGCCAACCTTGAATCGAACATGTGATTGTACAGAACATGTACAGACCACTTTTTATTATCATTATTCTCTAAGTGATGCAGATGGTTGAATAGTACTTACATGGTATCAGGTGTTATACAGATGAGAAGATGTACATTTTTAAACACAACTGTTTCATCATTTTATGTAAAGGACTTGAACATCCGGGTGAGCAGGGCATGGCTGAACCAATCCCTATGGGTAGCAAGAGAGGACTTTCCCTTTTCTCTTCTCAACTCTGTTAGTCTTCGGTAGAACATAACCGAAATCTCTGAAAAGCCAGGTTAATAATAACTAACTCTAATCCAGTGTGAATAAGGAGCCAAGTTCTATCTGTAAAGTAGGTGCTAATTCACCCAAACCTCTCAGAAACTCTGTGAGGTAGCTTCTTTGTTTTAAATCTCAATTTATAGATAAGGAGACTAAGGCATAGGAAAAGAAAGTAAGTTTTATGTGGTTTATAAGCAGGTCGCAGTCTGCAGACCTTGAGTTTGAACTTCGCAGGACTAGGTTGAGAGTGTGCTGCTCAAATGTGCTGCTCCCCATAATTGCAATGTTTGGTAAACAGATTCTGGAGAAATCCTGAGCTCCCCACACCTGGCAGGTGTATTTAATGGTACCAGGCTGGAGGAGCATACTCTGATTTCACACAATTCTGTGTTCTCCTGCCTCTCTCTACTTACATCCTTCTCTTTTAGACACAAAGATAAAATTCAAGATATAATGTACTAATCTGTAGAGAAAGCAGTGTCTAGAGAAAGCACTCAAAATGTGAAAAGCATTACCTGCAAAAGGGATAAATAATGAGAGCGAGAGGAAGACTAAGGAAAGAGAGGGAGAAGGGAGCTGGGCACACAGGAAGCGGACGGTTTTATCATCACCCAGAGGGACAGGCCTGTTACAGGCAATGAACTGTGCTGGTTTCCAGTTTGAATTTTATTTTGATCAAAAGCAGACATTTTGTCTAGCAGTCCCCAGCCACAGCCTTCTGGGCTGGAAGACCCAATGGCTGGCTATTCAAGTACTCTCACATGTCTGAGTGTGTTTAGACAACCGAGTATTACAGAGGAAAAGTCACAAGTCAGCCCTTTCTGCTCCTGCATCAGCAGAAGACGCTAGCTTACATCACGGGTCCAGAGATCGATAGGAAAAGCACGATCCACGCTGCAGCCAGAGCCCTCTATTCTTCGTCACCGAGCTGCTACACTAAACTAAAGAAGAGACGGAGAGAGGCTACTCATCAGGACAGGGTACAGAGGTTACACTCTGCGGGGCTTTCTAACCGCAGGTGCCAGGTGCTGCCCACTGAATTTCAGGGTTGCTCTAAAGTTGCACAGTTGAGAAGGGACTCTCTTCTCTCTGAAGCTTGTGGCTAAATTATTTGTAGGAAGTGGTGGCTGCCAATAGCCACAAAGACTGTGATCCCTTTAAGAATCAAATTCCAACCTGAAATTTCATATTGAAGCAGTAAAGCAGGCTCCGAGGCTGGGCCTCCGTGGATTCGTGCGTAAATATGCAGCCCCTGGCAGCCTGATGGAAGGTGAAGGGAGGAACAGGGACAGGAAGGGATATGGCGTCAGGCGGCAGCTTACTCTTTAGAAAAGTGTTCTGGCAAACCCGGGGAGACACTTATTTTCCTAAGTCTTCATTCTTCCTGTATAAAGCTGAATAATTTAACAAGACCTGAGCTCCTGTCAGTTCTCACTGATGTAAGGTGCAGAGTAATCTCTAAGTACTTAAAGCCAAACTTTTGGGCTCTGAGTTTGTTGCACCCCCCCCCGCCCAAGAAACAGCTTTTCTGTGTTTTGAAATGCTCTGTGTTTAAGACCTTCCTCTGACCCTCCCCCCATTCGGATCTGCAGTCATTTCTGCCCGTGGAGTGGCAGGCCAAGCATCATGGCAGGCGGAAGACCCTCTAGAACCGAGATGGCGAACCTTTTAGAGCTTTCAGTGATACAAACAGCCTGCTGTGGCACGCGTTCCAGAGGTTCGCCACCCCTGCTGCAGCGGCTGGGACAGCACAGTAGGGGTCTGACTCTGAACGGGGCCCCAATGGGGTTTGTTCATCAAGGCTCTCCAGGGAAACGGGACCCAGAGAGATTTGATTTGGAAAAGTTAAGAAATATTTTTTGTTGTGCACAAAGATGACGGAGCAAATTTATACTCCTAAAATGGAACTGAACGATCTTCAAAGTCATTTTGAAACATTTCACGCTTCACTCTCATGCTGTTATATGGCTCGGAGGAGCCTGACCCGACAGTGCGAAGGTTGCCCAGTTTTCTATACTAGTATTTTCTGGGTAAACTGGAACTGCAAAGCCTACTTCAAAATAGCTGTTCAGTTCTTTACCCCTCAAGAATAGTCATTCTAATTAAAAACTGATGAAAGCCAATTTTTAAAATAATTTTAACATCTTGTCGACAACAACAGTGGATAAATCTGATTTTATCAGAACCCACAACCTTAAAACATTCCAGATTCCTTATAGTAGTGAGAAGAGACTAAATCATCTCAAATTTTATCCCTGAGATGACAAACCTTTTCATGAAAAATTGCAGTAGAGTCTTATCTATATCATATGAAATATTTTAGTGAACAATTCTATTGAGACACACTCATATTAATTTGTAAAAAACTGATTTAAACTGTGTGGTGGCACACACCCATAATACCAGCACTCAGGAGGCTGAGGCAGGAGGATCACCTAAAGCTCAAGTCCAACCTGAACCACGTTTCAAAACCAACAAACAAACAAACAAACAAGCAAACGCACACACACAAATTGAAGCACAAACTTCTGACTTACAAATTTATGTTTGGAATTTACAAAAAAGTAAGAGAACAAAAATGTTTTTCCTAAGGCCAGACTATCATCTACATTGACATACAAGCAGCCTAATCATGTATGAGAAAAGTGTGTCTCACCCATGTACAATATGCCAAACAAATGGCTTGAAAGCAAAGTGTGTTTTAGAAAGGGAGTCTGGCACCACCATCATTCAGCTAGGAGGTTCGAAAACCCAGGGTTATGATGTTGCATGAACAAAGATAGAAGAGGGCCATTTTATCCTTCTCTGGGAAGCCAGTGGTTTCCCCATCCCGTTCTGCCCAACTCAGATGCTAAATTTTGAAATAACAAATATACCCTACACAATCACCTTCTCATGTCCACACCACCCACCCACACACCCCATAGTCTCACTACCATCTCCCCCTTTGCAAAAGCATCGACGACCAGAAATGCTACTACTAAAGTCTACAGCATGGATTTGGTTTATGATTCTAAAGCGGGGCATAGCAGCAGAGGAAGAAGCTAGTGCTAGTGGAAGAAGTGAAGCCTTCACTAGTTGTTAGGCAGGGCGACAGTTTTTGCTGTTGTCAACTGAAGTTGAATTTCTTTTCACTTGTCTTTGTCCAAATGATGATTAGAAGAAAGGTATTAACAAAGCACACATCCCCTCCTCAGTATCTTCCTGAAAGAGTCGAAGACATCATAGCACAGTAACATGTGCGTACCCATGTGTAGAGCAACTCACAAGAGCTAAATCCCTGTAGCAGCCTCCGTGTCCATCAGTGGATGAATGGATAAAGAATACGTCATATCTGTACACAGTGGAGCACTACTTTGTCACAAAGAACAATACCTCTGAGTCATTTGTAGGAAAATGGGTGCACCTTAGACCATATTTCCCCACCCCCTCTGACCCCCTGTACTGGGGATCGAACTCAGGACCTTTTGCTTGCAAGGCAGGCATGGTGCCACTGAGCCAAATATCTAGCCCCAAGACCATATAGTTAACTAAATCAGACACATAAGCTTAAGTATTGGACAATTTCTCTTGTATGAGAAGCTCAAAGTATAAGTAATTAATAAAATAAAAGATAACAGGGTATGGGGAGAGATCTTTCGTAAATGGGAAGCAGGGTCCAAAGACAGAAGGAGGGGACAGGATAGGAAGAGGAAGAACAAAAAGAATTAAGATTTGTTAAGTACATATACCTACCCCTAAAATGAATGTAAACAGTATGCACTGCAAACATGTACTCATAAAACATTTCAAAACCAAACAAAAAAAATCAAAGCACAGGGCACAAATCAAAGGACATCTGTGGAAGGGGAGCTCAAGGATGGCCTTAGACCTGGCTCTGTCACTTGCACCAAGCATTCGGAGATCTTGTCAACCATTTTCTGCATTTTTGGCTTGTGCATGAAATAATTTATTCATATATCCATCTCTCCAGTGTTTGCAGAATCCTTACTGTGTTCGAGGCAGGCAAGGCTGTGCTCACACGAGGGGGGGGGCCCATGTTCTCACGTGACTCAGGTAACCACCACACAGGTGTAATTACAGAAGCCACACGGGAGGTGCAGGCAAAATGAGCTGCAGGTGAGCGCCTCATTTAGTCCTAATTTTGCGAAGTTCTTTGCTTATTTGGATTATACTCTTTAGCTCAGTGTAAACAAAGTTTAAAACAAGAGATGGGCTAAGAATGCTGGAAAAGGCCACACATGTACATTCTCGCTCACTCCCGATCCCTTAAGGAAATGACAGAAACAGTTTCGTTTATTTGTTTCTCAAGGAAAAGAAAAATCTATATTGGTGCTAGAAAATGAGAACAGATGCCCAGAAAATGAAAGTTTCTAGGAAGATAAATAGAAACAAAATGGAATCAGGTTGATGAAGAAACAAGGTTAAAGAAAACCTCAGGCTAAAACACAGGTAGGAGAAAATTGTACAGTGTCGAAGGAATTTCGGTGATTATCCAAGCTTGGAGTCAACACATTCTTGAAATAGCTCGATCGGTAGTTCACCTTACTCCTGCCTCCCCTCCCGCTTATTCTGAGTGGCAGTCTTAACAGCAGTTTTTGTCCACAGATAAAATCAGTGAAGCCTTCTCTGGGGCTGAGGTGAATGGTCTGCCTCAGGGAACTGCCTGGCCTCAGAAAAGCCAAGCAGAGCTGGGCTGACTCCCCTCAAGTCCAGCACAGGCACAGAGGAAGCAAAGGGAGACATATGTTTAATGATATCCATGGGATCCACTCCAAGTGAGAGCCCTCTCGATTTTGGCAGCTAGAGGAAGTCCTCAGTCTTCTTGGCTTGTTTCTACTGAGAATGAAATATGACAGTCAGGATGTCATGCCAACTTCACATGGTGCACGATTAAACCTGACTTTGGAGAAGAGACTCATTAGGGAAGGAAAGTAATGCTTCAATGGAGACCGTATCGCCCTGCCTAAATAGGAGTCAACAAAATCTTAGTCACGCCTGATCAAGACAAAATTAAAAGGCGACATTACAACCTAAAAAAATGAGCAAAGAGAACTATGCAAACAAATTTGAAAAGTCTACATGAAAGGTAAAGATTCCTAGAAGATACAAATGGTTGTGTTTGATGGATAAGGAAGTATACAATCTGTATAGGCCAATACTTATAGAAAAGACTGGGGCAGGGGGAGTCAAGATCAATCTTAGAAAGGCACAAGTCCCAGATTGTTTTACAGGTGAGTCTTCCAAATCCCCTATAAGAACTTTTTCTACAAAAGATTGAAAGAAAAACCAGAAAGCCCTCAAGAAAAGGATGCCCCATAGAATTTGACTGGAAGATATGAAAGCTAATTTAAAATATAAAGATGTTTAAGGCTGTCAGGAAGTTTTTAAAACCACATCATCAAAGCATAATATAAAGTTATGATAAGTGAAGCAACCTAGCACTGTCATAAGAGTTGAAAAGTGAAAAATAAGATTGGGAAACAGACTAAGTATACATAAAAATTTGTAAGAAAGGTAGTTTTGTTTTAAGTCAGTGGATAAATATTTGTCAATTCCATAAATAAGACAGTTGTGTACGCATCTAGAAAGAAAATGATACCTCCCAGTTTACAACAGAGATATACACAGGTAATTCTAGATTACTTAAAAAAGTTGAACTTGAATACACACGTGTTCCGTGTGTCCTGCCATAGAGTACGTGTGTTGCTTTAGGACTCTGCCAGCAAGAAAGCCATCACCAGATGTGGCCCCTCACCCTTGGACCTCTTCCCTTTATAAATTAATACAAATCTTTCTAAATATCACACAATACCTAGAAATCATTAAGAGTATGACTAGTCATGTTTACTGCTTAAAATTAAAATTCACTGAAAAATGTCAAGAACAAAATTAGAATTGGACAATATTTGCAATATATTTCATGACAGATCAACAGATTGTTCCTGTACATTTATTTTTTTAAGAATAGGGTAAAAACTCCAACAGAAAAAAAAACTCACATGAATAGACAATCCAAAGAAGAACATACAAATGAGCAATGAACACATAAATAGACACTCATTCTCACTAGGAAACACTAATTTTAAGAGGTAGGAAATATTTGAACCCTTCAGACAGGCAAAATTAAAAGCTGATATCTAGTGTTGTGAATATTTGTCTCATTGCTGAGACAAAATATCAAACAACCAAAAGTTGAAGGGGTAAAGATTTATTTTGTCTTCCCATTTGTAGAGGTTTCAGTCCATAGATGGCTTGCTCCTAGACAAGGTGGCATGGCAGAGGGCATCAGAGAGGAGAAACAGTTCATAGCATGGAAGGCAGAAGGCAGCAGCAGCAAGCAGTGGGCCTGCTTTCTTTCTGTCCCTTTATATTCAGGCTACAAGCCTGTTGATTGCTACCACCCATACCCAGGGGGCAGCTTCCACTATCCACCCACTTAACCCCAGCATCACACCCTCAATCCACATTCGCACAACCTGATCCAGCCACCTTCAAACTCCCCACCTATGAGCACACTGAGCTTTGTGGGGTGGGGGGTATCACATTTAATATTGGTAGAGTTGTGTGGAAATGTATGTTCTCATATGCTATTGGTGGAAATGAAATTATTACAGATTTTTCTACAGAGTCTTTTGGTAACATTTGTGTTCCTTTGACATAGAGGATATATTATTCAAAGAGCATACAGAAATATGTACAAAATATTCATCACACTTTTCTGGGGGGAGTGCTGTACCAGTGAGCTACACCCCCAGCTCTTTACAATATTTTTAAAAGTGAAAAATTAAAAACAATAAATATTCACCAATAGAGAAATAGTTAAATTTGATATATTTTAGAATTTTTTATGTACCTACATACAGCCATCTGCAACACTTATCTGGAAATGTAAAAATTCAAGTTGTGTTTAATCTCTATACTTTGATATAAATTATATTAAATATTAAAATCCTAATTATATTTTTATATCTATGTGTTTATATAAGTAGAATGAAAAATTCAGAATAATACATCAAAATTGTTAATGATAATTTTGATAAAGCAAGTAGAATTAGTGTAGGTGACAGGTACTAAAGTGGGATTTTATTTTCTATTCTATATGTATTTTCAATGTTTTATAAAGCAACATATTTTTAATAATAAGTATATATTTATGGATTGATTCAAGTTGTGGAATAGTATACATAAACCATCATCCGAGAAAGAGTAAAAAATGATACTTCAGAGGTTGTGTGAAATAGAACTTTCGCTCTTTCATCTTGTATGATCTGTATTACTATATTTTCCTAACAATAAAAATGCATTAGTGCATTGCTAGTGTACCTTTAAAATGAATCATTAAAAATATATAACTATAATATATGAGATGTATTGTTATGTGACAAAACAAAAACAAATTGCAGAACAATACCTCCAGTGAGATTCCCCCAAGGAAAGAGGTCCAGAAATTTACACAATGGATAAAGGGAAAATGATTTTCAGAACAGAAGTGGTCAGATGAAATTCAGACCCAGGAGGAATTCAGAGCCACTCCAGCCTCTCTAGGGCAGCAGACCACACCACAGTGCAGGCCGGCCTCCTGCCCTCTGATGTGAGTGCGGAACCCAGCTCCCAGTTCTTACCAGGTGACTGCACCTCTCAGATCCCAGGCACAGGACTGAGGCTCAATGGAGTTCACTGGGGAAAGGGGCTTGAGAGAATCATGGCCCCTGTGGGTCTTGGGGCTGTGGGGCCAAGGAGCAGGAAGGCTCTCTGGGTAGAGGAAGCACAGATCCAGAGGGCACAGCTGGTGACACGAAGCTTCTGGGATGACAGGACTTCCTGTTTCCGCCCTCTCTCTGGATCTGGCCCTCACAGTTTCTGGGCCTCGGTAGCTCTGATCTAACCCACTGTAAATTTCCCTCCTTGCTGCTGTTGGCAATGTTAGCGTTTCCCTGTCTTACCATGGGGATGTGCTCCAGTAAATGGAGACTGTCACATTTTATGCTATTAAAAGGACCACGAAAGTATATATATGGCGTGTGTCTGTATTTGACACAATTTCAAAGTTAAAATAGTGGAACTCTACACATATTTAATAACAGGGAAGGTCCATGTACAGGATACTTTCAGGCTAGCAATTTTTTTCTTGTGTGCCCAAGTAGTACACAGTATTTATAATTTCCTGCTACCATCTTCTTGGGACATTACTATTACATGCTCAAAAGTGAGGCAGCTCCCCCTTCCACCTCAAATTTTCTTTCGGACTGTGTTTTGGACTTTTGTTTCAGGACTGTGTTCCTACAAGTACCCTCACTTAATGTTTTAGAGGCAAAAAAGCATGTTTCATGAAGGCTAATTAGTCTGAAACCTCCTCAGTTATGGAGGCTTATGGAGATCACCTGATTAAATCATAAAGTGTCATAGAGAAATTTGGCACCATTTTAGTCATTACTTTTGAGGGGTGGAGTATGACTTCACAGCTATAAGTATTAGATTTACTGTGGACAAGACTGACAATGATTACTTAAGCAGAAAATATATGGTACATTGTGAGATACCATAAATTTATCATTACCAAATTCAACAGGTAGGCAGGTGGTGGCAACACTGAGCTAAATCCCCAGCCCTCAACAGGTAATAAGTGATATGGGAAGAAAAAAAAATGAAGGATACAAAACTAAATTTATATTCTTAACTGAATTTTATTTTAAAGAATTATAACTACATATACAAAAGTGCTTAATATGAACGTTAGTGGTACTCATTTCAGGATTCATTTAATTCTTCTTTTGACACATGTTTTACAGAAATAATGAATTACTTTTGTAATCAAAAATTAGTCATAAAATTAATATACAAATTTTGAACAAAATTTTAAGATTTCTGCATTTCTGATAATAGGACTAATGTTTTATTTCACACAACTATAAACATTTTTGTTTGCAAATATGTTATTTATATGTAATAATTTACATATTGAAAGTTATATGCTTCATATTCTGTTAGATGTCTTGTTACTATGGGAACATAAAGGTTAATAGTGATGCTACACAAAAATAATCTATACTTAATTTGCATGTACGGTTTGTTTTTTAAGAATATTGATATGCAATGTTTCAAAAGTTTTGGCATACTATTTCATTCTACAGAGCACAAAGTATTATTATTGAAATGGAATAATTACTAATATTTTCTTTTCATAAAGTTATTGTATACCAAGTGAATGCTTAATACCAAGTTGGTCTGTGATTTTTTTGTGTGTTTTTGTATTTCTACTATAATTGTGTTTCAAAAATAAACCAAGTAGTTTACTTACTGTTTATTTATTTACTGTTTTTTATTTAGATTAAGATGACTTCAAAAATACATAAAATATTTTTCTGAATTATCTATTTCAGACCGAAGTGACCTAAAAATTTATTTTGGAAATACTTGAAGAAAACCTATATAAAATTTAAAATGAATTTTGAAACTGACTTCGGAGCCAGATGCATTTTGCTGTTATTGTTGAGAGGAATGAAGGAAGACTGAAACAGGTACCAGAACAAGTAGGTCCTCTTGCAAAGACGGGGACAGATGCTTACTAGGGGCTGGACGGCGAGCAACTGAGACGTGCACAGGTCCCGGCCATCGCTTTTCTGCATCTTTCATCATTGAGTCTGCCTTCACCTTGCCTCTCCCTTCGCTGAGGTGCTTTTCCCCAGGTCCCCCACCCCAATTCCCCAGAGCATTTCCCCCACTCTGCAGAAAGCTTCCTCTACCACAAGCCCCTTCTTCCCTTTTCCCTGACAGAGGTGATGTGACCATCTTAGTAGGAGAAAAGGAAGCCTAAAGGGAGTCTGGACGGGGAGGGCGCCCGTGATGAGACCCTGGCCGCTCAGGCCTAGAAGTGTCTAAGGAGCATCTCTGATGCAGTCTGGGGACGTGATACTCTGATGGGCGATTTTGATGGTCCTTCACCACCAGCATGCAGTTGTTTCTAGTGATTTTGAAATACTTGGTGTAGCATTTTCTGAGGCTGGAATATTTTAATGAGATGTTTGGGTAAAGCTGAATCCTGGTGTTTTCTTTTCAACAGCTGGGCCTACTACATAATGGGGGATACAGACTCCTTGGCTCACTTCTTGGATAAACATCAATTTTTTTTTTTTTTACCTCTGCCCTAGGATGGTGGTCTGTGGGGTGGTCAGAGACGGGAGGAATAGACTGAAGTCTCTGGCAGAAACATGGTGACATAGTCTGTTCACCACAGTGGCTCTTCTCAGAAAGGGCGCGAGTCATTCCAAGCCTAAGGCTGCTCACCTCTCACCGTTCATGGGCCTCAAGAGTGAGCCACATAAAACCCCTCTCAACTCTCCTATCTGAGTTACTTTCCTCAGCACTGGGACACAATGCCCCACACTCTCAACCTAACAGAGGGAAAACCTGTTCTGGCTCACGGTTTGTAGAGGGTTCAGCCTATAGCCAGCTGGCTCCAGGGCAGGGAGCATGGCGGCTCAACTCATGGAAGGAGAGAAGGGAGGAGCTGGCGAGGGAGCCACACCCCTACGATCCACCTCTCTGACTAGGCCCCACCTCCCCCACAACATTACCTTCCCCAAAGCAAGTACAGGAGGCTCTTGGGGGTACATCTATTTTTTGTTTGTTTTGTTTTGTTTTTGGGTTTTGAGACAGGGTCTCACTATGTAGTTGAAAATGACCTGGAACCCACTATGTAGCCCAGGCTGGTCTTGAACTCATAGTGATCCTCCTGCCTCAGCCTCCTGAATGTTGGATTACAAGTTTGAGCCATCACGCCGGCCGTCTAGATATTAACCATGACAACTCAAAGTTAAAGACCGGGTGGAGAATACTTGGGCCTTATATGAGTCCCTGTTTCCTCTGCACAATGGTGCTTGATTAAATTTTGGACAGTTCTCCCTGTCCCTGGTAACAACATTAATCAAGTAAAGTGTTATTGCTAATGATGAGTTTGGTAGACAGAAATATTGTTTCTTTAGAAGTTAGCCCAGTTCTCTCAAATTATGGGAAGAAAATTTTCCAGTTCACAAAGTAATGCAAACCCATAAGCCTACAAAACACACTCGATGGGGCCGATCTCGGGAGTCCTGTAGGAGCGGCAGTGCCGGGCTTGGGAAAACTCATCGAGGGCGACCCAGTGTGACCGCCGCGCTCTGTGGGGGCTGCCTCGCCAGGGCCCTAGCGACCTCGTCCTCCTAGCTCGTGGCTCTACTCCTCGGATCTCCCCCACACCCTGATCCCCACAACGCCTCCCCGTCTTGACTTCATCTTTGGCTCCTGCGGTTTCCGCAGGATCACAGCATCCGTGTGGAGGTGACCACTCCCGGGTTCAGGGAAGGGGGCGCTTGCGCACACTTCCGGCCTCTTGGGACTGCGACATCCCAGACCAATTGCAGAAGCGCCCGCTTCCCGGTTTCCAGGTCTGCAGAGCGGAAAGGAGAGTTACAAGGCCTGCTCCAGACCACTCTGTCAGGAGGCCAGCAGTGATGCTTTGTTGGGAAGAATGAATTGTGGATTAGTCCTACACAAGGTCCCAGAGCTGACTCCTGACTTGGGCAAACATTGAGCAATGCCTGTGGTTATTTGAAAAAGGAAAAAAGAAAGAAAGAAAGAAAATAAAAAAGCAAATGAAGCTGGTGTCTAGGGACAGCTGGGAGGCAGTCGTGGGCCTCACCTGCCCATTTCTTGTGCACTGTGCACAGCTCTAAGCGCAGGCCACCTCTTGTGGACTCTTGCACAAGCCGACATCAGGTCTTGCGGCCTTCTTTGCCTGGCTAGGGCCGTCCTGCACCTGCTACAGGAGTTCCATCCCCACTCACCTGTCCCCAACTCCGACGGCAGTGGCCGCAGGGCAGCAGTAACAAGTGGCCGAGCGGGTTGTGGGAGGTGTTTCCTATCCAAGCCACGAGTGCTGCCTCACAGTGCTTCTGTTCACTACTGCTCAGCTCCTGGATTATATTGAAATGAATTTCACTTTATAAAAATTGTACTGAATCTAGAGAGAAATTGAAATAGATCAGACAAGAGAACCTTTTCTAAGTTGGGCGAATTGGAAGTAAGAATCAGGACAATAAAGTATAAAAATGCACGTTTTCCACAAGAAGACTGAGCACCAAATGAACAACTTCGTCTTCTGTAGTGTTTTGTTTTGGCACCATTATCCCACTGTGTAGAGGACATGATGACTTACAGTCTTAAAATGAATCTGTACATCATTAAGGCCTTATTTTCATGAGGATATTCTCTTCTAATTAAATTCAATACCACCCAGTGGAAGAATAGCTTGTTCAACACCATACACAGAAAGGCCTTTTCATTACTTATTTTAGGCAAATGTTTTCTCTAAAAGGAGTTTTTGGGTCTTATTTCACTGGTGGAAAAGAAGTCTAACTATGATTAATTTACCATGCTTCGTGATAAAACAGTATCAGAGGATGATATTAGTTTCCATAAAATACTGTGATGGTGACCAAGCTTCTTTGAGTTATGGGCATTGAAACCGTTCCAAGCACAACATGCAAATATAGAACACCAAAAGCATGCCAGAGTACAAACGCAGACACAGGTAAATCACTTCAGCACATTTCAGGGACTCTGCAATTCATTCAGCAAACCTTCTGGGCACCCTGGATCCTGGCAAGCGTCGAGCTAAGCCTGAGTGCACCAGTGCAGAGGACACACGGGGGCTGCTTCTAAGCGAATCACAGGCCGGTGACTTTGGCACATCTGTGCTTCAGTAAGAGGCCCAAAGGGAAACACCTGTATGCATGTGTACACACAGCTCTGTTAATTCACGTACAGAAAATGTGTGGGCTGCTAATTTAGTGAAAAGGAATGCAGCCTGGAAAAGTGCATGAATAATTTATAATTTTCTCTGCACAGTACTCATATTTGGGAGTGATAAACTGTACAAATAGCAGTGTAGCAATATTACCAGCAGCAGTTATCAAAAGTGTAGTTAACAAATGAAACAAGTCTTACAAACCAAACTATTTCTTGCAGTTTCAAAGGTTTACAAGTATCCATTTTTGACATACAAAGTGTGGAAGGGAAATATTTGAGTAAACAAAGGAAGAATTCAAAGAAAATGAACGTCACACCTCATGTCCCCATCTTGGTTCCCGATCCTCTCTCCAATAGAAGGAACCAGAACTCCAAGGAGAAGTAGTTGATCCTAAGGCTGGGGTGAGAAGTACAAAAGATGAGCCTGGAGCATTTTGTGGTGATAAAAAGTAAAGAAATGTGGGTTGGGGGTTTAGCTCAGTGGTTCTGCCTCCTACTTTGCAAGTGCAAGGTCCCGAGTTTGATCCCCAGTACAAAAAAACAAAAAAAAAGTAACGAAATGCCCCAAAAGCAAAAGACAAAGGGCTGCAGAAGCTAAGCCAAAGGAATTCCCAATGGTCCAAAGTGGAACAATTTAAGCATAAAAAAAATTAAATATACTAATAAATTATAACTCAAAATGTATCTATGAGATCTATGAGTCCCTCTGCTAGAAATAACTGACAGAATATCAAATGGACAAAAGACAAGTACACAGAAAAATCCCAAATGATTTGCTGCAGAGTTCCTCCCGAAGGAGTGAGTATAACTCCCTAGTTCTCAAGACAAACTTTGCCTTGTACATTCCTTCCATAGGGTGCCATCTGGGAAGAACAGAAGAGAAGAGACTTTTGGTGGAGAAACCTAGGAAAGGTCACCCTGATCAGATGAGCAAGGTTACCCAGGGGGATAAGTCATGTCTGTCGTAGGAACACTCGCTGTTCTGTGAGGAGAATGGCATTTCCCTCTCCCAAAGAACACAACCCCAAGCCGGTCATGAGAAAAATACAAGACTAAACAAAGCTGGGGAGGACTCAGCAAAACGTCTGGTCAGTGCTCTTCAAAACTGCCAAAGTCCTCAAAGACAGGGTCCACCTCAGGAATGTCACAGCCAGGGGGAGGAGGCACGATGACACTGCCTGGTGCTATCCTTGGTGGGGTCATAAGAAAAAGGATATTAGGTAAAAATTGAAAATTTTTCAATAAATTAGGGAAACAATTTCTTTCACAATAGCATCAAAAAAAAAAAAAGAAAGAAAAGAAAAGAGACAAAATGGAGACAAAAATAGAGACAAAAGACCTCTACACTGAAAACTACAGCACTCTAGAAAAAGAATAGAAGAGGATATAAGAAAATGGAAAAACATCCCTTGTTCCTGGGTAGGAAGAACCAATATAGTGAAAATGGCCATACTTCCAAAAATGCTGTACAGATTAATGCAATCCCTATTGAAATCCCAACAGTTTATTTCATAGAACTAGGGAAAACAATCCAAAAATTAATTTGGAACCAGAAAAGACCTGGAATAGCAAAAGCTATTCTAGGCATCAGAGACATAGCTGGGGATATCAAAAACCCCAATTTGAAACTATACTACAAAGCCACAGTGATAAAAACAGCATGGTACTGGCACAGAAACAGACCCAAGGATCAGTGGAATGGATTAGAAGATGCAGAAATATCTCCTGACATACTCAATTTCCTCATTTTTGACAAAGTAGCCAAACACCCTCTCTGGAGGAAAGATAACCTCTTCAATAAATGGTATTGGAAAAACTGGATTTCAACTTGTCAAAGATTAAAACTAGATCCCTATCTTTCACCATGCACTAAACTAAAATCCAAGTGGATTAAGGACATAAATATTAAAACAGAAACACTAAACTTGCTGGAAGATAAGTTAGGTAGAACTCTTGAAGATATCAGCATAGGAAAAGACTTTATGAACAAATCTTCAGTAGCATAGGAACTGGCACCAAGAATCAACAATTGGGATCTCATCTTTTTAAAAAGTTTCTGCACTGCCAGAGAAATCACAAGCAAAGCTGAGAGATAACCCACAATGTGGAAAAACATTTTTACCAGCTGTTCATCCCTAAGACAGCTGAATTGCCCATCAACTGGAGGCTGGATAAAGAAGATGTGTTTGGTTTTTTTTTTTTTTTTAATAAAATGGAGTACTACTCAGCCATAAAGAATGAGAAACTAGAGACATTTATAGGTAAGTGGATGCACATTGAGGCCATACTCTTAAGTGAAATTAATAAGCTACACATGTGTAAATACCAAATAGTTTCTCTGGTGTGAAAAACTGAAAGTGTAAATAAGGACTAAACTGTATAATTGATATTATGTAATAGTAAGAAAAGTCTAAAAGAGTAGAGGAAGTGGGAGGGCTAGGGGAAAGGAAAAAGAAAAAAAAAGTGAAAAGGGAAAACATGTAAACAAAGACTTTGTTTTATAGTTGTGATAAATGGGCCATAATAAAGTTGGAAATTAACACAGGAATTTGGTACAGAGTATTTGGGAACTCTCTCTGTGTAAATTTTTTGTATAGCTAAGACAATAATAAAATTAAGAATTTCCTTGGAAAGATAAAATAATTTAAAATGTCTGAAACCCAAAAGAGTTAACATGCTTACTTTCAGTAAATGCTATGCCGAGTAATAAAAAGTTACATTATACTCTACTTCCATTTACAGTCCCATCACTGGATTGTGTAACATGCTTCACTTGTGTGCCCCACATACTCTTCAGACTGAACAATAATACTACAGTAATGATTGTTATTATTCTTGATGTATCTCTCTGCCTTCACCCAAATCTCCCTCTGCTTTCTTCAGGGACTTCTGGCATTTTGAAGTTTCTAACCATATGGCTTTTCATTCTGTTTTATTTTTGTCCAAAATAAACTTTCCTAATAGCAATACATTTTCTGACGTGGTTGACCACAGCCGCACGTTACAGAAGCGATGTTCGATTTAAGGCTTCTCTGGCCATGGAGATTAATTATATTTTATGCAAATCTGAAATAGTGAAGAATAAACCTGTTATAAAGTCTCAATTTGTGCATATATTTGAAATAATGTTAATGTTTCAAATTAAAGAATTGACAAAGAACCATAATTTTAAAAACTAGCGGATCACGAATATTGAGGATATACTCTTAGGTGAAATAACTAAGTCACATATGTGTAAATACCAAATAGTTTCTCTGGTGTGAAAAACTGTAATTGTAAATAAGATCCTAATGGTACAATTGACAATGTGAAATAGGAAGGAAAGGGCTAAAGGTGTAGGGGAAGTGGGAAGGGTAGGGGAAAGGGAACAAGGGAAAAGAAAAAATATGAGAAAATGAAAAAATGGAAATAAAGTTTTTGTAAATAGGGAAGGGAGGAGGGGGTGAAGGGAGGGGCAGGGGTATGGGGAAAAATGAGAACCAAGACCTGTCACGTAAAGGTACAAGATCCCAATGAAGAATGTAACTGTACTGTATGCCTAAAATGTACCAATAAACTCAATGAGAAAAAAAAAAAACTTCAGTAACAGATACGATACGAAACAAAAACAAAACAAAAACAAAAACCCTAGTGGATCGAATGCATTTTAAGCTGTTTTCACTACGACCACATGGTGGCGCCATGTGGGCTGGTGAGCGTGAAGCTGGCAAACTCTGGATTAGTCTTAATTGCCGAGAACTGTTTGATCGCGTCAGGAACACAGTGTGTACCGATTCTGCCCTCCATTTCACAGGTAGGATAACTGAAGTCCAGATGTCTAAATTATTCCTTCTAGACCACACAGAGGTCTGCTACTGAACCAGGAGTACACTGTGTTTCCTGTCGCTTGCTGTCTTTATCTCGCTCTCCACATATATATGGAAATGTATGTGAATGGCCATAGGTGAACACAGGTAAATGTCCACCATACATTTTTTGGAGAGGATAATGTACGCTGTAATACTTCTTAAAAGTCATGCATGTCAAGAAATACCTAAAATATATTTATTAAAATCTTGACTATGTACAATTAGCTTCTGTAGCTTTCCCTTAGCAAAATTTTGGCAGCAAAATTTAGGAACCACTGAAAAGATGAATTCGAATTATACAAGCTGATTGTGAAGTATTTTCACAAGCATTAAATGAAAATATAAAAAGCAATAATGATTATATTAGCATTATCTCATGTTTATAAAGCCAGTGACCAAATTAAAATGTCCTGCCTTGTATGTATGTAAATGCACATATCTATATAGAAATATTTTAATGTAGTGAAAAGCGTGAAATTTTATTAAAGCCTTATGATGAGTTATTTTTGTAGGGGAAGAAAGGGGTCACATAAAACGGAAAGTAGCAGAGAATGAGGAAAAAGCCAACAAAAACAGGAAAACAGTTATACACACCCAGTTCCTGTATATGATCATATTTATATAAAATTATGTTTATGTGAATAGATGTGTAAATATCCAGGCACTATAAATAAGGATGAAAGATACATAAAATTTGGAGGTGAGTGAGATAAAAATAGCATGTAAGGTAGCAAGGAGCTTATTTAGTTATTTACTTTCTGAGACAGGGTCTCACTATGTAGGGCAGGCTGGCCTTAAACTCACTATGCAGCTCAAGCTGACCTCTAACTTGTGGTGATCCTCCTGCCTCAGCCTCCTGAGTGATGGTATCACAAGTGTGCACCACCAAACCTAGCTCTACTATATAAAAAATAGAGAAAGGAAAAATGTTTGCAAAGTAATTAAAAAGTAAGACAAAAACAATACCTAATAGAAAAACTAAGTCCACAAACAGGCAATTTACATAACATTGACACACAGAATTTCTTGTATACATCTGTAAATACGTTTATTCTGATCTGTAATAAAGGAAATGCAAGTTAAAACACAGTGAAACACTGTTTCAAATTTATCATGTTGGCAAAAGCTTAGAATGCTCGAATGCCAAGTTCTGACAAGGATATGAAATGAAAGGTATTTTTTTTCAAGACCGCTGTTGTGGGTACACAGGGGGCAATTCCTCTTGGATACAGTTTGGTGAGGTGAAGTGAAGCCGCAGAGCCCAGGCCGGCGAGCCAGGCCGGTGAACCAGCAGGTGCACCTCTAGGACGAGGCCTGTGGGTGTTCGCGAAGATGGACTCCGGAGGACGTTCACAGCGGTGTCTGTGCAGAAGTGAGGCCTGGAAACAACCTTAATGGACGTCGGTAGTCAAACGGATAGGATAGGTGGTGACACCGAGGGCCGGTGGATTACTTCTCACTCAAGTACGTGAATGCGTCTGAGGTCCCTGAGGAGTAGGAATGAATTCACACAAAATGACGTTGAGCATAAAAAGGCACACAGCTGAGGAAACCGCACAACAGGACACATTTATGTGAAGCTCCGAGACACACAGGTTAAGTAGATGCACACACATACTTAAGTTTGGAATACCTACCTGTGCTGCGAGATGTAAATAAAAACCTGGAAATGATAAATATTAAATTCAGGGTAGCGAATATTTCTGAAAAAGCAGAAACAGAAAAATTTAACTAGGGAAAGGTGTACAGTAGTTTTTATATGATTGGTAATTTAACTTTTTATCCAAATGGCATCATAGTTATAATACATTTAAGTTTGTAGTCATATTACTATATTTATTATGCTCACATTAGTATTTTACAGCATTTTTTAAAAGATTATCAAGCCCTCATCAGAGAAGTACTTATAAAGACTGCAGTGGGAAACGGTTTTTCACCTAGCAGAATGCTAAAAATAAACAGTTTAATAAACTATTGTTGGCCAAGTAACTGTGTAGAATTTGTTCCTATACACGAGGCAACCTGGCAGTGTTGGCCAAAATTATATGCACACACGTACCATCTGACCTACCTCATTCACTTTTAAAATTATATTTTATCGTATGACCAATGTCTATTAGTTGTGCAGGCTAATAGATTTTGTTGTGAAATTTCCACACACGTATATAACCTACTCCTTCCCACCTCCCTTCTTTCCCTCTTTTGCACCCACCTGACCCTTTACCCTTCTCTAAAATCCTCTCTGCTACCTTCAGGAAGTTTCTCTCCTCTCTCTCTCTCTCTCTCTCTCTCTCTCTTATTTTTATATTCTAGCTTCAACATGTGACAGAAAGCATGTGATTTCTGTCTTTTTGCATCTGACTTATTTGGCTTAACCTGCCATAGTTCCATCTGCTTTCCTGCAAATGAAACGATTTTACTCTTCTTTATGGCTGAATAATACTCCAACGTGGTTATAGAATGTATTTTCTTTATCCACTTATCTGTTGGCAGGCACCTAGGCCGACCTGGTAGCTGGCCTCTGTGAGGTGTGCGTAGGCAGTCACGGGGTTGCAGGTAGTTTTGGTGCCTGCTGATTCTATTTCCTCCCAGGAGAAACCCAGCAGTGGTACAGCTGGTTAACAGGGGCAGTTCTGTCTTCAAATGTATGACTAGAAACAACCTTTAGAAAGGACGGTTGGCAAACAGATTCGTCTGCACAGTGGATATTCTGCAGGGGAGTGAAAAGGTGTGGATTACAGCACCTTCCCCGGGGCAAAGGGGAGAGGAGCAGCCAGGACCCCTGGTCCTCTGATTCACCTTTGGTCGGCAGCATGGGTCGGGCACCATGGGGAGCTGGGACTGAGGGAAAGAAGGCAGAAGAGATGGATTCTACCAAGATTTTGGACCTTTTATGTCGTACACGTATTACCATCCAACAAACGTCCAAAGGTACAGAAGAAAATAAAAAAGAAATAGAGAGAGAGAATCCCCCCGAAAAAAACAAACCCAAAAAACGAAAAGAACAAGAAATACTGTTAATGCCTTTCAGTTCAAAGATTGGCACTTTAATTCTCGTATTTTAATGAAGTTAAATCTCTTCCTTTGTATGTAAGGCCTAAGGCTTCCATTAATTTTAGGGTAGGAGAAAAGTCTCATTAAAAGGTGGCAATCGGTGGAGAACCCTAGGCCAGAGGGAGGACCCCCCCATTACTAGGACAGCCCACTGTGGCTCCTTCCCGAGGGAGTTGGGGTTCCTGACCCCCGGCTTCAGGGGTCCAGGATGAAAAAATTAAGCCATATCCCTCACTATTCTAAAAAGAAGTAAAGCCAAGCAACAAAAATCCCCAAATATGGGATGGTTCCATAGGTTAGAAATAAGTAAGGAAAGGAGGCAATTATCCATGGCTTTTTATTTCTCCTTGTACTTCTTATTAATTTTTGTTCTGTATACTCTTCTCTGAAGCTATCTAAATAAATGTGTACAAACTAAAAATGTTATACATTCCTGGTGAGTTGAAGCTTTCTGCTGTGAATGCTACAAACACGCTCTGCCTTAGTCTATGATCACTGATATTTGTAGTGTTACATGAACTTTCAGGTTTAGCTGCATGGTATATTTTCCCCCCAAACTTTCCTGTTTTGTGACAGGAAACTGAGTAGGGTGGCTATTCCTTTATTTATTCTGGAAGTATGAGTTTTTAAACATTCCATCTATTTACATACATATAATTATTTATATTTGAATTAATTTTTACCATCTTATAACATGCTTTTGATTTGATTATGTTTTATGCCCTTTACCTTTTATTTTTTGGGATAAATCACAAGATCCCTTGAGATAAATCACTACTTCTAGGGATAAATATCTACTTGGTCATAGTGTATCATTCTTTATATATATATTTAAGAATTTATTGTACCTATATTTTGTTAAGTCATTTTTTTGTCTCTGTACACAAGGCATAATGATCTGTAATCTTTTCCTTTTTAATTACCTCTCTCAGTCTCTTTGTTTCTCTCCAAACATCTTCATCAGCTTTACAACAAGTTGGGAAATATTCCATCTTTCATTTCTGAATAATTTGTGTGAAAGTATTGTCATTCTTTGTTAAAATGTTTTACACACTTCATCAATGAGATTATCTGGGCTGCTTTGGAAAATTTTCTGATAATTTAACCTTTTTCTCTGCCGAAGGACTACTCAACTACTCGTATTATTGTTACAATTATTATTAAACTATATTTACTATATATATATATTTTTTTTTAAAGATTCAGTTTCATATTGCAACATTTTTGGTAAACATTTTTATGTTCTTCAAGGACTTTGTCCATTCCATCTAAATTGTTGAAATTTATTGGTCTAAGGTTTTTAGCAACAGTCTTTATTATTATTAATGTCTGTAGGATCTAGAATAGTACTTTTATCTCTTATGTTCCCAGTACTCTAATAATTTTTCCCCCCTTAGGGAGTTTGGCTATAGCTTTATCAACTTTATTTGTCTTTTCAAAGAATTAGATTTAACCCTTGTTATTTTCCCCTTAAGTTTGTCTGTTTCTGTCTCATCAATTTGGGCTCTTTACTATTTCCTTAAGAAAGTGCTTTAAATATACATATATCTTCATGTTTCAAATATATCACTTATAGGTGACATACAGATAAGTCTTTTTCCATCCTTTCTTTCATTTTGACTTTTATTAGAAATAGCTAGTAAAGGGATTAATGTGTGGCAAAGACCCACTGCTATATACTGTTTTAGTTTTGTTCATTTCCCCCTCTTTTAAGAAAATCCCCACTTTTCTTTCTTCTTTTTGGACAATTAAATATTTTTCAGAATTCCATTCTAAACTATCCATAGAATTTTGGGGCTGTGTCTCATTGCTTATTAGTTTACAATTTTACCTTCTAGTACAATCCACAGCGCTTTCTGTGCAGTGCAGGACACTGAACTAGAGATGTGAGACTGAGACAGTTGAAGGAACTGGATTGGGATTCAGCTCCGAGGGAAGTGTTATCTTAATCTAAGGAAAGGAATTAAGGATGGCAAAGATACAAGGAAGAAAGAGTCTGGGTCCTTGATTTTAGAGGATGCCAGATGCTGGGTCCTGGCTAGTTGGATGGCCCTACAGCAGTGATCATGAACCTATGGCACATGTGCCACAGTGGGCACCAGAGCCACATCCCCCTAGCATGGTCCCAGCAGCTAAGCATCACATGACTGCGCACAAGAACAAGCCAAAAGCAGACTTTTACCTTCAGTACAAGGCTGTTTGTATCACTGAAAGCTCTGTTATTATGTTTTTCTTTTTAAGAAAAAAGATGTTAATATATGAGTTGTTCTCTCTAAACTGAAACCTCAGTACTCAGTTTCCATTGCAGTGTTGGCACTTTGTGATAGATAGATGGGCTCTGGGTTGCACTTTGATACTTGGTCTCTAAAAGTTTTGCCATCATGGCCCTAGAGAACAGAAATGAAGCTCTGCCCTATGGAAGCTGATCACTTTTAAATTTTCATTACAAATAGCTCTATTAATTTCTAATTTTTGCATTTCCCTTTGAACTACCAAAAAAATTATTATTTTTGGTGGACTCATGTACCATTGTACCAAAGTTATTGTGAGGATTTCTTTTTCATTATTTGCTTTTCCACTAGCTTGTGAATACCAAGAAAGGCAAAAAGTAGAATTCATTCATTTTTCATCTCTGGGGCATCAGCAGAATGGCTGATATATTATGGGATGTAGTAAATATTCCATGACTGAGTGAGTGATTGCAAATCTGGTGACACTGTGCAACATAGACAGGTAGGAAGAACCTAATGATGACTGTGTGTACAATGTTCTCACTGAAATAGATTTCCTTTTGCCTCTGGGTCCAAGCCAGATTGCATTTCCCAGTATTTGTTGTAGTTAGAGGCAGCCATGTGACTGGTTTCTCACCAGTAGAATGGACATGCAATTCACACTCCCCTCTGGCTTGGTACTGAAAATCTTCCAAAGGGTCACCCACACACTGTCCTTCATCCCCCAGTCAGCAGCAGAACACAGTGGAGACCATGGAGACTCCAGGGATGTCAGAGCTGCCTCAGAAGGAAGCCTGGGCCCTTGTAAGTAAAAAGAACAGAACGATTGTGACCCTACCCCACCCCAACCTATACCCTATATTAAACTATGCTAAGAATGTGACAGAAGTTTTTACTGTATATTAAACTATGATAAGAAGTTTTTATTGTGTTTTAAACTATGATGTGAATGTGACATGAACCTTTATTGTGTTTTACCTGTGGGATTTCAAGTTGTTTGTTCCACAGCAGTGAGCCTGGCATGCCTCTAGCAGGCTGGTGGGAGACAACCACAAAAACACGAGCATGAGATTAAGATCCAAACCTATAGGGCAACTGAGGAAAAGGTGGGCACATGTGAGAAACATTTTGAGTTAAGAATCAGCAGGGCTCCTGTCTGGTCGGCTGTCAGAGGTTAGACAGGGAAAGATGTCCCATGAGCAGGGTTATTGTACAGATCAAATAAAGGAAACTAAGTAAAAACTTAGAAAAGACAAGATGAGGTTTGGGTGTCAGAGGAGGAAGTTAATGAGGCATGTGGGGCACCGGACTCTGCAGCTATCCCAGGTAGCCATGCTATGGCACAGATGGCACCCGTCTTTCCTGTCTCCTCTTTGGCACCTTTGGGGGAATAAAATATCCTGGGAACTGTGTTGGCTAGTTACAAGCTTCCCTTGGAAGGCATTTTCCCAATTTTGTTTTATTTATACTAAAGGGAAAGAAAAAGTACCAAATCTATATTAAATATTTTACATAGCTGAATCATGTGTTTTTTATTTAAGCCTTCTTCTGACAAACACTAATTTATTTTTGCTTCCCCAGAAGATCAGAGCATCATGTGAGGTTTATGTGAACATGTTCTAACATACATGTGTGGGTTGGGAGCCTGACTAGGGAGCCTCTTTCACAAACTCCCAACATTGGGACTAGCACTGTCACCCCGCCCCGATCTTTAGGACTCCAGTAATTGCTTGATTAATAACTCTTCTTTCTCCTCCCTAACACCCAACCAGAAAAGAATCAGAAATTCATTTGTCCTCAGATAGAAATGTGTACATTTGACACTTGCACTTACGTCTGTCTCTACGTGACTTTTCCCAAATATTACAAGTTAATACAAATACACCTTTAAGATAAAAAGGATAGCCCTGGGCCTCTGCCATCACTCCAGCACCAGAAAGGCCTGCTTAGGCCCAATCCACGGACAGGGCAGCCATGCTCTCCCCTGCCTGCACCACTGCCATCACTCCATCACCAGGAAGGTAGCCGCACAGGCGTACCTTAATTCTCCCACGCCGAGATCCTCCCCCTCTCTCAAACCTCCTGGTTCTTCCACTCTTTGGACCCACTCTGCAGAGGCAGAGGTGGTCATAAAGGGTATTATTCTGAGCTCCCAACTTTAAACATCTTTAAAGAAAGGGTGGTGGAAACCTGTTGTAGAACTTTGTGGAGTTCAACCCTTCAGGAGGTCAGGGAAGCCAATCTGGGCCTAGCAGCCTGAGGTCAGTCTGCAATTGGCTAGCTGAGATGAGGGGACTTGGTTCTGCACATGGCTGTGCATATTGTATATTATGACAGCAGATATATAGTCTGAAAGAGGTCCTTCAAATTCATTTTTTTCTTTCTTTTCCTCATTCCAGTCTGCAAATTCTTTCTTTTTTCTGTCCTCTTTCTCCAACTCAGTCTCTTGCTCCACCATATTATCCCTCATCTCCCTTTCTGTTTCTGCTCCTGCCCTAAATCAGATTTCTTCTATCATCATTTTTTCTTTTTTCTTCATGTTCTTTTCTTCTGTCATTCTACCTCACTCAAGGGTCAATAGTTTCAAGGGAAAATGAGTCCCTGTTACTGTTAAGGGGATATATTCTTGTCCTTATACTTCTACTCTGTCTATCCCTTTTGAATTTAACAGATGGTGTAGCCATTCTTTGTCCCCTGGCTTCACTTGAAACCTTTTCCAATTCTTTTACTTGTCTACTCCTCTCATCCTAACTCTGTCTCAGCCCCCATCCTAAATGGTAAATATGCTATATTGAAAAGTTTATTCACTGTAAACATATTTTGGACTGCTTCTTGATTTTAATTTAATTCATATGGTTTAAAGGAGATAGACTAATGACTACCACAAGTGGTCAATTTTCAAGTTGTGCTAGATCATATTGTGTTGCTGATTGCATCAATTGGGGTAAAGGATTGTGATTGATTTATTGAGCTGTTTTCTCTGATATTATGAAAATGAGAATGTCTATGAGTCATTAGAGACCCAAAAGCTACAGTGCAACTATATCAGGAAGATTTAAGTAATAACCCAAAAATTAAACCAAGGACAACCTAACAACAAAAATAAAAATGAGAAAACACTTAAGCAAGACACAAAGACAGACTTCCAGTTCACCAATGGCAAACAGTAGGGCAAATGAGGATGAAAAGTCTGATAGTGAACCACCAGGACACCCTGAACTCAAAGCACAGGAAGTAACAAAACAGATCAATCAGGCTCTAGAAAAATTCAAAACAGAAATAATTTCCCAGATGACCATAGAGATGGTAAGCAAAATGAAAGTTATAATTCGAGACTCTAGAACAGAAACTGACACACATACACACACACACACACAAAAAATAGATGAGCTCAGGACCATGATAGAAGCCATGAAGGCCCAGCATAAGAAAGAAATGGAAACAATAAATGCCCAACATAGGAAAGAAATGGAATCCATAAAACAGGTTCAGATATCCAGGAGATTAAAAACTCTATTGAAAGTGTTCACAACAGAATAAAAGATTGCGAAGATAGAATATCAAATATAGAAGATAAGATTACAGTCAGTGACCATGAAAAGAGAGGCCTCTTAAAAACAGTAGGGGATAATGAGAAATTGATCCAACAACTCCTAGATGATGCAAAGAAGAATAACATAAGACTGATAGGAATCCATGAAGAAGCAGGAGAAAATACAAATGACTTTAAAAAGCTGTTCACAGAATTAATGACAGAAAACTTCCCAAACAGAGGGGAAGAATTTGACATTCAGATAAGTGAGACATAGAGGACTCCAACTAGAAAAGATAAAAAACATCTACACCTAGACATATAATAATCAAGATCCCAGAAACCCAACAGAAGAACAAAATACTACAAGTAGTAAGAAAAGAAACAAATCACATGCAAAGGAAAGCCCATCAGAATCACAGCAGACTTTTCAACACAAACCCTTAGGTCAAGGACAGCCTGGAGAGAGGTATTTCAAGTCCTTAAAGAAAACAACCTCCAACCTAGCCTGATGTATCCTGCAAAACTCTCTTTCAAAATGGATGGGGAAATAAGATACTTCCATGACAAAGAACACCTGAGAAATTTCATGAATACCAAACCAGCACTACAAGGAATTCTAAACAATATTCAATGAAGGTAACAACACCATGAGGCCCAACAGAGCAAATCAAATAGGTAAGGCAAGAAACTAAAAGGAAAAGGTGAAAAATTAAAAAGAGTCAACATAAGGACAATAACATGACAATAATAAGTCAGTACATATCAATTATAACCATCAATGTCAATGGCCTCAATTCACCAATGAAGAGAAATAGACTGGCAGAATGGATTAAGAAGCAAAATCCAACAATATGTTGTATACAAGAAACACAACTAGTGTGTGAAGCCCATAGAAGAAGAAGCCCATCATCTGAAAATGAAAGGTAGGAAAACAATTCTCCATGCAACAGAGCCCAGATAAAAGCAGGGGTAGCAATCTTATTTGCAGACAAAGTAAATTTCAAACTAAAACTGATTAAAAGAGGCAAAGGACACTACATTCTTGTAAAGGGAACAATTCAAGAGGAAGAGATGACAATCATAAACATAAATGAACCAAATATTAATGCCCCCAACTATATAAAAGAAATATTAAGAAACACAAAAAACCAAATCAGCATAATACAATTGTAGTGGGTGATCTAAATACCCCACTTTCACAAGTAGACAGATCCTCTAGGCAAAAAATCAACACTGAAATACTAGAACTGAAGCAAGCTTTTGAATGCATGGACTTAATAGACGTCTATAGAGTGTTCCACCCCACAAAATCAGCTGCACATGGGTCATTCTCCAAGATAAATCACATACTAGCTCACAGAACAGGTTTGAGTAAATGCAAAAGAATGGAAGTTATTCCCTGTATATTATCAGATCATAGTGCAATCAAGCTGGAGATCAATAGCATAAGAAACCATAGGAACTTCACAAACACATGGAAATTGAACAACACTCTCCTGAACAATCAATGGATCACAGAGGAAATTAAAGTAGGAATTAGACAGTTTTTACAAATAAATGAAAATGCCAATACAACATACAGGAATCTATGGGACACAATGAAAGCAGTTCCGCATGGAAAATTCACAGCACTGAATGTCCATACTAGGAAAACAAAGTGAGCTCAAATAAATAACCTCATGATGAACCTTAGATTCCTAGAAAAACAAGAGCAAGAAAAACCCAAAGCTTGAACAAGAGAGGAAATTATAAAGATAAGATCAGAGATCAATGCAATGGAAACTAAGAAAATGATACAAAAAAACAAATGAATCAAAGAGTTGGTTTTTTGAAAGAATAAAATTGATAAACCCTTAGCTAACCTTATCAAAAAAAGGAAAGAAAAGGCTCAGATCCATGCAATCAGGAATGAAAAAGGTGAAGTCACAACAGATCCAGCAGAAATCTAGAGGATCATCAATACCTACTTTGAGAACCTGTACTCTAACAAAATGGAAAACACAGAAGAAATGGACAGATTTCTAGATATTTATGAATTACCAAAGTTGAACAAAGAAGATAAAAACGTTTTAAAACACCACAATTGCAATCAGTGAAATTGAAAATGTAATTAAAAATTTACCAACAAAGAAAAGCCCAGGTCCTGATGGATTCACTGCTGAATTTTACAAGACATTTAGAGAAGAACTACTGCCATTACTCTTCAAACTTTTCAATGAAATTGAAAGGGAAGCAATACTTCCAAATTCATTCCTGGAAGCAAGTATCACTTTGATTCCTAAACCAGGGAAAGATGCAACTCAAAGAAAAAAAAAGAAGTATAGGCCAATCTCCTTAATGAATATAGATGCAAAAATCCTTAATAAGATACTAGCAAACAGAATAGAGAGGATCATCAAGAAGATCATACATCCTGACCAAGTTGGATTTATTCCAGGGATGCAAGGATGGTTCAACATATGTAAGTCAAGAAATGTAATACACTATATTAACAGAGTCAAGGAAGAAAACCATACCATCCTCTGGATACATGCAGAAAAAGCATTTGACAAAAATCCAACACCCATTCATGATTACAAAATCATGCAAAAAATTGGAAAAGATGGTCTATATCTCAACTTAATAAAGGCTATCTATGAAAAACCAACAGCCAACATCATATTAAATGGCCAAAAGCTGAAAACCTTTACAATAAAATCAGGAACAAGACAAGGATGCCCACTACCACCACTCCTCTTCAATATAGTTCTGGAAACATTAGCCATAGCAATTAGACAAGAGAAAGAAATTAAAGCAATAAAGATAGGAAAGGAAGAAGTTAAACTATCATTATTTGCTGATGATATGGTACTCTACATTGAAGACCCAAAAAATTCCACCAAAAGACTCCTAGACTTGACACTTTTAGCAGAGTAGTTGGATACAAGGTGAACACCCCAAAATCAATAGCCTTCTTGTACACAAATAACAGACTCACTGAGAGAGAAATTAGGGAAACATTTCTCTCCACAACAGCATCCAAAAAAAATGAAGTATGTAGGAATCAATCTAACAAAAGAAGCAAAAGACTTCTACACTGAAAACTACAGCACTCTGAAAAAAGAGATTGAAGAAGATATAAGAAAATGGAAAGATATCCCCTGCTCCTGGGTAGGAAGAATCAACATAGTGAAAATGGCTATACAATCAAAACTGCTATACAGATTCAATGCAATGCCAATTGAAATTCCAACACTATATTTCACAGAACCAGAAAAAAAGAAACCAAATATTCATTTGGAACCAGAAGAGACCTAGAATAGCAAAAGCCATCTTAGGCAACAGACACATGGTAGCAGGTATAACAATTCCCAATTTGAAATTATATTACAAAGCCAAAAACAGCATGGTACTGGCAAAGAAGCAGACCTGAGGATCAGTGGAACAGACTGGAAGACACAAAAACAAATCCAGATGTACTCAGCTACCTCATCTTTGACAAGGGAGCTGACCATCCCCACTGGAGGAAAGATAGCCTCTTTAATAAACGATGTTGGAAAAACTGAATCTCAACCTGCCAGAGATTAAAACTATACCTTTATCTTTCACCATACACTAAGTTAAAATCCAAGTGGATTAAAGATATAAATATTAAAACAGAAACAGTAAACTTGCTGGAAGATAAGCTAGTAGAACTCTTGAAGATATTGGCAAAGGAAAAGACTTTATGAACAAATGCTCAGTAGCACGGGACCTAGCAGAAAGAATCAGCAACTGGGATCTCATCTTATTAAAAAGCTTCTGCACTGCAAAAGAAACCATCAACAGAATAAGAGACAACCTACAATGTGGGAAAAAAATTTTACCAGCTGCTCTTCAGACAAAGGACTAATATCAAGAATATATAAAGAACTCAAAACAACCAGCCCCCCGCCAAATATAAGGACCTGATTCAAAAATGGGCATCTGAAATGAACAGATATTTCTCAGACGAAGAAGTAAAAGCAACAAGTAAATATATGATAAAATGTTCCACATCACTGGTCATTTGAGAGATGCAGGTGAAAACCACACTGAGATTCCACCTCACCCCACAAAGAATGGCTGCTATCAAGAAATCACACAATAACAAATGTTGGCGGGGCTGAGGGGAGAAAGGAAGCCTTCTCCATTGTTGGTGGGAGTGCAGACTGGTGCAACCACTATGGAAATCAATATGGAGATACCTCAAAGAGCTGAGATGAGAGCTTTCTTTTGACCCAGCCATCCCTCTGCTGGGTATCTTTCTAAAAGAATTAAAAGAATCATACCACAGTGATATATGCACGCCTATGTTTATAGCAGCACAGTTTGTAATAGCTAAAACTTGGAAACAGCCCATTTGCCCATCAGTTGGAAACTGGATACAGAAGATGTGATTTTTCTATAAAATGGAATACTACTCAGCCATAAAGAATGAGAAATTAGAATCACTCATAGGAAAATGGATACATATTGAGGATATACTCCTAAGTGAAATAAATAAGTCACACATGTATAAATACCTAATAGTTTCTCTGGTGTGAACAAACTATAATAGTATATAAGATCCTAATGAGATAATTGACAATGTGAAATGGGAAGAAAAGGGCTAAACATGTAGGGAAAGTGGGAAGGGTAGGAGAAAGGTAATAAAGGAAAGAAAAAAATGAGGAAATGAAAAAATGGAAATAAAATGTTTGTAAATGGAGAGGGGAGGAGGGGGTGAAGGGAGGGCATGGACAAGGGGAAAAAATGAGAACCAAGACCTGTCATGTAAAGGTACAAGATCCCAATGATGAATGTAACTGTATTGTATACCTACAATGTACCAGTAAACTCAATGCAAAAAAAAAAAATGATTAAAAGGATAAAGATTTTTGAAAGAAATGATTCTAGGAAACAGAAGCATTAAGAGAGACATTAAGTAAATCTAAGAGCTGATCATTTTAAAAGAAGAAAACAATAAAATAGAGATGCCACTAACTAATCCTGCCATATTGTAAAATGGAAGAGACATGCCGAGTAGGAGTGAAAGTGGGGAAGTAACATAAATACAGAGTAAATTTAAATAATCATAAGGGATTATTTCAGTCAGCTGTATCAAAAAATTAGGGAAGCCCTGTGAGACAGATCAGTCTGTAGGAAGTTATAAATTACTCAAACTAATTACAGAAGGAAGTGTGAATAAAAATAGTGAAGAATGACCCAAAGCCTTCTCCCCGCACCACTCCCTGATCCTGTTCAAGGCCCAGGTAGTTCACAAGTTCACGTTTTGAAATTTCAAAGAGCAGAGGACTCTGATGCTCATTAGCTGTTCCAGAACACAGATTAAAAAGGGAAAATTATAAAATTGTTTTTAAGTTGGGAGAATAACGTTAAGACTAAATATGACCAAAGAATGGAATAAATATGCCAAAGATATTTTAAAAACAGAAACAAGAATCAAATGTATTTTACTTTTGAGAATAGGTCTTGATCTAAAAAGTGAGCAAGTTATATCATCATTCACATTTTAAAAGAAAACAAGACTTTGACTTAGAAGTCATATTGGAGACACAAGAATGTTATAATATTAGGAAATCTAATCATGTGTTTGATTACCTTAATAAAGAAAGGAGAAAAGTAGTTTACTCATATTCACAGATGCTAAAAAGATATTTGATAAAGCACTAAATAGTTGTTTGTTTGAGACAGGATCTCACCGTATATTCACGCTGGTCTGAAATTTACTAAGTAGTTTTTGCTGCCCTCCAGCTTGCAATGATCCTCCTGCCTCAGCCTCTAAAATGTTGAGATTACAAGTGTGTGCCACAATGCTTGACAAAACACTATTGGCCTGTTAAAATTTCTTTCTGGGTGTGGTAGCTCACTCCTGCAGAGGCAGGAGGAATTCTGTGAGTTCAAGGCCACCCTGGGCTACATAGTGAGTTAAAGGCCAACCTAAAATGCACAGTGAGACTTCATCTTAAAAAAAGTTCCTGGGGCCAGGGATTTAGCTCAGTGGTTCTGCCACCTGCCTCGCACATGCAAGGACCCAAGTTCAATCCCCAGTACCAAAAAAAAAAAAAGTTCTTAACACATTACAAATTTTGCTTAATAAGATAATTCTATAATATCACTGGAACATAATCTTTCTATAAAACAATCAGAAACTGATTTGAAAATGTAAAAGACCCACAATTAAATCCAGTATTTAATAAATTAATATGCACTAATAATATATACAGTATTGGAAAAAAGAAAATATAAAAGAATAAATGTAATAGCAATTAAAAGATATACTGAGAATAAACTTAACAGGAAATGTCCAGAATGCTAAAAAGCCAAAACTTGTTTTTCATATGGAAGTCTTATTTTCAATTTTTTTCCTTAAATTGTTTTATTGGTGCATTCTAGGTATACAATATATTTACATTCATCATTAGGATCTTGTACCTTTACATGACGTATCCTGGTTCTGATTTTTTCTTCATTCCCCTGCCCTCCCTTCACCTCCTCCACCCTTTCCTGTTTACAAAGACTTTGTTTCCATTTTTTCCTTTTTCCATATTTTTTCTTTTCTCTTCTAAAAAGGCAAATTTTAAAAGGTATGAAGGGACAAAAAGGGCCAATAAGTGCAGAGTGCTCGTTCATCTAAAAGAGAACGGAACATTACTAAACCTTCCCTGTGCCTAATTTAACCTGTATTTTTTCATGATCTCAATAATAAGCTAATCTATCTTTTTAGCCAATCAAGCTTGGAACTATCACATGAAAAAATAAACATGTAAAAGAAGAAAAACAATCTGTGAAAAGAAATTCAGCTGTGAGAAAAAATTAGCCCTAAAAATTATACTACTTAAAGCTATGTTGTGGGCAGGGGACTTAGCTCAGTGGTTCCACCACTAGCCTTGCAAGCCCAAGGACCTAAGTTTGATCCCTGGTATGGAAAAACAAAAACAAAAAGCTATATTATATGAGCACATGTACCTACATATCAAGGACACAGAAGAATGGATTTATACAGAAGCACCAAAAAATTTTTGCAAAGATACAGGTAAAATTTCACATTGCTGGGGAAAAATAAAACGTTCAGTAAATAATTCTGAAATGGTTGAATTACTGAAAAATAAAGGTGAATTTTCACACCCTGTACATCAGAGCAAATTGCAGATGGATCAAGCATCCAAAAATTAGAACATACAAACTGTAGCATTACTAGAAGGATATGAATCTTTTATGTAAACTTAGACAAGAGAAAACTATTATAAAATTGAGTATGTTTTAAAAATTTATATAGTAGCATTCTTTAGCTAAAGTTCAAAGATATATACAAAGTAAGGAAAATATTTATGTCATGTTATAGACTACACGTTAATAGTTTTCACATATAAAACTTGCTAAGTTTCCCTGGTGTGAATAATCTGCAATAATACATAAGATCCTAATAAGATTACTGACATTTAGAAATGGGAAGAAAGGACCTAAAGGTGTAGGGAAGGTGGGATGGGTAGGGGAAGGGTAAAAAGGGAAAAAAAATGTGAGATAATGAAAAGATGAAAATAAAGCGTTTGTAGAAGGGGAGGGGAAGGGGGTGAAGGGAGGGCAGGGACAAGGGGGAAAAATGAGAACCAAGACTTGTCATGTAGAGGTACAAGATCCCAACAATGAATGCAACTGTACTGTATCCCTAAAATGTACCAATAAACTCAATTAAAGCTAAAAAAAAAAAAAAAAACCTTGCTATGAACAACATTTCTTAAGACTAGTTCAACAGAAAAAGATTACAGTCTAGATACAAGAAAAGAAATAGAGCTATTAAACATCGGAAACTATGTTCACTTCCACTATAAGAAAATTACCTGTTAAGATAAAATGAGATAAATTCCACCATATCTCATCTTTATCCCATCAGAGATCAACAGATTTGACAACACACTGCCTTGGCGAGGATGCAGAGGGACTGACTCAAATACTTAATGCACACTGGCTAGAGGTTAATTGGCATTTGTTAAAATTTTTAAGAAATGTTCAGGCTCTTTGGCATATTTTCATTTCCAGTGATTAATTTCACAAGTGTACTTGCACATATGGGTAAAAGTATGCACAAAGTTATCTACTGCACCATTGCTTTTACTAGGAAAGGACCAGAAACAACCACAATGCCTAACCAAGGTGGACTGTGTAAATGGTAACACCAGAGCACCATGGATAGTCGAAAAAAATGAGACCATTCTGTGTTGTTATGAAGTTGTCTCCAAAATACATCGCTGCCATTTGTGTACAAAAAGTTTTACATGTATATGTAAATAAATTTGCATATGTGATTGCATATTCATAGAATAGCCCTGGAAGGCTACAGAAGAAACTAGTTTCCTGTCAAAGCTTTTGGGAGAATTCTGGGATGCTGAGGGTTGGGATTAGATAGAGAATTATTCTCTATGATTATTATTTGGTAACTTTTGTATTTCATACTAAACATATGAATTACATATTCAAAAATTAACTTGCTAATGCTATCAGGTGGGTTGTTTTTTTTGTTTGTTTGTTTATTCATTTATGTTTTGTGCTGTTTTGGTCAAACCCAGGACCTCTCACATGTAGGTCAGACCTCTGCCATTGAGTTGAGCTACATTCTCAGAACCTAGCAGTAGGTTTTTGAGGGCATTCAAGAGCAGATCTGATTAATATTGGTAAGTAGAAGAGATTGTTTTTTTCTGTTGTCATTGTATCAGTCCAGATATTGTAACTGTCTTTTCTTTAGACCCTTGGGAGTTAGTATCAGGAAAAAGACTACTATTGCCAGTGCATGGAGAGTTGGGGAGGATGCCAACTAGGAAAGAACCGGAGGCCTTGAAGATGTACACTTGTGTTAGCTGTACTACTCTTTGATGAAATGTCTGTTGTTGTCATAACCTGGTCTTTTATGTTAAAAACCTATTTCCAGTTTTTCTTAACTCTCAAGCTACCTAACACAAGCCCACTGAATCTGAAGATTTCTTGAATCTCCTTCGAGCCACATTAAAATGAGTCATCGCAGTATTCAGAAGGGGGAGACAGTGGCGAAGGACTAAAAATTGTGTCAGACAAAAAAATGATGGAAGAAACAGACTTTTACTGTACACAGCATCAGCAGAAGAACTAGGATCAATGAATGTAGTTACAGGAATCAGAATCTGACTTATTTGAAGGGGGGCATTCCCAGTGATGAGAACAGTTGGAAAACCTAGTAGACTCTTTTATTGGAATTTGAATGTTTCTTCTCTAGACGACTCAATCAGACCCCATTACGGTAAGAAACAACCATGCACACTGGAGAGCTCTTCAGCCCGTGATGTGATTTTACCTCTGAACAAGGATTTAATAACAAAGTCCATGCAACTGCCAGGCACAGTCTCTTGTTTTGGGAGAGTAAACGAGGGAGGACACTAAGTGATTTTAAAAATTAATAAAATAAATCAAGTCAGCTCCCTGCCCAAAGTTTCTTATTCTGTCACTTCATTTTTCCAGATTAAACTATTTAGAATTAGCACAGTTTAGCAACAGAGCAATGTTTGTCTCTTGTAAGTTTAATTTACTTCTCTGACCTAAAAGATGCCTAGATGTGCTGTTACTGACAAGCTCAATTCTACAAGCTCAAGAGTGTGGTCAGCAGTGTTAGACATTTTTGTGCCGTGAACAAACTTTTTGAGGTTCATGAGCATAGAAATGGGGCTTCATTTACCTGACGTTATTTAATCATGACAGGGGTTTTCTTTACTCACCTTTCAAATTTATCTAATATGTAACCTTCTCAGTAACTCTGTAGCCGCAGACAAAAATGAGGACCATCCTCCACCTTTATAGTTTGGTTTTGCCTCAGGAACTCTCTCCATTTGCAAGAAAGTGCAGAGAGAGAGAGAATCTTTTCATCTTCTCTAAGTCAGAATTCTAGCTCCCCATATGCCAGAAAATGGGCTTCCCCACATACTTTCATCATCTTGGCCGATGTCATTATGTCTTTAGATGCAGTCTCAATCCCCACATGGCTAGTTGCCAAACTGACAATGAACCACAACTGAAGAGACACACTTGGCAGTATTAGGCCCTTTCTTCCCCAAACACCACAAGCTCTGACTAAGGGGTGGGTCTCAGTTACCTTGTCCTGAATCATGGTCCTTGTGTTCCCCTGGTTCCTGCCTATCGCTGACCTTAGCTGCTGAGAGGAGTGTGGTCCTCCCCATTCAAAACAATCCACTCATGGCTTGGTCAGTGATTTGGGAGAAAATGACCATTTGAGCCAATGAGTTGTTGCTTCCAGAGATTTTTGAGGTAGAAAGCTGAGAGATTCAGAACCTTCATTGTGGAGGCTCAACACCCAAAAACTTAAAGGAGAGGAGATGTATTTTGGCTCACAGTTTGTAGGTTTGAGTCCACAGTTGGCTGGCTCCAAGGCAGGGTGGGATGACGCAGGAGCAAGGCCAGGGAGAAGCTGCTCGGGGCAGATGAGGGGACGCAAGAGAACCTTTCCAGACCATGCCCCCCGTGAACCATCTCTTCCATCAATGCCTGAACCCTTGACAGCAAATCTGCTCCCAGCCCCCTAAATCTTTCACCTTTCAAAACCTTCACTTCTGAGTGTACCAGGCTCCTGGGGTCATCTAGATATAAACCCTAGCATACGGTGAAGAAGCGCTGTAGAGTTCCAGGGTAAACAGAGCCACACACAAGTTGAAGTAATGGGCAAGGAGATTCTGGGTGAAGGTCAGAAGATGGCCAAGAGCATGTAGAGGAGGGAGCAGATCTGCAGAAATGTGATGGTCACAATGAGGCATCGTCTTTGAGGCCTGAGGACTGGACACAGTTTTGATCCCAAATCCCAGTCACCAGGAAGCCCCTCTGCATTGTTGATCTCTTGCCAGATTCTTACCACAGTCCCATATCTTAATTTACTCCATTCTTCTTTTGTTTAACTCCAATGGCTCGCCCCTCCTTGCTATCTAAAGAGTCCTAATGAAACAATATCTCTTATAGCTACTCCAACATCCCTTTCTGCAGCCATTGCTGTAGTTTAAGCCGTCCTGATCTTTCATCTCCTTGCTTCTGTAACAGCCAGCACTATTCTCCCATAGATGCTGCATGAAGTGCGGCAGTTTCCTGCTTCTCACTGCCTGATTAATCTTCCAAAACCCAATTTCAATCGTGTTGCTCCCTTGTTCAGGAATCCTCCATGACTAGCTGTTTTCTAGCAAATGATACTCAGAGTGGTCAAACTAACCTTACAGTTTTGACTTTTTAAAAAACTTATATTAGCGCATGTTTGCAATATGTAACAACTACATTCACTATTGGGAACACATTCCAATTCTTTTCTTTCCCCTTGCCCCCCACCCCGTTTTATTTTTTCATCATCAGATTCATTTATTTATCTTGCAAGGCCTTATAAAATTATTTATTACATATACAACTTGAAACCCAGCCTAGTAGTCCAAAGAACATATAAAACATGCAAGTCAGTTGTACTAAGTCAAGGCACACTTTTAGGCACATTGTCTATGCTGCATTACAATACTTTTTTCATACCAGATAATCCATGTAATATTTAAGCTTATATCCCTGAATTACTTCATTTAACATTATGGTCTCAAGGCATATTCACTTTCCTACAAGTAACTCAAGTTTATCCTTCTTATGAACAGTCGCATTGTGTATAAGTATCACATTTTCTTTATCCACTCATCTGTTGATGGACATACTGGCTGTTTCTAAGAGTTAGCTGTTATGAATTGCATTACTATAAACACTGTTAAACCATTTTGACTTCTAACCACACAAAGAATTGGTCTTAGCCAGGTATGGTGGTACACACCTGTAATTCCAGCACTTGGGAGGCAGAGGCAGGAGGATCACCTCAAGTTTGAGGCAAGTCTGGGTTACATGGTGAGTTCAGGGCCAGCCTGAACTACAAAGTGAGACTCTGGCTCAAAAAAACCAAAAAGGATGGCCAGGCATGGCGGTGCAGGCCTATAATCCCAGTACTCAGGAGGCTGAGGCAGGAGGATTGCTGTGAGTTTGAGACCAGTCTGGGCTACATAGTGAGCTCTAGGTCAGTCTCAACTAGATAGTGAGACCCTGTCTCAAAAACATACAAACTGAAAAGGAATAAAGAAAAAAAATTGGTCTTTCTCTGTCTCTGTCTTATACATAGACATCTAGGCTGTGTGTGTGTGTGTGTGTGTGTGTGTGTGTGTGTGTGCGCGATTCTCAAGGTGTGCAGTTGCGGATCTGGCCCGCTCTTTATGATATAAATGCTCACTGCTTTTCATAACCTCCAGAAGCCCCTGGTATTACTCCCTTATTACCCACAGCGCACTGATACGTGTCATTTCTCTCAAATGATGTCCATATATTTCAGTAGCAAAAATCTTGAGAAGTTGATCAGAAATATAATTAAACTTATTCAAATTTCCCATTTAAAAATTAATATTGTTTGTCTTTTGAAATTATATTTGTAAAATTCATCTTAAAATGTACCTATTTTTGGAGAATTTCCTCATTCATGGAGTCAGCCCCGATTACGGTCCCCTTTTGCTTTTCTTGTGAGATCTATTTTAATCTTTATCTTGTGGTTATGCTCACATCTACCTCTTCTTTTTGACTGTACTCCCTAGGAAGGCAGGCCTTGAGTCTCAATCCTAATGGTGTCTCTTGGCATACCTGACAGAGTTCTCTGCCCATCATAGTAATAAATGACTTGCGACTTATTTTTTTACTCTGCATTGATCAAATAGCTGTGAATCTGGGTGGCAGACTGCCAGTTCCGAGAGCTGATGGGCCTCTCCAGGTTCCTGAATCTACTACTTAACAGAAGGCACACACCAGCTAGTGTTAGTTGCAGCACGAAGCTTTCCAAAGACGGTGAAGACTCCAAAGGCTACTAAGAAAAATTATCTGGCTTCTCAGTTCATTATAGTCAGGCTTCTCAAAGTATGTGGAAGTGTCAGAAAACAAGAGTAGATTTCAAAGAATCTGATCTGACTAACAGAGCAAAGACAAATTCCAGATGCCCTATCTAGACTTCACACGAAGCTGCCCTCTTCCCCTGAATCCAGACCATTCACATTTGCACTCTGTGTGCCAACAGACCTCTTTATTTTGTGCCTACCAAACCAGATAGTGACTTCTTTAAGCATCAAGACATCTGTACCACTTAAGAAATTCTTATTACCTAACAACTGCTTACAAAGCAGTAGGTGAAATCCCGAGCAGGACACAAAGCATTTAAGACATGAGCTGTGTATGAAACAAACGTGGAATCAAATTGGGCAAACCAAACATAGATACCTGAGATTATTACAACACATCATCACGGCATGGCTGTTCTATCTGTCACTGCATAGTAAACCGCCTGTCCTAGAGAGTCAAAGATGCCTCATACACTGTCCCTTTGTGCATACAGGGTAGATGTTAGAAGGGTTGATCATAAGGAACTAAAAGTGAATCATACAACATGTGAAACCGACAGTAAGAAGCAGCCAAACTGTAAAACAATGAAAACAGAGGTGTGAGGCTCCTGGTGCACCTTCAGGGCCTGCTATCTTTCAGTTTAGTGTTTGATCCGGATGCGATCATAAGGCTTTGCAGATGGTCTTTAAACTCTTAGTGGGAGGTGCATGTACAGAGATGCAAAGCCCTGCTGAAACCTGCACCATAGCAAACTGAAAAGAGTGTGGAGAACACAAAAACACTGTGCTAGAATGTTTTCAGATACCAACATAAAGCAACGTTTCCCACTTCACAGACTCTTGAGGTAGAAATTTTTGTGTGTGTGTGGAGTATATATTTGACAATACTTTTCTTAAGATCAAGAAGAACCCTCTGTCTAATTTGAAGCCGGAAAGTAACAACTGGCTCTGAGTTGTGAAATCTTTCCACAGATTAACAAACTTTCTACAACAAACCAGATCTTTAAATGTATTTTTAGATTATTCATAAGTCTCATAGATAAAGGAGACTAAGAAACAGAAATGCAAATCAGCACCTAACTTCACCATGTGATTTATCACATTTTAGCACAAGGACTTCCACCAACACATTAACTCTCATTGCCTACCTTGGGGTAAACTTTTGATGTCATTTGTGACTTGTGGTTGTAAGCTCAGCTATTACAAAAGCTTTTATTAACAGCATCTACTTATTTTATAAATTGAATCTCTGAGGCCAAAATAAAATACAGAAAGGTATTGGAAGGTGAAGATTTTCAGTATCAACCATAATATTCAATTCTCTTTCTTTTTAAGTGCCTCAAAATAGCCTCATGGTTTTTATTGGTTGGCTTTATCATAAGTTCTAATAAGATACTACCTTAGTCTGTTTTATACACAGGGATTCCACATAAGGTTTCCTTTGGGGGAAAAAATTCTACTGTTTAAAAGCTTAAAAATCATGACCATAAATAAAAAACACTATTGAAGGTTTCTGGGCAGAAAAGTTACATAATGAGAGTGGTGCTTAAGGAACATATTAATCTGGCTGTATTTCAGATGGATTACCTAGAGATCATTTAGAAAGAACCTGTAAACTGCATCCTATGAAAATAACTACAATAATGCAATAGAAAATGAAACTGAGACCTCCTGTATCTTTTGGAAATCACGAGGGGCATAAAACAAAGTGGTTGAAAAATTATGTTTACATGCCAAGTAGGCATGCTGAAGATTTTTTCTCCTTCAAGCCCCGTGATTTTCTCTATTTTGTGTTCTGGTCAAAAATAATAAAAAAGGAAAGAATAATAATTACAGAAAATCTTCATGTAGATACCTAATATTGAAAAAAAAAACCGCCTAATAAATTGTTGTCCTATTTCATTTAAAATGCTTCTGGCTGGTTGAATAGCATTAACTAATTTAAAAAACACTTCAACTGAACTTTTGACAGTGATAGCCTCCTTTCTGTCCCATTTTTAATGAAAATGACTTTTCCTTGATCTTATAAAATTATTTTTCAAAGCTAATAAATGTTCAGTATGGAAGGAAGAATTGTAAAAGTATATATCAGCAAATGAGAAATAAAATTTCTGAAATTCTTCTATGTAGACAGGGTGGTTTGAAAGGCAATACACTTTATTGTATAGTCCCTCCAATATTATTCCACAGAAATAGCTTCCAAAAGCCAAACAAGACTTCATAAAATAGGACGCTACTATATATTCAGTTAAATGTTCCGGAAATGTGCCCCCAGTATGTTTTTAGTTAAATATATACAACAATCAGAGAATGATTAGCTAGGCAATACCAATGACAAGAAATCTAACACATCATTTTAAAATGACTATCTTGGAATTTAAACTCAATTCAAATCATGGCAACAAAATACGCATCGTCTTCGAAATAAAACAAATCTCACTTGTTTCCAGTTGCAGGCTTTTTAACAAAGTGCCAAACTAACATCAAGCTTTTGCATCTCGGCCTTGGGTTGACCCACCGGAAATGCACCTTAGGGTTCCCAAGCCATCGCATCATGGCCTTGCACTGAAGCTGAGGGACCTCTAGGGTGTAGCTGTTTCCCCCAGATAATCACTCGCCCAGTATTTACAATACATAGCATCAGTAAGGCACAACTTTTTGATGCCTTAGTGTTTTCTCCTATACCTTTCTTTCTTCAAACAACAATTATTACAAGTTTCTCTCTTTTCTCATCATTTTACTTCCTGACACTCTCACCACGAGGGGATCAGAGCCCTAGTGATCAATGACTGGATCGAAGCACACAATCATTTCCAGGAAGGGCCTGGGCTTGACCCCTTTCTCCTGCATTTTCCTCCTCGCTTGTGTGCAAGGGCTTTTGTCAGCACATCTATTAAGCGACATGAAGGGACCCACAGCATAAATCCTGAAAGTCTCTGACGCAGTTCCCCTTACAGCCCTGATTGTTTTTTCTCATTGAGTTTATTGGTCCATTTGAGGTATACAGTACAGTTAGTTACATTCATCATCGGGATCTTGTACCTTTACACGACAGGTCTTGGTTCTCATTTTTTCCCCTTACCCCTGCCCTCTCTTCACCCCTCCTCCCTTCCCTATTTACAAAAACTTTATTTCTATTTTTTGGTTTTCTCATATTCTTCTTTTCCCTTATTTCCTTCCCCCTATCTTTCCCACTTCCCCTACACCTTTAGCCCCTTTATTCCTATTTCACATTGTTAATTATACCATTTGGATCTTATTTAGACTTTTAGTTTTTCACACCAGCAGCCCTGATTTTTGACATGAGACTGAAGACCACATATGGCAAAGCCACAGATTGTGTTAAACAAATAAAACATACACCTCCTTTCCATTATGCAAGACAGCATGCTACCCCTATGCATTAGAGTGAGACTTACCCGCCAGTCCCAGTTATTTTTCTTATCAGATGGACCACAATCAAAAAGTTTCAGAAAATTCTCACATCACTGGTGAGCTGATGAAATGCTACCACCTCCATGAAGGACATTCTGGGGATATTTTTAATACTTACAAATGTATTTGCCCTTTGACCCAGCAATGTCACTTCTGGGAATGCCTCATACTGACACAGCTGTACACATCAAAACGATGTGTGTCCAAGGTCATTCACCTAGTACACTGCTTGCAAAAGCAAGACATTGGAAACAACCCAGGTGTCTATCACCAGAGGAGTGTAACTTTATAGTGATGACAAAGACAAATATAATTAAATTACAGTACACAATGGAATATTAGGTAGCTATAAAAAGCAACGAAGAAGCATGCAAGGTACTAAGAAGGAAAGATTGCTAGGAAATGTTGTTAAGGGTAAAGTGCCAGGTGCAGAATAATGTATGCAGTAAACTATTTTTTGTGTAAAAAATACGGGGGCTAATACAAATGGCTAACCATGGGGAGAGTGAGGAGAGGTGCAGTGGCAAGATGGGAAGGAGTCTTTGAGACTGTACTGTACTGGGTTAAAATTTTTTTAAGTTTCTAAAGAAAACCACTTGAATATTTGACCTATTAAATAACTAAATAAAAATTTTGAAGACATACTTTGAGTTTCTTGTTCTTACCCAATTGTAGACCAGAGACCGGAGAAAGAATACCCTTAATGCCTTCCTGGCTTAATCATTTTGAATGAGAATGGAGAGTTGTCTTCTTAAATGTGTCCTTTTCCTTTAATAAAAAGGTAAAAATAAGAATTGAATTGCTCTACCTATAACTTCACTCGATAATCATTTAGTAACCTGCCACTTTCTAGTGTAAGATGTCTACGAGTATCCTCAGCAACTGAGACACTTTCCACTTGCCAGATTCTCTTCTGAAAAGAGTCATGGATCATCAAGACTTTCCAGGCCAAGTATGTGTCTGTGCTGGGGTGGGGTGGGGATGGTAATGCTGTTAAAACTTTGAAGTGGGTAATCATTATTTTAATACAGACTGCAAATGAAAGCAGAAGATGCGACATGATTAAGCCAAGTATCAGAGAGTTGTCAAATACAGTTTTTAAAAATTTAAAAGCTTCTTTGTGCAGCACGGTCATACTTTAACTCTCAAGATTGGATGAAACAGACTTAACTCATTAACATGACAAGGTCATTTTAAAACCTCCGTTTTACATAGATACAGCTTGTTCCTCAAAAATCAGACTTTTGCTAGTAGAATTATGAACGTCAATGTTATTTTACCAGAATTCTACTTCATTATTTTACTATTGTATACATTATCATTTTCAAAAATAAAATAAACAATAACCATGTGATTTTGGAATGTTCAGCTAACCATCTCAGAATCTCAACTTCCTTACTTGTTCATGAGGATATTAATAATAACATCTAGCTTTTAGAGTGTTGTAAGGAATAAGTGCAATAATATATCTAAGAATGTGTTACATACCATGCCTGATACAGTGTAAGTCCTCACTAAGTGGTGGGTACCACACTGATCTGATTTGATTATCAATAATCCTGTAATTTTCTGTTATTATAATTTATATCATAATCCATTGGTTTTATGTAGTATATATTTATGACATAAATTATAATAACAGAGAAATGCTTTGTTATGTTAATTGTAAAGTTGGAATATAAAATTCAGTGAGTGCTATGATTTTAAAAAGTCTCTGGAAAAGTATCAGCAGGAAATATATAAGCACATTAATAATGGAAGTATTGGCATGGTTAAACTAGCTCTGGTTATTCATTTCTCATTTCCCCAAGGTTTTAACATTTTTTGTAACTTTATAATGATGACAAAGATAAATATAACAAATCTGGCAAGAGGTAGAAATGAAGAAAATAAATTGTCAAAAATAATGAACCAGGGGGCTGGGGATTTAGCTCAGTGGCACTGAGCCTGCCTCACAAGCACAACGTCTTGAGTTTGATCCCCAGTACCAAAAAAAAAAAAAAAAAAAAAAAAAAAAAAAAAAAAAAAAA
>NW_022900926.1:10424122-10457015 GCF_012274545.1 Fukomys damarensis | reverse complement strand
AAAAAAAAAAAAAAAAAAAAGAAAGAAAGAAAAGAAAAAAATTAATAATAATGAACCACCTTAATTCAGGTTATAGCTGAGTGGCTGAGTCTCCACCCCACCCCTACTCCACCTTCAACACACAAGTACTCCACATATTCAGCTGCCGCTGAGAGCCTCAGGCCAGGTATGTAAGATGTGTTTCTATGGAGTTATCTATATCATAAGATGGAAGAGGATATAGAGAGGAAGAAAAGAAAAATTAAATGTTTACCATTGGTTGGATGATGCTAACTGACTCATCAATCTGTTTTCTTCTTCACTCAGAGAACCCCAGTGTTGTTATGACAGACCACACTTTGTTAAAAATACCTTTCTGACTCCCTTGCAGTTACAGTGGGCCACATGACCCAATCTGGCCAATGAAATGCAATCAAAAATCATCAAGAAAGACTCCGCCTACTCTTTTGGCCCTTTGCCCCATTTCCCTTTTTACTGCTGGAAATGACAGTCCTGTTTCAAATATGTTTATGAAAGCCACGAGCTAAACAGGCCAGGACAGCAGGGTGTAGGCTGAGGTTCTCACCAAGCTCCAGCCTGCTCAACTAGCTGCACTTTCTTCCTGTAGGATGAAAAACAAACAAACAAACAAACAAAACCCTGGTTTTTGTATGTACAAAACATTCATATTCTTTCAGAATATTCTCCCTTTTTTGCAGGCAAACAAATCATAACCGATATACACCAACTGCTATTTATGCCAGAAGGTGACTGGAGGGAACGACACCTTTTGCAAAACTTTGCATAAAATAGACAAGGCCAAAGTTCAGAAAATGACTGAAATAGGCCACTCTAAATTCACATATTCATCAAATACTTATTTAGCTACATGGTCTCTGTTCTACAATGGCACCAGGACCTGCTGCATTTGTGACACTGTTCTTTTTTTTTTTTTTTAATGCAAAACATGTACATTAAGGATTTCTATATGTGAAATATATTCTTCACACACAGGGTCTAGGTCTAAATTCATCCCTTGGATTTTGTGTATAAATGTTAATCACCAATCATTCAGGTTGCTTTGGGCAGAAGATATTGCTGAATGATGTAACACAAGAAATAATGCAAAATCCATGATTTATGCCAAGAGGTGGAGACACTTTCAAAGACTGAGTTGTTGTTTTTTTTCTTTTTTTCTTTTCCCCTGGTCCTTGGGATTGAACTCAGGACCTTGTATGCTGCCACTAAGCTAGATCCCTAGCCCCAAGACTATTTTACTTGAAAACTGTCTTTTTACATCACAACATTCATCCTGACCCTATAAAAATCCTTCCCATTATTATAACAAAACAGATACAGTACACAGTACAAAGCAATCACTGTACAATAGACATCATCTGCAATTTGCCTCTCGAAGAGTAGACATCTGTCTGTTTTGGCAGAGTTGGCATTCCTGTTGGTGTGGGGCTGTTATTACGTTTGAGGCAAGTGAGTGTGTCAGGTCTTCAACCCAGCTATATATGGCTCTGTGCTTTCACCATTTCAGGGCCTCATTTTCTGGTTAATGAGGATGTTAAAGAGGAAGTTGGAGCAGGAGTAGACTGAGATTAATAATTCTCAGTAGAGTAACAAGAAATGTCCAGCCAGCACAGACCTGTGGTCTATAGCTCCTTTCAGCACAGTAGAGCAGAGAGAGCACAAATATGATCACAGCATGACATTCAATGATCAGTGGACACTGCAGGACAGAACCTGCCTTAGGAGAATCTCAGGGGAGGCAGAGCTGCTTGTCTCCCCACTCCTCTCACAGGTAGGCACTCTCTGAGTTTCATCAAGTCACTCTTGCTTAGTGAGAGAGAAAATACTGGAATAACAGGTACAAGCCTTTGCACTAAAATAAATTAATATGTACCGACAGCTCAACTGGAGAAGTATCATCTGGTACAGAAAGGGTAAGCCTTATCTCATTTGCCAGTCAGGGCCCTGGCGGGTAACATATGGCCCAAACAAACTGAGTAATTGGAAGTGCGTTTGATAGAGACTATATGCAGAGAGATGCCCAAGGCTTAGGAAAAGCAGCAGTGGATGGAACAAAGCCAGGATCCATCACCACATCTGTGTCTGGAGGGACAAGGGTCAAGGGAACGGTCTGGGTATAAGGTTAAAAATTCTGATGAAAACTGAGAAAACTGGGGGGAAAGGCACTGAGTTTGAGACAACAGGGAAAGGAGAAGAAGCGAATGAACCTCCTGACTTTATTTACTTTCTAATCTCCTACTGCTTTTCCCCTTCAGGTGAACCCTACCCAAGCCATTGGCAAGGGACTCCATTGGTAATGCCCACAAGGTCCAGCTTTCTGGCGCACAAAATATGGTGGAGAAAAGGGGAGGAGATCTTGAGTTTCGGACAGAAGATATCTTGTGTATTCCAAATGGTTCTAATGAAAATACTTGAGTGAAAGACCATTTACCAAGGTCTAGGCAGGGTTAGAGAGCTAAGGGAGATGTTAGAGCACCCAGGAAGTGGCCAACAGGACAAATTGTTCCTATAGAAGTGAAGGGACAAGTGATAGAAATAGAGTTACCATAGCTCTGGAAGACATGGGCAGTGTAAGGGCCAGGCCAGGCATCAGGCAGGGCAAAGCTATGATTTTGTAGAGATTCAGTCCCTTTCAGAGATTTGGCTTTCAAATAACAAGGAACTAGGTACTATCATTTCTCCCTTCCTCCAGTGTCCCCATATCGACCCGATCACGACCCACCCAGGATGAGGTCTGGGTGCTGAAGCCCACAGAAGTCAACCCCGTAAGACACAGAACAATACCAGGAAGGGTGAACAGTGCATCTAGGGGAGAATAATCAGCAGAGCACCCCAACAAAATAAGGACTCTAACTTATATTAGTCAGCTTTCCCTTGAAAATGAACAAATGCTAAATAATATGTGCAGAATTATTTTAGATGGTACCAAAGGCTGTGACAGCAAAGAAATAAGACAATATAACTGGGAGGGGGAGTAGAGGTACATCTCTAAAGAGGGGCAGTCTGAGCTGAGAGCAGGTGAGAAGAGAAGAGCGAGTTACACAAGAAAGGAGCAGGACAAAGGCAGTCCAGGCACAGCTAAGACTGAAAAGGAGGAACGGGTTTGAGACTCCCATGGGTCAGAGAAAGGGACATCCACTGGAGCACAGGGTGGAAGACAGGCTTGGTGCTGGGGTCCACTCAAGGAATGCTTGTAGACCATACAGAGACATGCCAAGGAAGGCTTCCAGGGTGCGGATTACAGCAGAGTCGTGCTCTGGTTAATGTTCTGTACTGTGCATGGACCACAGGGAGTGAGTGAGGCGGAGGCGGAAAGGCTGTGAGAACGGAAGCCAGGAGGAAAGCTAAGAGGCTGCAGCCGCGGTGCAGCGGGAGAACGCTGGCATCTTAGATGGCAAGCAGTTTGGTTAAATGGGGTCCTAGGTGGATCCGGTTCATGGGGACAGACATCAGAGTTCCCTGGCAGGTGTGTATGGGGAATAGAAGAAAAGCAGCACATTCATGCCATCTCTAGGGCCGGTTTGAACAGTAAGTGCATGGTTTTGCCACTTATGGAGCTGGAAAGGGAACGAGGTACCTATTTAAGCCAGGTGTGGTGGTGCACGCCTGGAACCCAGCTACTCAGAAGACTGAGGCGGGAGGATCACAAGATCAGGCCAGCCCAAGCTACTTAGCAAGACCCTGTTTCAAAATGAAATTAGGAAAACATAAAATAACGACTGGGGATATACCTCAGGGTTAGAGCACTTACCTAGTATTTCAAGACCCAGGATTCAATCTCAAGTGCTACTTAAAAAAAAAAAAATCCATTTAGAAACTTCTACACAAATATATTCTTCAATATCTCTTGGCCTGATCTCTTTTCTCAGTTATGGCTTTGTCTTTCTCTCCCTTCTCATCAAACTTCTTAAAATAGTCTATGTCAGGGATGGCAAACCTTTCTTAGAGACAAGTGTCCAAACTTAAACCCGAGTCCACGTATTTGTCTCAAAGTGCCAGGGCTGCGATTAGATCCGAACACAGAGGTTTTAGTTTAGAAAACAAAACAAAACAAAACAAACCAACTCATATATGAACATCTTTTGTCTTAAAAGAAAAACCACGCGCGTGCCATAAATTCGCCACCACAGTCCTACCTACATCGCTCCCAATTCCTCTACCTCTACTGCCTCCTTGATGCTGGCTCCATAACAACTGCACAGTGCTGTTCTTGCTAACACCTCCATGTCACCAATGCAGGGAACACAAACAACTCTCAGGGTTTGGGGGCATTGTACTGGCTGGCATGGCGGATCCAGAGTATCAAGGATTGGTACCATGCCACGTTTTGTTTGGGGGGGGCAGGACTGGAATGCAGGAAATGCTCTTAGCATTCTGTTGTGCTGCGACTAAGACAATGAAAAATGGCACCAACCAACACAGGAAGGTCTGCTAATGGCCCAGACCCTTTTACATCGTGTCACAAGGCAAGGATTCATGACCGAGTGAAGTGCTTACACTTCAAAGGGAATACAAAGTGGGCAGTGGAAGGAGATGCTTGTAAATACCAGCTACAACCATGCAGCCAAGATGCAGGTGCAAGGGCAATAACAACTTCACATTTCTTCCTTAAATTTTTGTCTTCCGTGCTAAAATTTCTTCATCTAAAAATAATGCGTGAGTAGTATTAACTTCACATCTCCATATGGAATTTTAGGATATCAAAGACAGCGTGAGGCTCAGCTAGAAGAGGAGAAAATACCACCCAAAGATAGAAAAAAAGAACTTTAAATCCCTTTTTGGGGAAAGGGTCTATCTATGTCAGTTCAGGATACCGTAACAAAGAAAAACCCAGGGATTTTTTTCTGGAGGCTGGACTTATGAGAGCAGGGCTCTAATATTTTGGGGAGAATTTCGGTGAGAATCTTCTGGGCTGCAGCCTGACCACTTCTCCTTATGTCTTAATATGGTGGAAAGAGAGAAAGGGAGCACTTTGAGTTCTTTTTAAAATAAGGGCACTAATCCTGCTTTTCAGGGCCTCACCCCTGTGATGTGCCCACCTCCCAAAAGACAGCTTCCTGAAACCCTTCTAATGGGGTGAAGTTTCCAACATGCACATTTCTGGGGCACAGTCTTGTAGTCTGCTGCAGAATCTATGTGTCTTGTTGTTACTGCAGATAGAGGGAATCTTCTCATGCGGTCAGGCAGAACTAACCCCTTGACTTTATATGGAGGCAATATAATTAAGAGAGGTATGTATGGATCTAAGTTGGAACAAGGTGGCTCCTTACACTCTTAGCTTAGTTAGGATAGAGCACCACTTCTCATAGGTCTCTTTCTTCTACGGTTCTGATTTAGCATTGCCTGTGAGGGAAACTTATGCAAGGACTGGAAAGAGGAAGTGAAGCTGCAGCCACCTTTTGCTGCCCTTCTGAAGGTTGTTCTGATCACCTGGCACTGTGGCAGCTCAGATGCATGGCTTCTGTTCTATTAGCTCACCTGTGGATGTGAGGTAGCACCTAGTTCTGCTGTCCTGGCTCCTGCCAACTCTCTGCCATCTTAGCTTCAGATTACCTTTGCTCTCCTGCATATCTGTCTTTCCTCCTTCCTGACTTTGGTAGAGCTGACCCAAAGTGAGTTTTAACCTGACCCCAGGCAGATCACATTCTGCACAGACTACTTCTCTACCTTCCAGAACTCTTCCTTGTACTCTTCTATTCAACAGAGGTCTATTTCTCTGATCAGGACCAGAACCACATGCCCTATATGCCTGGGAAACCCTTCTATTACTCCTCCTCTGCCGCCTTCTCTTCCTACTTCTGCTTTTCTTCTTTTTTTACATCCTGCTTTTATTTCACTTACTTTTACCAAGCAATTATTTTAAACTTCCTTCCTTCCTTTCTTTAGAGAGACATTTCCTTTTAGAAAGATGCATAAACAACATGCAGGATATGGGATAATATTCCTTTAATACAAAGGCATCAACATAAACAAGGTTGCAGGTGCTAGGTAGCACGTACGGTACAAGTACTCATCACCAAGAAAATCCTCAAGGTCAATCACATGTACTGTTTCCAGCTCAATATTATTACCTGTGGTACGTAATTTGCTTGATCTACTATTGTTTTCTCCCCACAAGCAGTTATTAGAGAGCCTCCCAGTGGTTCAGAAGCATTAGTGATAGCACTCTGCTCAGAGAGGCCATAACTTTGACAACAACTAGGAATTAATAATGAGTCACTGACACATCATGAAACAAAGGTACCCATGAAAAATAATTATTTCTGAACCCTTTACAGTGGTTTTACAGCGGTGAAAGTTGAATTTGGCATACAAAATTTTTATTCCTTGGTGAGACCTTGGGTTACTTGTGTGGATTGGGAATTTCTTAGCTCATTAACTAGGCTTAATCTGGCCACTCATTAACTCATTAATTAATGAAGCACTGTGAAGCATTTACTCAATAAATACCAGTTACTACCTGCCGTGTCTCTCTTGCAGACTGTGTTCTAGCAGCTGTGGGCACAGAGAAGAGGACCTCATGCCATCTTTCCAGGCCCCAGAGTCTCTGGGGAGCCAAGCAACTGAGCCGCAAGTTGGGAGCTGGCAATCATGGACTATCTTAGCCAACCCCAGCCCTGCCCCAATGACTGGCACACTCCCAGCACCACCACATGATGGGGATGAATGAGTGCACAAATGCCTGGACCTCCTGCTCCTCTTCTGTCTTCTCCTCCTTCTCCTTCACCCAGAAATAGTCTCGGATCACATGACTATGTAGTTGCAATGTAGCTTTTTATCTTAATTCAATAGAGCAGATCTTTAGCCACTCAGGATCTCTTTTTGTCTTTCAGACATGGGCATCTTGCTAAGAACCAGAGCTGACTGTTTTGCAAATCCTCAACTTGGGCATCTTACTGTTTTTTAATGATTGGTTGAAGTTTTTGGTCAGAGTTCTATACGCAGATGTTGATATTCTCCTCAGTGCTAACTTGAAGACACACTTGATTTTAGTTTGGCTCAATACTGAGACAGATGTCTTCTTAAAGTGGCATCTTCCAGAGGCCAAACTTTGAGATAATGTTTCCTTTGAATTTAATAAATAACCTACTCAATGATATTATAAAATTGTATGCACATTCTGTAACACAGTAATCTTTTACCAAATGATTTTAGAATATATTGATCAGTTTTTATTATAGAAGTTATAAAAGAGTGATTTACAAATCTCTTCAGCTCTTTTTTTTTGTACCAGGGATTGAACTCAGGCCCTTGCACTTGCAAGACAGGCAGTGGAACCACTGAACTAAATCCCTGGCCCTCTCTTCAGCTCTTTTACATTTAGTTTTGTGCAGTGCTCAGGCTCAAACTCAGGACCTTGCACATGGTACCACCTCAGCCCTTCCTTTAACATTTATTAATTGCCATTTTGTTTTGTTTTGTACAGAGTGGTTTATTCTCCACACCTTTCTTTTTATAGTGTTCATTATCAGTACACATTCGTGGATTTGACTTGTGTCACACATGCCATGAGTTAGAATCCATGAATCATGTTACATGTGGATGCTCACTTTGTCAAAATTCACCAGGAGCTGTGCCTTCGAACCAGCAACTGTGTTCAATAATATACTGTAAGTTTCCTGTTAATCTCTTACATATATTTTAATATATTTAACTTTAAATACTCTTAATTTTGTTGTATAATAAATAGTAAATTTCAATTTCACCTTAATATATTTATTGCTGATAGGTAGTTATGTCACACAGTGTTGTATATTTATGTTGTATTCATCAACCTTGCTGCACTCTATTATCAATTTCAGTAATTTTTACCTAGATTATTTTGGATTTTCTGTTTACTCAGTCATATCATTTGACAATGTCAGTGGTGTCCCTTTTTGTAACACTTATTTATTCATTTCATTTTTTGCCTGTGCTGGTTAAAATCTCTTATAAAGAGTTGAGTATTAGTGCTAGCAGGCATTCTCACATTTTCCCCAACATTAAAGAGAAAGATATTACATTGTCTCAATTGGAATGTTTACTGTAGGGCTTGGAGACAGCCACTATTGGATTAATGAATTTCACTTTTACTATTAGTTTGCTATGACAGTATTTTTTTAAAAAAATTATGAATGGATGATGAATTCAGTTAAACACTTTCTGAATCTTTTGAAATGACCAAATGATTTTCATCCTTCAATGTATTACTGATGATAAATTATACCAGTATGGATCTGATTATGACAATATCTTTTTAACTATGATTTTTGTTCTGTTTTGTTTTTTGTTTTTTTGTGTATGTGACAGGGTCTCACTATATAACCCAGGCCGGCCTCAAACTTATAGTGATCCTCCTGCCTCAGCCTCTTGAGTGCTGAGATTACAGGCATATGCTACCATGCCTGGCTTACTTTTTAAAGATTTTTATAGCTATATTCATGAGAAAAATTGACCTTTAATTTTCCTTTTTGTTAGTATATTTGTCAGGTCTTTATATAAAGGTTATGTTAACCTACTAAAATGATATGAAATATGCTCTTCTTTACTTATGTAAATCTATGTGTAAGTCTGGAGTGATTTCTTCTTTGAACATTTATTTGATAGAACTCACAATTGGAGTCATATGGATTTTCAGATTGTGTGTGTGAAAAGATCTTTGCTAATTTAAATTTCTTAAATGTTATAAAGTGGTTTTTCTATTTCTTCTCTAGTCAAATTTAGTAAGATGATTTTTTTCTAGAAAGTTATCTATTTGCATAAAATTTCAAATACACTGCATTGGCAAACATTGTTTATTTTATTTATTCATTTTTTAGCACCAGAGGTCAAACTTGGGACCTTGTACTTGCGAGACAGGTGGCAGAACCACTGAGCTAAATCCCTGGCCCATTTATACTCTAATTTTTACATTGATTCCAGTGATATTATTTTCCTCCTTCCTGATCATAGCAGTTACTTCTTAGTTCTCATTCTACCCCTTCCCCACATATATATGCATACAAACGTTCACTAGTTCCAGAACTTTGTAATCTTAAGTAAATCTCCTCTCTCTCTTCTTTTCTTTTTCATTTTCTTTTTTCATACTGCAGATTGAACCAAAGGCCTTCCCACTGAGCTGCTTCTTTTCTAGCTTTTGTTTTGAGATAGCATCTTGGTAAATCACTAAGTCATCCAGTTTGAGCTCAAAATTGTGATCCTCCTGTGTCAGCCTCCTAGAGTGCTGGGATTACAGACTGGGGCCACCATGGTTGGCTTATGAAACTTTTCAAAGAATCAACTTTTGCCAGAATTGGTGCTCTATATTGTGTTTTCTATTTAATTAATTTTATTGTATCTTTATGCTTTCTTCTCTATCATTTAAAATTGTTTTGTTGGTATTTGTTTAATTGGAATGAAAGCTTAGTGCATTGAACTGCAGCCCTTATTTTTCAAATATACACACCTAGAGTTGTGCATCCTCCTGGATGAGCTGCTCTAACTGCCTCCATTAGGATCAACTAGAACTGATCTATGGGTTGGTCAGAAGAAGGAGTCCTTAATTTATAAGCATAGAGCTATTTTAGCTGCCTGTAAAAATACCTTAAGTGAATGTGATCAGAGAATGTGTTTTATACTACTTTAGCCATTTGAAATATGATAAAACTTGTGTAATACATGACCAGGTTTTGAAAAATAGCTCATTGTACTTTGAAGCTATATATATATATATTCGACTGTGGTTGAATTTATCCCTTACACCAACTGTATTAATTTTATTTTTCAAATAATCTTACAAAGTTAAAATCATAAACAATTTGATGTAATGTTATCTGTTTCTTTAGCAGTTGTTCAGAAAAGTGTGTTAAAATCTGTATAATTAATTTCTCTACTTCTTATTTCATTTAACTAAAGTTTTGAAGAACAGAATTTGAAATTATATTATTATATGAAGACAGCTACAACATTGTTATATTTTCTCGTTAAGTGAAACTCTTGATACAGTCTTTTCTATAGCAGTATATTTTGCCTAAAAATGTATGTGTATCTCCATAGTATTTATTTTTTGTCCCTTCATTTTCATTCTTTTGTATGCATTGATTTATGTTTGTCACAGATATTGTGCCATTCCATTTTTATATTTTATGACAATCTTTGCCCTTTATTAGTTTATTTTGTCTATCTATATTTAGCATAAATACGGTCGGTAATCTGATGTAAATCTAGCAACTTATTTTGTACTTTTTACTTGGTCTAACTATTCTATTTATTACTTTCACTTTTCTTTTGTATTATTTTTATGTGCAAGCCACTGTGTGTTCTTTTTTATTACTTGTTGAATTTATCTACTTTTTATCTTCTTTTAATGATTAATACCAAAGTTATACATCATGTATACTTAAAATTAACAAAGACTAAAAGTGTTTACTACTTTTTTACTTTTTATAGGATCCTCAGAGCATTTTAACCTTAGTTAACATCCTCTCGATTCATTTTTTAGGTGTTGTTAGTTTTCTTTTTATATTGTTAAAGTTCCATTATTATTATTACTATTTTATGCAGCTGAAGTTCATTTAGATTTACTTACATATTTATTTACGTTTGCTACACTCTTCATTCTCTTCAGCAGGTAGCCGACCTTCCTTCTGGTTGAAGTACATCCTTCAGAATTTTCTTTAGTGCACATCTATCACCCTGCAATTATCTTAAAAATGACATTATTCTGATCTCATTGCAAAAATTACATTTTCACTGGGCTTAAGGTAGAAGTCACTTATTTTGGTTTATTGAGAAGAGCATTCACTGCCTTGTGCTTTTATTATTTCTACTGAAAATCAGTCAAAACTTCGTAACCATCCAAAACTTCAAAATATGATCCCATTTAGAAAGAAAGTTTTTGTAGACATAATTGCTAAAAAGGTGTCAGGAAAAAAACACCTGAGTGTGGAGTGGGCCCTGCACAGTGGCTTTGTCCTCTAAGGAGTGGGGCAGGGCACCCAGGCCCGGAGAGGAGGAGGGGCCGGGAACAGGAAGTGGAGCTGGACCACCAGCCAAGCAGTACCCAGGCTGGCCAACAGCCAGGGTGGAGGTGCTCCAGATACGTGAGCCTGCCAACACTCGAGACTGCACTCCTGGCGTTCCCCAATATGAGACAGTAAATTTCCATCGCTTAAGTCACAGATTTTGTGGTAACTGTCATAGCCACCCTACAAGCTCATATCAGTCAGTGTTGGTACTGGGAAGAGAGGTTGCTGCACCGTACTTGAGAAATGTTCTAAAATACTATGAACAGATACCTAAATTGGCTGAGTGGGCAATGGAGAGAGGATGGAAGGATTGTAAAGTGTTTGATTGAAAAAATAGCAGACTGCTTTGAATAGCCGATTGGTGACATACGAATGTTGAACATGCACCTATCAGATGGAAAGGAAAGCTATGTTACTGGGGGCCAGAGGAAAGGCAATCCTGGTTATGAAGTACAGAAAATGTGGCCAGAGGGTCCTATGGCTAGAAAAAAAGCAGAATGTGTAAGGGAAGAATTTGGATATTGAGTTGAGAAGGTTTCCAAGCTAAGTGTGGAAAGTGCAGCCTGCTTGCTTGTTGTTTATTATAAAAAGCAACAGGATAGAAACTCAGCAGCAACCAGAAATAGAGATGAGATTATAAGGACCCATAGGAAATACTCATGTCTCATAGTGTGAACCTTCTTGAAATATGTGGGAGACCCACAAGGCTCTGGAGAATCTACATGTACAGAAACACTGCCAGCTTCCACAGAGAGGAGCAGGACGGCTGGGTTTCTGAGATCCTGTGGGTGGGACCCAGCTGACAGAACTGCTCAGCTGTAAGCAGGTGACACCCCTTGAAAGAGACTGACGACAGAGCTCCGGGTGCAGAAGCAGGGGCCGGAGAAGTGGAGCCAGATCTCTGTAGGCCCAGAGAGTAGACTGAACCACAGCCCAATGGATACTGAAGCCTGAAAGATTTTGTCCGGTTGAGCTTGTCAGGATGAGAGATTCCTTTACGCCTTCCTCTTTCTCCCTTGGGAATGGCAGATGCCTGTCTCAGCCTTGTGTTTGGGAGGCAAGTAATTTATTCTCTAAGTCACACACCCCCAGACAGAGAGAAATTCTGCCCCTGAGTGGATCATAGTCATTGTCTCACCCACATCGCATGTTGATGAGGATACTGGGGACTTTCAAGAGGCGGTGAGATTTAGGAGGGAGAAGTGATGCTGGAATGAGGTAAGATCGGGAGGATAAGCTGGTGCACTGTGCACAGGGAAAGGACATTAATGTGAGAGCCCAGAGGGAGGATGGTAGCGGGCTGAGCAGTGCTGCCCCAAAACACGTGTCCTCCTGGAGCCTCAGCGTGCGACCCTAACCGGAACTATCCAGACAAAGTAACTTGAAATTAGTGAGACATTTTAAGATGAAGTTATCCCGGGCGCAGAGTGGGCTCAAATCCAGGGACTTTGTGTCTTTATTAGAGAGAGGATTCAGAGGCACAGAGGGAATGTCAGGTGACGTCACAGGGAGATGCCAGGGAGCAGCAGAGCCACAGGCAGCCACAAGAAGCTGGGACTGGACGGAGGCACAGACGGGACCCGCCCGATGTTATAATTACTTCTGTTGTTATTTTGGACTTTTGTCCTCCAGAATTGTGAAAAGAAATGTCTGTTGTTTTAAGTCACCTAGTTTATAGCCTCTTACTAATGACAGCCCCAGAAACCTGGTACATTATCTTTTATTTTTCTGATTTCTTCAAGAATTTTTTTTCTTTGTTTTTGATGTTCTGCAGCTCCCTTGGGATACAGCTGAGCCCGCATTTCTGATTTATCCCCCTAGCAATTCATTTTGTTTCTCAGATCTCTCAGGGTTCCTAGTTTCTGTTTGATTTTGGCCTGAAAGTTCCTCATTTACTTTTGGCTTTTCAGTGCATTAAAGATACTTTTAAAAATTACTTTTCTAGATGTTCTGCTGTTTTTAGGGGGAGAACTGGTATAATTAGCCTTGCTTGGCTTTCATAAGGAGAGAAATCTCTGCCAAAATGATCTTTTAATAACCAAATCAGGTCATGATAGTACTTTCTCCTGGCTGCTTGTTATGCTGAAAGGCACATCCCAAATCCCACTCCTAACCCTGGTGACCCTGCTGGGTCTCCTCTTCCTGCGTCAACTGGAACATCTGCTCTTTGCAAGCTCTGCTCCACTAGTGCTCTGACGATCGCTTCCACTGTGGGGAATGATTTCTTTTTTCTTTTTCTTTTTTTTTTTTTTTTTTTTTTTTGGTACCAGGGATTGAACTCGGGTCCTTGCACTTGTGGGGCATGCAGCAGGACCACTGAGCTAAATCCCTGGCCCTTTCCTGTTACCTTTTATGAATCCAATCATACTCATAGCTCACTTTTTAATATGAAGATGCTAAGAGATACAAGAGGCTTTATCAAAGGACTCAAAAATGATTTTTTGAGAGTGAATATTTTAGGGCAAAAGAATTGCTTGTCTGTCTCTCCTATAACACCATGAAAATAAAACTATTTTTATACCATTCAGTGTGTTCCATATTTATTAAGCATCTCAGCCTATCAGGTACTGTAAGAAGAATTAGAAGGGTTCAAAGGTGAATGTGACATGAGCCCTTCCCCTTGGGGACTTACAATTTGGTACAAGACAGATGATAAGAATATAGTCTAATTTTTTTTTTTTTTTTTTTTGGTACTGAGGATTGAACTCAGGACCTTGTGGGAGGCAGGTAGCAGCACCACTAAGCTAAATCCCCAGCCCCAGTTTCGTATCTTTTTGTTAGACAAAAGTGTGCAGAAAGTTATGGGTGTCTAGAGGAAGCAAACTTGACCAAGGCTGAGATTCAGAGAAGACATTCTCGGTACCTTTCAAGTTAGTCTGCCACTTAACATACCTACAGTTCAGGGAAGAATTTGCTTTATCGAACTGGGTAGCAGAAAAGGTAATTTTAGAAGTAAAGATGGTTTGTCCTTTGGCAAGAACATAATCATTTATAGTGCTTGATTTAGCCAAGAGCTTTCTCTGTGCACACAGTAGTTGATGAACGGGGTCCTCCCTGGCTCAAAAGAGAAACTCAGTGCGATAATGGGTGTCTAGGTCTTCACCGGGAGGGACTGTGACACTTTCAGAGCAAACTCCCTCTCCAGCTGTCTCAGGAGAGAATCCCTGCCTTGATAGTGGTGCTGACAGTCTTTACACTGGGGTTTATGTACCCCTGGAACCACCTGGAATGTTTTCAAGACCTTGATTCTAGGAAAATCAGTCCCAGTCTCCAACGTTTTATATGTAAGTTCTGAAAATGGCTTGTCTTCAGCGCGTTTTACCCTGTCTCGTTTTATAATGTCTCTTCTCGTACCTTATAAAAGAAAGCTAAGTGACTCACTTTTCCTGAGTTGAATTGTAGCGTACCATATTCTTCTTGTGGAAAAAAAATACGTCCAAGGAGACCACAGAAAAGGGAGGAGGGGTGAGTTCAAAGATGATACTGGGAACAGAAGTGAGAAGGTGAATGACTGAAATGATTGGCCAACAAGTTCTTCTTGCTTGGTTTTGCTTTTTAATATCTTAAATCAAAAATAGATGATCTAAGAGAATTCTTAAGCAATAGACTATTATTAACTAGTTTTTGATCATGAATCACTATGGAATTTTTGTTATGGAACTCAGAAAGAGTTCAAAGAATTGAGGAACAAATTTCATAATAATAAATTTTCCCATTAAATTTGTTCTTTTTTTTGGTACCAAGGATCAAACTCAGGACCTTGTTCTTGCAAGGCAGGCACCATGTCACTGAGCTGAATCCTCGGTCCATTCTTCTCATTACAGGTGCATTACCACTTTTTAAATATGGAACGCATGTTTATTAGATTTTTAGCAAGTGGTGTTTTGATCAGCTGTATACAAATAATGTTGATAATCAATCCAGATGGAATTTTTAACACTTAGAGCCTTATGTTCACAAAATTTGACAAATTTCAAATTATATAGAGAAAGTATTATTAAACAATAAGAGATTTTTGAGCTTAAAAATTCACCACAAGGGCCAGGGATTTAGCTCAGTGGTTCCACTGCCTGCCACGCAAGTGCAGGGACTAGAGTTCGATCCCTGGCACCAAAAACAAACAAACAAACAAATAAATAAATCACCATAAATTTGTAGGTTATGAAGGAGTAGATTAGAATTATGTGTGAGAAGAGAAAAATACAAGACTTTAAAATTCCTGATGTTCAGGAAAAGCTTGTATGTGTGTGTCTGTGTGTGTGTGTGTGTGTGTGTGTGTATGTGCAAGATATCTATATATCTATATATCTATATATATATGCCTGCACATACACATAAAACATTTGCCTGAATAGATGTAACTGCCAAAATTTTATTTTAAGATGCCAATGTCTTTAATATACAGATACAAGGAACTCTGCATTTTTAAAAGACAATGTGGAGTAATAAAAGCTAATATATGGCAATTATTATGGTCAATATTATAAACTGCATATTTAAAAAATCTTACTATGGCTGGTATATTTGAAACATTTGAGAGGATGCACAGCTTTTGTCTTTGGTTAGGGAGATGCATGAGCAAAAACGTAGAGGTTCCCGGAGGAGAAAGGTAGTCTCCCGCCTCACTCGTCCCTCACCGTGAGAGACCTGAGCTTTCTGGTGCCAACACGAAAAGCTGTGGACGGATGACAAACACGCAGAACCTCCTCCCTTGATAAATAAAGGCCTTGTGCTTTAGTTTTTAGATTCTGTAAGAGCTCCCAGGGACCACACATTCCGCAAGGGTGGACGGAAGTCCTGCTTGTGACTGCTGTCGGTGTCTAGGACTGGCAGAAAGAGAAAGGATGGCGCGTTCTTTAAAGCTTCCTTACTATCCCAAGCTAAAAAGATTTAATACTACAAAACATTTTGGCACTTTGAGTGTTTAGTACTAGAAATGTTTTTGTAACAGGTAAAACTCCACATAACTTGATGTCTGAAAACATACAAATTTAAAGTGGAATAAAGTGTCACTTGTAATTTCAGTTGTCTAATAAATATGCTATTTATATTTATGGGTAGCTCTGTAGTGATTATATTAGCCAGCCAGTAAAAGAATATAAAAATAAAACCAAATTAAGTAAATAAGCAAATGCCCTTCACATACATAAGTGTATGTTGAGGGAAGAATAAAAACTTTATTTAAATCCAATGACTTTATAATTGCATTGCAAAGGCCTTGGTTTTTCAAACAGGATCCAGAATAATAGAGCTGATAATTTAAGTACAGTGCCTTGATTCTAATTGTTGGCAACATGTTTTGATCTTCCAGTCCTACCCAAGCATTTTCTGCTTATACTTGTGAGTTGATCTCTAGAATAACATAGGCTTCAAGTTTTCCTTTAAGAAATTTCACTCTTTTTTTTAACCACGTTGAAAATTAAGCTATGGTTTAAACTTATTTAGAGCAGATTGTCAGCGAATATTTGAACGTTTTAATCAACCAATCCTTGGCCGGCCACCCAACTGTCCAGTCTGTTTACTAGAGATGTGTATGGATTCACAGAAGCACCTAAGATTTTATCTCTGTCATCAACAGCACTAATACAGGTTGGAAATTATACTTATGACTCAAGGATGTCAGATCTGAAAATCACCATTTGGGTTTGAAATGCAGACCATAAATATTTGGCAAAGTTTACATGTTAACCTACAGGCATACAGAAGAGCCATGTCTCATTAAAAAGATGTGTTATGAAGATATACATACTGTCCCTTCATTCACAACTGTATTACAGTAGATTCTCATCTCTAGGGCTCAGGCTGTTGATGACCATCTGGTTCTGGTGCCAGGTAGGGTAGAGCCTGACCCATGACACGGGAGAGCTGTGTGCAGACTGGCAGCCTGGACAGAGAAGGATCTAACACAGTGCAGGCCAGCCAGTCAGACCCGGCCCTGCCCCTTACTCACAGTGCAGCGCTTTGCCAGGTGTGTTTCATGGAGCAGCGTGGGCAGTCTGGTGTTAATTGTTGGTCTACAAAGACAAATCTTGAAGAGGAGACTCAGAGCAGGCCGGGTGGCACAGGCTGATGGCACACTCCTGTAATTCCAGCAGTCTAGGAAGCTGAGACAGGAGGATCACAAGTCTGAGCAATTTTGTGACTTAGCAAGACTTGGGTTCAATTCCCAACCTCCCCCTGCAAAAAAAGATGGGTGCGGGGAGAAATTGAGCATTAAGGTGAGAGGAGTGCTGGAGTAACCTTGAAGAATGTGGCCTCATCCCGTGTGAGCGAAATTCAAGCACAGCTGAGCCAAGTGCGCCACATGAACATCTCCTAGCAGGCTAGGGGATACTCAGGAGTTTGAGCACGCTCACTCTCCTGCGTTGAGACTGGCTGAGAGCCTGCTGAAGGACGCCTCGTTCCTCCTATTCGCTGCCTCCATTGCTCGCCCAAAAGATCACCTTATATAGAGATATGAAAGCATCAACCAATTATGTTATGCCCAGTATACAGTGCCCCGCCCCTTGCTCCTTGATTATATAAGCGATTGCTCTGTCTATTAAAAACGGAAGTGTTTCAGAAACCTCCCCGGAGTCTGCCTGGTGATTCTGTGCCTCACCCTCCCAATCTGAGCTTCAGAACCAGAGTAACTGTAGGACAGCAAACAGACAAACAACAATCCCGCGCAGCAGAACACGGACCATCCGGGTGCCAGCAGGAGTCCGGCTCTGACCCAGCCCTCCGGGGTCGCACTGGTGCCTGCTGATTATGCACAGTGAGGCCCGGGTACAGCATCGTATTTTAAGGTTAATTTGCCAAGGAAGTCAAAGCTTTAAATCTAAAAGTCATTTCTCTCATTAAAAATAATTTAAATTTATAATTCTACAGACTAAATCATTGGATTTGATTTCTGATAAAACCCGAATTCTGAATGTATAGCATCATGCTTTTTGTTTTGGATGAAAGCTAAAAGTGAATATCTTGAGATTATTATAATTACTTTGAAATCATTTCTGCCATTCCAATCACTGTAGCCCTGTGAGATTTGTATCTCTACTATGAATTGTTATTAAAATTAAAGATTAAATAAATTAGCAAACAAGAAGCAAAGTTATTTGTTATATCAAAAACTGTATATGGCTAAAATATACTAATGTTTAAGTTGAGAAATTTCACTCCTTTTTGTTTAGTTATAAATATGAAATGATAGAAACTTCAAGTAAAATAGTCATTTTCTATATTTGTTGTCTATATACATATTTTCCCAGAAAGTGGACAGTTTTTGTAATTTTTTAGTGTTATATTTATTATAATTATATTAATTTAAACAGAATTTTATGTGTAGTAAATATAATAATACACATTGGAATTATATTTTATATGTCTTTTGTTTATTTGATTCCTAATGAATCACTTTTATATGTAATTTCCAAAACTACTAATTCATGACTGAGGGCAAAAATACACACAAAACTGTTTCTTAGCCTCAGATGATCTGAGAATTATTCAACTAGCAGACTTTCTGTCCTGTTCTGTAAAACAAGAATGACAATACTTTTTAAAAGACTTCATATAATTAAAATTATGCATGTAACATTCTTAGTAGCCATTGAATAAGTGAAAGCTGCTAATACATATACATGTAGACATTTTTTAAAAGATAAGGTCTTGCCATGGATGCCACACTGGGCCAAAACCCCTGCCTCAGTGTCCTGAGTACGTGGGACATTCAGGCACCAGCTACCATGCCAAACTCCATGTAGAAGTTTTAGTAATGACATCTGCCTTCTATGAGATTATGTGCTTTTCTGCTTCCTTTATATGTATTAATTCATTCAAACCTCTAAGTCCTATGACACGAGTAATATTTTTAGCTTCATTTGACAGGAGAAGAACGCAAGTCCCGTGGCAATAGTAAGATTTTACTAAGTGATGCTATGGTAGCGAAGTAATTCCAACTTCCAGAGGCTTCTTACATCAAATCCTTATTCTTTCTGTATTCTGTTTTGGTGGTTGCAGATCACTTACCTTAGTTCTTCTCTGTGAGTGAGCGTTCTTCTTCTCAGCCAGAGATCAGCTCTTAGAGGAGCAACCCATTTTCTTCAGTGATGGAGGAGCGAGAGAGATGGAGAAAACTGGCGAGAGCTCATGAAGCAGCTTTGTGGATAAAGGTCACAGCATGTTCACTCACTATGTGCCACTAGCCAAGGTCAATACAATGAAAATGTGTATGAGCAATGACTGAAAAATATGGTGAATGTTTCAAGCTTTAGAAATAACTGTACAATAAAAACCCACTGGCATTAATCCCCCAGAAACCACACTCCCTGGGTTTGAACACACATTCCCTTGTTCTTCGCATTTTCTGAAGCAGTTCTGGAAATCGTCTTTCATTAGCGTCTTTATTTGTGTCTTTGGCTGCCTTGATGTTCTCAACCAATTCAAAACAGTCATTTGGACTATGAATATTCTCCTTTCATAGTCATTTTGACTTTGGGGAAAAGCCATAAATTGCACAGTGCCAGATCTGGTGAATAATGTGGGCAAACCATAATTATTTTAGCAGTCTGCCCTTCTGTTGGGTGGCTCTCAGCAGCAACATATGCTGTCATTTTTATGACACCAAATGGTGAACTCATGAAAGAGGACTTCCAGAACCGCCTCAGAAGATGGCCAGAATGATGAGATAAGTGTGTCTGAAGCAAAAGAGTATTTTGAGGAGGACTATTGCCAATGTGTGTCTTACTCTAATAGATTTTTTAAAATGTAAACATTCACTGCATATTTTGAGCCCATTTTGCCATCCTCTTACATAAAGGGAAATTACTATTCGCACGTTGACCACAGTTATATCAGTTGGAAGTAGTTGTGTCAATATTCACACCTGGTAGTCTGGTACCAGGGTCTTCTCTGCTCGCCATTCTCAGGAAGGTTGAATCACATTGAGGGGGGAAAAAAATCTCAGCAGTGCTTTTCTCTCCTTCTATCCATACTTAAAAATTGGTAACCATATGGAACCTGTGAAGCCAGACCCAAGCCCCAGGGTAAGAGGTTGAGGGTATCCCAGGGACATAGTGTTCCCTCCTCAGATACCTTCAGTCATGGAGTGTTGCCTTCCCTGGACAGCCAGGTGAGGTAAGTAACAAATGTCCATGTCCCAGGTCTACCTAGTGACAAATGGTAGAACTTAAGGCTCTGTGTCTGTCATCAGCATTATCTACAAGCAAAAAAAAGAAAAGACTCACTTAAGACCAAAGAAGGCTCGACTTCTCAAAAAGTGCATTTATCACTATTTAAAAGGTTAGACTAATGTTTCCAAATGGTGTGCTATTAGCACTGTGTAGCGGACTCAGAGTTAACCAGATATTTGTATTATCTAGTTTAATATGCATACAACATAGCATATTTTTATAATTCTCTTTTGTATAAGTCTATGTGTAGATTGTTTGCCACCTAGTGGCAGTTGTTTTTGATTCAAACATTAATATTCATGACCAATTTTAATGAGTTTGTCAATGTGCTTTTTAAAGGAAAGATGCCAAAGTCATAAAATGTTTAAAAGTGTTGACAATGACACTATTCTGCTCCAGCAAACTTAAAAAAAAATACCTTGCCAATTTGAGTCATATTTAATCCTTGACAATGACAAATGAGGCAGTGTATTCAGAAGTCATTTCCTGGTGCAAGAGGAGTGTGGAGAATGATAAAATGAATGGTTCAATTTTTAGAAAACAATGCTGGGATGGTTTCTGGAGGTGGTAGTTTTGTTTTGCTTTCAGTGTTGCTTGGCAAAATACAGACCCACAGTGGCTAACTCCAGCGGTTTATGATATCATATTTTGGATTATGGGACCCTACAGAGTTAATGAGTGTTACCTGGTAGCCATGTTTTAATTTTGATATTTTATTAAAAAGTATTATATGGTCAAAATCTCATAAGATCCTGGACAGCAAGATGTGAATAAATATAACAACATTCCACATTTTACAAAAAATACTCAAAATTTCCCACTTGCATATTTACTACATTTAAATACATTAGAATGACTGAGGGAGGGAAGGCAAAATGTGAAAATGAATATAAAAGGGAGTAACTGAAGGAATGAATCAATGGCTAAGCGAACAGGAAAGGGTGCTTTATAATGAGGGTGATAGTGTATTTTATAATGAGATCAATGATGATAATGTGCCTTAAGCAGAACTCAGTGGTGAAGAAAATCTGTTTAATCTCTGAACAAAAGGTCCAAAGAAATATAATGGTTGCTTCAGATATCAGAATGAAAATTTAAAAACTTTAAATCAAATTTTAAATAATTTTTTCTCTCCTAAGCAAAGGTATTATTTCTGTCAAATATGGGAGATAATTATTTTAGCTGGATGGTTTTTGTTTTGGGTTAAATGTAAACAGCCAAGAGTTATTTATATTTTGAGTTCACTGAACATTGAGATTTTGAATGGATTGCTAGTATATCATTATTAAATTATATTTTGAGCTTCATGGTAGCGGCTGATAAAAATAGTAGGAAGAGAATAAAAGAGAGCAAAGGTAAAAGTTGAGATTTTTAAGGAAAGACCTAGATGGCCTATTTAGACAGCATTTCTTGGATTGGAGGGGCACCTTTCCTGCAGTGTGCCCACTGAGGCACGAGCACACTGGACCTCCAGGAAGAAATAATCCCCTTTGTCTTCACTTAACTTAGTATCTCTCAGATGCACTGGACTAAGTAATCTTTGTTTCTATAAAACAAAACCATTATCATCTCGCAAAATTAGCTTTCTGTGGCTACTTTGGAAAACATTGCTTTAGGTGGGCTCCTCACCACCGTTCTATTTTAACCTGTATTTTTAATTTTATCAGAGTTTTTGTGAAGCCTGCAAGTTATACCAAATTCTCTAAAAATACAAACACAAAGATAAACATAGTGTGCTAGTCAGGGTTCTCCAGCCAAACGAGATGGATAGGATACATGTTTTATTTATTTTCTTCCTTGCAGGCACAAAATAGCTGACATGGGACTGGGAATTTGGCTCAGGGGCCCTGTGCCTGCCTCTCAAGTGCAAGGTCCTGACTTCGATCCCTGGCATTGTGGGGGTTGGGAGTAACTGACACACCAATATTTATTTTGGCTCACGTTTTAGAAGTTTCGATCCTGATGAGGCAGGAGATTAGGGCATGGCAAGCCGGCTGGACAGTTGGGCGGCGACTTGTCAGTCATGGAGATCTGTGACGTCACGGAGGGGATGCAAGTGCAGAGCAGTTGGGGAGCCCTGCCTGTGACAGCCCAGATCTGACACCAGAAGGAGAACATAAAAGACAGTGGCCTTTGACCTCCTTACCACTGTCCTCTTGTTTGCGATGCAGTGGCCAGCTCTGCATGCAGGACTTCTCTTACCTTTTTTTCAGAGCACTCCTTTTTGTCCTTTGTCCTTTTCATTCCTCTTCTTTTATGTTTATCAGTTTTCTCATCCAATTCTTTCAGTGGACAAGAGCCCGGAAAGGGTCACTGAGGGGGACTTCACCATCTGGTAACTGAAATGGTTGACTTGCAGCCTCCCAGCAGGAAGCCAGTTATAACATCCACTGTCCAAGCATTTTTCAAAAGGTCCACTGATGTGCATGGGGCTTTGGGAAATATCGACATGTAAACTATAATATAATAATACACATACACAGAGAGAGAGAGATGGGAAGACGTTTATGATGAGGGATGAACTCGTGGCTATGGCTGAGCATGGCTATCTACAAGGTTGAGGTGCAGGCGACCCTGTGGCACAGTTTTAGTCTTAGCTAGAAGGCTTGCATGCCAAACCAAGAAAGACACTAATGCAAGTCCTAGTCTGAAATCAGAAGAGGGCAGAGGGTGATACTGTACATCCTGGTCTGAGCCCAGGGACTAAGAGCCCAAAATCCAGGGGCAGAAGATGTATGTCCTTGTTTGGTAGAAGTGTACAAATTTGCCCTTCTTGCCTTTTTGCTCTCTATGAGCCCTCAGTGTACTGGATGAATCCCACCCACGTTGGTGGGGGAGATTTTTTACCTATATAAATAATAATCTCTTCTAGAAATAGCTTCAGAAATATACCCAGAAACAATATTTCCCGCAGTCTAGACTCAGCCCCATTAAACTGACATAAAATTAACCGTCATAAGTACTATATGCTTATTGAAAAATTTTATACCGTAGGGATTTTTGAACAACAGATTTTGTTCCAAAAAATAGACTATACCATTCATCCTGAGCTGGGCCTCTCTGTCTTCATGACTGTGTCTCAGATATCCCCCTTGGTTAGTGTATTTTATTGAGCCCCTCGTGGCTTTTCACCAGCCATAGAGTATTCCAGAGTGAGGGCAGACACAGAGACTGGGGTAGGTTTAGAACTAGGATGGGGGTGGGGTGGGGCAAACACAGCTCACAGACAGCCTTTTAGGTTAAGGAACTAAAGGAAGGTGACATCCAGCTACAGGACATGCAGTCCCCTGCCATGTGAGGATTTAGGAATCTATTATAAACAGAAGAGAGATGAGAGTAAGGTGTGTAGAAGCAAAACAATTTCAAATACAATTTTTGAACATTTATCATATGCTGGTTAAGCATTTTATGCATACTCTACACATTTGTTTCTTTAATCATCGCAAAGATGCCTGTGACTCTGGTATTACTATGCCAGTTATGCCTATGAGCAATACGAGGACCAGGACATTCAGTCCAGCTAGTGAGATCCCTATATAAGGGAAGAGCAGGGTGCATGTCTGGCTTACATAATCAGCCTCAGGTATGGTCACACAGCTCAGGGCAGGTGCACACCCAGGGTGACAAGGTGTGTGATCTTCCTTTAGGGTTGGCCTGGCCACACACCTCGGGACTCACCACTTGCAGCACAAGCTGATGTTTTCAGGAGCATAGGAGGGGAGGAAGGTGTCCATGACAAGGTGGGGAGATGCCACAGTGCCCTGCTCTTTTCCTTGACTGGCCTAAGCTTGTTTTGGGTCCTTTTTCTTGTAAATCCAGCAGAAGAATGTCACCAAAACACACGGCTTTATATCTTTTGATCTCATTTTCTCCTGGTGTCTTCTCTATACTTCCTGACCAGATTTCAAGAGGCGAGATGTACCATGTACAGGTGCAAATTCCCCATGATGAGTGTTATCATTATGTATGCCTAAAATGCACCAATAAATGTTTTGGTATGTTTTTAAAAAGCCACCATTAATCTTTTATCTGACTCCACCTTCAGCCTTACTGTCACCACTTCGCCACCAAAAGCAAGTGGTTGGAGAAGAGAAACATTTGCAGAATGAATGGTAGGTAGGACATTTGGTCAGATTCAAGGGGGAGGAAGTGATATGAATGGGAAAGATTCAACAATAGCAGGGGACTTCATGCTAAAGTAATTCGCCAGAAAGTCGCTGGAAGGTGTGCAGCTCCCTCAACAAGGTGAAAGGAGTTGAACTTGCCTCTTTTTCAAATGTTCTACTCAATCTTTGCCATTTAGGTATATAGTTCAACTCTACACCTTTTATAAATACACATCCGTAATTCTATATTTGTGATATTTACATCAATATATAGATACAAATACATAATATACTATATATGCCTCTAAGCAGCTTAATCATCTCTGCCTAAAAGTCAGCTATTGCTGGTACGTACACTTACAGACATTGACATATTATGGCTTTATTGTATGAAACACTTCTTCATAAATTACTTCCTTTGATGTTGAGAGAAGATTTTACAGAACAAAAAGTCCTCACAATAGAGATGATGGTGAGTCACCCCATTTGGGTGATTCATGCCACTTTGGTTTCATAACCCTTTTAGTAATATGATAATAGCAATGCTTTATTTGTGCCTCTACTGAGCTCTGAAGATCACAAGTGGGCAGCAACAAATATGGACTTTGACATCTGAACTCCAGCCTCACTGTTTTGAATTATGTGCATTTGGATGAGGTTGAAATTCTAATCTCTCCACCTAGAGAATGTCTGTTTTAGACAGCTATGTTGAGGAATAAGGGAGGTAATCAAGGAACCTAACTCAGATTATGTTCTCAGAAACATTACAGTTAATTTTATCCTCCTGTTTGTTCTTTCAATGACAACAAAAGTGTCAGGTAGTAGGCACAGTAAGCACTAACTTTCAATTGAGTTAAGATCTGAATCTATATTTTCAGCCTATTTTTTAATATCTGTCAGCAAAATGAGACATGGTTACCTACCTAGACAGGCCATACTGGAGGCAAGATTCAAGTTTGTGTTTCCCAAGGGTGTTCTGAGCCATCCACTCTAGCATCCAACCTTCCCTCCAAAGAGAGGCTGAGGAAGGGAGAAAACAGGAAGAGCAGGACTGCGCATTTTGAGTAGATCATGCTGTGTGATAATAAGAAGCAGAGAAAAGTTAAGTGAACTTTCCCAAGGTAGAAGCAAAGGCAGAAACCATAAATGGGCAAAATTGGAAAACTAGTATTAATTATATTCTAGAGATTTCTGTGGCTTCCTGTTATTGTTGTGACTGACTGGACTTCCTATGCTTTGAAAGCTGTAGCAATTTCTACCAATAAAGGGAAGAGCTACCGAAGGCCTCTCAATATTTCCATCCAACCAATATTTATGGAGGCACAGTTGCCAATGCTAAGTGTAAATGTTTCTTCCATCCACTCAGTGCTTCCCTTCATGCTAATTAGTGAAAATCTAACATTACAAATTAAATCCTTGGATGAATGGTTTATTGTTTAATACAGACTGTTTTCCCCATCAGTACCAGTATTGGCATCAATTCTTGATCATATCAGTAATTTGTGCATTAAAATAAAATTAAAATGAATATGCTTACCAGATCCTTGCCTGTATTTTTTTTTTTTTTTGTACCAGGGACCAAACTTGGGTCCTTGCACTTGTGAGGCAGATGATAGAACCACTGAGCCAAATCCCCGGCCCTTTGCCTGTGTTTTTAGCAAGGAGGAGGAGAGAATATCACAGAGCAGAAAACATGAAAAGGCTGGCTGTGGCTATCTCATAGGTAAGAAGTCACAGGATAGGCTGACCTAATTCTCTGTTCCATTTGGTACATGGAGGGCTTTTCAGGGATTGATGTGGTAAGCATACATGATAGGACATTAAGCAGTTATTAAAATCACAGTTCTGAAAAAATTTTGTTAAAATGGGAATGTAGTCTTACAGTATCATTAACTAAAAAAAGTAAAAATTGCACCTACCATATTATCCTAATTTTTATAATGAGAGAGAGGGAGGGAGGGAGGGAGAGAGAGAGAGTACAAGAAATCTGGCTTTTGTTATTAAACCTCCCACCCTGCAGGGTTTCTCAGCAAGCTTGGGACAAACAAGCCTCTCAACTCTTAAGAACTCTTTCAGGAGAAGATGCTGCTGACAGATGTGTTCCCTTTTACTTCCTGATGAGATTAAATAAAAGAAGGATGAAAATAAGATGCCCTGAGATGAGCCTAGCCCTTTGTATATCCCAGAGAAAAGCTGTGGCTTCCAAAATTTTTTTTTCTTATGCCAAGTATATCCTGCCCCTATCTCTACCCATATACCAGGGATTGAACCCTGGATCTTTGCATCAAGGGGCTTTAAAAATTTCTTACCCTGCTATAAATTTCCCATGTAAAACTGATTTCATTGTTTCCCATAGATTCCTGTATGTTGTACTGGCATTATCATTAAATTGCAAAAACTGTCTAATCTCTGATGTGACCCATTGGTTGTTCAGGAGAGTGTTATTCAATTACCATGTGTTTGTGAGGTTCTTACTGTTTCTTATGCTATAGATCTCCAGTTTAATTGCACTATAGTCTGATAATATAAATAGGATAACTCCATTTTCTTTACAGTTACTTAAAAATGTTCTTTGAGCTAGCATGTGGTCTATCCTGGAGAATGACCTGTGTGCAGCTGAAAAGAATGCATATCCTGATTTTGTGGGGTGGAACACTGTAGACATCTATTAAGTCCATTTGTTCAAAAGCTTGGTTTAGTTCTAGTATTTTGTTGCTGATTATTTTTTTGTTTGTTTGTTTTTGTTTTTTTGAGACAGGATCTCACTATGTAGTTGAGACTGACCTGGAAGTCACTATGTAGCCCAGGCTGGTCTTGAACTCACAGCGATCTTCCTGCCTCAGCCTCCCAAGTGCTGGGATTACAAGCATGTGCCACCATATCTGGCTTGTTGCTGATTTTTAGTCGAGATGATCTGTCTATTTGTGACAATGAGTTATTGAGGTCCCCCAATTGTATTAGTGCTTATTTGGTGTTTTGTGTCCTTTAATATTGCTTTTTATAGTTGGGGGCATTAGTATTTGGTCCATATATATTTATAATTGTCATCTTTTCCTCTTGGATTGTTCCCTTTACAAGGATGTAGTGACCTTCTTTGTCTCTCTTAATTAGTGTTGGTTTGAAATTTACTTTGTCTGCAAATAAGATAGCTACCCTGTTTTTTTCAAGCATGTGCCACCATGCCTGGCTTGTTGCTGATTTTTAGTCGAGATGATCTGTCTATTTGTGACAATGAGTTATTGAGGTCCCCCAATTGTATTAGTGCTTATTTGGTGTTTTGTGTCCTTTAATATTGCTTTTTATAGTTGGGGGCATTAGTATTTGGTCCATATATATTTATAATTGTCATCTTTTCCTCTTGGATTGTTCCCTTTACAAGGATGTAGTGACCTTCTTTGTCTCTCTTAATTAGTGTTGGTTTGAAATTTACTTTGTCTGCAAATAAGATAGCTACCCTGTTTTTTTCTGGGTTCCTGTCCCATGGAGAACTATTTTCCATCTTTTTACTTTCAGCCTATGAGTTTCTTTTTCAAGTAGGTGTGTTTCTTGTATACTGCATATTGTTGGATTTTTGCTTCTTAATCTATTCTGCCAGTCTATTTCTTTTGATTGGTGAAATGAGGTCATTGACCTTGATGGTTATAACTGTTATGCATTGACTGGTCATTGTCATATAATTTTCCTGTTGTGGGTTCTTTTTTATTTTCCTCCCTCTCCTTTTAAATTCTTGCCTTTTGGATTTGTTCTGTTGGGCCTCATGTAGTTGTGACCTTCATTGTCTTTTTTTAGGATATTTTAAAAATTGTTTGGAGTGCTGGTTTGGTATTCATGAGGTTTCTCAGGTGTTCTTTGTCATGAAAGTATCTCATTTCTCCACCACTTTTGAAAGATAGTTTTGCAGGATACATCAGTCTAGGTTGGAGGTTTTTTTTTTTTTTTTTTTAGCTTGAAATACCTCACTCCAGGCTGTCCTTGACTTGAGGGTTTGTGTTGAAAAGCCCATTGTGATTCTCATGGGCTTTCCTTTGCATGCAATTTGTTTCTTTTCTCTAAATGCTTGTAGTATTTTGTTCTTCTGTTGGGTTTCTGGGATCCTGGTCATTATATATCTAGGCGTAGATTGTTTTTATCAAAACTAGTTGGAATCCTGTATGTCTCACTTATCTGTATGTCAAGTTTTTTCACTCTGGGAAATTTTCTCTTATTAATTCTGTGAACAGTTTTTAAATGTCATTTGTGTTTTCTTCTGCTTTTTTGTGGACTCCTATTAATCTTATATTATACTTCTTTGTGTCATCTAGGAGCTGCTAGATTGATTTCTCATTGGACCTTACTATATTTTTTCTTCTTTTGAGATAATGTCTCACTGTGTAGCTGAGACTGACCTGGAACTCACTATGTAGTCCAGGCTGGTCTTGAACTCAGTGATCTTCCTGCCTCAGCCTCCTGAGTGCTGGGATTACAGGCATGCACTACCACACCCTGCATGTCCCTTATTATTTTTTTAAGAGATCTCTCTTTGTATGGTCACTGATCTCCATCCTATCTTCTATATCTGATATTCTGTCTTCATATTGGATTAGACTGCCATGTATATTTTTAATAGAGTTTGTAATCTCCTGGATATCAGTTTGAATCTATTTCATGGATTCCATTTCTTTCTTATGTTGGGCCTTTATGGTTTCTATTTCTTTCCTATGCTGAGCATTCATGGCTTCCACCATGGTCCTGAACTCATGTAATTTTTAAAAAATCTGTTTCTAGAGTCTCTCATCAAAAGAGCAAGTTCAAATAAACAAATTATAGGTGAATTTCAGGCTCCTCTAAAAAGAAAAGCAAGAGAAATCCAAAGCTCACACAAGGGAGGAAATTATAAAGATTAGAGCAGAAATCAATGCAATGGAGACTGAGAGAACAGTACAAAAAATCAACAAACTGAAGAGTTGGTTTTTTGAAAGAATCAATAAAATCAATAAACACCTAACCAACCTTATCAAAAAAAAAGGGGGGGAAAGAAAAGGCTAGAATTCATGCAATTAGAAATGAAAAAAGTGCAGTTACAGGAGATCCAGCAGAAATCCAGAGGAGCGTCAAGAACTATATCAAGAACCTATATCAAAAGCTCAGGTCCTGATGGTTTCACTGCTGAATTCTACAAGACATTTAGACAAGAACTGTTGCCACTACTCTTTAAACTTTTCAATGATATTGAAAGGGAAGCAATATTTTCAAATTCATTCCTGGAAGCAAGTGTTGCTTTGATGCTAAAACTAGGGAAAACCAAAAAAAGACAACTATAGGCCAATCTCCCTAATGAACATAGATGCAAAAATTCTTAATAAAATACTGGCAAACAGAATAAAGAGGATCATCAAGAATATTATACACCCTTACCAAGTCAGATTTATCCCAGGAATGTGAGGATAATTCAACATATGTAAATAAATAAATGTGATACACTATCTTAACAGAGTCAAGGACAAAAACCATATGATCATCTCAATTGATGGAGAAAAAGCATTTGACAAAATTCATCACCCATTCATGATAAAAACCCAGCAGAAAATTGGAATAGATGTTCTTTATCTCAAGTTGATAAAGACTATCTATAAAAAACCAATAGTCAACATCATACTAAATGGTCAAAAACTGCAAACCTTAATGCTAAAATCAGGAATAAGACAAGGATGTCCACTATCACCACTCCTGTTCAATATAGTTTGGAAATATTAGCCATAGCATTTAGACAAGAGAAAGAAATAAAAGGAATAATGATAGGAAAGGAAGAAGTGAAATTGTCATTATTTGCTGATGATATGATACTCTACATAGAAGACCCAAAGACTTCTAGACTTAATTGACAGATTCAGTAAAGTAGCTAGATACAAGGTAAACACTCAAAAATCAATAGCCTTCTTGTACACAAAGACATTGACTGAGAAGATGAGATAATCCCTTTTATAATAGCACCCCTAAAAATGAAATATCTAGGAATCAATCTAACAAAGGAAATAAAAGACCTCTACATTGAGTACTACAACACTCTGAAAAAAAGAGATTGAAGAGGGTATAAGAAAATGGAAAGGAGGTAGTCTGGGCCCTGATCCACCACGGGAAGGAGAGCCATGCCTTCTCCAGCCCCAGGTGCCATCGCTCTCCAGCGCCCGGAAGGTAGCTGCGTGGGCATCCCTGAACCCCCATAATTCCCCTTATCTCCCCCCTCTGCACGTGCATGCCTTCTCAGACCTCCTGATTGTGCCAGTCTTTGGACCCACTCTGCAGAGGCAGAGGTGGTCATCAAAGGCATTTTTCTGAGTTCCCAACTGTGAACATCTTCAAAGAAAGGGCATAGGAAACCTGTAGTAGAACAGTGTGGAGTTCAACCATTCAGAAGGTTGGGGCCTTACAGCCCGAGGTCAATCTGCATCATGGGGTTCAGCCATCAGCTGAGATCAGGGGTCTTGCGTCCTCACTCTGTCTGAGCCATTAAATGGTAAATATACTATATTGAAATTTTGTTCACTGCAGACATGTTCTGGACTGCTTCTTGATTTCAATTTAATTCAAATGATTTAAGGGCAATAGACTAGTAACTCTCACAGATGGTCAGTTTCCAAGTTGTGCTTGATCTTAATGTGTTGCTGATTGTATCAGTTGGGATAAAGCATTGCGGTTGATTTGTTGAGTTGTTTTCTCTGGTGTTATGAAGATGAGAATGTCTGTGGGTTGTTAGAGACACAGAAGCTAGGGCACAATTATATCAGGAAGATTTGGGTGATAACCCAGAGATTAAACCAAGGACAGTCCAACAACAAAAATAAAAATGAGAAAACACTTAAGTAAGACACAAAGACAGACTTCCAGTTCACCAATGACAAACAGTAGGGCAAATGAGGATGAAAAGTCTGATAGTGAACCACCAGAACACACTGAACTCAAAGCACAGGAAGTAACAAAACAGATCTATCAGGCATTAGAAAAATTCAAAACAGAAATAATTTCCCAGATAACCATAGAGATAGTGAACAAAATGAAAGTCATGATTCGAGACTCTAGAGCAGAAACTGACAAAAAATAGATGAGCTCAGGACCATGATAGAAGCCATGAAGGCCCAGCATAAGAAAGAAATGGAAAAAATAAACGCCCAACATAGGAAAGAAATGGAATCCATAAAACAGATTCAAACAGATATCCGGAGATTAAACACTCCATTGAAAGTGTTTGCAACAGAATAAAAGAATGCGAAGATAGACTCTCAGATATAGAAGATAAGAGTGCAGTCAGTGACCATGAAAAGAGAGGTCTCTTAAAAACAGTAAGGGATCATGAGAAATCGATCCAACAACTCCTAGATGATGCAAAGAAGAATAACATAAGACTGATAGGAATACATGAAGTAGAAGGAGAAAATACAAATACCTCAAAAAAGCTGTTCACAGAATTAATAACAGAAAACTTCCCAAACAGAGGGGAAGAATTTGACATTCAGATAACTGAGGGCATATAGGACCCCAACTAGCCACAATAAAAAAAAATCTACACCTAGACATATAATAATCAAGATCCCAGAAACCCAAGAGAAGAACAAAATACTACAAGCAGTAAGAGAAAAGAAATAAATCACATGCAAAGGAAGGCCCATCAGAATCACAGCAGGCTTTTCAACACAAATCTTGGTGCAAGGAGAGCCTGGAATTAGACATTTCAAGTACTAAAAGAGAACAACCTCCAACCTAGACTGATATATCCTGCAAAACTCTCTTTCAAAATGGATGGGGAAATAAGATACTTCCACAACAAAGAACACCTGAGAAACTACACTAATACCAAATCAGCACTACAAGAAATTCTAAATAGGATCCTAGAAAAGGACAATGAAGGCAACAACACCATGAGGCCCAACAGAGCAAATCAAATAGGCAAGGCAAGAAACTAAAAGGAGAAGGTGAAAAAGTAAAAAGAGTCAATAAAAGGCCAATAATATGTCAAAAATAAGTCAGTACATATCAGTTATAACCATCAATGTCAATGGCCTCAACTCACCAATCAAGAGAAACAGACTGGCAAAATGGAATAAGAAGCAAAATCCAACAATATGTTGTATATAAGAAACATACCTAGTGCAAAAAGAAGCCCATAGACTGAAAGTGAAAGGATAGAAAACAATTCTCCATGTGACAGGAGCCCAGAAAAAAGCAGGGGTAGCAATCTTATTTGCAGACAAAGCAAATTTCAAACCAAAACTCATTCTAGTATTATTGATGTAGCATGGTACTGTGTCATACCTCTGTGAATGTAAAATATCTTGTAACTGCTTTATGATACATATTAGTGACTGTGCTTTACCAGAGCTATATTTAATGATATTACTCTAGAATGTTCTCTTTCCAGATGATGATTAAGATGCTAATAAAAAAAAATGGTGCCAGGTACCACAACAGCAACAGAACTGTGCTGTTTTCTGGATGTTATTCTTTCTTTTCTTTTTTTAAATGGAATATGCTGAATGTCTTTAATTTTGTTCAGATGACTACAGAACCTGGAAAAGCTGTTGCTGCTATCGATGCATAACATACTGCTATTATTAGTCTTTTTATATAAATATAAATA
>NW_022900926.1:10416579-10424003 GCF_012274545.1 Fukomys damarensis | reverse complement strand
ATTTTGGGAAACATTAACAGTGCTGTCAACTTTGGAAAAAGTTATCCCAATTTACTGTGTTGAGTTGGCATTGTACAGAAATGGACAGCCATATTGGTCTAGAAACGTTAATTTTTTTTATTATTTTTTTTTCCACTTGTACAGGGGTAACACACTGTACTAAATATGTAAGGTCCTATCTACGTGGGTTTGATTACAGAAACTAATAAAGTATTCTCTAAATAATGAAAAAGGAATAAGGTAAGACTACAAGAGCAAGAAGCAATTTAAATATGTTAAGGGACAATTTTCATCTTCAGAATTAAGGATTATTTCAATCTTATATCATTGCCTTTTCTCTTTTACTTTCCTTTTTAGTTTTATTTTAAGATTCCCTATTTTTAATATTCATACAGAGATTTCTTTAACTGAAATACCAAATAGTTTCTTTGGTGTGAAAAACTATAATAGTACACAGGATCCTAATGAGATAATTAATAATGTGAAATAGGAAGTAAAGGGCTAAAGGTGTAGGGAAAGTGGGAAGGGTGGGGGAAAGGTAATAAGGGAGATGAAAAAAATATGAGAAACTGAAAAAATGGAAATAAAGTGTTTGTAAATGGGGAAGGGAGCAGGGGGTGAAGAGAGGGCAAGGACAAGGGGAAAAATGAGAATCAAGACCTATTATGTAAAGGTACAGGATCCCAGTGATGAATGTAACTGTATTGTATTCTTAGATTGTACCAATAAACTCAATAAAAAGAAGAAAAAAGATGTAAAGTGAAAAAAGAAAAAAAAGAAAAGAAAATGGAAAGACATCCCTTGTTCCTGGGTAGGAAGAACCAATACAGTGAAAATGGCCATACATCCAAAACTGCTATACAAATTCAACACAATCCCAATTGGAATACCAACACTATATTTGAAAGAACTAGAAAAAAGAATTCAAAAATTCATCTGGAACCAAAAGAGACCTAGAATAGCAAAAGCCATTCTAGGCAACAGAGAAATGGCAGGGGGTGTCACAATCCCCAAATTGAAACTATACTACAAAGCCACTGTGATAAAGACAGCATGGTACTGGCAAAGAAACAGAGCCGAGGATCAGTGGAATAGATTGGAAGATGCAGAAAGAACTCCAGGCACACTCAGCTACCTCATCTTTGACAAAGGAGCCCAAGATCCTCACTGGAGGAAAGATAGCCTCTTTAGTAAATGATGTTTGGAAAAACTGGATTTCAACTTTCCAAAGATTAAAACTAGACCTCTATCTTTCACCATGCACTAAAGTAAAATCCAAGGGGATTAAAGATGTAAATGTTAAAACAGAAACATTAAACTTGTTGGAAGATAAATTAGGTAGAACTCTTGAAGACACTGGCATAGGAAAAGACTTTATGAACACATCCACAGTAGCATGGGAACTAGCACAAAGAATCAACAACTGGGATCTCATTTTATTAAAAATCTTCTGCAGTGCAAGAGAAACTATCAACAGAGCTAATAGACAATCTATAATGTAGGAAAAATTTTTTACCAGCTGGTTCCTCACACAAAGGTCTACTATTTAGAATAAAGAATGAAAAAAAAAATCAGGCCCTCCAAATATAAAGACCCAATTCAAAATTGCGCATCTGAAATGAACAGACATTTCTCAGACAAAGAAATAAAAGTAATGGATAAACATATGAAAAAATGTTCAACATTTCTCGTCATTTGAGAGATGCAGATGAAAACAACAGTGAGATTCTACCTCACTCCAGAAAGAATGGCTGCTATCAAGAAATCAACCAATAACAAATGCTGGCAGAGTTGTGTGAAGAAAGGAACCCTTCATTGTTGGTGGGAGTGCAGACTGGTGCCACCACGGCAGAAAACAATGCACAGATAGCTCAAACAACTAGGATTAGAAGTACCATTTGACCCAGCTATTCCTCTGCTGGGTATTTTCCCAGAAAAATTAAAAGAATCATACCACAGTGAAATATGCTTACCCATGTTTATAGTGGCACAGTTTGTAATACATAAAATTTGGAGATTGCCAAATTGCCCATCAGCTGGAGACTGGATAAAGAAGATGTGGATTTTTAAAAAGTAAAATGGAGTACTACTCAGCCATAAAGAATGAGAACCTAGAGACATTTGTAGTTAATTGGATGCACATTGAGGCCCTACTCTTAAGTGCAATTAATAAAATACACATGCGTAAATACCGAATAGTCTCTGGTGTGAGAAACTAAAAGTGTAAATTAGGTCAAAATGTATAATTGTCATTGTGTAATAGGAAGAAAAGGTCTAAAGGGTAGGGGAAGTGGGAGGAGTAATGGAAAGTTAAGAAGGGAAAAGAAAAAACATGAGAAAAGGAGAAACATGGAAACAAAGTCCTTGTAAGTAGGGATGGGTGGAGGGGGTGAAGGGAGGGCTGGGAGTGGGGGAAAACTAAAACCAAGATACATCATGTAAAGGTACAAGAACCCAATGATGAATGGAACTATACTATATACCTAAATTGAACCAATAAACTTAATCTGGGAAAAAAAGGAATTGGAGGGAGGAGGAAAAGAAGAAAGGGAAAAGGACAAAAATAGGAGGACAAAATGGAAGCAATGCTTTTGTAAATAAGGCGGGAAAGGGGTTGAAAGGAGAGGAGAGGATTGAGGGAAAAATAAGAATCAGGGCATGCTATGTACAAGTACAATTTCCCTATAAATAATAAAATTAATTTTAAGAAAGAATCAGAGTTTCAGTACACTGAATTTAGAATGGCACCCCCTCTGAGGTCTGCTTAGCTCTAATCATTAGCCCTAGACCAGTGATGGTGAGCCTATTTTAGCTTTCAGTGATACAAACATCCCACTGAGGCAAGCATGCCATAAATTTGCCACCACTGCTCTAGACCAGTCTCCCTGCATCTCAGTTTCTTCACACGTGTTCCATAGAAAGGATAGCACTTTCCCTCAGAGGTCCATCTGAGGGAGATGTGTAATGGGCATGAACCTCCCAGAGCAGGGCCTGGACACAGGAAATGAGTAAAGAGGGAGGTCTGAAGATGGCCCGGGTCTATCTTGTGGGTGTTCAGTGTGGAGATAAAATTCTGGTGCAACTAGATCAAAATATTACCAGCACACATCTCTGGTTCATGAGTTGGCAGGAATTTTATTTTCTTTATTCAAATAGTTTACATTTTCATTAAAGAATATTTATTTTTACCACCAGTGTAGAATGCTGATTTACGAGCTGACTCCTTTCCACTAGGCTTTATTAACCTCAAAAAGCTCTGATTCCTGCCGTTTTCCTCAGATCTGTCAATCATGTCTAGTGAGCCAGCTAGCTATCCATCCATGAAGTTGTCCACAAAGAACTTCAAGAAAGCATAGAGAAAATATATACAGAGAGAACTGAGAATTATAAACAATGAAGCAAAAAGAGGTTTGGCGAAGAAAAAAGAACACGTTAGGTAAGTAGATGTAAGTGTACCTTAGGAGGCAATGGTATGATACCTTTTGAGAACAACTTTGATTTGAACTTCTGGCAAGATGAAGCCCCAAAAGAAGACAAAAGAATGATCTCATTTTGTTTAGAAGAAAAAAAAGAAAAGTTCCTTGGGGAGAAGAGCTTTCCCAAGTTAGTAAGAGGCAGCACTCAATGTAACAGGCATTATTTGCAGAAACGGTGGCTCTTGTGGGCATTTCTTGGAATTTCTCTCTGTGAAAAGCAAAGCATTAATAAAAGCCAGTCAAGAATTTGTGGGCCCATAAAACAACATGGCCCTAGTACTTGGCTTTTAGTTGATTGGACATGACCAGAATTAGAATATAAAATGAAATGCAGACAATACTTGTTCTTGAAAGAAACCTATTCAATTGCCATTTGCAATTCCTTCACAATAAAGCTTGGATCTTTGTACTCTTACTGAGATATTGGTTCAAACCATAAATTTTACGTAAGGATAAATTATCCTGAGAACAAAGAGCACATTTCTATTTTTGTTTTGCTGTACCCATACATAATGCATGTGGCAATTTATATCTCACCGGTTTGATCCAGTGCCACATCCATATTCTGTTTCAACTTTAACTGTCAATATATGAATTTCAAATGCAATTTATTTTTAAATTTAGTTTGGGAAAAATTAGTTTGATGGTTCAAATTATATAAGGCATTATGAAAAAACATTAAAGTCAAGGTCCCATCATTGCATGAAATTCTGAAATGCTTTACTGTCACAAATTGGGGCTGAAAAACCCTTTAACTTATGTCTTTCAATCACTTTGCATATTTAGAAAACATTTCAAATTGATGAGGTGCTAGCTTCCTCAGAATGTTTAACGTCAAAATTTACTTGTTGCTCTGATTTCCTGCACTGTTTTAAACCTGAATTTTGAAAATAAATCCTGTCTATTTAAGTATGCTATAAAGGGAATTTAAAAATACATAAAGTTACCCCTTTTACATTAGAGTTAGGTAACTTCATAATCATGTTGTAGCCACTTCAATAACACACCCAGTAAATGAGCATTACAATATTTTAATGAAAAATAGGGACTGATTTTTTTCAAGAGTGGTTTTATTTCTTTATCTTCTTGATACAAATCCAAGAAAAAGTGCACTTCCAAAAATATTACAATTTGGATTGTTGACACATTTATCTTCATTTCTGGGATAATTCTATAGATTTCTTTTTCAATTCTTTTATTAGGGGCCAACCTTTCAGTGACTCAGCGATAGAACCTTCTTTCCCTCATTTTAATGTATTTCCTCTTGAACTGGAAGTTTATCAACTGGCAATTTCTTTTTTTTTTTTTTTGGTGGTTCTGGGTTGAACCCAAGGTCTTATACATACTAAGCAATTACTCTACCACTAAGCTATCTCCCCAGCTCCAACACTATAACCTGTTCAAGGTTATGTCTGTATTTATGTTGACAGCTTATTCATTTTTACTTTTATCACATGGGAATGGAAGTAATATTAAATTTTGGATACTAATAAAAATTACTTTTATATTAATCCTTCCTTACTAGCCCAGTTACCCTCTGGGAACAGCTGAAGGGCATCTTTTGGGTGAACACAATTGTACTGAGGATTTTTTTGCCTCTCTGTTAACTCTGTTCCTGGAGGTGGGCCTTGCTAGAGCAAAACAATTCCAAATTTCCACACTGGGGTAGATTTTGTGGTCTAGACTTCTACTAATAGAATAACTGATGGGACTCAAAGCAATCTTTTTTTTTTTTTTCTTGGTACCAGGGATCGAACTCAGGCCCTTGCGCTTGGAAGGCAGGTGGCGGAACCACTGAGCTAAATACTGGGCCCTCAAAATAATATTTTAAAACTAAGGAACAGTTTTTAGGCTTTTGTAAAATTTGAGGAATATTTCACAAACTAATCGAATGTAATCTTATGGTTCATGCATGAATATCGTAGTTTTCTGAAAGTAGGGCTGAAACAAGAGAATAAAGATGAAATGAAGGCTTTCTTTTGTAGAAAAACAGTATTTAGAAAATGAGACTGTGATGGTTGATTGAGTTTGTCAAGTTGAGTAAGAAATACCCAGCTAACTTGTCTCAGCAGATTTCTGGATGTGGGAGACCTGACCCAGGGCCATCGTCACCAGAACCGCATCAAAGGGAAACAAAGGAGGAAGGCTCACCTCTGCTTCCTCGGAGGAGCTCCTGTGTTTGCCTTCACCTTGGATGTTGTCTGTCGGCTTTCAGCGCGGACCCTTCGGCCTCCTTGGCAGACCCTGTGGCCTCCTGATTCGGACTCGCATGGGACACTGCAGTGAGCACCAGGCCTTCAGCGGGATCCCTCAGTCTCCAGTGCTCAGACAGCCCTTGTGCATGCTTCCACACTTGACTCTGAGGGTGGCCATTGAAAGCCACTTTGTAATTTTTATATATTGGTATATCTTGCATCATATCTGTTCCCTTAGTCAACACTGACCGATACTGAGACTGATTGAACCGTGAGACTTAAATCATTACTGCTAGTGAAGACACTGAATGCTAAACAGATTAAACAGGCCCCATATAGATGCAGTAAAACAATCCAAGCTGGGAGTGGTGGTGCACACCTGTAACCCCAGTGCTACTCTGGGAGGCTGAGCCAGGAGGGTTTCAAATTGGAGTTTAGCTTGGGCAATTTACTGACATCCTGTCTCAAAATTAAGCAAAATAAATACATTAAGGGCAGAGGGGCTAGGGATATAGCTTTGTGAAGGTACTGGTTTCCATCCCTAGTACTAAAACAAAAAAATTAATCTGAAGATTCCTTGATTAGATGAACTAAAGGATCTCACATGGTAAATGTAAGGCGCATGATGACAACACATTTTTCTCCCATAACAAGCAAGAACTATATTATAAATTCTTGCATGAATCTTCAGAGGTAGACACCATTACTTTTTATGTTTGACAGATGAAAACACGGAGAAAGGTTACCCCTGCTTCCCAAAGAGTGGTTCTTAAGTGGTCACAGCCAGGGTTTATATGACATTTAGGCTTCATCCTCAACTATCTTAATGAACAGATAGGCTCAACTGGCTCACGTCTGTATTTCACTAGTGGTACGTGCTTATTGTAAATGTAAGTTATTACAAGAGAGCCGATAACTGCAGACCAGAAAGGCTCAGAGAGCAATCCCAAGTCATATTTGGTTGACTTAGTAGAAAAACCACAAATACTGTCCTGGTCCAGTGCATTGTTCTGAACTATGCTGCCTCCCAGTTAATATGTTTGGAAAGTTAATATGTGAAGAAAGTAAATTTTGAAAGCTAATCTGTTATAAAATGACTACAGAGTAATTAAACACGACCAGAGTGTTTTCATCATTTTAATTCTCTTTTGCTCCCTGATGTCTCTCTAGCCCCTGAAATTTTCTGTTCATTGGATATGAGAAGGGGCTCCAAGAAACTCATCAGACTGAATTTCTTAGAAACATTTAATCCTGCCAGAGTCCTGAGTTATGGCCACGCTAAAGTCAGGGTTTTAGCTCATTTGTGAGCGATGTTATTAGAAGCTTGCCATTGTTTGGATCATAGATTAAAAAGGTAGGAGCCTTCTGAGCCAGTCTGACAGCTTTTATTAATTTTAAATTAACCTAGAAATTAAACCAAGTTACTTTTATTAGGAAGAAGAATCGGTTTGGTAATTATCCGAACAGTCACCAGTCTTCATTTTATTCTTGGATCATGTCTTTGGTTGCTTAAATAATCTTCAAAGAGTCAATAAATCTCCTGCAGTCTCCAGATAAAAATTAGGAAGCTCCATTTCATTCTGCTTTCTAATCACTTCGCACTTGCCAGCAATTCTCCTATGTGTGACGTGTTCCATTTGTAAGGTTGTAAGAAGAAGCAGCAAAAGCGGAAGTAGCACACAGGGCTGGAATTCGCCCTTTGCCTCCCAAATTCCAGGCTTGGAGGCTGGGGAACGTTGAGGGGGGGAAGGGT
>NW_022900926.1:10413873-10416394 GCF_012274545.1 Fukomys damarensis | reverse complement strand
GGGGGGGGGGCGGCGGGTGTACCGCAGATTTACCAAGGTTTAATCTCAGGGCTGGGCCTCACCTTGCCCACAGCCACAGGCGATGGGTAGACCCTCTCTAGAGGAACAGTTCAGCCCTCAACAAAGACCTTGCAAAAACGCCTTCCAGTGCCACTTCTGGTGATTTAACTTTTTCAAAGACTTATTCACAACTGTGAAATAGTCCACAACACATCACTATTTGAAATAAAACAACAGTAACAATTGCAAGCAAACCTATACGCGGTAAAATCCAGTAATGAGGGGTTTGTTGGGTGTGAGAGACTGGTGGTGAGGGATGGATATGGCCAAAATAATGCCATATCGAAATCCAATATTTTATAACATCAGCATGCACTAATAAGATATGTGAAGAAATTAAAAACAAAAAAAGAGGGGCGTGGGATTTAGCTCAGTGGCACCGTGCCTGTCTCCCAAATGCAAGGTCCTCAGTTCAATACCCAGTACCAAAGAAACAAAAAAAAAACCAGGAATTTGTTAATAAAATGTATTTCTAAACTGCTCCGTATTCTACAACCATCAAAATATAGATTAGGGATTGTCCTATGGAAATATGAATTAAAAGTGATCTGTATTTTTATTTTATTATTATTATTTTTTAGTACCGGGGATCGAACTCAGACCCTTGCGCTTGTGAGGCAGGCACCAGAACCACTGAGCTAAATCCCCAGCCCAGTGATCTTTATTTTTTAAAAATAAAAAAAGACAAGCGGGGTGGAATTATATGTAGATTTTATTTTTTTCTTTGTGAATTTCCGTGTTTTCCTAAAAGACGCTGACACATGTCCTGGTCTGATCTCTTTGGAAGCACGGACTTTGTGGCACGAACTGTGGTTTCTTCTCAGGATCTTACCTGGGCCAGGTGCCGTTTCCATTGTTTATGTGCTAGGCTATGGTGAACCGCTCGTCTTTTCCTTGGCTTCTGTTTGGCTGGTTCCGTTTCACTTTAGCGATGTTTACTGTGTTTCATCCATGACCGGTTGTTAAGGTCAGTGGGAAGGCTGATAGAAATCTCTGCTCCCTCCCCTGGCAGTAACCCTTGGACATCTCCCTCGGACATCTCCCTCGGACATCCACAGAGCTAAGCAGGTTCTTCAGAGCAAAGGGATATTTGAGGAAATCTTCCTCAAATTAATTTTACCAAAACTATTCACACTGGGCCAGAGGGTACCCTGGGATGACGAGGCTTGTGAATGGACATTTACTTAAAGTTGGATGAAAGGAGGGTGTATAATAACACAACTTTGTTTAAAATCTCTTCCTTACAAAAGAAACACGCTCCCCAAAGTAAGGGAACACAGAGAAAAACAGTGTACCCTTGCAATGAAAAAGCAATAAGGAACAAAAAAAGTTTAAATTTCACCCACAGTACTAAACATTTAATGTTTTAGAAAAGCACGATAGCGCTTCCTTGGAGGAAACTTTGCTTATCTGAATAGCTTCAGTTTTGCGTGGGCTCAGTTTCATGCAATTAGGTTTCACTTCCTGTAATAGATCTTTTTTTTTTTTTAACCCACAATGAAAAGACTGTGTCAGTTTCCATCATAGCAATTTGTTCAAACCAGCCTAATTTAATTAATACATCGGGCCTTATCTCACATGAGGTTTTTATGCCAAACATCAAATTATCCAAGAATGCTATTACTATATGGGAACATAAATATTCTGTGTTGGCACAAAACTTTCTGTGTAAATTTATAAATATTCAAAGAGGCTCAGCTGAGTTGCTAGACTCAAAAGCCATTATAATTGAGTTTCGCAAGAACACCAGTTGGAAATGCAAATATTGAGCTCATGGACTTATTTATGGGAACACCTGTCCGCACCATGGCTGTCTGAAATGGGGTATTGAGCGCTTCTTCTCATAAATTTTGAATATGTTCAGTTCTGTAACACAGTATCTTTTATGAATTCAGTGGTGGTTTGGGCTCATTTACTTCCAAATAGTTTTTGAATACTTTGAGTTTTGTAAACTCAAAAAAACTTCACCAAACATCTCCCGCTCCCATCCATCCGGAACTGCTCATGCCCTTAGGAGTAATAATCCTTGTATAGATATGTGCAAGTGAACAATCAAACTAGCATAGAGTTGTTTTACCTACCCTGTTATTTCCTTTTTCTTTTTGTGGGGGGTACTGGGGACTGAACTCGGGACCTCATGCTTGTGAGACAGGTGGCGGCACCACTGAGCTAAATCCGCGGCCCCTACCCTGTTTATTTTCTAGGAGGTTCAGAAGTCCTTCCATGAACTGCTGTTGTTATTTGTCCTCTTCGTCTTCTTCCTCCTTCTCCTTCTTCTTTGTATTTCTCTTAAATTATTGGAATGACGCATTCCCCAGCACTAGGCAAAGCAAAACCGGAAAGACTTGGAAAATTTAAGTTTATCCTAATCTTAGATTTTATGAGGTTTTGTCTGAGTCTAAATTTGGTAAAACCTGTTTTATCCTTACCATTGTTTTTTTTTTTTTTTTTTTTTTTTTTC
>NW_022900926.1:10398673-10413729 GCF_012274545.1 Fukomys damarensis | reverse complement strand
TTTTTTTTTTTTTTTTTTTGTACCAGGGATCAAACCCGGGTCTTTGAGCTTGGGAGGCAGGTGGCAGCACCACTGAGCTACATCCCGGGCCCTGCCATCCACTTGTTTTCCAGTCATCTGGATTTGATCTTCAGAGAAAAATCTGGGTATTCAGCTGTCCCACATACTGCCAACATAGTGCTGCAGAGACATGTGCATGAGCTGTCCTGTGTACACACAAGTGTACTCCTGTCTCTTTAAATAAAAAAACAAATTTAGGCTTTATGCCTAGTGATTATTCAAGTCAAGTTTTTCCCTTCCCACCTCCCAGGCTTGACTGTGGTTTACACTGGAAGGAACAGTGGAAACTATCAGCAAATGGGTCCAAATGTTCCAAAAAGTTTTTTGGAATTATTTTGTAAGGCAGCAATCTATGCAGAAAGCTGTTTCCTTCTGTAACTTCTTATTCAAAAATGCCTACACCTTTTTTGGCTGAAGTTACATCTGCAAAGAGGATGAAAAAAATCATATTTCACCGCAACAGGTTCATGTAGCAATGATCTGACAAACCCTATTGGAATGAGTGTTTGGAAGAGTGAGGACATTTAAAATTTTCTAGGACTTAAACAATTTCATATTCTTCCGTAACTAGGCTATGATTGTGCATTTTATTTTAAAATACACCGATGTATTACTGGTTACGGTCAATTCATTTTTCTTAATTCTGTCTAGGCAAATCCTTTTCTGAGCCCGAGGCATCTTCTAATCACGCTACACGTGCAAATATTAATATTTCGTGACATTTATATTAGTGAGCCTTCAGCACGGGCCCCGGCACCCCACACTCCTTGGCACTGGCTCCCCAACTTAGCACTGTCCTCCCGCAGTAAAGGACAGCTGGCCCCGCGTGAGCAGCAGAGCGCAAAAGTTCCCATGGGCGGCGCTCAAGGTGGAGAAAGGTGTTGCGCCCCCGCCCTGCCTTCTTACTCTGTGCCACAGGACGCTAACTAGCGGGGGCCAGGTGGAGGGGAGCGAAGCTCAGTCACCTTCCTATCCCCAGGAAGGAGCCGCCTGGAGGTGGACACTCACGCCCCAGCAAAGCCTTCTGATGAGTCACAGCTGTTCCGTCTGACGAGTGTGAGAGAGCCGTAAGTGAAAACTAACAAGCGTAGTTCCCAAGTTCCTGACCTAGGATGTGTGCCGGTGATAAATCATTATCTTATTGTATCAAGTCGCGGGGTGACCTGTTAAGCGTCCATAGTAACTAGATCAATATTCAAATGTATGCTCATTTAGCAAATTTACAGACTTAATTCTCACTTTTAAGAGTTTTGAAAATCAATAGTGATTTGAAGATCAAGCACATGCTTACTCTTCCAGCAAGCTTCTTCCGTTTTTCTTCCTAGAAAAATTCCTGGGTTACACACATTCAGTTCTGGGCCATTTAAGTGTCTGTTGGCTTTGTTACTGTCGAATGTTGGAAAGCTGCAAAACAGCCAGGTCCAGGCCCAGCTTTTCTAGCCTTGAACTGTGGTGGTGGATTTCATTTTTATCCCTCTGTGAAGACATGTTCCTTTTATAGTCAATATCTACCCATGCCCCTGGATTTAGTGAACTGTGTCTAGTGAATGCTTAAAGAGATTAGTGAACAATGAGTGATAAATACAGGAACCAATGAATAAACTTTGGCACCTAACGTGTGTCAGGTACCATGTTAAATGTTTTCACATGAAGCTCTGTTTCCACTTGTGTATGTGCAGAGATTTTTATAGTACTTCATAGGCATTTGATCTTCCCAATTAGTTTGCATATTTGGAAAAAAGAGAATCTCAGAGACAAAGTGGGTCTGTTAGCGTTTACCATGTTTCTGACATGCTTTTCTCATTAACGATATAATCAGTTTTGGTTTGTGTGAAGAAAATCCAAGATCTACCCATTAATCGAGCTTCAACTTCCCCAAGAGACATGCAAGACCTTTCCCCTCAAAGAGCTTCATTTTTGTGAGGACGATGGCAATAAACCAAAAGGAAGAAAAATCACTAAAGAGTCATAAGGTCCAAGCAGAGATGTGAAATTGGACAACGTGCTGGTGATGTTGCACATCTGCTTTAGAAGAGAGAGGGCCTGAGATCTTAAAAAATGGAGGAAGATGGAAGGAAGAGCAGGGTTCAGAGGTCACAAGGTGCCAAAGACGGTGGCATATTTGGGGCACAAAGGCTAACAGGTGGCATAAGAGAGCCGTGGTAGCAGAATGAGACGAGGCCAGACAGGTTGACCAACCTGGTCATGGAGGCCTTTGCGTGACAAAATAAGAAACCAAGCAATTTTTCTCAGAGCAGTGAGAAGCTAATGAGGATTTTAAATCAGGATTTGAAATGAGCCTCTGGCCACTCTGTAGTAAGCAGGGCATTATACAGGGCCTGAGACACAGCAGAGAGTTGCTAGACCATATAGCAGAGAGTGGCGTGGGCAGGGCTGTGGCAGTGTGGCCTCGTAGTGGTGATGGAGAGGCAGCTTTGGAGGGGAACCCAGAGGACCTGACAGACTGCATGAGGTGTGGGTGCTACATGTTCAACTTCAACTCTTTGGCCCTGACCCCTTCCTGGCCTGAACAGTGCTGTTTACACAGTCATGCAAATCTTCACCAACACTTCCCTTATTATTTTGTGAAGCAATAAGAATTAGAAAAGTGGAAGTGTTGGTACTAATGATAAAAAGCATGGATTTCTTGAATGTGATATTTTAGCAAAAGGACCAATATTAGTCATGCTGAAAGGAACAGATTTTAGCTTCAGTTAAATTTTAGCTTCTCAATTAAATCTGAAGCAGTTAGCAATGCACTCAGTGTTGAGAAATAGAAGAAAAACTAATGATTGTGTGCAAAGTATATGGTTATATTGCTGAAACTTCTTTTTAAAAGAAAGGGTACATTTTAAAATATTAAAAATCTCTTTGATCTTAATATCTCCCTATTACATTTATTTAGGTCTATTGTTTGACAGGGCATGTGCTTTTTTAAATTTTTGCACATTGTTGATAGTATTCATGTTTTTGTGCTTTTTCAAATGTATACATTGTCATTTACTGGACATCACATTGTATTAAAAAAAACTCTGTATTTGAATGCAACCCATGACACATTTATTTATGTGGTTAAAATATTGGTTAAGTTACTATTATGTTCTTGGCATGTTTCTATATGCTTAGGTTATGAAAAATGAACAAACTAGATCAGATACAGTGCTTGTCATTGTAGGATGTTATTAGTCAGCCTTTATCCCATTGCTGGGATCACATACCTAAGACACAACTTAAAGGGAAAAGTTTATTTGGATTCACAGTTTGACGGGGGTCTCAGTCTATGGTCAGCTGGTTCCAAGACACAAACGTCACAGGACAAGGACGTAGGGAAGAAAAGCTGCTTACATCATGGCCGCCAGGAAGTAGAACAAGGGGGCGAGAGTCAGAGAGGAAGGGGCCCAGTCCCCAAACTCAAGCTCCTATGACACACCCAGACACACCCAGGAAGTGCCGTCCCCCTCCCCTAGGCCTCTCTCAAGCCAGTCCAGGTGACAATCAAGATTAACCATCACTGAGGGCTGCATCTGGTGGTTGTAAGTATGCGTAAATAGCAATTACAACCGCAGTGCCAGAGTCAGATGGACAATATCCAGGATGCCTTAGGAACACATGAAGACTAAGGGGGAGGAGGATGTAGCGGGGAGAGAGCTTCAGACAGCACTGCTGGTGCAGCCAGCACCCGGGCTGAGGCCCAAGCTGGGAGCTGTATATGCTGATGCCCTCATCTGTAAGAATGGCTCACCTGGTTTAGGTGCAAGCCAACACATTCACCCATTTGCTGGCCACTGGTCCATGCAGCATTCTGTTTTCTCTCCAACATGGCACTGCATGTTGGGAAGTGCTCCAAAGAGGTGAAAAGTGTGTTGAGTTTTTAAAAACAGGCTTTAGAAAGAAGACATTTGTTAAGGTGGAAGATGGAAACAAAGAGGACGTGAACTGGTGTATGAAATTGAGTCTTCTCACCAGAAAAATAGACATCTCTGATACACTGAAAACAGGTACATGATGCTGTACAATGACTCTACTCTATGAGGCAGCTCAACTGCAATATACGGAAATAAGAAAAACAGACTGTCAACCTAATTCAGCAAGGACCAGAGCTGGTAACATGTACTTACTATACAACAGATGAAACATTATGTGTCCAGGAGATACCTAGATGATTACTTGAGCTTTTGACTTTGCTTTGTAAGAAAATAACCTATTGTGGTGGGATTCACAAGTATGGGCACTCCCAAAGGTCTCAGGGCTTCTGCTCTGGAAACACAAAAGCCTACCCCAATTGGACGGATGCTGTATTCTCTCTAAAGAAATTCAGCATTTGTGTCTTGGGTCTCTTTTACCACCTTCTGAGTAAATGCATGCTCAGTTGCATGGCTATTTGCTCTTCTCAAGTTCCTTTTTTCTGCATGCATGCAATGTGATCTTGCTAGTTTAAAGGAGTCAGAGGGAATGGCTTTCAAATATTTAAAATGTTATTTATACAGCTAATTTAGTTTGCCCAAGTAATAATGTACACACCTGGCGGGATCTGCTTTATAAATGGTGCCCTGTTCATCTTGGACTCATTTAGAAACTGCCTTTACCATTAGCTCATTAGCCGGAAAGTGCAGTGTTTATGGCAGATTCACATGAATCTTTCTTTTGAAGATCTAGTGCCCGTCTGCCAAGTAAAAAGAAGTGAATTCATTGAACCAGGGTCAAGAGCAAATGTAGGGTAAATTGAGCTTTCTGATATTTTTGTTTGTGCCTGTGGTACAAATTTAAATTTTAGATGTATGAATTGAACACTACAAAGATTATCATACTTTCCATCTCCACCCCTGTAAAAGTTCTCACTCTGTTTCTCTTCTTCATCTCTCAACTAAACACAAAACAGTAACTGTTTGGGAAACATCTTTTGCTACTTTCTAAGCTACTACACCAATGTAGTTATTTTGAATAAGATCCCAAGGCTAGTTTTTGATCCACCAAATAATGAATGAGAGAAAATGTTTCACCACTATCTTTCCTAAGGCTAAAACATAGCACAAAAACAACAGAATAGAGGTTTTTACAAAATGTATGTGTTTTCCTCATTTATCATTTTGTTAATGACCTCAGATATGTTTATAAAGCAACTTGAACCTTATTTTGACCTTTAAAAGAACCGAAGTTAATATAATTCTGGCTCTTAGTTCCTTCTTAGAGTACCAGAAGCCCTGTAGTAGTTTTACCCCTAGGGTATCATCTTAGAGACACGCTGTGTGCTGAACCGGAACCAAACACAATCTAATAACGCATGCAGATGAGCATCCTACATGTTTCTCTTAAAACATGTTCTAGTTGTAGTTGTTGTTTCTCTTAATTTCATTAGGTTGAGGGTGAAAGATGGCCCTGAAATAAAACATCCTCTTGACGGCACCCAACTGTAATACCGCAGGATCTGTGAACAAACAGGGAGACTTTTCAGTCTGTCAGGCTGCCTCTGATTTTTATTTCCTCTAGCGAAGACATGGAATTCTGCTTGTATAGCAGCTAGCAAACTTCATAGGTAAGCATGTTTTTTGAGAAACTGAGCTAAGGGAGTTTAAATTTCAACTAGGTGATCTTTAATCTCACTCTTTTAAAAACTGTTGTGTAGTTTATAAAAATAGAAGAATTTCATACCGTTTTGTGTGTACCAAAGCAACTCATTATTTCTCGAATGTTTTCAGTTCAGTAAAATCCCAAGTGCATCTTGCCAAAGGCCCTTTTCTGCATGACTTCCAAATCCATGCAAATTTCAGGGAAAATTTAATCCGTATGTTTCTGATTCATTCACTCTTAACTCATCATACTGCTTCTTCTTCTTCTTCTTCTTCTTCTTCTTCTTCTTCTTCTTCTTCTTCTTCTTCTTCTTCTTCTTCTTCTTCTTCTTCTTCTTCTTCTTCTGCTTCTTCTTCTTTTTGTTTGTTTTTTGTTTTTTGCTTTTTGAGACAGGGTCTCACTACGTAGTTAAGACTGACCTGGAACTCACTATGTAGCCCAGGCTGGTCTCGAACTCACAGTGATCCTTCTGCAGACAGTCTACATCCAAGAAACTGTAGGGACATTTAAAAAATACATGATCTGTTTCAGTCAATGTTTTCCTGAGTTGGAGAAGTGAAGCTGTATATCTTCAGGTATTAAAGATTACTTGAACTTCCCCCGTTCCTCCTTGAGTGGCAAATTAGGCTCGTGAGGGTAAATTCCCTCAGAATAGGAGACTGCGAAATCTGCACATTTCTGCCACCAGCTGGCTGACTCACTAAGCCACCACACACAAAGCCAACCCTTCCCCTTCATCCTCAGAGCCTCGCAGTCTCAGGGGAACGTCCCTCCGCTGAGTCACTGTTAAAAAAGAAAAAGTTGTCCCCTTGGCTCTGAATCTGCACTTGTGTAGAAAGTGGGAGCTGAGGAGCCTCTGAGGTCCCACGCTTGGAACAGTGGAGCATCGCGTTTTGTGATCACCCCGTCTGAAGGTGGGAAAGGCATTCTAGAAAGAGTGGGTGCTCAGCAGCCACCTCGGGGTGGTTTATTTCCCTTTGTCAACGGTGTTTGGGGAGCATCAGGTCTCATGACAAAGGACTTTCAAGCAAAAGAAAATTTGTCAGACTGCTGAACATGTTAACATGTAAATAACAAGTACATCTTTATGCATTGGCTTCTAGTTGAAGTAATCTGGTTGGCATTTTCTCAAGGGAATTATTTAAATCTTAAATGGAACAACATCTCATTTAGACTTCTACAAGTGTGCGAGGGCACAGAAATAATTTATATGTACATGAAACCCTTCATTGAAGCACCTGGGTACTTGACAATAATTAAAATACAAAGTAGACTTATTATCTTTTTCTTTTTAACTTTCCACCTTTTTGCTTCTTCACAGAGAGTGAGGGGGAATTTTCTAGAATAGATTGTCAAGTACCTGGATCACCTGGTCTTCCTCCTCCCACAGCGCCTGATTGCGATGCCCTCCTGAGCCTTTCCCTCACCTCCTTCAAAAGTCATGCTCCGATCAGCCCCGGAACACTCACTTTCTGTTTGCTGAATATGTTTTTATTTCTTAAATTTTCAGTTCCTTTTATTCCAACTGCCAGAAACCGAAGATTTATTTCACTTTAATGCCAGTAGAGTAAATAAGGAAACATGATAGAACGCATGAAAAGTGCTACAGATGAGAAATCCCCCAAGCTTTCGCAGCTACCTGTGTACAGAGAATTCCCACCCTTAAGTCATTGGCCATAACCTTCCATTCCCACCTCCACCATCCTGAGTTGTCTTAAGTGACTTAAATCGGTGGTTCTCAAAATGCACACCCAGAAATGCAAACACTGTGTCCAACCCAGATTTATTTAATCACAACCTAGGGTGAGGGCCTTTGATCTGTTTACAAGCCCTTTGACCCTGATCCCTGCTGAAGTAGGACTCAGTGCTAAAACTTTATGTGTGAATCCACCATTTCTATGTTTATAACCTTGGCATTCTCATCAGTAACATTATCATCACCTCAGCTTACGGACATCAAGAATCTTGAATGCCATGTCACTTTCACTCTTCTTTTACTTTTCCTTCTTTTTCAGTCTCTCAGAATGAATGCATCCTGTTTTATAATAGAAATATTCCTACAACTCTAATCCTCCTTATTCTCAGACGCAAAACCAAATCCCAGATTTTGTCCAGTAACCTGGTAGATACCCTCTCTGAAAACCTTCTATGCTTAATTGATGTTGAAATCATTCTCCTCATGTGCTGATTTCATCTTTCACAAAGCTGCCCAGGAACAGTGCTATTGTACTTTTTTTTCTAATGAATGGGAGATGTTACTGATTTATTTTTTCCCCATTACATTTATTGGTACATTGAAAGCAAACAATGCAGTTACATTTATCATTGGGATCTTGTACCTTTACACGACAGACCTTAGTTCTTATTTTTTCCCCATTCCCCTGCCCTCCCTTCACCCCTTCACCCCTTTCATCCTTCCCTATTTACAAAGACTTTGAGTGCTATTTTACTTTGACTCCAAATACAGTGCACCTGCTTGATCTTCGTGGTCTCCACCAGTCATGGTCTCACTGCGTGAGCTTCAGGCCTCATCCTCCGCGAACACATCTCACGGCTGCCTCTTGTTTTCTTTGCTCCTTCTGCTGCTCTCCTCTGGGTAGCTCTCCCGCCTTCACATCACTCTATAGTCGCTTCTGACTGAAAACCCCATCCATCTTAATTAAACCCGGGCTTTAAGTGGATCATTCCATGTTTAGTTTAGCTCTGTGATCACTGGATTCCGTTCCCTCTAAGTTACCTTTTCTTTCCCCACGCTTTTGAGTGGATGCAGTGTGTTCACTTGTCAGGTCTTCCCTCATCCTTTCCACGTCCTCACAGTCTGTAATACCTAGGTGAGGACCCAGAGTGTCGCCACTGACTTCAAAGTACATTAGGTGAGATATTGAAACTCAGCCGTGCAAATCTACTTGCTAGTAGCCTTGGTTGAGAAGTCTGGGAGGGGCATTAAAACTGCTGTCTGATATGATGTGGATATTTATAACCAGGCATCCATGCCACCTGTCTTCTGAGGCTGTGCAATGAGCATCTAGGGCACAGTCCCTTGCCACAATTTTGTCTTTCAGGACACAATTTGCTGCTTGAGAAACACGAAACAGTGAAACCAGCACATGTTTCTGTGTATATACGTATTTCGCTTTAACACAGACCTAAATCTAACACTAATCCCTTAAAACTATAAACCCAAGTTACTCTTAACTTCGGTTGTTATTTCTATGGCCCACTGGAATAACATAGATTCTGCTGGTTCTTAATATTTTTATGATTTAGTGATATCCTGTAGAGTATTTTAATTTTAAAAAGGCAGTGAACAACAGATGTGGTAGAAGGCTCTGGAAAAGAAAAATGGGTTAGAAAGCATCAGTAAAAATAAAAATACAATGCTGGACTTCCAAAGCAAAGCCAGCTACAATAGCATGAACAGAAAGCATGAATGGGAATCTGTTTTAGGCTGGCACCAGGGACAAAAGGATTTTCACTTTTTTATTTCTTACGGCAAGTTTGGCTTTGTTAGAGCAGCATTATGATCTTTACCATATCATTTTAAATTATACTTGGAATGTATGAAGAAAAAGTTTAGACAAATTAAATTTAGCAGAATTTATTTGGGCAAAGAAAGATTTATGAATAGGGCAGCTCTCAAAACCAGGAGAGGCTCAGTTAGCTCCACCTAGCAATGTGAGCAGGAAGTATTTATGGTTAGAAAAAGGAAATCAAGTGCAGAAACAGCTGGATTGGCTGCATTTGCCTTATTTGGGCATGGTGTGATGAGGCATTTGCCTTATATGGACATGGCCTGATACTTGGGCAACCTGTGATTGGTTAAAGCTCAGTTGCTGTGATTGGCTGAGACTCAGCAGCTTGTTACAAGAATATGCTTTGTTAGGTTGGAGTTTGGTTACCTACTAAGCTAGATTGCAGTTTGCTGGTACAGAAGCAGCATCAGACCAAATTTAATTTAATTTTCCAGGAGTTCTATCACCAGCAACAGTCTGCAGATTCTGATGATGAGATGTCTTACTTGCCCATAATTCCTTATCTATGAATTCAAAATCTAAAAGTCTATGAAAACTATTTTTACAGCCTTTAGTGGCAGAATGCTAACCAATCTAAATGAATTTGGTAGCCAATCAAAACGGACATGAAATTATCTGCAGTTTTTATTGATCCTGCTTGTGAATATTTGTAGAGTTTGCTGGTCACACAATTTTTTTTTTTGAGTAAGAGCAAAGTTGCAGACCACTTGAGCATGTGACATAATATATTGTGTGTACCCTTTTATCTATATGAAATGCAAATTTTTCTGAAATTAAAGTCATATCTGACTCTAATGATTTAATAGCCATAATTATGAATCTGAACTCATTTCCCTCTCTGGTTTTTATCAGGAAGAAGTTCCAAATTATGTACTACTGTCTTGAAAGTATTTCTTTGATACTTAATAGTCTGTGAATGTCTGTATTATAAAGGAAACAGCTAAATTAGATTATAACAAAGAACCACTCTGGATACAAATTATACAAAGGGACTGAAAATACTTTAAAATATGGTGAAATGACAGGAGGTACAATTTAGAATTTAACAATGTGAAGAATTTTCTATATTTTATTCTTAACTACTGTATACTCTGAATAAAAAACCATATATATGTACATACATGCTCACATGTACCTATACAATGTACACATGTATGTATTTCATCAATGTAATAGCAAAGTGGGAAACAAGCAAATCTCTGCACGTTCTTCGGGCTTCTCCCCCCACCGCCCCAATCCAGGATGGAATCAATTCCCGCCCCAGCTCTCTGCACGCGTCCTACAAACCTGACCACATCCGGGTCGCGGCGCCCTTCCTTCGGAAGCGCTCCTCCCTCCACCTGCTCCGTCATAATCTAACCACGCTTCATTGTCCAGCCTCCCAAACACCACCTGCCCATGCTGTACACTCAGTCACACATCCTGCATGATAACGAGGGAAGGCGGAGAAAGGGACGGGAGCCCCGGACAGTGGACGCCATGGGCCACCGGTGAACAGTGTGGACACGGAGATACGACGGACGCCCGGGGACTTTCACCCACTTTCTCCCTCGCGACAGTGTGACATTGGACGGTTTTGTTCTATTCGCCTGGCAAACTCTGGTGCAGTCCCACTGGGGTTTTGGATTCGTGGGGATGGCAAGTGTGAGCCCAGCTTGAATGACTTGAAGACCTAGTTTACAGATTCACAAAGGATCCAGGGAAGTAACTCAGTGCCAAAGTTCCAGGTTCAATCACCAGTACCACCCCGCAAAAAAAGTATAAAACTCCTAGCATCAAGGGCTGAATGCTCATCAGATGATCCCGCCCCCCTCTGCTTTTCCCCACAGGAAAGCCAGTTCTGGGATGATGACAATTCTGAGAGAGACCATGAGGTGAGGCTCTCACCTGTGGCATCAAGGCACAGAGTCCAACCTGTGTGGACAAAACTCTGCAGTGCAGGTGAACAACTCCAAGGAAACACAGTGCCACGTGGTGCCTCTGAGAACTTTACACACAACAGTCGTTTTTCAGGGGAAAGTTTCCATTAATTTAATGCAGGTAGGAGAAGTGCACAAATGGACCCTCAAGTTACAACCCACCGGACATTCGAACAGTCGGGGTTAATTAGGTTAATGGAAGATTCCTCCGCCTCTTGTTATCTATAGCTTGTACCCAGGTAAACATCCAGATGTCAGCTGTATTGACTTAGTTACAACCAGCCCTCAGGAACTGATTGAGTTTGTAAGTCAAGGGTCCACTGTACATCATATCCTGCACAACAAAGTATCGTATTCTGAATAACGACTTAGCAAGTCCACCTACCTGGGCTTTCTTCCCAGTTCTCATGCTGTTTTGCCAGACAACAAATTAATTAAATGGCCTTTGGCCATGATTCTTTCCTTGAGTCAGCTTTCCTCTCGTTTGCCCCAAAGCCTGGCGCTTGGCATACATCCAGTAAAAGTTTGTTGAGTCTTAGAGTTATCTTCGATGAAGGTCAAATTTTGTATTAACTTAAAGTCACATCAGTAATACTCATGCTGACAATATTGACAATGAGTGAAGATGTAAGAAAAATTAATTCACAACATGCAGGGTGTGTCATACGAATTCACGTGTGTCAGCAACCCACCTACTTTGATCATATTCACTACAGGCTTGATGTTCTCAGTCTGTGATTGTACATGTAAAGCTCTAGGATTCTAAAATAGTGAAACAACTGTAGAAGCTATTTGTATATCTCTGCTGCAGGACAGTGTGTGTGTGTGTGTGTGTGTGTGTGTGTGTGTAAGCCCAGACTAAATAGAGAGTCCTAGTTCTTTGTGTAAGCTACTTAAGAGAAAGGATATAATATCTTGTAATTTTTATCTCCCCAGCAAAAGTTGTTATTGCTCATTCCCTCCCAAAGCTATGTATAAATTATGAACAGTTTCAAAATCCTCTTTAAAAATGTTTTTCCCTAAATAATGTTTCTACTGACCTAAAAAATTTTTCTTAGCTGTTGCGGTCCTCAACCTTTCGTACTGATGATGTGTATGGGAATGATTGCTGTGGGCAGAAGAAGCTTGAGGAAACGCACACAGTGTTGATATTCTACCAAAACAAATGTGGCACTAGCTGGTAGTAATAGTTTAATTTTTAAGTAAAAATCCAATTTTCCAGAGTGTCATTCCCTTAAGCCTAGCTCTTTAAAGGCCCAAAGTTTGTAAATTTACACAGCTGCTCTGAGGCTTTGCATATTTCCTTGTTTTGGATCCTTTGATTTTTTTAAAGGGGTATTTTTACACGGAAATAAAACACAACTATTAACACCAGCCTCCGGGGGGGGGGAAGAAACTAACAACCCTACAGCGTAAAACACTTCAATGTTTTGCTTTTAAAATATTTGCACATCCTTCACAAGTTACAAAAAATAAAAGCCACCCCTTGCCGAAGAAGAAAGATGGAGGACAAACTGTCAAGATCGGAGACAAGGAGAGCAGAAGTGCGGCGCTAACACTACCGTGATTCCTGAACAGCCACTGTTTCCGTGTTTCAGACTCCTCTGGTGAGCACCGCCACCTCTATCCCCACCATCACACGCAAGCATCGCCACCGAATGTTTCCTGGGTCGTCCTCAGCCACAGCAAGACAAGTTGCCCACTGACAGAGAGGCCATTGATGGGCCATGTTCATTTACTCCAATGCTCGGCCGCAGTAAAAGGCAACGCCAAGAAATAGTTTCTCTTTACCTTGCGTGGAGCCACTCTGAGGCGGAAGGCCATGCACACATCCCACATCGAGGAGGTGACGAAAGCCACAGTCCTCCTATCCAGGGCATCTGGAAGAAGAGACGCCCGTCACGGTGAGCTCTTCAATTACTCCTGCCGTCAAAGTGTGAGAGGAAGTAGTGCGGGATGACTGGATGACACAGAACGCAACAGAAGCCATCTGTGAGCAGTGCGAAGCTGCTGAGCGCCAACGCGCACAACCGCAGGAGGTGGCTGCGCAGGAGGTGGCTGAGCGCTCCTTCCCTTCGGAGTTTGGTCCGACTTGAAAGATGAGTCGATTGTTTTCAAGCAGTGCTGCAAATAGGCAAGGGTGTGAAATTCTCCCTGGGGGCAGGAGCAACTGCTCCCTTCCCCATTGAACTTGAAACATGGGAACTCAGTCAGGAGGTCTTGAACTTGTCCCCGAGGGATGAGGCTGCCAGTCGTGATGAAGCTCGGCCGGGGCTCTGTTTCTGGCGATTGAACCTGGAACCTTGGCACTGAGTTACAAGCCAGGCAGCGTCACCACTGTGCCACATCCCCGGCCCACAGAGGCTTGTTTGAAAAGAGTAGAGCTGTTATTGGCAACAGGAAAATTCTACTTTGTAATGTACGTAAGGGCTTCCAGTTTTCACAGAGTGAAGGATCTTATAAAAGGCTCAGGCTTCACAGGGGAGTATCCTCAACCTTCAAAGATCATATTCTGCCAATGGTACTTAAATTGTTTCTTTTTAAAAAAATTATTTTCTAGCATTTTTGTGTGCAATGTAGAAACTGAGACTGATAAAGGATCTGTGGGTATAGTTTTTTTTTTTTATTGAGTTTATTGGTACATTTAGGGATACAGTACAGTTACATTCATTGTTGGGATCATGTACCTTTACATGGCAAGTCTTGATTCTCATTTTTTTCCCCTTACCTCTGCCCTCCCTTCACCCCCTCCTCCCCTCCCCATCTACAAACACTTTATTTTCATCTTTTCATTCTCTCACATTTTTTTCTTTTCCCTTTTTGTTCTTCCCCTACGTATCACACCTTCCCTACACCTTTAGCTCCTTTCCTCCCATTTCTAAATGTCAGTAATCTTATTAGAATCTTATGCATTGTTGCAGAATATTCACACCAGGGAAACTATTCGGTATTTACACATGTGGGACTTATTTATTTCACTTAGGAGTATATCTTCAATATGTATCCATTTTCCTATGAATGAATCTATTCTCTCGCTCTTTATGGCTGAGTAATATTCCATTTTATAGAAAAACCACAACTTCTTTATCCAGTTTCCAACGGATGGGCAAATAGGTTGTTTCCAAGATTTAGCTATTACAAACTGTGCCGCTATAAACATGGGTGCACATACTTCTCTGTGATATGATTCTTTCAGTTCTCTTGGGTATAGTTTTTAAAAGTATTTTATTAAGCAATTGAAAATTTTGTTTCTGAGTAAAGAAAAAGAAAAAAAAACTATTTTTATGAAACAAAAAAGATAGCACAAAAATAAAGATCGAGCTCACTTGTGAACATAAACATAAAAATACACATAACATATTAGTAAACAGAATCCAACAGTTTATCATAAAAGTAAAACACCATGGGCAAAGCATATTTATTGCCAAAATATGAGGATGTTTCAATGTTGTTATCTACTGACACAATTTATTATGTTCATAAACTTAGAAAATTTTGTAGTCATCTTCATATCTGCTAAAATGGTATTAAACTAAAATAGACAACCATTCCTAACTAAAAGTGATAAAGTAAGAACTAATTTGTTTCTTTCTTAGTGTGAATATATATATTATATATAAATGTATAAATACATAGATTCACACTAAGAAAGAAACATATGTGTGCATGCACACACACACACACACACACATGCACACGCACACTACGGTCTTGAAGCTGGTATGTTACTCTGTGGAGGATACTAGAGACATTAATGGAAAGGCAAAGAACCAGGCAGGGACCCTCATTGATACCATCCCTACTTAAAATTTATTGGAGGGCTGGGCCTGGTGGTGCATGCCTGAAATCCCAGCACTTGGGAGGCTGAGGCAGGAGGGTCGCTGTGAATTTGAGACCAGCCTGGGCTACATAGTGAGTTCTAGGTCAGTCTCAACTATGTAGTGACACCCTGTCTCAAAAAACCAAAAAAAAAGTG
>NW_022900926.1:10377471-10398546 GCF_012274545.1 Fukomys damarensis | reverse complement strand
AGGTACTAGTATTTCTTCAGACAAAAAACACACAAACAAAACTGAAGAGAAACTATCTCTAGTCACAGCTAACATTGTATCTACTTGGTAAATCAATGAAAGCACATAACAAAAACAATAAAGATTTTCAGTAAGGTAACAGGCTATTAAAATACAAAACTTGAAAGCTTTTCTCTGCACAAATAATGTTAATGAAGATAAAATTTAGTAAGGTAATAGGCTATTAAAATACAAAAAACAGAAGCTTTACTCTGTGCAAATAATAGCTATTTAGATGATATAAAGGAAGATAAAACTTCAGTTACATTAGTAATAAAAAGAGAACTTATTTAATATAAACATGGCAGAAAATGGATGAAACCTATATGAGGAAAAATGAAAATACACCTGAAAAATACAAGACTTGAATGTTTGCAGATTTTTCCTGTTTTTGTATAGCATAAGCAAACATTATAAAGCTATCACTTAATCCCATATGAAGAAAAAATTTAGTATAATTACACTAAAATAACTAAATAGCTTTATGACTCTAGGCAAGGAGATTTTAAAGTTTCTATATATATAGAAAAATAAACATTGAGATGCCTTGCAGATCCTAAAACAAATACCTGAGAAGGAACTAGCCTTACCAGATATTTATACCCAGCTTCATGAAAGTAGGAATACAAATATTATTGACATTTCACATACGCAATTTGATGAGTGGTACAAAGATGCAAACCCATCTGAAGCTGTCGTCATACTCAAGGCATGAGACATCTCCGTCACCCCCACCCCGGTTCCTTTGTTCCTCTGTGCTTGTATTGTGGGTGCACCCGTGTGTTCAGGGAACTTAACCTGAGCTCTGCCCTCCCAACAAATACCTTCCCAGATAGTAAAACATGCCATAAAGCTTGTATAATTAGCACAGTGTGGTATCGCTGCGTGAACAGATAACGGCAGAGAAGAGAAAGCTCCCAGATACACAAAAGTGCACACAGAAATGGCACAGAGCAGGTTCTCACTGACACGCCAGGTTACAGGAGAAAGCGAGGGCACAGTGGGCTCTAGGAAAGAACACTGGTGCCATCCTGTAGATTTTCAAACTAGGCAAATTTGGCATAATTTTCACATCACAAAGCATTGCAGTTTTTTTTTGTGTGTGTGTGGGGATCAAATCTAGGGCTTCCCACAAGCTGGACTAGTGCTCCACTGCTGAGTTCAAATCTTAGCCCCCAAATAATGATGTGAATAGATTATAACATGCGGAAAATAAGAATGTTACAAAAAATAAATGTATAGACACAAAACACTCAAGTCCAAGGGTGAGAGAGGAAAGCTCTTTAGGGGAGAATGTTTACTAAAATGTAGGGGGAAAATGAAATGATAAAATCATCAGTTTACATCATCAATGTAAATACTGATTTAGACAAGACATAATAATGAATACAAAAAGCAATGGGTAAAAAGTTTTATGGAAACAGAGTATTCCCATAGTCTCAAACACCACCCCAGAGATCAGTTAGTACAGTGGACCCTCAAGCCCGACATACGAACAATTTGGGTTAATTAGGTTAATGGAAGCTTCATCTGCCTCTTGTTATCTATAGCACCTACCTAGGTAGACATCCAGATCTCAGCTGTATTGACTTATAACCAACTTGAGTTACAACCAGCCCCCGGGAACCACCGACTGAGTTCCTAAGTCAAGGTTTCGATGTAGTTACACAGGATAAACAGCACAATTAGTTAGTATAGTTAGAAACTAGCTTACTAGTTAATATAGAAAGATCTGACAGACGTCATCCTTATCAAATGTTCGAGTTGACAATCACTAGCTGGGCATGGTAGCAGGAACCTTTACTCCTATTGATCTGGAAAGCTGAAGCAAGAGGACTACTAATTCAAGACCCACCTGGGAATTTAGCAAGCTCCTTCCTCAATAATTTAAAAAGGGACTGTTTTTTGTCTTTCTTTCCTTAGGAATTTGCAAAATACTTAAAAGAGAGAAGGGAATGCCCACAGTTTTGGCCTCTAAAGACAAACAGCCCAAGACATTTATATGGCTAAGTAGGTTTATATCTTTTTTAAGATATGGAATAAAGCCCCTGCTCCTTATCTCTGAAAGCTATATATGTTGACCAATAGAATCTAAGGGTTATTAATAGCAATTTAACAGATTTATTTGAATAATGGGGCTAGTATTGCCCTTTGAGTAGTGGGAATATGATTTTTATTGTTTTACTTTTATATTTTCAAATTTTCTATAATATGTCTTAGTACAATAGTTAGATTTATGTAAAATTTTATCTTTTGTATTGTTTTCACGACTTTAATGAGCCTATATTATTTTGAGAGTTTAGAAAATCAAAGAGGTCATTGGTTCCCTAAAGTATTTAAAACCTCTTTGAACTTTACAGATTGAGGGAAAAAAAAATTAAAGTTACCAATGTAACAGAAAACTGCTAACTAGTAGCTAGAAATAGGAAGATTTATTTCCCCTCTCCCAGCCCTCAGAATAACTCCGGCTGTTATAACCAGTGCAATCAAGGTAGTTTTAATGAAGCCTTTGCTTGAACTTGTTTTCCTGATGTTGTCTACTAATTTAGTTTAATAACAAGTTATGCCAGAGGCTGGAGTATTGTTTTTTGGTACTTTTTCCTTGTACTAGTACATGTTTGCAGTATATAATGATTATATTTATCTTGGGGAGCTGGCACATGTACATAACACATTTCAATTCTTTTTACATCCCCTTCCCTTCAGCTCCCCACTTCCTTCACTCCATCCCTCGGTCCCTTCGCCTTTGCCATTCCACTGGCTTTCTGAATGGCACTCTGTTAACATCCCTTCCTCGGCCCTTTGTGTAGGGTGTCTTCTACACAGGTCACCATGATGTGCATTAGATGAGCTCCATGACGGGGACACTGCTGGCTTTAGAGAAGTCCATGGGACCCGAAGGAAGTCCAGAGGTGCACCTGCAAACAGGGCTCCAGACAAAGTGGTTTCCCATACCACACACTGATTGATTTATTTCATCAGATTCTTTCTCCACCAGCTGGTGGTAGAGTTGGAGGAAAAAACAAACAGAAAAATAAAGGCTGGAGAGATATTGCCCTTGCATGGAAGATGATTTTAGTGGCTGTTAGGTTGCCAGTGATGCCATGTGCCTAGCTTTCAGTTATTGGGGTCTTGAAGGTGGCATAGTGGCTGGGTGGCTCCCAAGTCATTCTGAGATGTTTCATATTATCTCCAAAGGAAGAGTTCTGTTCCTCACAATGTGAGGACCCTCAAGAACACATTGCAACATGAAATATAACTTGAAATGCTAGTCCCATTAATATTTATACTTTAATGTCATATAAATGTTGGATATACTTGCCTTCTCTAATTGTGTGCTGTGTAATTATTTTGTCTCATCTTACTTCTTCCTCTGTGTCCCAAGAAAGATGGAAACAGCTTTTGGCAGAAGGTCAAAATTTGCTAATTTCCTGCTGACTGGTTACTACCTCACTGTATAACAAGGATTGCTTTTTTGGGGGGGTGTTCAGCATGGCCTGCAGTCTGAGTGGTCACAGTGGACCCTTCTTAAGGAGCTAGGGTGTCTAGGAAACCATGCTTCTACCAATCCTTAGACTCTACTGTTGGGTGTGCTGGTGTCATCCCAGCACTTGGTTGGCTGTGGCAGGAGGATTGCAAGCTCAAGGACAGACTTGGCTAAGTAGTTAGGTCACGGCCAGCCTAAAGTACATAGGGAGACTCTGTCTCAAAAACAAGTAAAAAAGCAAATAGAAAAGGAAAAGCAAAGAAGGAAGGAAAGAAAGAAACTCAAACAGAACAACAAAAACTCACACTGAGTCATTCAACTTACATTTTTTTGAGTACCACTGTGCTCCAGAAACAATGCCAGACAGAAGTAATTATCAACGAGCCTAGTGGACGTATCTCTTCCTTCTCAGCCCCTTAGGTTAAATGAGGCAAGTGTCCTAGGAAAATTAGACTCTGCATCTTTTAGCAGTTATCTGAAGAACTATACAACATGCAAAGCACGTCCCATGAGGTATTATTCCATGGCACACAAGAAACCCAAGACATAAACGGATGAAGGTGGCGGTGTCTCCGGAGGGTGGGTGAGGGGCAGCTTCTCCGCTGGTCAAGCTGGTGCGGAAACTGGCGAGACAGTTGAGTGACTCAAGCAACGGGAAGGGCCCGGGTCCCTCAAGACTCTGACCCCGGAAGTCACTTGCTGGTGTGCTCAGATGAGGTTCCAGCCTGCCCCTGACCCAGATAAAGGGTTGGAAGGGTATTTGAATCCTCAAATTGGTGCAACTTTCCCCTGTTTTCTTCTGTGCGTGTGTTTGTGTGTAGGCATAATCCTTCCTCAATTTAAACGCATTAAAGATCTGTGTTGTTCGGGGCTGTGGAGGGAAGGTGGACATCCAAATATATTGATCAAAAAAGATCATAATGTGAAGCCCAGTTGTAGAAGTTTTTGCAAAACAACTTGGGGAACGCATACCCCTCTTAAATCTGCACAAGTTGCAGGCTTGTGTACATACTTTCAGGGTAGTTTTGCAGTTTGCACCAACTGAAAAGAGTGGAAGTTTTTTAATAAATAAATTTCATTTAAACGATCTGTATGAATATCCGATGAGTGAAGTACTCCCCATGTGAGACTAATGAGGGCTATATCCGGACAGAGGGAGCATCAGGGAGCCTCTCTCAGAGAGTAAGAAGTCGGGCAACTCTTGGAGGAAGTGAGGTGTGTCAGCCCAGACCAGAAATGGTGAATTGGAGCTTGCTTTCCACAGAAAGGAGCGGTGGGTTCTGAACAGAGGGAGGAGAAATGACCTTTCCCAGCAGTAGAAAGTACTTAAGTAGGACGGGCTTGCGGAAGAGAGGCGCAAGCATCAAGCAGATAGCAGAACCAGGGTGACCTTCATCTGTGTACAAGGCGTAAAGGTGGGAAATGTTTCTGTTTTCTTTTCCGCTGGTTCCTCTGTTAGAGATGAGGGTGTCTCAGAAAACTAGGTTTGCTAAGAAGGAATTCAATGCAAATGAATGCTCATTGTTGAGGGGTTTGATTCCTTAGCCTCCAAGGGGCCCCACTGATAGACTGAAAAGCGGTGCCAAACAAAGGCGGGCACGCCCCTCTAGGATTTAGGGGGCGCCGGCTATGGAGCGGGGTATGGGGGGGACTGGAGGGGCTGCGAACGGAAAGTGAGCCCCTGCTTGGAGATAAATCCTCCAGGGTCCCGGGCCTAGGCGCAGCTAACCGCCCCCTGGCCCTCAGAGCTGGCAGGAGCCCCACAGCTGCCTGGAGAGCGCAGAAGAAATCAAAGGGAAATCACCAGTGTTTTTCCTTACACACGGGAGTCACAGTTCTCGTCTTGCAGCATCGTCCTGAGGCTTGAGGGGCAGGGTTTGTTTGACGCCTTGCACACTTGGGCGCTAAACAAGGGTCTCCCTTTCTCCACCCAGGGGGGATTAAGTCATTTCTCAGTATTTCATTAAGAAGCCCCCACTTTAAAAGTTTGCAAAGCTGTTCATTGCTTTAATGAACTTATTGAGAATTTTTATGTGAAATAAGTAAACATACATAAATGTAAATAAAACAACACAATGAATCTCATTTATCCATCACGCCACTCCATAATTATCAATTTATGTTCAATCTAGATTTTTACATATTTTCCTGCTTTTTTATTTTGAAGCAATACAGACTTTGTACTATTTCATCTATAAATATTTTTCTCTGTATATTTAAAGATAAAGACTTTATTTTTACTTATTTATTTATGGTACAGGGGATTGAACTTTGGGACTTTGCGCTTCTGAAGCATGCAGTGGATCCACTGATCTAAATCCCTAGCCTTAATGATAAGACTTTAAAATGAATACACGTGCAATACTCTTAGCACACTTTCATTTTTTTTTTTTTATACTGGGGATCAAACTCTGGACCTTGTGCTTGTGAGGCGGGCAGCAGTACCACTGAGCTACCTTAAAATGTTTTCAATAATTCTTTGACATCATTAAATACTTAGTCAAGTTCAAATAGCCAAATGTCTCATAAATGCCATAACATTTTTATTGTATTTTTGATCCAAGATTCAAACATATCTTTAAAAGAATAATAAAAATTTTGGCAGTAGCTAAATATCTGGATAGCTATGCCTTCTGATTCTCATATATTGGATTTTCTTAGAGTGCAATAAATATTTATATTTTATTGAAGCTATGTATTCCGTCATTGTATTCCGTTGGACAGCATTGCTATGTGTTTTTCCATAGGTAATTCAATACATTTTTTTCTTAACTCTGCCATAGATATGTGCTTGAACTGTTCACTCAACCTGATCATCTCAGTTTCAAAATCTTACAAAAATGTGTTGAACTAGACCTGGCTATTCAACGTGACTTTATTTTGAACCTACCGGGTAGAAAGCAGGACAGCAGATGGTTAAGAAGAAAACAGATTCCCAGCAGATCTGGACAATTGCCTGTCACATACAGGTCACATAAGCTGGGATGAGTTTCTTAACTTCTCTTTGTTTCAGTTTCTGAGTCTGAAATCTGAAACCCAGAAAGATTTTTATGTATGTGCATAGGAATGGTGCGGCCAGAAGGCTGACTAAAATGAGAAAATGTGGGTGCAGTGACTGTAACGTCGTCTTCCCTCAAGAAGGGGCAAACGGAGTTAGAGTTGGAGCGGAGAACGAAGGGAGGAGGCTGGCAGGACAGGCAGCAGTCAGGGCAGTGCTGCCCAGTGCAGCCAGCCCAGCCACACATGGCCTGGGGCACTCGAAGTGTTGTGGGTCCACTCGGAGGTGTGTTACAAGTAAAATATACTTGGTATTTGAAGACGTGGTAAGAACAAGTGACATGAAATAGCTCATTAATACGTTTTAATGTGCGGTACATGTAGAAGTTATAATTGGATATGTTGGGTTGAGAAATCATTATTGAAATTAATTTCATACTTTAAAAGCTTTTATGAATGAATGTTGCTGCTAGAAAAATTTAAATTACAAGTGTGGCTTGCCTTGTATTTATTTTGGACAGCACTGCACCAGATCCAGAGTTGCCAGTCCTACTATTTGAAACCGATCTTGCTCCTTCTCCAGGTTTCCCTCTACTCAAAGGTGTCTGAAAATTGGCTCCTTTCCCTTTGCACCTTAACCTGCTGGTTCTGTTTCCTTAGCTGCTGGGTCCTCTTGCCAGCTCCACTGGGGGACGAGGTTATTAGAAATCCACTCAGATTCTTTTCCTGCCTAACGGCCCCTCCAGCCCATACTGTCCTTAAAGCTCTCCATCTCTTCATGGCTGCCAGACACATTCATAGTTTGTGATCAAGGTATAAAATTCTCTATACAACTGACCTCAACATTATTTTGTTTTTTATGGCAGTACTGAGGATTGTTATAACGCACAGCCTTCACCTGAGCTATATCCCCAGTCCTTTCTTTTTAATAAGCATTTATTTTGAGACAGAGTCTCACTAAATTCTCCAGGTTGGACTCAAACTTGTGGTCCTCCTGCCTCAGCCTCCCAGAGTTCTGGGATTGTAGGTGTATGGCACCACTCGCTGCTGACCTCAGTCCTGCTGATGTTGCCAGACCTCCTCTCCAGCTTGGCGCCAGCTGTACCCTAACTGGTGCCTCTTCTGCTATGGCAGCCCTCACCCCACACCAGCTCATCACAAACAGTTGGCTAAGAGTCAGAGGCCAGGGTTCGAGTCCTAGCTCAGCATCTAAAGTCACTAAACCTCTCTGAGCCTCATTTTCTTTCTAGGAAAGGAAGAATAATGAACCCACAACTGAGGCTTTTGTAAAGATTAAATGCAGTAGTGCACATGTAAATGTCACTGTGGAACGTTTCCTGGAAAATATTCCTCACCAGCTGCCCCCACCCCCAACCATGGACATTCACCCAGGCTCCCCCTGGCTTCCCATGTTTGGATCTCTCCTGGGTCAGGCTTCTCCGCCCATCTTGGAGGTTTCTATTCACACATCACTCTTGCCTCGGGATCCGCAGTCCTCAGAGGGTGCTCACAGGGACAGCAGGCGCAGCATTGTCTGGAAACTTGGTACAAAGTATGCCCCAGACTGGCTGAGCCAGCTCTGGGGCTGGAGCCCAGGAATCTGCATTTTAACGGATGTGCGAGGCGAGGCTGCCATTTATACATTGGACAGTGGCTAGGCTGGGTCTGTATGGCCAGAAGCAGGCCCAATTTATCTGGAATGAATGCCCAACTCAAGGACTATTTGTGAAATTTAAAAAAATGGTTGGATGAATCCTGACTCAGAGTGAACCATGGAAGGATTGAGCAGGGATGCCTTTTAGGAGGGCAGTTCTAACAGTGGAGGAGAGGTGGAACTTACTAGAGGCAAGAGAATTTGCTCATAGAAAAATCGCATGAAAAATCTGGATTTACAAGCCAGATATAAAAAGTACTTATTTACAAAAGTTTGCCTTGATTTTTATAATATCCCTTACTAGATCATTTTAAAATGTATTATTTCAATGATATAGGTCGTGTTTTGCAAATTTGTTGGAAAACATACGTGTATCTATGTAAAATTTATCACTTCACTCACAAATTATTTAATTTACTAGTTCTGAAATCTTATACAGATTTGGTATTCATGGATTTTTTAAAATTTAAAGCATAATCTGTTTGATTATAAAAGTAAAATTTTATAGCAATAAGTGTATTAAAAGTCAAATTACTACTTGAAGTTCAATATGATTATAGAAATAATAGTTTTGTGTTACCTTAAAACATATCTTAGGACAGACACTATGTATCACTTGTTTTATTTTGCATTAAAATTTAAAAAATAAAGCGATCATCTAGAAATATTTCAACTGCCATGATTTGTGCTCAAATTAAGAAAAAATTGATATTAATACATAATATAAAGAATAAAGCAAACCACAAAACACATGACACGTAAGCAAATTACACAGCTGAAGGAGCCCCACGATCGCTCCATGTGATGCCCGCATTCACTGCTAGTAGGTCGTTGTTCCACAGACGGGAGGGAATCGAGCCAGTGTGTAGGTGAGCACATGGAACTTTCAGTTTGGGTCCTGACCTCTAAATGATCTTCACCATGAAATAAGGACGTTCAGCTCTTCCCACAGTGAACATTTCCACTTGGAATGCACCGTTAGGTGCCCAGGAGGCCCATTCCTTCCCTCTTCCTCGCTCAGTCTTTATTTCAGGAAGTTCCTATCCGCTGGAGCAGAATCACCACATCGAGAGTCTCCCGTGTAGGGCTTCCACCTGCCTGTGCTTGTCCAGGACGAAGCGCATGCCTGGTGGGAGTCAATGAGACATGACCGGAAGTCTGAGGTGTGGCTTATAGGAAGAGATTTTTTTTTCTAATGAAAGACAGACACCTATGGGAAGAAGTGCTTCTGCGCCCATTCTTTTACTCCTTCCCTTAAAACGTAGTGTCGGTCACCCTGGAACCACGAGGCTATGTCCTGGGAAAGAAGGAAAATGGGAGGAAACCGGAGGTTGAGGAAGAGAGACTGGAGGTTCTGAGGGAGCAGAGACTGAGGATAAAACCTGAGATGGAATAAAACACCAAAGGACACGGAGAGGATACAATAAGGGGCTGAGAGAAAAGAGACTTAGTGGGCAGGAATGGGGGAGGACAGAGGCAAAAACCAGGCCGGGAGAGGAAAGTACAGCAGGTGCTGGTGGGGAAGAGGCTGACAGTTTTAAAGTCCTGGTTTCCCGTGATTCTTTAGGCTTAACAGTTCCTCCACATGGAAAGAGTTGAAAGAAGGAAATTCTTAGTTCATCTTAGCTCAGTCTATTCCGGCCATTGGATCTAGTCTGTGCGAATGACCTCTTTCTTCTGGCAGAGCTATACCCAAGACCATTAAAATTTTTGAAGAATTGGTCATTTAAAGACAAAGAAAGATTCTAAAGTGGTATGAGTGCTGGGTAAACAAAACAAAAATGACTTTTGAAAAGGTCCAAAAGTGGACAAAATAAACTGAACAAGTCTCATGTGAAATGCTGACATTTTTGTCAGAAGAATACATTTTGAAAGATTAATAGTGAAGTCAAGCATCTTTTTGATTTTTTTATTGACTTTTGAAGTGTTTTTGCCCATGAAATGCTTATTTGTATATTTAGCTCATTTTTTGATTGGTTTATTTTTCTTTTTATTTATATGAGTTTATGTATTGTCAATACCAATCTTTTGCCTGTGATATATACATTTCAAATGTTTTCTCACAATCTCTTCTTTGTCATATAAGCCTTTAATCCATTTGTAATTTGTTGCAGAATTTTGACTGGAATTTAATAGGGTTTTTATATTCAGAAGCCAAATTTCACAAGACACTTTGCTGAAAAATCTGCCTGTTCTCCATTCCTCCACAAGGCTTGCTTGTTAAGAGTTTACTGCAGAAGAGTTCATCTCAGGGGTGCCCACTGCATTTTAGCCAACTGCCCTGTGAATTATTATGTATGGCTTAATTATTGTATCATTACCTGGAGTTTTTGTTGCAAAGTTTCTTACCTGTTCTCATTTTTTTATGATTACAGCTGAAATTTAGCATAATTTTCTCAAGTTCAAATATAAATGCTGGCATTCAGGGAGTTTGTTCAAGTGGACAGAGGATAAATGACTTTTGCTTCATTAATTTTTGTTTATTAATCCTAAGTGCGAATGTCTAACATACCAGCCTTTGGAGTCAGCAACACTTTTATTGTGCTCTCTGAAGTCCTTCTCAATTCAGGGGTCTCCAACCAGTATAAAGCTGGCTAGAACTATTAGCATTAATTTATTCACATCATCTTGTTTGTCAAGCGGGTTAGAGCAGCTGTGAGGAAAAACCCCAGGCTTCTGGATGTCACTTCTGTTTCCTTCACAGGTTGTTCTACCGAACCCTGTCCTCTGTGTCTTCCTGTTCTACACAGTGCACTACATGTCTCTGGGCTTGTGTAGCCTGACAAGTAAGTAGCATGTTGTCTTCAAATAGAATCAGAAAGTTAACACTGAATATGAAAAGAGTTTCTACTTGATGTTTGACCTATCTCGGGATTAGAGAATGCAGGTTTTTCCAGTGAATTTTTCAAAACTTTTGTTGTTGAAGTAAAAATAAAATGTCTTCATCTTCGATGATGATAAAAGTAGCTGTCACGAAATGACAGGGCCAGAACCAGTCAGCCTGTTCTCACCTCGGTGGAGGATGATCCTGGGAAGAAAGTGAGAATGTTGCTCCTGGGTTGGTATTGAATCAGAGGAGTTTGGATGAGAACATGCTTGAGATAATCTACAACCAATTGAAATGTTTTCTAATTTCTACAGGAGTCAGCTTTGGGCTGCAGGTCAGGAGACCAGCCCTGCAGCCCAGATGCTGATTAATTTCCTGACTCATCTTGACCAAGCCATGCAGCTTCTTTTATTTCAGTGTCATTTGTCAAATGAAAGAAATGATCCAGAAAGGGTTATCATGAGGACAAAATGAAATTAGCACATTGCTTTTAATGGTCTCATTTCTGTGTAAGTCTGAGACATTGTTTTTCAGGTAATATTTTCTCTCATTGTGCTTGAAAATTTTCCCTACCAATGTAGATGGCCAAGATGTTGGTTGCCTTGAAATAAATGATATATGTTTTCACATCATTTTCTATAGATGAGTATTTATGCAAAGTGATTTCATTGCGCAAGCCAGGGATTCCATTTTAATATGAAAACTAATACCAAAAGCTACTGATACGGGGACTTTTGCAATGGAAAGAAAGTCTGACATGCTGCGGCGGGCAAGCCCACGGAGGAAGCCTCCAAGGCTCAGTCTCAGCTGCTGTGTGGAGCTGGAGTTGGGTGAGAGCAGCCTGGAGCAAGCAGGAGGCTGACCTTGAGCTTGGGATTGGAGAGTTTGTAAACAACAGAGTCAGTGCTAAGGGACTTGAAGTAATTGTTCCTTAAAGCTCCCAATGGCAGCTAGGTGGGGGACCTGCTGCACAGGATTACCAACTTGGGCACAGTAGAGAGACTAGGTGTACACTTTGCAGACTCAAGTTTTAGAACAGAAAAGGAGCTCAGCGATTAAATGATTAATTTCTGCAATTTGCAGTTAAGCGGAAGCCGTGAAAGGTTAAGTGATTTGTCCAATTCACGGTAACACCACCTGGATTAGAACCTGCATCTTGTTGCTTCCAAGCCCAAGCATTCTCCGTATGTAATGTCCCTTCACATACCAGATGGAAGGGACTACTGGGATTGTGGCTGAAATCTCAGCTACGATTGAAGCCACTTTTCGGACAAAGTGAATTTAACTGACAAAGAAGACAGTGTAGACAAGAAATTATTTGGTGGCCATATGAGTCAGCCAGGTGTTAAATGTTTCCAACATGGGCAAATGTCATAACTTCTGTGAATAGGGATGTGCAGTTGAACTGTCTCCTTCAGAGTGCATTTTTTTTTTAAGTGTAATATCTCAGGGTGTATGAGTCGGAAGTCCTGGCTCCATTTGATTTCAAAACAAACCCCTCATGGCTAGACATGAATTATAAAGGTGATTTAAAAATTTCTAATCCTTATCAATGAGTGAACCATGTGCCTTCAAAAATCAAAATTTTAAAAACAAGTACAACTCCAAAAAATCATGCCTTCCTTGCAGTCATCTGTATATTATATGTGACTTCAAAAAATAATTAGAAGTTTCATCAAACATTTCAAAGTAGGAAATCCTAGGAGGCGGAGTAGGATGGCCTTAGTGCAGGAAGGGTGTTAGACTTCTCATATGAATTTCCATTTTACAGTACCGAATTTTTGTGTAATAGATATATTTTAAAGGAAGGGGAGAAGAATGACAATGCTGTAATGTAGAAAAATGTTCATGACATGGGAGACAGTAAATGAACACTACAAAGGAGTTCATTTTATTTTTGAAGAATAGAGGAAAATTCATGGTTTCAGTAGTTAGAAGTCTGGAAAATTATGCAACAAACTGTTATCTCCCATCTGGGATGACAGAGAAATTTGATTTTCTATCCTGTGCATCTCTGTTTTGTTTGTATTTTTCTTCCCCAAATTGTGTAGAATTTATTGTAGAGAAAATGTCCTAGGACCTGGTAGGCTAACAAGGCTGACAACAATTAATCGAACACATCACAGCACTAATAAAGAGGATTCTGAATGTTCACAACACAAAGAAACGACAATATCTGAGGTGATAGATGTGTTAGTCATCATGAACCGATAATTACATATCATACACAAGTATTGAAATATCACACTCTACCCCGCAAAATGTAGCTACAATGTGTCATTTAAAAATATAAATAAATAAATAAAAGCAATTCATTGCAGAAGAGAAACAGTCGGAAAAAATAAACTAGAACAAAAAAGTCTGTCTTTGCTGTTTTGCATTTCTGATGAATCAATAACGAGCACCTTGTATGTACATAAGCCTGTGCATCAGTAAAAATGTTCATTTAAATATGTGTCAAGCATACTTGTTTTGTGTGTTTATGGTGAATTTGTCCCATCTCTAGAAGAGCACAGTTTTAATGTCACTTTCCATGATAAAGTAATACATATTAACTAATGAAGTTGCAGACAATAAAAGCAAGTATACAGGAAAAAAAGAATTAATTTTCATATACTTCTTCTTAATATTCTGTTCAATTTCTCCCAGTTTTAAAAAATGTACTCTGAGAAGCCGGGGATTTAGCTCAGTGGTTCTAGCATTTACTTTGCAAGGACCCTAGTTCAATCCCCAGTAGAAAAAAAAAATACTCTCAATTCTTTAAACATTAAAATTTACTTGAAAACCATAGTATAATCTTTTGTGAGGGAAAAATATGCAAATATACAAAATTGCCTGAGGACAAAGAAACCAGATTTCAAATATGATCTCTATAGAACATTTGGTCAGCTAAAATTACTGATTTCAAATGAAAAGACTGAAAACATCCTCCGCCAGCGCATGACCTTGTTTGGTGCCTTTATTGATTCAATTTTGGACAGCAGAGTATATGAGGACAAGAGATGTTTGTTGTAACAAGATACAAGAGGTCTAATGCTTTAGCCGCATTTTCTTTTTCATGTATTTCTTTACTGAAGATGGAGCTGGCTTATTATTATTATTAGATATCTCCACAAAAGATAACAAGATAGCCACAGGAAAGAGTCAAGATAAGGCCATGTGTGTGCTTTGGGTAGGGAGAGAGATTTCAAGATGAAATCTTGATTCTTGCCCTGTGATCAGTCACTGAAGATTGGAGAACATCACAGGCTCATTGGAGAAGGCTGTTTGTACATGCCGGAGATTAGCAAAGACCCCCAAGGTGTCTGGCTTAGTGTACATTGCTTTTTGCTATTGTGAAGCACGCATACTTGTCCAAAGCTATCAATAAACTCCCAGCCTATTAAATCTTTAATTTTTGGTTTAGGGAGATAAGTGCCATAACTCCCAGGGGTTTGCTTTGAGAGTCCAGTCTTGTTTAATCTTCGAGATAAAGCCTGAGAGTCGTCTCAGAGCCCTGGGCGTGGATTTGTGATCAGGTTTCATGTCTACTTCAAGAAAGTTTTCACTGAGAGATTAGTGTGAGCAAGGACGTTGGAACATGTGTGTTCAGGTAAATCATTTTGATAAGCGATATCTCTTCTTTGTGTTGCACAGACTAGTTTACAAATTCCTTTCATTTTAAATTCCCAACATTTTTTGGAGGTAGATAAGATAGTGCTTCATTTCCAGTTTATCCAGAGGTGAAAACCCTGCTCAGTGAACCAATTAAACTCTTAAGCTGCAAATACTAGTCTAGAATTCTGTTGGCCTGACCTCCAGTTGTGGCACCGTTTCCTTCAAATAGCACTTCCTTTCATGTTATACACAAAGCCTAAGTATTCTGTCAATATATGCAAGTGTCACTCGTGTGGGACTAACGTCACCAGCCCTAAGCACCTGCAGGTCAACCTATAAACTCTCCACAGGGGACAAAAGAAGAGGCCTCTGTTTTCTTGTAACACTGTGGAGCCCGTGTGAACCATTTTTGGAGGAAGGAATGAACATACCAATAATTTGCTATGTTCTCAAAGGCAAGAAAGGTAGTTTTGATGGAAAGTTGTATTATTTGCCAAGGGTCTTTGGTGGTATATCACCTATATATGTCACTTTAATGTTGGATGAATCTTTTCTTTGAATGACTGGAGTCTTAAAGGGCTGCAGAGGAAAAAGTTGACCCTTCTTGTCTTCAGGTCTCTTAGAGGTTTGTGGTCCTGGTCTGGGAATAACTACCTATTTTTTCATATTCAGGGAAGCCACTCTAAGACAACCAGAGAAAGTAGAAGTGTTTCCTTCCACACCTGTCATCTAAGAGGTCTTCTTTGATCCAAGGTATCAGTTGTGTTTCCCAGTTAACTGTCGAACATACCAAATGATTACAAAAGCACCAAGGGACTCATTTTTAAGAGAGGCTCTGCTTGGTATCAAAGAAATGTCATAGCTCAATAAACTTGTTTCTCATTTTTGAAAACTAAGAACTGAATTCTTTCACCAATCCCATTAATTTTTGGAATAAGAGCACCAATCCAAGAATATAGGTGTGCGTAAAGTATATTTTGTAACTTTTCTTTATTGCATTTTACCTGCTAAAAAGCTAAATACAGAGTAGGAAAGAAAAATTATATGCTGTGAGTCATGTTTCTATAAATCTAGGGAAAGTTAAGAAACCATAGTAAAAGTTCTTATCCATATATGAGGATCGGGTAAGAGATGGATGATTTAGAAAAACCTTATCAAAATTCTTTGCTAGGTTACATGTTCATGGTCTTGTTACTAGCTGTACTTCAGAATTGTTCATTGCTCTAGTTTCAAATAATTATATTCTTGATTTTACTTGCAGTTCTTCTATTCTCAACAGAAGTCACCTACCTTTTTTGTGGGTTGCTTTTTGCTCTGGTCATAGAAGAATGGGTTTGGGATTACGCTATTTCAGTAATGATTTTTCATGTTGTCATCACTTCTTCCGGTAAGCAAATAAAACAGCAGAAACAAAGAAATGTATGAAGTTTGATATTGTATCTAATTGACATCCTAAGACTAAACGCTGACCTATATCCGGAGGATGATTAAAGTCCCTGCTCCTTCCCTTTTCCTCCCAAAACACATTCCCCTGCCTCTTGCTCCTTGTGGGCTCCTTGTGGATGGGTTTAGACAGCGCCATCTCTGAGTCAGGGCTGCCCCAAAATGTAGGTGTTTCTGGTCCGCTTTCCACGTTCAACTTGCCATCCACTTGCATGGAGTTTGTCTTCGTTAGGAGTATGCCCTCCTCAATCCTTTCCTGAGGTAGAAATTTACCAAAGATCTAAAAGTGGGTTGTGAGGAAACCTACCACATTGGCAGACCTGGGAACCTCCCCACACGCCTTATTTTTAACACGAATAGCAGTCCTAAGATGTTTTTATCTTCGCCTGTCCTCTCTGGATGTAGAAGAACATGCATTCAAATTTCTGCCTTTTCCTAGGAGTTTAGTCTTGGCCAAGTCATGTTTCACTTCAGTTTACTCTGCTACAAAAGGGAGATAATTAGTAAAAGTTCAATGAGATCATGAGAACTTCTTGGAAACAGCATCTATCATAAAAGTTACTCTATACTTGAGAGTTTCATCTGCCCGCTCATCCATCCATCCAAAATTTTCTCTTCCCCTCTGCCTTTTTCCTCCCTCACTACCCTCCATTATTAAAAAAAACAAAACAAAAACCCAAAACACCAACCAACAAACAAAAAAACATACGAGTGGACAATTGCAAACACATGTTATAATTCAATGCTTATTTTTATTACCAATTTAAATGACTCTTGAAATTTTAGAGTCCTGATCTATGGATAGTATAATCTGTCTGCAATTTAAGAGCAGAATTTCCAAATGAATTGCAGTTTCCCAGCTTCCCTGCTGTTAGAGTATGCCAGTGTATGGATCCTCTAGCATTATCAGTTTCCTCAGACACAAAGTAACCCAGAGAATCTTGGGTCCCCTTCCACCCACTCAGATTCTCTTTTACTTTTAGGGCTCAAGCATCTCAAGAAGACAGCCACAGCATATCTGTAAATGGATTTGGGTTTGCAAAGTGGTCCTGTACTCAAGGTGGCAATAAAGTTCTGGACTCAGGAAAGTTCTTAACTCGTGGCCTGACCCATGGCACGTAGAACATGTTGCACAAATGACTGCCTGTTAGAGGTGGTTCCAGAGTGAAGTGACTCTCACTTCTAGAGACAGCCAGGTCCCGGGATAGTCATAGAACCTTCTCCACTGCACATGACTCAAATCAACGTTGTGGGCTCCCTGAGGGCCTGACAGTTCAGAACATCATGCCTAAGGAAGGAGTTCCAAGTGTTCATCCTTACAAACAGCCCTTTTAGACCATAACTTAGGGACAAAATAGGGGCTACCAGATTCCATGAGTGGGGATACACTTTTGCTTTGTTCTATTGATATGATTGGACCAAACAAATACAAATATTTCTTCAGGAGTAAAAAGATAATGTATACTTTGAACATAAACACTACCTTTGGTATTCTATTGCAGTGATGTTGGAGTTCCCCTCGACATCACATCGGTGGGCTGCCTTAGGTATGTTGGAATTGTTCCAGTTTAGATTCTCTGTTGTACAGCAATAGTGTCAAGTAGAATACATTTTGGAAATAGGTTTTATTATCTTAGACATGGATTTTATTATATTATTCTCTTTCTCAGAGGCTCAGGATGGTCATATCCTCTTTCAGGCTGTATCTCATATCCTAAGAGAATAATAACAAAGACACTCAAGTAAATGAAAAGCACATGGTAAGCAAAGGTGGACTCTACCAGTTGTCTCTCTGGCCCAAATATGCTCTGTGGGCAGCCCAAGTATGGGCCACACCAGAGATCCTGCCTCCTTCACAGGTGTGGAGACACACCCGCTAGTAGACATACAAGAAATTTACTGCACTCTGCTTCTCCTTTTGATAAAATTTGCATTTATGAAGGAATGACAGATTTTTCTTTATGTTTTGAGCAATATATACAGTGGAAGTCTGACAGAATTTTCATGAAGCTGCAGACTTACGTAGCCTGCCTCTAAGTCTGACCTACACTGCTAGTTTGTTCTCCATTCTTTCCCCATCATTTTTCTCATATGGTGGGTAATAAGGACCAAGATATTATAGGGAAACCAGAGAAGATCTATTTTCCTTTTTTAAAAAAAGTGTTTATTTTTGTGCTTTTACTGGAATCACATATAGACTCTTGATCACAGAGGTACACAGAGGTGCCTCGAATGTTGCACTGTACACATGAGCTGACAGGGTAGGCCAGCAATAGCATGAGGCAGAAGCTTCTGCAAGGCCTGACGCCAAACTGTGCAGTCCTCCCGTTTCGTTCTCTGCCGTCTCCTCATCCCTTCTTAGAGAGTCACGCCTGACTCTCTAATCCTTCACATCTTGCTATAGGACTGCCCTTCATACCTTCTTCTGCTCCAAGACACAAGTTCTTAGATGCAACTCATCAAAGTAAATACTCTTGGAACAGTCAAGGACCCCCCGCAAAAAAGGTTGAATTTTTAGTGAGACCAAAAGGCTAAAGCCTAATGTTTCACCTGGAGGAACTGTGTTCTAAAGGACCATTCAAGAAAAATAGTCAAGTCTCAAGATATTGCTCCAGAAAGGCAAAATGAGGATGAAGTAAGTGAGAACAATCACCAAAATGGCAGCACCTTGAAATCAGGAAAGCATGGGAAAAGCTTGTGTGTAAGGAAGGAAGAATTTAAGGTACACTGAAGTAAATTAACCTCTATCTTTCCTCTTATTAACAAAAGGGCCTAGAACTGCAGCCTGGAGCTGGGTTTCTCCTGCATGCAGGGCACGAGGACCTTGCTAAAATGTAGTCTGGGGCTCAGCTGATTGTGGCCTTGCTCTTTTGTGGACCACCCTTTGAGAAACAATGACAGAGAACATGCCGAGCCTTTTAAACTATGTGTGACTTGAAAAAAATCATTAAAGCTTTATGACTCAACACTATTTTCAAGTTCTTAAAATTGAGAAGTTCTTCAAGTCATCGAAATTTAATCTCCATTGTTTTCTAATGCCTTCATTTCCTACAACGGCCATCCACATTAGCTCATTGTTAAATAATTCAGTCTAAAAATTATGTTTTCCTTATTTCGTATTTCATGAAATAGGAATGTCAAGATAAGAAGTAGCAAATATACAGAAAGTAGATTGTTACAATGTCTTCTTTTTTGATACTGGAGATTAAACCCAGAGACTTTGCACAGCCCCAGCCCTTATTTTTTTACTTTGAAACGTGCTACCGACCGTAGGGCAGCATACACGGGATTTCACGAGGAGATACAGGTTCTCTGAAAGGTGGGAGCAGGTTCGGCGATGACAGTCAGACAAAAGCACTCAACACCGAGGTGAAGTTTGCCAATGCTGCTGCAATTTTATTTCTAACTTCAGGTGTTTATATACTAGTTTCAAGGGCACATCACAAGAGTGATTCCAGTCACAGGCAGGCATAAAATAGACAATAGTACTGTAAAAATTAAGACCACAAGGTCAAGGTAAGACCACACCTATATACCATCACAAAAACTAAGACCATTAAATCAAGGTAAGACCACACCTATATACCATCACAAAAGCTAAGACCATTGAGTCAAGGTAAGACCACACCTATACGCAGTCAGAAGGGGAAGTTTGTAAGACAAAGGACTGGCTTTAGCATGTCACCTTCAGGTTCACCTTCAGGACTTCACAGTCCGGGGCTCAGGGTCAGCACTTCGGCCGCCCATCCTCTTGTGCCTCAATATCTCCACATCTCTAGGAACATCTAATTGTTCCTAACCTTTCCTGGGCCCAGAATACAATTCTACAGATAATGAACAAATAGTAATAAAGACAAAATAGAACAGAATTATAGATGAACCCAATGTCCCCAAACTGCAGGCAGAGAGGCCAGCTATTCTCTTCACGGCTGACTTTGCATGCGGTGTGTGCCAAGGACCTCCAGGAGGCTTAACCCCGTGGGGACGATACCTCTGGTCTGGTTTCTGCCAGGTGACCGGCATTGTCACGCAGACTCTACTGGCGTGGTCGTGGCAGAAACGGTCCTGCTAAATTGCTAAATTGCCCAAACTGGGCTTCAACTTGCCTCCTGCCTCAGACTCTCACAGTTCTGAGATTACAGGCATATGCCACATGCCCAGTTTACAATGTCACTTTAAAAGATTTTTTTTCCTTAGTCATATTATGAAATAATTATAAACATATGAGGAAAAGCAGTATCACAACCTTAACATTGACGTGTGCTAATAAACATCATAAAGCAAACCTGGATGCTTCCAAACAGGCTCCAGTATTTGTCAGGTGTGGAAACCACCTCTAAATCTGCTGCATTTGGCTTCCAAATAGAAAGATTTTGTAACATTTAAAAAATCATCACAGTAATCCTGTCTAAAATCTTCAGCCTGTCTTGAGAACAGCAAGCGAGCCCAAACATGTTCTGGTATTGCCATTCCACATCCACACAGTATTCACTCTTGCATTTATTGGCTGCTTAGTATGAGCCAGGTACATTGCACTTATCTCACTAACCTTACCGCAATTCTCTGAGATAAATGCTGTATTCTAGTTTTGCAAGTGTGGAAACTGACATGTACCGAACGGGATAATTTAGTAGAGTTCCTGCAGCCACTAAGGTGGGTTCCCTTCCCAGCTTTTCCTTCTGCTGTGGATTGCCGCACGCAGCTACTCCTATGTACAAATCCTGAAGCTATGACTGCGAAGACGTGGTGGTTGCAGTCTTGGAGTCCTGGAGGATTTCAGTTAGAAGACACAAGGTAATGCACACAGCTGACAGAAATCTACAGACACCCCCATGCAGGCAGTGAAGAGAGCAGAAGGAATCCAAAAAGAATAGAGAAGATCAGTTAGACTCACAAGCCCAAATAGGATGTCCCTGTTACTTTTTAGTTCTGTGACTGGTTTTCCAAATCAAACGAAAAAGCTTGTTAAAGAAAAAGCATGATTTAGGAAAAAACAGATAAACCAAAAAAAAAAAAAAAAAAAAAAAAAAA
>NW_022900926.1:10358518-10377419 GCF_012274545.1 Fukomys damarensis | reverse complement strand
AAAAAAAAAAAAAAAAAAATCAAAGTATTTGTTTCTAAACTCAATTGCTTACAGTTTTGAAAAGAAAATTATGGGACATTATACATTTCAATTATTTAAAATAAATTTTAAGAGCTTAAATATTGATCATAAAATATTCAGCACGCAGCATAGTAACTGGCACATTCTAGATTGTCACTATTAGCTGGGTAAGAGCAGGGAGAATTAAATGAGTTGAAATGAAGTAGCAGAGATTTTCCTGGCACAGTAAGTCTATTTGAGCTCTTGGCAGACAACTCCAGTGGATGACCAGGGGCTGTTTAATCTTTACTCTGGGAGGGTTGAGAAAGTAAACAGATAATACCTGTTCTATGTCTCTTTTATAGAAAAATATTATATATTGGAACACATTATTGGAGTAGATTACATGATATATTATTATGTCATATATTACTCTTTATATACAAATATATATATGAATACATTGGAGTATACTATATGATTTGAAATTGGAGAACATTATATGATCTATTATATTTATATTATTTATTATATATAATGTATGACATTACTTATATATCATATAGTGTGAATAATAGTTATATTTATATTAGGCACAGAATATATCATATATGTATATTATATATCATATGTAATAGACTATATCATAACATGTACATGATATATATTTATGTATAAGGTGGGAGCATAAAAATATTTTTACATGAGCCGTCCAGGTAATTAAGACAGAAGACTGCGCGAGGACTTTATCATTCTGTTACACATTCTCTTTTCTTCACAAGGGGTGCTGCAATCTTCATAGTAACACAAGAAGCAGTGAAACTATTTCAATTTTTTCTGTTCACAAATTGAACTGTACTCATCAATCATATCAAGTATCCAATACAAATTGCCCAAGTTAAAGATTTTGCTTTAGATTCAGACAAATATCGATGACAATATTGACTTAGCTGTTCCTAGCCCAGCATTATTTACACTACATATTAGCCCCCTTTTCTTGGGTTTAATTCACCCCTCGCCTTGCATATCTATGAGTCTTACATGTGTACTTTTCCAGAAAGCATGTGGAGAATGCTAATATTTTATTTGGTACAAACCTTTCAAAGATGTAAATTTTTAGTAAACTGGAAGAAAACTCTTGAAAGAAAGGCTATTAATTTAAGTGAAAATGACATTTTCTCTGTGAGAAATAGGAAATTGTCTCCTCGAATTGTATTTACAACACCACAAAATTTACTGTGCCCTCACTGGCCCCATAACAAGTAGCAGCCAATGAGCATCCGTGTGGGCAGAAAGGAATGGCCAATAGGATTGGAGAACATAGCTGGCCAACTACTTTGCTTTGAGTAAGCAGAGCTGACTTTCTCAGCGCGCAGTCATCACATGACGTGGGACATCTTTCTCGTCAAATGAAAAGCTGGTTTGCTTCTGAGCACAGTGACCAGACCTGTTGGGAATGCTCTCTTAGGGTCTCACCGTGCTTTCCAGTGAGGAAGCTGGCAATCCTGCCAGGATTCCTACCACTGACAGCTTTACCTTTCATGGACATTACGTTGTGATTACTATACAGGGATCAACCAACTTATGAAAACTCTGTCATTGTATCGATACTGGTCGAATTGAAGTTTAAAAAAAAAAAAAGGAATCCTAGGGCTAGTGCCACTAGAACTAAAGGTATTTTCATAAAACCAAATAACCCAGATTTCTTGTTTTAAAAATCTTTTCTTTACTTAGAGGTTATAAGAGTGGTTTTCTTCTATAAGAGGGGAAAGACCTTAATCAATAAAACTATCATCTATCTGTTGACAGATATGTAAACCGTAACAACACAAATAAATGGCTAGTTGAAAATCTGAAAGAACTGAAATTCTTTAGTATGTGCATTGACTTCATTCCCTTTAAGTTTCTGAGTTTTTGAAACTTCTTATTGATTTGCACCTATTCTCAGAAATTTCAACAATTTATCAACCTAAAAAAAAGCTCTGCTGGATCTTATTTTTTTCTCACTGAGTTTTATTGGTACATTTTAGGGATACAGTACAGTTACATTCATCACTGGGATCTTGTACCTCTACACGACAGGTCTTGGCTCTCATTTTTTCCCCCCATTTCCCTGCCTTCCCTTCAACCCCTCCTCCCTTCCCTATTTACAAAGACTTTATTTCCATTTTTTTCATTTTCTCATGTTTTTTTTCTTTTCCCTTATTACCCTTTCCTGATCTTAAACTACTCTATTTCAAATGCTATATCTGTGTCAGAAATATTACTATATTTTTATGTGGACATGTTTCCAGTGCATGATGTTTCTATGCCTTCTGTAGAGCTTGTTCAAGGGCAGAACACATCTTAATTCATTTTCCAACCACCTTCCCCTCCTCTCTCTTCATCTCCTCATCCCCTTCCCCTTTGAGAAAGATCTATCTCCCTACTTCCTACTTTCCTTTATTTTCCTCTTTATACAGTTTCAGGAATATATTTCAGTTGTGACTAATTGTTCTTACTCATGATCTTGCTAATGGTTTATTCATTATTGGTAATTAACTAAAACTTTCCTTTCCCTTCCTTGCAGGATCTGGCTTAATTTCAATATGTGGCGACCAGACTTCAGCATACTGCTTGTTCAAGGACAACTTTATCTACCCAGATCTGGATGACTTTTTGTTTTGCTTTGTTTTTTTTTTTTTTTGAGACAGGGTTTCTCTATGTAGTTGAGACTGACCTGGAACTCACTATGTAGCCCAGGCTGGTCTCGAACTCACAGTGATCCTCCTGACTCAGCCTCCTGAGTGCTGGTAGATGATTTTTGACAATACAGCTAGATTAATTTGCCACAGAATTTCTATGCTACAACATATACTGTGTGAGAGTTTAATTTTGCTTTTTGTTCATGATGAAGGTTGAATTTTTCAGTGCATTTTAGAACGATAAGAGAAGTTAACAGAGAGCAGATCAACCCTAGTAAGAATTCACACATAAAATGTTACAAATTGCTAAAAAACGGTGTTTCCCAGAGTATACCCTTTAGAAAAATTGTTCTGAATAATGTTAATATTATTGTACAAAGAAAAAAAGTTTCATGTTAAAATATACTTGTGGAATCCTGGTTTTGAGTAGAATAGACGTTATTTATTTCAAGACCTCTCAGAATTTCTCAGATCCTATTGTGAGCAAATCATGTTTTTCCATAAACAGATCCATTCACCTTCTAAGAAATGTCGTTCTACATCCCAGGTAACTCCAAAATTTATGTTGTATCGATCAGTTACTAGTCTAGAAACTTTAAAATATAATTTATATTATGCACCATTTTTGCAATATATTTAACCAGGAACACACTTTATATTGTGTGGAATGTTAGGCAGAATAAGGCAGACTCAAACAGTTGCCAATTTCTGCGAATAGAATTAGATTTTATTATTGTCTCCATGATGTGGGCTCTGGGTTGAAGTATTTTTTATGAAATTATTGCCCTTTTTAAAAAGTGTCCCCCAAAGTGCCTGTTTCTTTCATTAGACTGTGGTCGTGTATCACAGCACTTCTTAGAATTGTATGTGCATTTGATTTATTTGAGGATCGTATTACAGTGCAGATTTTGATTCAGAAAGGATGGTGTGGAGCCCGTGTCTTACCTATTTTTCTCTCAGTGCTGAGATAAAAAACTCCACACCCAAGGTTAAAGCGGGGAAGGTTTATTTAGCTCACAGTTTGTAGAGGTTTCAGTCCATAATCTGCTGGCTCCAAGGCAGAGTAGATGGCAGAGGGCATCGCAGAGGAAAAACGGTTCATGGTACACACAGTAACAGAAAAGGGGAAGCTTAGCGACATCTTTATGTCTCTTCTATTTTATCCAGACTACCAGGATTAGGGCAGTGCCAAGCCCATCAGTGTACTGGTTTAGTGATCCCACACCCTTTAATCCCAGCATCACCATACTCTAACTTTAGCCACCTCTGAAAAAGCCACCTAGGACAGCATGAGGCTTTGGGGGTACATTTAGACATAAACCCAAACAGCCCAACTATATTTCTAATTTTCAGGAAGTGCTAGTGCTGTGGGTTGATGGATCACTTTGAGTAGCAAAGATATAAGTAGTTTTGACCATACTTTTAGAAAGCATATATAGCTCCATTTTACTTCTTCTATAGTTCTTTTATTGTTGTCATTCACTAAATACTTACAAAATATTATTAACTATTGACTACTTTTTAACATAGACTATCTCCTGGCAGAAAAGAAGTACCTACCACAGTCACAGCAGGAAAATGAACATAGGAAAAGGGACAGGAGGGTAGTAGCCCACACGCACACACCTGAGCATTTTGGGAAACAATTAGAAAGTACATTAAATCATCTTCTAGAATTTTCTCTCTGTGCGTCTTTTCACTCTAAAAATCCATTTCTTCCCTACATACATGCTTTCACACCCTAAGCAATGTTGTGCTCATTTTATGTGTTTCAGATGACCTTCCCAAACTGTTACACTGCTCGCTTACTGGTTTAGAAAATTTAAACTTATTTTTCACCTGTAAGTATGAAAATAATGATGATGTCTCTTGTACTTCTTTTGCACATTATTTATTTATATGTGCACTTTTCTCTCCTCTTTATTACACCCACTGTGGCTGTGACTATCTTTTAAAATGTTTGGTCATGGAGATCTCAAAACCTGTACCTCACCAGAATCAGTCAAGGGATTGTGAATTCCATTTACTAATGGAGTTTTTTTTTTTTTTTTGTCTTTTCATCTTCATCTTTAAAGGACAAAAAGCACAGGATAGCTTGAAAGCTCCGGTGTGATAATCTTTGATTCCGCATTTAAAGCCTCATTGGTAGCATACACAGGCAAGTCTTGCAACAGAGAAAACATCGTACAACCCCACTGTAAAAGAAATGTAGACCCCAGACGGTGATACACTGACCAGGAAATGTGTCCCTCTAAAACTCCATCATGGAAGAAACTTACAGAAGCTGCCTGAATAATTTTGTTAATTAAAAAAGATTTGGGTGATTAAGTACTTTTAATATAATGAGAATTAAATTCCACTGGTAAATTAGAATAACAATCTCTCCAGACTCAGATCTTAACATCTTGTCATTCTGTAGTGTAGCTTAATTAGCATGTTTATTTCTGGGATTAGAAATCTGTCCGCTCAGGTAATTACTATGGTGTCAAGCCTACTCTACTGTTTCTCTTGATTGTAAGAATAATCTGTGGTTTTCCTCTTTCTCTCATAATGATTGCCATTATCTATTTGATGACATCTTTTGACACACAAAAACTAAAATACAGAGTACATATTCTAGCACAACAAAAATATGTCAAACATATCTACTAAGAGGCCACTTGCCTTAGACTATATACAACTTTTTAAAAGGCCAAGAATAATGGCCAAATAATTTTCTTTTCCAGTGTCCCATAGTTACGACTTTCTAGTATCCCTGGTAGTATTTTGATGCAGCTTATGAGGACTAATATTTTTATATCTTTAAGAAAGCTAGTATATTTATATTATATAGAACTTTTCCATAAACATGTTTTAAAGTTATTATGCTATCATGTTACTTTATAATGGAATTTTATTTACATAGCTCTTTAATGGTGTTATACTTAAAAGCATTATGCATAAAAGAATTTTGCTGACAACGATTCACCCCCCAAAATATATATATTTAGACTCTACAAATTTGCAATATGAAGAGTATAATTCTCTGTAAAATTTTATGGATTTTGCTCAACAAATTTACCTTAGTAACTGAATTGATAAGTTCTGAAGCTATTTAGAATCACTAAAGCTGTAAAGATTATCATATAAAAGTGAGAACATTTTCCTATGAGAAAGACAGCTTTGTTTATGACAAACATCTGAGGGAAAAATAAAAGTGCTTCCTAACGTCGTTGCTGTGTAAACTTTTGCAACTGGAATTGCCAGGAAAATAAAATCATAACACAACTATCTACAGACATGGCTATGCTAAAAATTGTCAGAAATGGAAGGAAATACAGTTTGGTTCATATATATAACTCCTCCATAGAAAATTTCGACGGTAGAAAAAAAGGTCTCATAAAAGTTGACAAAAATTTTGGCCTATTTTATATTTCAGTAGAAGACAATACAAGTGTAAGTTTTCCATTTATTATTTCCTACCCACCTTAGCCGTTTCTTATACATCTTCTTCCATTCTATCTAAATGTTCCCGGCAGTGCAGGGACAGCAGCCCCAAGCGTATCTCAAACAGTAGCTACCATCTTGACTTTCTTCTGTCTCCAGAAGACCAAGCGCTCAGAAAACCCAGAGACTGTCATGCGGGCCGTGGAGCTTACAGGCTGTGTGTATGCCGTACAGCAATGCACAGTGTGTCGGTATCATCATTTTCTTTCATATGAAAATATCACTTCTACATTAGAGCTGTAAGTTAACTTGATTTTTTAAATGAATATCTGGTATAAGTGGCTCCTAAATGTGAAAATGCGCTACTTCTGCATAAAAAATAAAATGAATAAATAAAGAAACATGTACTCATGAAATCTGGCTCTTTCTTCCCTTTCCTTCTTTACAGGATCATGTTTTCAGTCCAGGAGGATTTGGTGGTGTGTGTTCCTGGCCATCAACATCCAGGGAGATGAGTGAAGTCAAGAAAAAAGAATACTGGGAGGTGAAGGAGCTGCCCGGTAACTATATGATCATTTTGTGCACAGTGGCTTTCACCACTGACCATCGTTCTGGGTCTTGAATGGTTTGGGGAGCTTAGGGTAACTGCCTCTCAGTAGCTCTAAGAATGAATTAGGTTTTATGCTCTCATTTACATGGAGCCGGGGATTGCACCCAGGGTTTAACAAATACTCAACAAACACTCTGCTACTGAACTATATTCCTAGCCTTGAATTAGGTTTTAACTGGTCATTTTCAGGAGATAATGTTAAATACATTTAATTGCATGCCAATAGCTACCCTTTATCTTTTCCTTAAGATGGTTTATGATCTTTTTTTAATTTTCTTTTACAGCGGTACCTCAGTTCATGAACTTAATTCTTTCCATAATTCTGGCTACAAAATAAATTGGACAAGAACCAAATCCAGTTTCCCCATGAGGTCAACATTGAACCTAACCATTGAATTTGGTTTGGTTCTCATCCAATTCGGTTTGTGACCAGAATCATGGAAAGCATTAAGTTCGAGAACCAAGATACCACTGTATTTCATTCTCAGAAAAATTTCAGGTCTTTTTTGGATGCTAAATATAATTTCAGTAAATTAGGATTTATACAGGTGCTACCAAGTTGGATTTGCAGTTTACTTTCTAGCAAATTCCAAGCAGTCAGCAAGTGTTCTAATGAGTGTGTCAGAAGAACCTGGTTGTAAATTGAGTATCTCTTTCTAGAAAATTGCTGCCATAAGACACCTAGGGTGCTAATAAAATGAAGGCTGGTAGGAGGAAGAAAAGTAACTATTTGCTGTCCTCTGAAAAGCTCCGTGGTATTCCTGATAACCATGGAATGATATAATATTTAAGCACTGCATAATTCCAGACTGCAACTGTACAAGTGCATTGAGATGCAAGGATTTATTTATAGACCGAAACAAAGGACCAAGGTGGGGTTTGGACCCTACCATTAGTGTCTTTCCAACTTTGGATTTGTTATATTTGTTTGGTTACAGCACTCCCCTCCCTTTCCTCCCTTATTCTGTGCCAAGTCGGTGAGCAAAAGCATCCCTTTAAAAGTGGTAACTCCTGCTTCTGGTCTTGCCAAATGCCAGACAGCTTTGTTCCATGCCCAGCAACAGATCTCAGCCCCAGTGGGAGTTGCTACTCACAAAGGAGACTATTGTAGCCATGGAGAGAGCACTGAACAAGCTGCCTTCAGTGTACGCTGGCCAGGGTCACAGGAGGATTTGATACAACCCAGTTGCTTCCCATCTCTCCAGGCTCACTTTATCTAGAATGCGGGGTCATCCTAGGGGCTGCGTAGCACAGCGCTTCCTGATGGCTTTGACCTGCCTCCCTGCTTGCATCCTAGGAGGGAGATGATGAAACTTCTGCCATTGCCATCACCCCAGGGCCCAGTGCTGAATGATTCCGTGATAGTCCTGAAATCTTAATGTAAGTGAAGGGCTTTGTGTTTCCCATGAGCCCCGCAGCTTAGAGGGAAATGAGTCTGCCGGCAGCGCTGAGAGCCTGGAGACGGCCCTCTGTGGAACAGAGCCTCTGAGGAGCATCCCTTTGCCACCATCACCCAACTCAGAAGAGCCTTCTGAGCTCTGCTGGAAGAGCTCCTCGGGATGCACAACACCAGCAGTTCAAGGGAAACATGAGGCACAAATCAGAGTACAGCCTGCATGAAAACACTCACTCCTATACAGTGTATCTTTCCTGGAGATGGCAAACGAATAGAGAAAACATCCCTCTGTGGAAGACAGAACATTCAAGATATGGGAAGATTTCAACCACACAGATAAAAATAAGGCAGCAATTTAAATAAAATATATAAATATTTCATTTTTTTCCTTAAAAAGGGGAATATTGTCTCTGCAATTAGAACAGCTGGTAATAATATAAAATAATAATATATGATATAATATAAAATATGGGGATAATATAATATAAAGTATATATATATATATATATATTAGAAATCTTGGAAGTGAAAAATGTAGTCACTGCTATAAAAAACCAAGTAGACAAGATAATTTGTGATCTAAATATGACTGTAGAGAAAAGCATGGAAGTAAAATGTAGTCACTGCTATAAAAAACCAAGTAGACAAGATAATTTGTGATCTAAATATGACTGTAGAGAAAGATTAATGACATGAAGAAAGAATCGAGGAGTTTACTCAAAATTCACCACTGAAGAATAGATGGAAAATATGGAAGATATATTGAGACATGGAAGATAAATTGAGAAGTCCTAACACCCACTTAATTACAGCCTACAAGTAAGAATGAAGGATAAGAAATGTGTGGGTATAAAGGTTTTCAGAACTGCAGAAGCCAACGTGTTTCCAGCTTGAAAGGGTTTACAAGATGTCAAGCCAGATAAATGACATAATCCAGACCTCACAAAGAATACAGAAAGGTAAACATAATAAGAAGAAAGATAACAGCATTAGCAACCACCCCGAATAAGAGATAGGTTATCCAACACAGGAAAAGGGTCCTTCCAGAATGAAGTTTCTTTCAGTTTCCAGTGGGGCAGAAGGACTATCCAGGAACATCTGGCTGCAGTCTCTGTTTTCTCCCAACCCTGACTCCCAAACTCTTCATGACCAGGGGAGGAGGTGGCCTTCTTGATTCCAAATTTGGTTCCTAAAATTATTCCTGATGCTTATGTGCGTTCTTTTAAGTGCAGAAAACAGATTGTTAAGGTTAAATTTATTTTTAAATAAAACTACAATCCCTGAATCCAGAAGGAAGAATGGATCTTTTCAGACCTAACAGACACCCACCTCGTGCATAAAGTTCTGTGCTCAACAGACAAAACATAAATAAAAATATTAAAAATGAAAAAGTAAGTATAACTCAAATTGAGTGCAGGATTTTAGAAATCCCACAATAAAACATTGAGAACTGGATAAAACACACAGTTTTCAAGCAAAATAGAAGATATAGAAAGTTTAAATAAATCAACAATTATTAAAAAAACAAGGTGGTAATAAAAATGAAAAATTCTTTTCCTAAGGTGTTTCTAGCCTGGGTCACAAGTTGTATCAATCCATTAAAGCCCAGCTAATTCCTTTTACATAACAACTATACTAAAAATTTTAGTTCTCCAATTAGTTTTCAAGTGTGGTAAAATATTGGTACCAAAGTTGCACAACAGTTGTAAAAGTGAAAAAACATTAACCTCACTTATGGAAGTATATCTAAAAGGCAAAAGTAAAACATTATCAAACCAATCTCAATTGTGTCTTCTAAAAAATATGAGCAAATGTTCCTAAAATTTATTCCAAGAGTGCAAGGGTAGTAGCTGTAGTTTGGGTATGGTTTAGAGGTATCCCCCAGAAAGTCCATGTTCTGGAAACATGACCCCCAAGGCTGCAGTACCGAAGTGGTAGAACTTCTGGGAAGTAGGGTTTAGGGGAAAGAAGACACCACATGTGGCAGGTATTAATGGTGCTCTTGAGGACAAGGTTAGGTCCTATGACAATGGGTCAATACAAGGGAGCTTAACATCTCTTCTAAATCCTTCTTGTACATGTGACATTTGCCCCTTTCACACACATGTGCGTGCACACACACACACACACACACACACACTCCTGTCATTGTGAGGCTATCTGCCATATCTGCTATAAGGCCCACATTAGAACTACACAGATTTCATTGATGTGCTCTTGCCTCTCCAACTGTGTGTTAAATAAACCCTTTTCTTCATAAGGTGCCCAGCATCAGGTATTCTGTTATAGCAACACAAAACAGACCCATTCAATAATTCAGCGCTTGCCTATCAATGTAAGTTACAATGTATCAGATTAGAAGAGAAAACTGTGAACTTCTTAATAGAAGTTAAGTAATAAGAGATCCACCAAAATTCACATTTTAAGAAAGAAATCTCAAACTATAAACAAAAGAAAACGTGTTATTCATAGGAATCATGTCAAAACCTCAAATCATGCTATATATTTAATGATTAGTTATTACTTTCCCAATAACAACGTCAATGAAAAGGCAAGTATACCTGCCTAGTATCCCTCCTTTATGACTCAGTATTCTGAAAGTCTTAGCTAATTGAATAAAAGATAAATAACAAATAAAGGGTTATTAGGTTATTGTTGATGAATGACATGATGATATAACATGTAAAATAAATACAAATAGCCATCTAGTTAGAATCAACCAGGAATAGCAAAGTTGTAGGAAATAAAAGATAAATACACAAAATCAATACATAACCAAATGGATATAACAGCCAAATAAAAAATACTGAAATAAACAAAGCTCTTTCTTAAAACTGCAACACAATCTTAAGTCAGCAGGGTAAAACTAAATTATTATGTGTGGAAAAATTGTAAAACTTTGTTGAAATACATTAGAGAGTCACTGGATAATTGAACAGATGTGTATGAACTAGGAGATGTAATATAAAAAAAGTCAATTTTCTCTAATACTGATTTCTAAAAACACTCCCAGTGGGACTTCCAATTAATTGCGCTAACTTGATTCCAGAATTCACATACAAGAGTAAAAATCCAAGAATAGACTAATTTGGAAAAGAAGAACCTGACATCAAGATTTAGTTTTAGTCTATAGAATTAAAACTATGTGATGTTGGTTTTAGAACAGATAAACAGATAGGTGGAACAGATTAAAGTGTGCCAAACCCTCCAATAGGTTCTGAAATGTAGTGTAAGACAGAGGCAACATAAATGGTAGAGAAATATAAATTCAATAAATTACTTTCTTTTGAAAAAATCAGTTATAATTTTTTTATCATAGAATATTCCCAATGGAATAGAAATCTAAACATTTAAAATGAATAACATTTTATAATAAGAAAGTAAGAGACTGAAAAAAACCAAAGATACAGCCAAAACTAAAAGACAGCTGTAAAATGTGAATTAATTTGTAATTACAAAACATACAAAGGACAGTTTTCAGAATAGAGAAACTACTGTGATATATATATATATATATGCAAAAATAATACAAACAGCTCCTAAGAAAAATGAACAAAGGATGTAAACCATAGAAAAGAAAGAGGAAAGAAAAAAACAGAGAAATACAGAAGGCCAATACACCTGTGAAAAGATGTTCAACTGCATTTTGGAAATCAAGGAAACTTTAATATGGTTACAAAATACTACCTTTTACTGAGTGAGTTGGGAAAAATGAAAACTCAGTATAATCCATGTGTATTTTTCACTCTACTATGTGCATTTCAGCGGCATGCCGAGGTTAACAGTAGCAACATGTCCTCAAGAGTGAGTGTGTCCCCCACTTGGGACCAACATTGTTCCCCTCCGCTGTTGGCTAATCGTGTCCATTGGGCAACGCCGTTTGGGCCCCTGTACAGGGGGGTTGCATGGGCTTAATCTAAGCTCTTTCCTGACCAGATCGATGAGATTGGTGTGAAAGTGTTTGCCAAAAGTTTTGGTCATGAGACTCTAAGGAGAAACTTAATGTTCACATTACAGGATTAGAATCTTTATTTTATTAAAATGGACCTGTGTCATGGAGTCTTGCAGCGTAATAGAACTTAGCAGAAGTGTCCCGGTCATCTATTTCGGTAAATTTTACTTTGTGCGTTTCCTGTTCGATTACTCTTATTCCGTTTCAGATCCAGAGAGAAAAAGCAAGGATTTTTTCCCCCAGAAGGTTCCAGTCTTCTGGGCTCACATGGGACACTGCTGAGCCCAGCTCCATGGCCAGCACCCTGTGGTGAGCTCACCAGCCTGAGGCAGCCGGACTCATCCAGAACTGGAGGAGAGAGGGGAGAGAGGGACTCAGTTTCCAACTTCCTGGCAAACCTAGGAGCTACCAGAAGGAAACAAGACACAAGAATGGAATGAAAATTGGAATTCTGTTACTGAAAAGCTCAGAGACCCAGTTTTCAGCAGCAAATATTTACCTATTAAAAGGAGCTACAGTTTGGTTGTGAAGATAAGAGAAACATAAACAAAGTAATGAGTAGGCAACATAGTATCATATAATTTTTAAATCATATAACACACAAAATAAAGCACAGAGGAAAGCAAGAGAAACAAAATGCTGTTGTGGTTTGTATCATCAGAAAGTTCCCCAAACATTTCTTAAGCTCCTGCTCTACACTGGGCCTTGTGCTAGGCTTTGTCCTGTACTTGTGCTCTCATTGCTCTCTCTGAGCTTGAGATGGGAGTGACACTACCCTGGCTTTGTCAAAGGATCAAATAAAAAAATATGTACCAAAGGGTCGCCTGCATATCCCTACGTGGCTATGGTAAGTTCTGTATTCAGAAGCCTCAGTATGCTTACTTATTTACTTCTTGGTTGAGTAAAATACTATCCGCATCCAAAAATTGAACTAAAATATGATTTTTATAAAATTTCTCAGGTATCTATCTCTTTCTTAATTGATGTAGCTTAATTACCCATTTACTCTATGCTTTGTTCTTCCCCATTGTAATAATTAATATGTGACTCTTAACAAATATTAAGTGCTTGCAGATCCATCAATCTGATTGATCTGTCCCTCCCCCAGAGGGAAATACAATAACCTCCCATTGTGCGATATCGAGACTGCAAATCGCCATCAAACCATCAGAAATCAGAGAGTCCCAGAGCTCCATGACTACATGTACTCAATGAAAATTAAGGAAAACATCCTCATTTTGTAAAGTGAGTATAACATTAATACTTAACCCTGATATGGTTAGGATGCAAAGAAAAACAAAACAAAACAAAACAATGATTATTGATGAGAAAGTTCTAAGTATCAGCAAAAAAAAAAAAAAAATTAACTCCACATTTTCAAAAACACTGCATGACCAAGTAGGATTTATTATCCCAAGAATGCAAGGTTATTTCAAAAATGGAAAATTCATCATAGGAAAATGGATACATATTGAAGATATACTCCTAAGTGAAATAAATAAGTCACACATGTGTAAATACCGAATAGTTTCCCTGGTGTGAATAATCTGCAACAATACATAAGATCCTAATAAGATTAGTGACATTTAGAAATGGTAAGAAAGGAGCTAAAGGTGTAGGGAAGGTGGGATGGGTAGGGGAAGGGTAATAAGGGAAAAGAAAAAAATGTGAGAGGATGAAAAGATGAAAATAAAGTGTTTGTAGATGGGGAGGGGAGGAAGGGGTGAAGGGAGGGCAGGGATAAAGGGAAAAAATGAGAATTAAGACTTGTAGAGGTACAAGATCCCAACAATGAATGTAACTGTACTGTATTCCTAAAATGTACCAATAAACTCAATTAAAGCTGAAAAAAAAGGAAAATTCATTAGTATAAGAGGCAAGTCAAAATTTTCAATGAGAAAAATAATATGACTATCTCTATAAATGCTGAAAAGTTCCCTTAAAAATCAATATCCTTTCCTGATAAGAGCACTCAAGAAAATAGGAATGGTAAATACTTTTAAAATGTGATAAAATGTGTATTCCGGAGTCTTAAAGTCAGCAGCTTAAATGGAAAACACTGAAGAAGAGATGCAAAGCAGATTCAAGCCTGCTTTCCACAGCTGTTCAACAGTGTACTGGCAATGTCAGGCAGACAGAAATGAGCGAGCTGGACTGGATGAATCAAGTGAAGGAAACAATCACACTCCAAGGAGTGAAAAAGTCAGCTCAGGTAATATTCTGACATAACGTTTGGATTATATGTCATTATGTTAAAGGCAAAATTATCTCTAAAGTAGCACTGACTTTAATTAATCAACTTTTTCATTTTCTCCCAAAACAGAAGTTAAAAATTCCAAGACTACTTTCCATATATTCTGGGATTCAACATATAAATGCATATATTGTTGAAAATGGAAGTCAGACTTTTCACTGTTGGAGAAGAGAATAATAAAAGGGTCCTGGAATGGTGTATGAAGTCATGGGGATGGAAGTAGACAAATACATATGAGTGCATATAGTTATGTGTGAGTTTACATATGTGCGTGTGTGCTTGTGTATGTAGCTACACACTGCACGTATATATAATGGGAGTGGTTCTGTCCTCTGAGAGACGCTGGAAGCAACTGAACATCAGTAGCAGAGAGCACGCAGCATCAGATCTTGTTTTCTAAATACCATCTTTCCCTAAAAGAGCCAGGTTAGGAAAAGGACAAGGTGAGCCAGGAACATTTTGTACTTAATCAAAGGAAGATGTGGGATATTTCACAAAGACACACAAGCAACCTTGAAGGGGCTCTCAATGGCAAAGCCTGGAATAATGTGACTATCAGAATAAAAATTGGAAATGAAAGTATTATACACTATAAAATATCACTAGTTCACAATAAAACAAACTGGGGAGAAAGGCAAATTTCTTATAGGACAATATCAACTGACATATCTAGAGAGAAATGTAATTCTTAAAATGAATACTAGGTAGCCATTATACTGAGTATTGGGAATCCCCACAGGACCTATCTTTAAATTCAAGGGATAAACTTGTTACAGTAGAGAAACCTGGAAAATTCCACCTTAAACAATGGTCAATGTAGGGACCAAGTTTTCAGGTCAAGGTGGGCTCCCTCTGTGACCTTTTGCCCACCTCTGTGCCCCTTGCCCAGAACAGAGCTGCAAAAATTCCATTCTGTATGACAGTCTCCCAGTGTTCCGTTCCTCTTTTTAGGGCAAGCTGTCTTAGGCCATCTCCACCCTGTTTCTGTTCCTCTTTTTATGATCTAAAGATGAACTCTCCCTGCTTAAAATAATCAATGTTCTTTAAAAGGAAAAACTGATTTAGCCAACATAGGTACTAGACACAGCTTACATAGGTAGCCACTGCTAATATAGGCATTAGTCACTGCTTACATATGTAGTCTTTGTTAATTATAGAATTTGTTTAATCAGATGTTCTTTAAAAAGAGGATTGATTCTGTAAACATAGGTATTGGTAATTTTCCAGTAAGTGCCCTCCCAGTACCCCTCAAATATCCAAGAATAAGCGAAAGATAAAAATAGCACCTATAAAAAGGGAGAGTATCCCCAACCCTATATAATCCTGCCTCAAAGATAGGTCTGGGCTCTCAGTCTGAAGCCACTGTGACGGTGACACCCGAGGGTCCAGGCTCGAGCTTGCAATAAACTCCTCTTGCAATTGTATCGGACCTGACTCTTTGGTGGTCTTTGGGGACTTCGAGACTTGGGCATAACAGTCAAATTTAGCATTGCTAGAAACAGGACTATTACAGCATGTATCTAGATGTCACCCCAAAGCTTCATGTGGTCATAGGTGGGGCTTTTTAGAGGTGGCTGGATCTGGAATGTGTGATGCTGAGGTCAAAGGTTGTGATTACTAAATTAGTCCACCTGATTGATTTGGAATAGTTCTGGATGTGGAAAATGGGAAGCCTACTCTTGGTGTGAGTGCTACTCACCCTAAGGGTGTGTAGCTTGAATAGAATATAAGGGATGAAAGAGGGCTGTGGTTGTCACTTGCTGTTTCTTCACTACTTCACTGTTTCGCTGCCTTCTGCCCACCATGAACTATATCTGCTCTGCGATGCCTCTCTGCCACGCCACCCTGCCTTGGAACCAGCCAGCTGTGGGCTGAAACCTCTGCAGACTGTGAGCCAAAGCAAACCTTTCCTCCTTTAACTTTGGATGGCAGGTATTTTGTCTCAGCAAAAAGAAAAGTAATTAAGACAAGGACTAAACAGCAGTGTGTGTTTCCTCCTTGACAGAGAACTGAGAAGAATTCAGTGTCACCTACCATTGTGTAGTACGGCCCCACACGAGCAACCTGACGCTAATCTGCAGGGCCAAAGACAAGGCAAAAATTAGGACCCTTCCAGCAAACAGCTGTCCTATATTTAACAAAAATTTCAATACCATGAAATTCAGAAAAAGACTCAGAAATTTTTCCTGATTAAAGGAGACTTAAACATGACAACTGAATAAAATGCATGATCTAGATTTTGTTTTCCTAAAAAGAACAATTTTAGAATAATTGACCAAATCTCAGTAACATAAATTAGATATATTATTAAATTAGATATTAGTATTGTTCCAATGATAATTTTCTGATCTTGAAATTTGATAGCCATCAATTTTAGTTAGTAAAAAATTATTTGTTTTTAGAATTACACATTAAAGCATTTAGGAGAAAAGGAATGTCTTCAAGGTGACTAATTTTTAAAAATTGGTAAGTATAATATAGATAGCATATATATTTATACATTATAAGTACACACATGTAGACATCAACAGAAAGATTGACCAGAAAGCCATGAACTCTGCTAAAACATGAATCATATCCCTGGTATATTTAATTAAAAATAAATTTCAAAAAAATCATTTACATACATATTACATAAATATTAGATCATATCCAATACATAAAATACATTAAAGTAAATTATTGCAAACTTTTTAGGAGAGGTATTTGGCAAAATGTATCAACATAGAAAATGTTCATAACCTTTAATCCAGATAGTCTACTCTTAGAATTGTTTCTTACACACAAAATTGCGAAAACAAAAACTAAAAAAAAAAAAAAGTGTTTGTACAAATCATAGTCTGTCCAGTGAACTGTAACACCGTTACAATAGAAAAATGACAGTGATGTACAAGTGTGAGATGGGGCGAGTTTTGATTATTGTGTGAAGTCTCAGGAAGGATCCTATGTGTGCTAGTTTCTAAAATAATTTGGAAGAGGACTCGGGAGAAAACAGCAATAGGAATGGAAGCAGCTGACACAAAGAAAGACTACCTTATGCTCCTACATAATCCACATTTATATTGTGCGGCATTAATAGTTTATTATATAAAAGAAGGTGAGAGGCAGTTAAATAAATAATAATGCCAACAAAAATCACAGGATCAATGATAATGGTGAGACTCTTGTATAGTGCTTCAACAGTTCCAAGCATTTTACACAGATTATTATTATTTTATTTAGTTCTTGAATCTCTATACCCAATGACTATAATTATACCCACTTGGTGGATGAGGAAGTTCAGAGTTTTAAGGTTAAGCCAAGTGTTCTATGTCCCCCACAGTGGGGAAAGGGAGAGCTTGGATTAAATTGAGGTCTATTTTACCTAAGCCAGTGCTTTTAACTGTTGTTTCTGTGTGTGTGTGTGTGTGTGTGTGTGTATCTGTGTGTGTTTGTATGTGTTTCTGACATTTTTTCTTGTAAAGTAAAAATCCTAATGAATATAATTACACACGTTTTAGAACTTTACTGATAAAAACATTTTTGAATGTCAAAACCAAAAGCATCTTCTTCCCCCACCTGTCCTAAATCGGAGCCAGAGCTCACACATCTTTGATGCTTAATATGTCCAAAATGTCAAAAAATTTTTAAATTTTTAATGAAAAGCATTACTCAAAATGACAGTATGTGTAAACACTCATAAAGATGACAATAAAAATAAATTTAAAAGTAGGGGAAATATAAGCAGAGAGAAGAATGACCAAGGGGTGAGAAGAAACTTTACAAGGCTGTGCTCACATGCGTGGTCCACAGCTTTCAGGAAGTGCTTTCTAAGGGGTGTCCAGGCCACACTTCTCACAGCTGCCCTTTTCTCCCATTATATACATGAACGAAATACTCTGTTCTATTACTGATAACACAAGGTTGGGGTATTTTTCAATGGGGAGATGCTACCGCCAAGTCATATCTAGCATACTTCGTCACAATTGCTTCCACACGCTGAAGTCACTCACTGTGCTTTAGGGAAAATAGCAGAAGTAAACAAAGAACTTATTAGCCCTCCAGAACCACATAAAAATAATTTGCCCATACTTTTCCAGGTGAAAAATGCATCTACCCCGTTCATTCTCTTCATCGCTTCACCAAGGTGAGTCTGGTAGGAGCAGGTGGTGAGAGACACATTCCTTCCACGCAACATTCTTGTCTGACTTCCTTTACTCCAGGGCCATGTCCTTAGGTGAATTTGTCTACACTGTTGCTTCCTAAGTGATCCCAGTGAGTGTTAAGGGCAGGTATCAGGAAGGCGTGCAGGATCCCCTGATTAAGTTAAAGAGTCCACACTTAGTTAAGTGATGGATTTTGATTCAGTGATGCTGGTGCAGTTTCCAGGCCATTTTTAACTGTTAAAAATCCCCACTTAGAATATTCTGCAACAATGCATAAGATTCTAATAAGATTACTGACATTTAGAAATGGGAGGAAAGGAGCTAAAGGTGTAGGGAAGGTGTGATACGTAGGGGAAGAACAAAAAGGGAAAAGAAAAAAAATGTGAGAGAATGAAAAGATGAAAATAAAGTGTTTGTAGATGGGGAGGGGAGGA
>NW_022900926.1:10347329-10358394 GCF_012274545.1 Fukomys damarensis | reverse complement strand
GGACACAAGAAAAAAAAAAAAAAAAAAAAAAAAAAAAAAAAAAAAAAAAAAAAAAAAAAAAAAGAAAGAAAGAAAAAGAAAAGAAAAGAAAAATAAATAAAAAGAGGTTCTTTAAGAGTAAAACCAAGCTGCCAAGTCATTAAATAAACCGTGTTGTCTCCCCCTGTCTGGACAAAATGTCTTAGTAAAATGTTAAAATCATGTCAAACATGGCTATTATATAATTGCAGGAATATGTCAAGAAAACTGAATCTTATCTTAGATGCACCAATTTGGAAACTTTGTTGACTGGGCTGGTGATGTTTGAGTCCGTAATAAGTTGAAGACATTCCATAATTCATAAATTATTATATAATTATTTCTTGCAGTGTATTTATTTTGTCTTAAATACCTTTGTAGATAACACACTTCTTTGGAAGGACAGGTAGGAGTGTGACAGTAGAGGAGGAAATGAATTACACAGGCTGGTGACCTCTGAAGGGAAAGAACCAGGTCCAAATTATTTATTTTTTTCATAGAATAGTCATAGTGCTTGGGAAATAACTGGCTCGCTAAACCCCATAGGTCAATGAACAAGGAATAAAAAAAAAAAAAAGAAAAAGAACCAGATGGATGAATGAAAAAGAAAGTTACTGAATCAGAAGTAGAATTCTCTTTGTCTCAAATAATATTTTTTAAGATCTTATTACATACTGTCCTTTTTCTCTTCAAAAGAATGACACCAATTTATTTTACCCTGAACCATAAATGCATTTATTCATTTTCTTTCTGGCCAGCCAACACTGAGCTAAATAAGTTTTATACTGTGAAGAGCTGATGAATGACAAACATCCAGAACCATTCGTCTGCACATTGGACCTTCAAAATTTTATGCCAATTTTCTCGCTGGAATCAGGATTTCTTTTTCTTTGTTTGTATTTTTTGGTACCATGGATTGAACTCAGGACCTTGTGCTTGTGAGGCAGGCGGTGGAACCACTGAGCTAAATCCCCGGCCCTAGAATTAGGATTTCTTAATAAAATACTTTTTCTGGGCAAAAAAGTTACTCATACCACTAATCATAACCATTTCTGCATTCACTATTATCTTTAGACAAAATCAGTTGCAAAAATTCTAAATTAACACATTACTAATCTAGCATCAGTTTTTTAATCTTTTAGTGGGGACCATTTATTGGCCATGGTGCATAATTTTGTCCTTATTTGAAGCTATTAAAATACCATCAAATTAAGCATTGAATTTTCTGATGGGTTGGCAAAGTAGGCAGATTAATGTGTTTTAAGGTCATTTAAAAATAAAGTTGAAGATTTTTTGAAAATAGGGCAGTGCATTAATGGAAAGTCTTCATGTAAAATGCAAAGAAATGATGTATAAAAGGTAACAGGAATTATTTAAGGATTGAACTGGACCTTGTGCTTGTGAGGCAGGCGGTGGAACCACTGAGCTAAATCCCCGGCCCTAGAATTAGGATTTCTTAATAAAATACTTTTTCTGGGCAAAAAAGTTACTCATACCACTAATCATAACCATTTCTGCATTCACTATTATCTTTAGACAAAATCAGTTGCAAAAATTCTAAATTAACACATTACTAATCTAGCATCAGTTTTTTAATCTTTTAGTGGGGACCATTTATTGGCCATGGTGCATAATTTTGTCCTTATTTGAAGCTATTAAAATACCATCAAATTAAGCATTGAATTTTCTGATGGGTTGGCAAAGTAGGCAGATTAATGTGTTTTAAGGTCATTTAAAAATAAAGTTGAAGATTTTTTGAAAATAGGGCAGTGCATTAATGGAAAGTCTTCATGTAAAATGCAAAGAAATGATGTATAAAAGGTAACAGGAATTATTTAAAAAACATATAGCTACAAGAAAGCAAGGGAAAAATCTAGAGAACAAAATGTAAAAAAAACTGAAGACAAGTATGAGTACATATACTCGTGTATATATTTATTATATACTCATTATACAAGTAGTATGTATTATATACACATGTATAAAACATATTTATATTTGACACTTCAAATTTCTAAGAAGAGCCTTAGATGAACTAGAGATGTCTTGACAAAATAGAGGTCTGGAAATTAACTGAGTTAACATGTGAGGAATTGGGTCTACAAAAAGATAAGTAACCAAACTTCTCTGTACATAGGAGGAATGGTACGGTTTAATTATCTGTTCCCAGCATAGGTAGGTGACAAAGCAAACATTTAGCCTCAGCCAAGGGTCCAGTTGAAAAACACTGACAAACAAAAACCTCTGGTAAGTTTATAGCATTAGCCTTATCTTACACGTTTAGGGTTGGAGTTCCATTATCTCTGCAGCCTAGGAACTATATGACAATAAATGAACACAGATGGTCCTAGGTTAATCATAACCCTGATCTTAAATCCAATAACGGAATTCCCATCATAAAGTCCTGCAAAGATAAACTCACAATCTAGAAGTTAAAAACACACAAGGAAACAATCCACAAGTTAGCAGAGAAAAAAAGGTCTGATCAGGTCCTGACCACAAGAATAGGATTATTAGGCATAAATTATAAAATAAGAATTTTTAAATGATGAAAATAGTAATACTAAACACTTAAGAAAAAGAGAAAGGTGTAAGTCATGATGAAAATTACCAGGAGAACTTAAAAAGAAAAAAAATGTGTAGAAAAGATAAAGCTATTATAATTTTAAAATTATTAAATGGACTAAATGTAAGATTGTATGGAGATAGGAAGAGAATGAGTGAGTTGGTAGACTGAAGCAAGGAAACTGTCCTGAGAGTAACACAACAAAAAATAGATTGTGAAGGAGAAGTGAGCAGACATGGAGAATAGAATAAGAAAGGTCAGCATATGTATAACTGTAATTCATGAGAAGACAGAAGAGAAAATAGAAGCTCATTATCCAAACCATATAAAAATAACAGCTTCCAGGGCTTAACAAAGATACGAATCCATGATCCAAGAGTCAAAACAATAATCAAAGGATAACAAAACTAAATGAATATTTAGACAAATTACCACATACCAGGAACAGAGATGGTAAACCATGAAGCATGAAAAACACTTAAAACAGCATTCATAGCAGTGAAAAGGAAGTCAAAGAATATATCCAGAATGCTTAGAAAAAACAGTTTACATCCATATACACTATCGCTCAAATCCTACATTAAAATGACAGGCTATTAAACAAAATTGGAGTATACTGAATAAATTATTCAGGGAGGAGAATTTTAATTTTAGAAAGGAAAGAGAAGCAGGGAAAAGAAAAGATACTTTACGTATTGTAAAGCTTAAAAAGGATTTATCATAGAAAACAATAATAAATTTGGTGACTAATTTATAGGTATAAAAAGATTTTTGAAACTATAGAATAATGAGGCTGGGCATGGTGGCACATGCCTGTAATCCCAGCACCCAGGGAGCTGAGACAGGAGGAACGCTGTGACTTTGAGGCCAGGCTAGATAATAAGTTCAAGTCCAGCCTAGATACATAGCAAAGACCTTGTCTCAAAAAAAGAAATGATTCTATTAAACTGCTACTAAGATAGTCACCTTTTAATCCTTTAATCAATTACAGGGTTTAAGCATATTGATATTTTCTTTCCTTTTCTGTCTTCCTCACGCTCTGTCTTTTTCTCTCTCCCCCACCTCCTTCCCAGTCATCTTCAGCTTTTAGTCTTTTTTGTTTGTTTGTTTGTTACCAGGGATCGAACTCAGGGCCTTGGGCTTGCAAGGCAGGCAGTGGAACCACTGAGCTACATCCCTGGCCCTATTGGTCTTACTGCTACGTTGTTTCCATTAGTGATGTTAAATACTGTGACAATTAGTTTATATTATGTGTCCTCTTGGCCAGTCTGCGCTGTACATATATTTGTTCAAGCATTAATCTAGCTGTTACGCTTTCGATGTGATTATGCTTTAAGTCAGGAGCGGACTTCGACGAAATCAGATTACCTTCATTAAAGTTGGACTTCTCCAGTCAACCTTCAGTTGAGGGTTTTAGGAGGAGAGACTCAGGTCCCCAAGGAACAGGATTTTGCATCCAGAATGAGACAGCAGCTCTTCCTTGAGTCTCCAGCTTGCTGGCCTGTTCTGCAAAGTTCAAAGTTGCCAGCTCCCAACACGGTTGGAGACAATTCCTTAAAATGAATCTTTGTTTCTGACAACCCCTTCCCCATTCTTATTCTGCACGAGGCATTTAAGTGATTCTTACAAATTATTTGACCTGTGCTAAAATAAGTTCATCTCTTCTTCTTCAACTCTTAGACTCAATACAGGTAGCACCTCTCATGTAAGATGAAATTCAGGCTTTAAATCAGAATGTGAAAGAAACAGGTCCTGTGGATCACATGATAAGCTTGTGTCATGTACTCGAATAGTTTTTATTTTATCATTTTACCACTTTACTAAAGTCTATAGAAAATGAATATTGTTCAGCTTATAATGTAACCCTTCCCATTTTCTCCATACATTTCTGAGTACAGTAATCTGATTCTCAAGGTAAGGGAAGATTATTTCCAGCCAGTAATTTATGGATTTCCAATCAGTGCTCCCCATCCAACATTCTTAATGACTTCAGCAATCCCATTTAGGAAATAGAGATTGTACTGGCACACAAAATGTCAACCACAATTGCCATTTTCCTGTCACACACAAGTAATGAAAATAATGATCGCCCTTTCTACCAACTAAATTTGGGTCCACCTGGCGCTTGTCAGACCAGTCGTCCTTTAGCAAGGATGCAATATTTATATGCTCAGTACAAAATTTTGACAAATGTTTGGCAAACATGATACATCCCAGGCACTATGCTGCACAATAAAATATAAAAATTATCCTTACATTTGAAGCACTTATCATCTGCTAGTAAAGAGACAAATGAGTGAAGAGATAACTTCAATATAAAGTAGTGACTTTGACAGTAGCACTGTCAGTTAATTTATTGCCTCTTTGCTCTAAATCTGTCCTTCATCACCTGCTTGTGATGGTGAAACGTCTCTCTTGCCAGCCGGCGCGATGTTAGGCATTGTCAGTAGAGGGCGCTGGAGGGAATCTGCAGGAGGAGGAATGTCTCTTCCTAGTTCCGGTGTGCTTTCCAGCTTTCCAGCTTTTCAACTGCTGCAGTGCTGGCCTGTCCTGCAGGACACCCAGTGGAGCTCACCGCCAGGGACTTTCAGCAGCAGTGCCTGTAGAGTCTGTGAGGAGAGTTCCAGGGCACCCAGGACGCTGTCCAGTGCTGAGTGCAGCAGTACCTCCCCAGGCCAATTCCAGGTGAGTCCTGCTGGCCTCTGAACTGGCTCTCCAGGGGAATCACAGTGTCTTTCCCCACCAGCAGCTTCAGGGTGGGTTCTGTGGTCACCCCGGCTAGGTTCACTTCTGCGAGCTCAGTGGCACACCCGCGGGGGGATTCTGGAGAGTTCTGCGACTGCCCAGAGAGTTCAGTGGAACCTCTTACTCAGTGACTTCCTGGTAGTGTTCTGGTCAATCTGGCCCTGCTAGTTCAACGGTCTCACCAGCACCCATGGAAGAGTGTCCTGCAGACTGGCTGGGGCTCACTGGCCCCTCAGCCTTCGAGGACCAGCTGAGGACCATCTCTGGCCTGGGCAACCCAGTGGATTCTCATCAACCTCTGGGTAGAGACCACTGCAGGGAGCTTGAGCCCCAGTTGTGGAAGGGGAGTCTTCGCTGGGCGCTCTTCTTCAGCCTCGAGGAATTGAATTCTGCAGAGTTCTCATTGATGATCTTTTAGTTTTTGTGCTAATAGTTAATAATTCAAAGCCCTCCCTTTCCAAATTATTGTAGAGTTCTGTCTCCTTATTGGACACTGACTATCATGATTTCTATTCTAATATGATTCTACTATTAAAAGACATAGTTATTATATCTACAACAGTCAGCATTGTTATATCTTAACCACAGGTATTGACTGACTAAATTAACCATACACAGAACTTTATATGGAGTTCCATGATATGCCAAAATACTGATATTTGCAGTTTTTGGATTTGCTTATTGACACATATTATACCTTAAGTAATCATACATTTTTCTAATCCCACTTCCCCTGCACACAGACCACTAATAATTTTTGTTTTTCACCTGAAAATATATCTGAAAAATCCATTCTCATATGACCTGAGACTGGAAGTTGAAATAGTGCAGTGCATCATGCTAGAGAAAATGATTTCTCCAGTTCAGAACCAGAGTGCATTATAAATTTAGTCTCCAAATCCCTGATCATCGGGGGATTAAGTTTGTGAAAAATGGTGAGTAAGCAAATGCTCCATTTCATCTCTTTGCTGGCACCAAAATTTCAAAATTGAACATCTGTGGCCGGGGGACCTCTAGCCTACAGAAGTTTAATGGCCACATGAGTACGGCTGGATTACTCTTTTAAAAGTAGATTAATCATGAACTACTATCTTGCACCTTCTGGAAGCAAGGTCTTGAGGGTTAGCGGGAGATACCCTCCCTCTTCCTTTTGTAAGGAATCGTGAATACAGGCCACATGCTCAGAGCTCAGTAACACAGAGAGATCCACTGGGATCCTGGAAAACACACTGTTTATCCTGTGCCTTTCATTGTATGTCAGCTGTGTTTAGCTCCTTTTCAGTATTGCAGGGGCTCAGAGATAAGAGTTCGCCTTAAGTCTCAGAAGAGACTTTGGACTTGGCCTTTTCAACAGTGCTGGAACTGTTAAGACTTTAGCAATGCTTAGAGGTAGAGGAAATGAGTTTTGCATTAGAAGATGTGCACACATCTCCTGGGGGCCAAGGGTGGAATGTTATGGTGTATCTGGATGTCCCCCTAAAGCTTGATTGGGATAGTTGGCTTGGTGTTAGAAAATGGGATCTGGACAGAAAAGGCTGATCACTAGGGCGTAACCTGGAAGGATTTTATGTACCTCCTGGATTGTCCTTTCTCTCTGTCTGCTTTCTGTCTACCATCCCATGAGCAGCTCTCCTCTGCCATCCAAGATGGTTCATGTGGTTACTTGAATGTGACATTTGTAAAGAAGTAAGCTGGGTCTGGCAGAGAATAAGGTGCAAATAAGTGATAAGTATGACTTTTGTCATTGAAACTAAAAGATTATTGGAGCCAGACAACTATGGACCAAAACATGAGCCAAAATAAAACCCTCCTCCTTTACATTGTGGGTATCAGGTATTTTGTTCCCATGACCAGTGAAGTAACTAAGACACACCCAGTAAGACAAAAAGATAGACTCCTGCCTTAAGGAGGCGTTTATGATCCAGAAAGAAAGCAATTCATAATGTCAGCTAGAAACTAGGCTGGAGTGAAGGAGTGACCGTGAGGCAGCCTGTGCAGGAATCTTCCAGCTCACCAGCTACAGAATGCAGCTGACAGAGACTCTGCGGAGGACCCGACTCGTGTCCAAATGTCCCACACGTGTAATGGTGTAGAGAGGAGGAGCAGGAGGCTGGGGTATGGCCCCATGGAAGGGTACTCACCTAGTGTGCGTGAGGCCATGGGTTTGTTCCTAGCACCACGTACACAAAAGGTGATTTGGAAAATCTAGAAATTGTCTGTTAATCTGGACCTTGCTGGAAACTTTGGTGCTTTGCTGCAAAACTGAGTTTATTTATAATCACTTGAGATTCCTTTCCTTTTTCTGGACTCCAAATGCTAATCTCAGGCTTCAAGAAGAAAATCTAACTCTTGTGGCTTTAAGCAGATTTTACTGGCTCATATTTCAAGACAAGAAAAAGTAAGGCGGGCATTGCGGGGGTGCGGGGGTCGATTCAATGACTTCACCAAGGAGTTGAGTTTTCCATTTCTGCTCTGCTCTGTGTGCAGTGTTGGCTTTTAAAGGCTGATCTCTTCGAGATGCCAAGATGGCGGCATGCTGCTCTGTTTAAATATGAAACATGAATGGATTTCTGTGACTTTCAAGAGAAAAGAATGTTCTTAAAGCCTGTGATAACTTGCTGTCCTCCTCTTCAGTTGAAGTTGGGTTGCAGTCCCATTCCTTAACCTTTAAAAGCAAGGGAGGGATGACACCAGAAGCCTGATCAGTGCAGTCAGCTCCTCTCTGAAGAGGGGGACTAGGGAAAGCCTCACACTTGGGGACCTGTTAAGAGAAAATTGGGAGCATGATGCCAGTGCAACTCACAGTGGTCACTGTAACGGTTGACGAAGTTTTAGGAAGACACTCGCAGGATCCATGGAAAAGGACTGGGGAATAAAGATTAAGACAGAGAGCAGTCGGAAAGCTCAGCAGCAGTCCCTAGACAGGCTGGTGACTGTAGCCCGGATCACAGGACAAACTGACAGAGAGATGGACAGAGGGGCAGAGACAGAGAGTGGGGAATAGAACCAGAAAAGTTTAATGTCAGAAAATTCAAATGAGGAAAGAGTGCTGCGGAGGGGGAGAGGGACAGGGTAGAACGAGTTTAGGCCTAGGCTTGGCCACTGAGTCAACATGGAACAGGCCCTGCCCCAGCCTTTTCTGGCCATGTGTTCTTGAGGATTGTATTCCTAAGGGGTGAAGGCTGCCTAAATGCTGGTGAACTTTGGCACCAAACAGCATGGAATCCACGCCCTGCCCCACCTGTTAGCTACCGTACCCTGGACTCTCAAAACCATGGCTTCAGCACCACATGCTAATAGTCTCTGTCCAAAGCCAAATATCGTTTTTGTTCTTGTTTTGTTCTGATGCTGGCAAACATTCTGTCCTGTAAGTTTGGAACGTAAAATTATGATTAAGACGACTAAAAGATGGTTCTTGTGCTAACTACATGTGATGTTTGTAAAGTGTTTAGTTATGTCTGGGAGAGAATAAGGCAATAAATGATAGCTCTGAGTTTTGTCATCCAAACTGAGGACACCATGGGAAGCCTTTGGGAAGTGGATTCCTGAAATGTAAAGAACAGCATGAAACCGGGCATGGTGGCCCACATGCCTATAATCCCAGCACTCTGGAGGCTGAGGCAGGAAGATCGCTGCAAGTTTGAGACCAACCTGGGCTACATAGTGAGTTCCAGAGCAGTCTGAACTACATAGTGAGACCCTGTCTCCAAAAAAAGAACAGCAAGAAGAAATGAAGAATTGTAGTCGGTTGGTGAGGGAGAGGGAGGAGTCTGCTATGGATCCGCGTACATGAGCCCAGGGGAGGAGCAGTTGTGCCTCCACTTTTGCTTCTGGTTTTGGTTAGGCCTGAAAAGTAGGGATTCAGAAACCCTAGGGCAACTCCACTCTGTTTACCAGTGCGTCAGGTCTGCACAGATGGGTCTGCCTTTCCCTTTTCAGCTACGCAATCTTTGGTTTGGGTGACACTCCCAAAGTTCTTTTTCTTTCTGGAATGGCGCCCTCTAGGAAGGGTTTCTAGATCACCTCCACCCATTTCCCAAGGGGACCCCCCCCCACAGGCCATCATCTCCTCTGGAAGCCTGTGGAAACCGGAAACATGCACATGCTCAGGACTGTGCATAGATGCAGACAATCTAGCATGGTCTCTGCTGTTAAGGAATTCACAGCTGCTGGCGGGTGCTGCACGAGTCAGCTAAAGACTGCGGAAGGTGCGGTGGTGAAAGCAGCCTCTGAGATTCGCAGGGCTTGGGCAGCAGGAAGGGCTCTGGCCTGAGACTGCAACTGATCTTGGAGTGAGGGCAGAAGGACCCAGAGCGAGAAGGGAGGGGTGACTTTCCTGCCACAAGGGACTGGATCAGTGGGGCAAGGAGTTGCCTGGCTCCCAGCTGGTCCACATTTCCCCGTGGACTTAAACAGGCTCAGTATTCAGGCTATTTCAGGCTCCTATTAAGCCATGAAAGCCTCTTAGTTTTGGCAGAGATGACCAGCTAGAGGTTTTTCAGAATGAATTTTATTATCTGCTAACCAGAGCCACATCGTTGATGGTTTCAATAGTATCAGAGAGAACACAGCTTTGAATTTGTCTCACCTTTGTGAATCACGTCAGGAAGTTGGAAAAAAAGAAAGGGCCACTGTCAAAACATTAAGCTAAAAATGCAGTAGTAATGAAAAGCCAGTTTTCCTGTGCACTGCACTGAAAACCAAAACTTAGTGTATTCCTCTTTTTAAGCACTCTTTTTAAGCCGAGGAGTCCAAGAGCACAGTGTGTGTCCATATCAAATCCAAGAACCACAGCTTCCTGGATGTGCCATTGACAGGTTACACAGCAAACCCACAATTATTCTTACACAAACTTTAAGGGTACTTAACCAGTGCCCATGCCTTAGAAAAAGGTTTGTATTTACAGTCAGAAATTAGCCAGGCATTCTCTGCTGAAATTGAGGTGCCACGTGAAAGATGTTTCAAAATATGTTTTTATAATACAGGATGACATTTAAATTTCCAAGATTGTCCAAATTTTTTTTTTTTTTTCCATACCAGGGATCGGACTCAGGACCTTGTGCTTACCAGGCAGGTGGTGGCACCACTGAGCTAAATCCGCCCCCCCCCTTTTTTTGAGATTGTCCAATTTTTAAAACGCTCTTTTAAAGAAGTTGTCAGGGTGGCAGACTCCTCTGGCGCAGAGATCAGTTAATTTGCAGTGTGTTGCCTCAACCTTCAAAAATAGGCAAGTTTGCACACAGTCTATTTGTGACAGTGTTTTCTTAGCCCCGAATCCTTTTGCTTCCTACACCCCATGCTTGGCCCTAGGGGCAACTCGATAGTGCAGGGAGAGAGTTAAAGACAGTAATCTTTTCATAGCATCCAAAACATGTCCACTTGTCAATTTCTTTTTCCTTTTGCTAAGTGCGTAGCACTGCGTGCTTTCTCCTTTTCTCCCCACTCCCCTTTCCGGCTCAGGGAATGGAGCAGGTCACCTCCGTGTTTAAAATCACCTGCACCACCTCTCGCCCGCTGCCCACTTTGCTCACTGCAAGGCCTCGCCGCTGCCTCCTGACCGAGCATGCTCAGTAGCTGGGGTCGCTCTGCGCTCTCTGTGAGCTCGGGTTTGCGAGGCCCGCGGGGGCTGGCGCTGCAGCTGATGCTCCTTCCTGGAAAGCCGCGCTCTGGCCCATAACCCGCGGCCGCTCCGCAGCGATCCCGGGCGCTGCCAGCTGCAGCCGATCTGGGGCTCAC